>NC_069072.1:48059166-48684166 GCF_025698485.1 Gossypium arboreum | reverse complement strand
TCAGACCGGATATGACTTATGGTGAAGAAATGGTTAAGATTTTGGCTCAGGAAGTCAAACAGTTGAGGAACAAAAATATAGCCTTGGTGAAAGTTTTATGGCATCGGCACAGAGTAGAAGAGGCTATGTAGGAACCTGAAGAAACCATGAGAAGTCAATCCTTGAACTTTTTCACTAATAAAACTTTCGAGGACAAAAGTCCCTAAGTGGGGAGAAATGTAAAATCTCGAAACAAGTCCTAGTCAGAATAGTGGTTTTAGGACCACAAATCTGATGTTAAAATAATTATTTCATGATCATTATGAGGTCTAGGATATGAAAATAAACATGTGTTAAAGTTTCATGAAGAAATTCTAAGTATAAGGTGTCCAATTGGAAATTAGGGACCAAATTGAATAAATTGCAAAACTTGGGTTCTAGAAGCAATTTGTATGAAATTGCTTTGGAATGTTAATTAGAGGTACTTAAAGAGGAATTTTCCCAATTTCTAAGTTTTTGGACTAAAATGGGCATACATGGAAAAATTTGAAAGTTTAGTAAGGAAGGGCATTTTGGCCTTTGGGTAATAAAATTAATAAAAAGGGAAAAAGGAAGCAAAATTAAGTCATTTCTTCTCCATTCTGCCAAAAATTAAAGGGTCTCTATAGCTAGGGTTTTCAAGATTTTCAAGCTCAATAGTAAGTGCTCCTAGCCCCGTTTTTAACGTTCTTCGTATTTTTGAGATCCTCGTAACATGCTCTCTCTATTTCTACCCATATTTCAAGCTAGGGTTCATGTTAAAAAATTTACCCATGCTTGAGATGTTTGTGTTTTGATGATTTATGGAGGGATATGAGAGTTTAAAGGATAGTAAACAACTTTTACTAAGTATTTTTTCATGGAAATGGTTTAAGGGACCATTTTGTAAAGTTGTGAAAATGGGTAGAAAAATGTGAAATGAAAGAAAATGTGGGCTGCTATAGCAAGAAAATTATTCGTCTAGCTTGGGTAACTTAGAAATTTCATTCATTTCATTATACGAGCCTTAGGACTAAATTGTAAAAGTGTGAAAGGTTAGGGTCAAATTGGTCATTTTGCCCAGGGGTGAGTCTTAAGCCGAAAATGAACAATGGGAGGTATTAATAATTTATTTTTACTGATATAGACTTGAGGAACCAATTCTGTAGGTTGATCGTGGAAAACAAAAGGTTTCGGAATAACCGAGACATGAATCCGGAACGACTACCAAGTAAGTTTGTATAACCTAAAGTAAACTTTTAATGACTTAAATAATGCATGTTCTTGAATGTATGAAAATTTATATATTCATTTCATGATAATCCATGAAATGTGCTAGTGTAAATGAAAAGATGATAAATGTCCCGGGTGAAATAGAAAGGGAAATCCGATGGATAAATTATGGCTTACATGACATGAGATCTTGCATGTGTTGCAAAAAAGGATTTAGCCCAGATGGGTAATCCGATGATTTCAAAATAGAAAGTATCTAGCTTAGACAAGTGCTCCTTGAGTGATCGAGCCTTCCGAAGAATATGGGTGCATTAAGGATTTAGCTTGGACGGGTAATCTGATTAATGAATGAATTTAGCCTGGACTGGCAATTTAGATCCGAGTTTATAAGAGCAATTATCATTAAAAGGGATTTAGCCTGGACTAGTAATCCTGACATTGCTCTATGGTTTATTACTACGGAGGATTTAACCTGGACTGGTAATCTCGTCGTAAGTTGTACGGCTCCCGGGAGTGCGTAGTTGAAATGATCACTTGTGTGACTTGACGGTAATTTGGGCTATCCAACGAGATTTTTGATAAATTCAACAGGATTAACATGAGAAATAGAGATGGAAATATTGAGTTGATGAGCTAATCTAAGACTAATGACATGATGTATTGTTCTGAGACTAATTTGATGATTAAGTGCATGTGATAAGGAAACTATTTCCTGCTTGATGGAATTATTGCCTAAGTATGGTTGTATGCTAATTAACCGGTAAATTTACTTTCCAGTTTCTAGACTTACTAAGCATATAAATGCTTACCCCCTTCTCTTTTCCCTGTCTTATAGAGCTCGTGGACTCGTGAAGATTGGAAGACGGTTGGAGAATCAACACACTATCGACTTGTCCCACTTTGGTATATAGATAATTTTATTTTGTTTAATGGCATGTATAGGGTTTTGTTTTTGGTTATTTTGTTATATGTGTCATTTCGCTAACCAATGTAAAGGTTTAAATGGTGTACTTATTCTTTTGTATATGGCCATGAGATATGGCTCATATTGATGTAGGTTGTTGACCTACTAATGATGCATGTTTATGTTTAAATGCTTCATGAGATATGATGATGAGGTTTATTATGGATGGATGATTGAAATGAGACCTAATAATTTAATAGTGGACATAGCATATAATGGTATATGGTTTTAATATGGCCTAAGGGTAAAATGTAAAACGGGCTATGTTAATCCCTAATACGAAAAGGATAATTTAGTATATACTAAACTGATGAGATGAGGATAACTTGGGAGTTCGTTCAGAAAGAGTTCCGAAAGAAGTACATTAGCCAGAGATTTATAGACCAGAAGAGGAAGGAATTTTTAGAGCTGAAGCAAGGTTGTATGACAGTGACGGAATATGAACGCGAGTTTGTAAAACACAGCAAATACGCCCGAGAGTGCGTATCCACCGAGGCCATAATGTGTAAGAGGTTCGAGGATGGCCTGAGTAAAGATATCTGAGTATTTTTCAGCATCCTAGAACTAAGGGAATTTGTAGTACTAGTTGAGAGAGCTTGCAGAGCAGAAGAGTTGGTTAAAGAGAAAAGAAAGGCAGTTATTGAGTCGCGTGATTCGAAGAAGAGACAGGTGGGGAAGTCACATCAGTCCTCATCTAAGAGATCGAGAGAATTCACTACCTGGTCGAATACTATAGAGGGATTCTCGAGTAAAAAAAAAGCAGTACGCAGCATCTGAAGCCCAAACCACTTCCATTGCAAGTGTTGGTAGTGCTCAGCCGAATAGGCCAGAGTGTTCACAGTGTGGTACGCGTCATTTCGGCGAGTGCCGAGGGAATGGAAGAGGTTGCTTCAAATGTGGATCTTTGGACCACTTCATCCGGGACTGCCCTGGGTTAGATGAGAAAGAGAAAAAGCAAGATGTGAAGGCGAGTAGTGCTTCTACAGGGGTAGACCACAGAAGAACCCAAGCAGTGGGGCTAGCAATAGAGGTGCCCTTAGAGATTCATCTGTGAGGTCTGAGGGTCGTGCGCCAGCAAGGACTTATGCCATTAGCGCTCGCAAAGAGGCATCTTCACCAGATGTGATTACGGGTACTTTTTCCCTGCACGATATTTTTGTTATTGCTTTAATTGATCTGGGGTCTACTCATTCCTACGTATGAATGAAATTAGTATCCAGTATGAATATGTCTGTTTATTCTACCAAATTTGTGATAAAAGAGTTAAACTTGTTAGGCAAGCACGTGATTGTTGATAAAGTATGTAAAGGTTGTCCTTTGATGATTAGAGGTTGTTGTTTTTCGGCTAACCTCATGCTACTACCGTTTGATGAATTTGATCAGATTCTTGGCATGGATTGGTTGACTGCTAATGATGTGATAGTGAATTGTGGTAGCAAGTTCATCGAAATGAAATATGAGAACGGGGATATTATTCGGGTTGAATCAGGTGAACCAGAAACCCACCAGTACTGATCTTGTCTTTGACTGCCGAGAAATATTTGAGAAAAGGGTATGAGTCCTACCTAGCATTTTTGTTGAACACCAAGGAGTCTGAAGTGAAAATTGAGACAGTGCATGTGGTATGAGAGTACCTGGATGTATTTCCGGAAGAGTTGCCCTGATTGCCTCCAATAAGAAAAGTTGAGTTTGGTATTGAATTAGTCCCTGGTACGGCACCCATTTCAATTTCTCCGTATAGGATAGCTCCTATGGAGTTGAAGTAGCTGAAAGTTCAACTACAAGAGTTAACTGACAAAGGTTTTGCGAGATCGAGTTTTTCCTAATGGGGTGCCCTAGTACTTTTTGTGAAAAAGAAAGATAGGTCCATGAGGTTATGTATAGACTATAGACAACTTAACAAGGAGATAGTGAAAAACAAGTATCCCTTGCCAAGGATCGACGATTTGTTCAATCAGTTGAAGGGAGCCACCATGTTTTATAAGGTTGACCTAAGGTCTGGCTACTACCAGCTGAGGGTTAAGGAGCAAGATGTACTGAAAACCGTGTTTAGGACAAGGTATGGGCACTATGAGTTTCTTGTCATGCTCTTCGAATTAACAAACGCCCCTGCGGTGTTTACAGATTTGATGAACCATATTTTTTGGCCGTATTTGGATAAGTTCGTAATAGTCTTTATTGAAGACATACTGATTTACTCTCAGAATGAGAGTGAGCACGCGGAGCATCTGAGAATAGTTTTACAAACATTGAGAGATAGGAAGTCATATGCCAAGTTCAGTAAGAGTGAATATTGGCTTAAGGAGGTCGGATTCCTAGGACACATCGTGTCGGGAGATAGAGTTAGAGTTGACTCGAGTAAGATCTCGGCTATTGTTAAGTGAAAACCACTAAAGAATGTGTCGGAGATTCAAAGCTTTTTGGGTTTGGCTAGATACTACAGAAGATTTGTAAATGGGTTCTCAATAATAGCTACTCCGATGACAAGGTTGTTACAAAAGGATATCAAGTTTGAATGGACAGAGAAGTGCAACCGGAACTGGGAAAAGAGTTTGTGGTGTATAGCGATGCATCCTTGAATGGGTTAGGATGCGTGTTCATGCAAGAAGGCAAGGTAATAGCCTATGCCTCAAGACAGCTAAAACCACACGAGAAGAATTACCCGATGCATGATTTAAAGTTGGCTGCAATCGTGTTCTCATTAAAGATTGGGAGACACCATTTGTATGGCGAGAGATGTCAAGTATTTACCGACCAAAAAAGTCTCAAGTATTTAATGACTTAAAAGGAGTTAAACTTATGGAAACGCCGATGGTTAGAGCTAATAAAATACTATAAGTTAATAATAGATTACCACCCGGGAAAGGAGAATGTAGTCGCCGATGCTCTGAGTAGAAAATCATTGTTCACCTTGAAGGCTATGAATGCTCAGTTGATCGTGAGTAAACATGTTTTGGTTCTGGTAGAATTGAGAGCTAGGCCGATATTCCTGCAAGATATTTGTGAGGCTCAGAATAACGATAGTGAATTACAAGCCAGGAGAGCTCAGTGTGAGTCGGGTGTTGAATCGAATTTTTTAATTAATATCGACAGATGCTTGATATTCCAAAATAGAATTTGTGTGCCCAAGGATAATGAGCTTATTTAGAAGATTTTATGAGAGGCGCATAACGGTTGCTTGTCTATCCATCCGGGTTGCGTGAAAATATATAACGACTTGAAGAGAATGTACTAGTGGTCGCGGATGAAAAGAGACATTTCTGAGTTTGTTTCCAAGTGTCCAGTTTGTCAACAAGTGAAAGTCAAACACCAAGTACCATCAGGTTTACTTCAACCTATGATGGTTCCTGAGTGGAAATGGGACCGAGTAACCATGGATTTTGGGTTAAGGTTGCCTTTGACACCAAGGAAAAAGGATTCACTTTGGGTCGTTGTTGATAGACTTTCTAAGTCGGCACATTTTATACCAGTGCGTACCGACTATTCTCCTGAGAAATTGGTCGATCTTTATGTTTCTGAGATAGTGAGACTTTATGAAGTGCCCTTGTCGATTATTTTGAATAGAGATCCGAGGTTTACCTCGCGGTTTTGGAGGAAGTTGCAAGAGGCATTGGGAACGAAACTGAATTTTAGCACGGCTTTTCATCCGCAAATCGACGATCAGTAAAAAAGAGTAATTCAGATATTAGAAGACATGTTATGATGTTGTGTTCTCGAATTTCAAGGCAGTTGAAAAAGGTATCTAGCACTGGTCGAATTCGCCTACAACAACAGTTATCAGTCAAGTTTGAAAATGACGCCTTATGAGGCATTGTGTGGGCGTAAATGCCTAACGACTTTATATTGGACTGAGTTGAGAGAGAATCAAATTCACAGGGTCGACTTAGTCAGAGAAACTGAAGAAAAGATTAAAGTGATTCGTGATTGTATAAAGGCCGCATCGGATAAGCAGAAATCCTATGCGGATTTGAGATGGAAAGAGATCGAGTTTCAAGTCAGGGATAAAGTGTTTTTGAAAGTATCCCCCTGGAAGAAAGTCCTTAGATTCGGTAGAAAAGACAAGATAAGTCCGGGGTTTATTGGACCTTATGGGTGACCGAGAAAATTGGGTAGGTAGCATATAGATTAGTCTTGCCTCGTAAGCTAGAGAAAATTCATGATGTATTCCATGTATTGATGTTGCGCCACTACCGATCTGACCCCTCACACGTGATTTCACCGGAAGAAATTGAAATAAGCCCGGATATGACCTATGGTGAAGAACTGATTAAGATTTTGGATTGAGAGGTCAAGAAGTTAAGGAATAAAAATGTAGCACTCGTAAAGGTGTTGTGGCAAAAACACGGAGTCAAGGAAGCCATGTGGGAACCCGAAGAGGCTATGAGAGATCAATACTTGAACTTATTCACCGGTAAGATTTTTTGGGACGAAAATCCCTAAGGGGGAAGAATTATAACAGCTCAATTTTGGGCTTACTCGAAACAATGGTTTCGAGACCACCAATCAAAATTTGGAGAAATAATTTTATTATTATTTTAGAGTTATAGCATGTTTATATTAGTGCATAAAAATTTGGTGAAGTAATTTTAGCGTTTGTGAGTTTAATTGTGAAAAAGGACTAAATCGCATAAAGTACAAAAGTTTTAATTTGATAGTTAAGGGTGTTAAATTTCCATGTATCATAAATTGGGGGCCTTTAAAGTGAAATTAGGCCATTATATAAGTGATGGCCAGCCAAGCGACAAGGAATTCAAATAGTCAAAGGTTAGGTAGGTGTTGATGGCTTATTTGACAAAATAGAAATAAAATAAAGAAAAGATGATATCACTTTATCATCTTCTTATTCTTCATTGATTTTCAGCATCAAAAAGGGGGTTTAGAGAGCTCAAAATATCAGCCATTTGTATCTCTTGCAAGTAAGTCATTTAGAAGGTTATTCTTGATGATTTTTGTATTTTTGGACCCCTTGTAACATGAGCTTTCTAATAAGAGAACTATTTTGCAAAATGGTTGAAAGTCTAAGGTTTTACCATGAGAGTTTTCATGATGTTTTCTGAAATTTTATGGAAGAAAATAAATCATGATTGTGAAATAAACAACTTTTGTAAAGTAATTTTCATAGAAACCCTAACTAAGGACCATTTTGCATAAGTTGTAAAATAGGTGATAAATGTGTGAAATAATAAGAATTTTAGGCTGCTCCTAGTATGAAAAGTATTCAGCTAGGCTTGGTTAGTGAGAAAATGTGATAAAAATCAATTTTTGGACCTAGGGGTAAAATGGTCATTTTGTGAAAATCTAGGGGCAAAACAGTTATTTTGCCCAAATATGAATTTTTGAGTGTCTAGAGTAATATGCTAATGAGATGGATGAATTTCTAGACCGGGGAAAAGTGAAGCAAGTGGACTAAACTGAGCTAGTCATCCACATTTTGTAATCCGAGGTAAGTTGTATGTAAATAATACAACTACATTGTTATTATATGCATTTGAATTGATATAGGATAAATTGCTTATTGTGGAAATGATTATGTATGATGAATATTGAGATAGTAGAACTTCCGCTCGAACCTTGGGAAATAAATTGGATATTCATACCATGACACTTGGGTTATTTGTGTGCTAGTGTAAGACATGTCTGGGACATGCATTGGCCACATTGTGAGAGCCAGTGTAAAACCATGTTTGGGACATGCCATTGGCATTGAGACGAGAGCTAGTGTAAGACATGTCTGGGGCATGCATCATCCTCGAGATGCAAGCTAGTGTAAGACATGTTTGGGATATGCATCAACTACAAGATGTGTCAGTGTAAGACCATGTTTGGGACATGGCATCGACTTGATGGATGAGCCAGTGTAAGACCATGTCTGGGACATGGCATCGATATTATATTCTATGTTTGAGGTTTAGTGAATATCCGATAGCATTTCAAGTGGTTCAATGGTGAGAGTTACAGTTTAAGTTAAGCGAGAAAAGTATAACCATGTTATGAGTGGTACAGGTACCTATTTGAAATGTATGAGATGTGAGCTTAGTATATGCTATGTGAATTGTATTGGATAGTGACGAGTAAGTTGTGCTTATGCATACTTTTGTATTAAGAACATGATGATGAATGGTAACGTTGTTGTTATATTTATTTTCATGCAACTTACTAAGCTTTATGATTACTCCCTCTCCTTTCCATTTTCCTATAGTGATGCCTAATTAGCTCGAGGATCATCGGACGTCGGAGGCATTGATCACACTATCATCTGAAGCACTTGATATAGTTAGATCTTTTATTTTGATTATGACATGTATAGAACTCTAACTTTTGAGTTTTGTGTCATTGTCAATTGGCCAAATGTGTTGGCTCACTTCAACTTTTGATTCATTTTGTATAAGGCCATGGTAAATGGCTAATATTGAAAGTTATTATATGAATGCAAGATAAATCTTTTATGAATTTGAAATTGTTGGCGTAGTTGAATATATGAAATGTATATAGGTCTTAACTATGGTCGTTTGGTTGAGAAATCATATTAAGTTAGCCTTTGATATGTTGGTTGATGTTAGAATATGTTTCAGGGTAGTAAGAAGGCTTGGTAGATAGCCTTATATTGTCCACAAAGGTAGACACATGGGCGTGTGTCTAGGCCGTGTGTGGCACACAGTCAACCCCATGGGCATGTTATCTGGCCGTGTGTCCCTATACGTAAAATTTGCAAGTCAGTATCATGGTTATAGACACATGGGCAGAGACACGACCGTGTGTCTCAACCGTGTGGAGGACACAGCCTCCGGCAACGAGCGTATTCTTTGGCCGTGTGTCCTAAATTGGATGCTGACGTCAAAAATAAAATGTCAAGGTTTTTAGACACGGGCTAAGACACGGGCGTGTCATGGCCGTGTGAGCGACACAGCAATGGACACGGACGTGTGTTAGGCCGTGTGAAAACCCCTGTAGGTTCAAATTTAGAATTTAATTCGTACGGGCATGAGAAACGGGCGTGTCCTTAGATGCTTAGGCCGTATGTGTCACACGGGCCATCAGCACGGCCATGTTATAATGACCACACGGGCGTGTGCCCTGTTTCAAGATTTATTTTTATTTAGTCGGTTTAAGGACCCGAGTTGGTTCCAAATGGTTTCCAATGAAAGTTTGAGGCTTCGTAGGCCCACATTAAGGAGTTTAAACAAAGTTCAAAAAAGCTTTAAACTTGATCAAGCCTTGATGACTCAGAAACAATTGTATGCATGTGATTAAGTATGGTTATGCCTCATGCCTAGTCCCAGCCTCGGACTCGGGTAAGGGGTGTTACAGGGTGTGTCCTCAGCCGTATGGTACGAGTTAGTATGTATACCCTATTTTCACACGACCTGTGACACAGGTGTGTCTGGTAGCCGTGTGAGGCACACTGCCTGTTCACACGGGCATATGACCCTTAAAAGTTTGAAAGTTTTATAAGTTTCTCAAAGTTTGTGAATGTTATCGGTTTACTGCCGAACTATTTCTAAGCATGTTTTAAGGTATCGTAGAACCTTATAAGGGACAAAGTGATTGAGATGAATGGGTTTTTAATGGTGATTGCAAAAATGTATGATTTATGTTGTGGTTGATCGGTAATGCCTTGTAACCCTATTCCGGTGACGGATATGGGTTAAGGGTGTTACAAACTCACCAGAATATTTTACTTAGATTTTGTCTACTCTACTGGTTCTTTCCCTTTGTTACTGGGTCCTTCTCTTGTTTCTTTAGCAAAAACAATAAAACAACTTCTTTAATCATAAAAAATGACCAAAAACTTATGATACAACAAGATTCTACAAATATGCAGACGATTTATGGACAGAAGTTTCCTTCCTATCTAGTATTAAAAGAAATCCTACCAATCCTTTCTTAAGTCAATTTCTATCTATCTGGTAAAGCTTAAAGGAAGGTTTAAGAATTTACTAGTAGATAGTTAGCATGAAAATTGTCTGAAGCTTTTACAATTAACACTTTTGTTAGCAAGGAATAACCCTCCTGGTTTCTTCAATGATAACAAAGTCTAGTGGAAAAGATGAATAAAAAAATCTTCTTTCCACTATCACGTTATCCTATTTATAAATATCCCACGTCCAAATCCCATCAAGATTATCTCTAATCATTACTCATTCTTGCACGATTCCACTAATTAATCACATCCTACGATGCTCTACAAATGTCCTAATTATTGACACGTTTCCTCCACTAAGATGTAAGGTGACTTAAACGTATCTTACAAGCCATCGTACTTACTTAAGTAACGACACCAAAACACGGGTGACAATCTTATTAGTGGAAAGTTCATCTAATAAGGTCCTCGCACTAACTACACTCTCACTATCTGTAACACCCCAATCTCATGACCGTTATCGGAAATCGAATACAAGGTGTTACCGAGCTTACTTCATTTATTTCCCCCTATTTATTTTATTTTATTTTTTTTGTTCCAGGCAAGCTGGCTAATTGTATCGTAGTCGCTTTAAAAATCATATCTTGAGTTCTGGAACTCGAAAATCCAATTCCGTAAATTTTCTCCGAAACTAGACTCATATATCTATATGGGGGAATTTTTGTAGAATTTTTGGTTGGGCCAATTAGTACAGTTTATTCATTAAAGTCTCCCCTGTTTCAAGGTTCGACTACACTGACCTCTGTAACTTACGATTTAAATATCTCCCTGTAAAGGGATTCAATGCCTATTCCGTTTGTCTCTAATGAAACTAGACTCGATAAGGAATCTGTACATATAAGGCACGACCTCTAATTATCTCGATAAAATTTACGGTAAATTTTCTAAGTCGAAACAGGGGATCCAGAAATCGCTCTGGCCCTGTTTCACAAGAATTTAATTATCTCCTAACATACAGCTCATATGGTAGTTTCGTTTCTTCCATATGGAAATACACTCATCAAGCTTCGATTTCATAATTTATTCATTATTTAATTCCATTTCTACTATTTTTAGTGATTTTTCAATCTCACATCACTGCTGCTGTCAGCATCTGTTACTAAAGCAAACTATGCCTATTTCATGATTTTTCCTTGATCTAACTAATAATTCATCATACATATTACAAATTATGACCATGACTAGCCATGCCAAAGGTTAATCATCACCGAGCATCTCCCTACTACACTATTACCAACTCACGAATTTAACACCAAAAATAATCAGCCATGACATATGGCATAATAATCGAGTAGGCCTCAACCAATACTCAACCAAAACTGAATTACCAAGACTTGTGTCCAAACATCATAGAACCAAATCCAACCGAACATTATGCCATTTTCGCATGGCTAAAGTTTACATACTAAATTTCAACAAAACATAATAGCCTATACATGCCAAAATGTTCTCCTAGACCAACTAAAAAGAAGATACCAAAAGTTGCTAGCCGGTGTGATGACTTCGATGACGGTCCCGAGTACGCAAAAAGTCGAGTCCAAGAAACCTAAAATAGGTGACAAGCAAACACCGAATGAGTATATAACTCAGTAAGTCATAAGCATTACACTACCATCCATTAATAAAATTTTCACAAGAGGAAACAACGAAATGAGGCTAAGTACTCCATCCATACCGAACTATGCAATAGTTTCTTAGACCTTACGATTCAATCTCATTCCAAGTCCTACATTGACATTTCATACGCTATTCAATAGAGTAATTGAGGCGTTTCCATACATCATTTTATTTTCGTTACAATCATACAACTAAACGAACTTTCACCTATTCCACGATGAACCTTATGTACGTGACTTCAATTATAATCATCACATAGGTTCAAAACTTACCACGCTCAACTCCAAATATAAACATAGCACCTATTAGCCATGAACTCAAGGTACTTACCCTTTCCGCTGTCCAAAATCGACTTGGTAAGGTCGCACCCTTAATGTAAATAATCTATAGAAAATACATAGTGGGTTCGCACACATAGTGCTTAATAATCAGCCGCGCACACTTAGTGCCATATACTTTAAACTCGCACACTTAGTGCCATGCATTTCAAGCTCGCACACTTAGTGCCATGCATTTCAAGCTCGCACACTCAATGCCAATCTCTCAACCGTGAACACTTATTGCCCGCACACTTAGTGCCGAAAACCAGCCACTCTATACGCTTCACTTCTTTTTTTTTACATTCGACAATTTCATCTCTACATACATATACATTTGTATACATTTCACCTCATTAAACACAATTGCATAGGTATTACGATCGTTTAAATCAATACCAAATATATGCTTAATGACTTACCTTGTGTTGGGTAGAACGGTTCCAACTCGGCTATTCGATTGCTTTCTCCTTTCCTTTATCCGATTTAGTTCCCCTTTGCTCTTGAGCTTAATTTAACAATTAAATTGATTTAATCATTTTGATTATCAAAGAGAAATTCAAGGTACTCAACCCTTATTTTTAATAATAAGACCAACCATACACCTATAATAACATCCAATTCATTAATTATTTTAGCACACGCATGGCACATAAGGTTAACTAAAGCTACATTCACTTATAAGATAGCACCCTTAATGAGCTCATACCATGACTATACCTAACCGAATTCAAATAGAGAATTTAGTACAATTACACATTCTTACTAATGTATAATTCTAGCATGCTTTAATATTTTATACACCTCATTCGGCCCTAACCATTCACTTAACTTATATGTACAAATTCCATCTCAAAATTAAGAGTTGCAACTACAATTAGGTTACAACAATGCCCATCAATGATCGAATGCTTAAGCACAACTATACTAAAAATTTATCCAACATCATTTTAATTTTCCCTTCACTATTTTTTTCTAATCATCAAATACAAAGTGATTTACATATATATATTAAACCAACCTTGCTAGCACACAATATTCCTTAACCGAATGTCATAAACCCAAGCCACACATTTTCTTCATTAAGACCCTTCAATGACCACATTCGGTTCCCCCCCCCTTATGAACAAACCAATTTCAACCTTCAAGAAAAGTATGTACCAAGAGCTTCAAACTACTTGGCCGAATATCAAACCTCCAAACAACCAAACTTAATCCATGGAATGAGTAGAACTTGAACTAATCACCTTATATATACCTAAATTTCCAAGAATTTCAAAGTGCTTACCTCTTCCTAAGCATCATCCAAGCCGAATCATGAACAGAAGAATTCCTTTCTTCTTCCTCCCTCAAGTCACGGCAATGGAGAAGAAAGATGAGCATTCCTTCATTTTTTTTTCATTTTTACCTTCTTTTACTAACAATATTTTATCTCCAATAACCCAATTTCTTATTATAATATCTAATTAACATATATATTGCCCATCAACAATCCATCTTGGCCGGCCACTACAAAAGAGTTGGGGAATTTGACATGCAAGTCCACCCTTGTGTCATCATGCATTAACAAGCCATTTAAAATTAGCCTATCATATTTCACCATGTCTCATATTGATCCCTATTTAATAATTTCTCATGCAATTGGCAAAATTAGAGAATGAAACTTCCACATACTCATGTACACACATAATAAGCATAGAATATAGCAATTAATTATTTTTATGACTCGGTTTTGTGGTCCCGAAACCACTTTCCGACTAGGGTCACATTAGGGCTGTCACAACTCTCCCCCACATAAGAAATTTTCGTCCCCGAAAATCTTACCGGTGAACAATTTTGGATATCGATCCTTCATAGAGTCCTCAAGTTCCCAAGTGGCTTCTTCAATTCCGTGTTTATGCCACAACACCTTCACTAATGGGATTTTCTTATTTCGCAACTCTTTTACTTCACGCATCAAAATGCGAATCGGTTCTTCTTCATAACTCAAGTTAGACTGAATCTTGATCTCAGATGGAGTGATTACGTACGACGGGTCGGACCTATATCGTCGAAGCATCGAGACATGGAAAACGTTGTGAATCTTTTCAAGCTCAGGGGGTAAAATTAACCGGTATGCGACTGGCCCAACTCGTTCGGATACTTCATACGGACCGATGAACCTCGGATTTAGTTTGCCCTTACGACCAAATCTAAGCACCTTCTTCCAGGGTGAAACTTTGAGAAATACTTTGTCTCCAACCTGATATTCAATGTCTTTTCTTCTCGAATCCGCATACGACTTTTGACGATCCGAAGCGGCTTTCAAACTTTCACGAATTACTCGAACTTTCGCTCAAAGATCCTTAATCAAATCAACCCCAAAATTTTACTTTCACTAAGTTCAGTCCAAAATAATGGGGTACGGCATTTACGACCGTATAAGGCCTCGTAAGGTGCCATCTTAATGCTTGATTGAAAGCTATTGTTGTAAACGAATTCAATCAAAGGCAAATATCTTTCCCATGAACCACAAAACTCTAAGACGCAACATCTCAACATATCCTCGAGTATCCGAATTATTCGTTCAGATTGGCCATCGATCTGGGGATGAAATGCGGTGCTAAAATGCATCTTAGTACCCAACGCTTCTTGTAACTTTTTCCAAAATCGTGATGTAAATCTTGGGTCTCTATCCGACACGATAGAAATAGGTACCTCATGCAATCGAACAATTTGGGAGATGTATAATTTCGCCAATTTATCGAGCGAAAAATCATGCAGACGAGGATAAAATGAGCAGACTTGGTCAATCTATCAACAATAACCTGCACGAAGTCTTTCTTATTACGAGTCAAAGGTAACCCGGATACAAAGTCCATTGTCACTCGATCCCATTTCCATTCGGTATCATGATTGGTCAAGTAATCCCGATGGCACTTGATGTTTCGCTTTTACTTGTTGACATATCAAACACCTTGAAACAAATTGAAATGTCTCGTTTCATACCCGCCACCAAAATTGACGTTTGATTGTTGTACATTTTAGTACTACCGGGTGGATAGACATTCGCCACTATGAGCCTCATTCAAAATCATCGAAATAAGTTCAATTTCTTGGAACACATAATCGACCCTTGAGCGTCAAGCAATCATTGTTGTCAATCCGAAACTCGATTCCTCATTCGAGGCACATTCAGCTCGTTTAGCGACCAATTCAGCGTCGACTTTCTGGGATTCAAGTATTTGATGAATCAATAATGGTTTGGCCTTTAATTCAACTATTAGTACCTCATCAGGCGAAACGGATAGGTGAGTATCCATCACTCTCAAAGCAAACAGTGCTTTACGACTCAAAGCATCGGCCACCACGTTAGCCTTCCCCGGGTGATAATCAATGACAAGTTCATAGTCTTTCAACAACTCAAGCCAACGTCTTTGTCGCAAATTTAGATCTCTTTGAGTCATCAAATATTTAAGACTTTTGTGGTCCGAATAAATATGACACCTTTCCCCAAACAAGTAATGCCGCCATATTTTCAGGGCGAACACTATGGCCGCCAATTAAAGATCATGGGTCGGATAGTTTCTCTCATGCGGCTTTAATTGTCTCGACGCGTAAGCCACAACTCGACCTTCTTGCATCAACACACAACCTAGCCCAAGTAAGGATGCATCACTATAAATGACAAACTCTTTGCCGGACTCGGTTGTACTAACACTTGGAGCTTCATTAAACAGTCTTTAGTCGATCGAAACTCTTCGGCGTTTTTCATCCATTCAAACTCAACATCTTTTTGGAGTAGTTTCGTCAACGGTGCAGCTATCATCGAGAAACCCTTACAACCTGTCGGTAGTATCCGCAAGTCCCAAAAGCTCCTAACTTGGTAACATTCCTCGGAGGTTTTCAATCGAGTATGGCCAAAATTTTGTTCGGATCCACTCTAACACCCGATCACGGACACCACGTGCCCCAAAAAGCTAACCTCTTTCAACCAAAATTCACATTTCTTGAAATTTATGTATAAGCGCTTGTCTCATAAAATCGCAATACTAACCTCAAATGCTCGGCGTGTTCGGCTTCACCTTGTGAATAAACTAAAATATCATCAATAAACACAACCACAAATCGATCCAAGTATGGCTGAATACTCGATTCATTAAATCCATAAATACCATAGGGCATTAGTGAGCCCAAACGGCATCACTAAGAATTAAGTAATGCAGTACCTCGTTCTAAAAGCGGTTTTGGGTATGTCCAAGTCTCGAACCCTCAACCGATAATAACCGGATCTCAAATCTATCATGGAAAATCTGAGGCTCCTTTAATTGATCAAACAAATCATCAATACGTGGCAACGGGTATTTATTCTTTATGGTCACTTTATTCAAGCGGCGATAGTCGATGCACAATCTCATGGTTCGATCCTTCTTTTCACAAACAATACGAGTCGCGCCCATGGAGAAAAACTCGGTCGAGCGAAACCTCTATCCATCAATTCTTGCAATTGAACTTTCAATTCCTTTAATTTCATTAATGCCATACGATACGGGCTATTGAGATTGGCATGGTACCAGGTACAATCTCGATGCCAAATTCCACCTCTCGAATCGGTGGCAACCCCGGTAGCTCCTCAGGAAAAACATCTGAATACTTACAAACCACTGGTACTGATTCAAGTTTCCTTTCCATCTCTTTGCTATCAAATACATACGCAAGGTATGTTTCACACCCTTTTCACATATCTCGGCGGTCATTGAAGATATTATCGCGGCACCCCTTCAAATCGGTAGACTCAACTCGGACTACCTTATCATGTGCACTCCTCAAATCGATGGTTTTTCTTTTGCGGTTCACCTTTGCATCATGTACGGTCAACCAATCCATACCAAGAATGACATCAAATTCGTCAAACGGTAAAAGCATCAAATCGGCCGGAAAACAGGATTCTCGGATTATTAGAGGGCATCTCTTACACACTTTATCAACAAGTACGTATTGACCCAAAGGGTTTGACACTCGAATTACGAACTCAGTAGACTCAACAGGTAGAGTCTTACTGGATGCTAAGGTTTCACATACATATGAATGAGTAGAGCCAGGGTCAATCAATGCAATCACATTAGTATCAAAGAGAGTGAAAGTACCAGTGATGACGTCAGGGGAGGATGCCTCCTCTCGTGCGCGAATGGCATATGCTCTAGCAGAGTACGGTCTCGGCTCGAACAGCCGTGATCGAGGCCCTCTCGACTACCACCCCTACCTCCTAAAATTCTCGGTGGTCTACCTCTAGTCATCACTCCACTAGGTCTTGCACCTTGCATCTTATTCTTCTCATCAAGCTCCGTGCAATCTCTAATGAAGTGGTCCTTCAACCGTATCCGTAACAGGCCCTGTTAGTAGACTTACCCCAACATTCACCTAGGTGTCGTCTTCCACATTGAGGGCATTCAGGTTTCTCTTGACGATTATTGCCCACACTAGCTACCGAAGTAGCTCGGGAGTCCGTCGATGGTCGTGCTCTGATGGAAATTCCCACAGTCGTCCTCGACTTACTAGTGTCCTCCCTGAACTTCTTTACAACCGAGAATGGAGCTTTACCCATTGATCTTTTACGATAGTCTCTAGCTTCAAATTCAGCCTTCTTCTTCTCCTTTCCAAGTTCTTCCGCCTTGCAGGCTCGTTCGACTAGTGTTACGAACTCCTTTATCTCCAAAATACCCACTAGTAGCTTTAAATCTTCATTCAATCCTTCTTCAAATCTTTTGCACATAGCAACCTCATCGGCCACACACTCCCGGGCATACCGACTGAGTCTTACGAACTCATGTTCGTATTCGAGATCTTGTCATACTGGCCTTGCTTGAGTTCAAAGAATTCCTTACGTTTTGATTGATGAACCGTTGACTAATATACTTCTTTGAAATTCCGTTTGAAAGAAATCCCAAGTAACTCGTTCGTTTGGGACTATGGAAATCAAGGTCCTCCACCAATAGTAGGTGAGTCCCACAACAAGGATATAGCACACTTTAGACATTCATCGGTGTGCATGATAGTTCATCAAACACCGAATGGTGTTATCAAGCCAGAACTCGGCCCTTTCGACATCATCAGTAACTATGGCCTGAACTCCTCAGCCCGCGCTTCCTAATCAAGTCTACGGTGGCTTACTCAGCCTCACAGGTTCAAGAATCGATGGCATTACGGGCTCTTGGGTGGATTATTCAAATTCGGAAATTGTTGGACAGCCGGATTGGTTCGGGCATATTGCGCGACCCACTCATTCATCATGGTAAAGAAGGCTTGTTTAGCCCCCTCACCTTGATTATTCGCAAATGATTGAGGTTCAACAGGCGGCGTCCCTTGTGCAGGAGCAGCTGCTACACTTTCAACGTCATCCGCCAAGGTTCTCTCTACACTTGGATCCATTCACTAATCAAAACAAAAATTTTAACCGTCAGAAGTCATCACACATTTAAACATTAACATTAAGGCATGTATAGCTAGATTCATAAATGCTATGGTAGTCCTAGAACCGACTAAACCATAGCTCTGATACCAATCAAATGTAACACCCCAATCCCGTGACCGTTACCGGAAATTGAATACGAGGTGTTACCGAGCTTACTTCATTTATTTCCCCTTATTTATTTATTTATTTTTTGTTCCAGGCAAGCTGGTTAACTGTATCGTAGTCGCTTTAAAAATCATATCTTGAGTTCGGAACTCGAAAATCCAATTCGTAAATTTTCTCGAAACTAGACTCATATATCTATATGGGGAATTTTTGTAGAATTTTGGTTGGGCCAATTAGTACAGTTTATTCATTAAAGTCTCCCTGTTTCAAGGTTCGACTACACTGACCTCTGTACCTTACGATTTAAATATCTCCCTGTAAAGGGATTCAATGCCTATGCCGTTTGTCTCTAATGAAACTAGACTCGATAAGGAATCTTTAAATATAAGGTAAGACCTCTAATTATCTCGATAAAATTTACGGTAAATTTTCTAATTCGAAACAGAGGATCCAGAAATTGCTCTGGCCCTGTTTCACAAGAATTTAATTATCTCCTAACATACAGCTCATATGGTAGTTTCGTTTCCTCCATATGGAAATAGACTCATCAAACTTCGATTACATAATTTATTCATTATTTAATTCCATTTCTACTATTTTTAGTGATTTTTCAATCTCACATCACTACTACTGTCAGCATCTGTTACTAAAGCAAACTATGCCTATTTCATGATTTTTCCTTGATCTAACTAATAATTCATCATACATATTACAAATTATGACCATGACTAGCCATGCCAAAGGTTAATCATCACCGAGCATCTCCCTACTACACTATTACCAAATCATGAATTTAACACGAAAATAATCAGCCATGACATATGGCATAATAATCAGTAGGCCTCAACCAATACTCAACCAAAACCGAATTACCAAGACTTGTGTCCAAACATCATAGAACCAAATTCAACCGAACATTATGCCATTTTCGCATGGCTAAAGTTTACATACCAAATTTCAACAAAACATAATAGCCTATACATGCCGAAATGTTCTCCTAGACCAACTAAAAGAAGATACCAAAAGTTGCTAGCGGTGTGATGACTTCGATGACGGTCCCGAAAGTACGCAAAAAGTCGAGTCCAAGAAACCTAAAATAGGTGACAAGCAAACACCGAATGAGTATATAACTCAGTAAGTCATAAGCATTACACTACCATCCATTAATAAAATTTTCACAAGAGGAAACAACGAAATGAGGCTAAGTACTCCATCCATACCGAACTATGCCATAGTTTCTTAGACCTTACGATTCAATCTCATTCCAAGTCCTACATTGACATTTCATACGCTATTCAATAGAGTAATTGAGGCGTTTCCATACATCATTTTATTTTCGTTACAATCGTACAACTAAACGAACTTTTACCTATTCCACGATGAACCTTATGTACGTGACTTCAATTATAATCATCACATAGGTTCAAAACTTACCACGCTCAACTCCAAATATAAACATAGCACCTATTAGCCATGAACTCAAGGTACTTACCCTTTCCGCTGTCCAAAATCGACTCGGTAAGGTCGCACCTTAATGTAAATAATCTATAGAAAATACATAGTGGGTTCGCACACATAGTGCTTAATAATCACCGCGCACACTTAGTGCCATATACTTTAAACTCGCACACTTAGTGCCATGCATTTCAAGCTCGCACACTTAGTGCCATGCATTTCAAGCTCGCACACTCGGTGCCAATCTCTCAACCGTGAACACTTATTGCCCGCACACTTAGTGCCGAAAACCACCACTCTATACGCTTCACTTCTTTTTTTTACATTCGACAATTTCATCTCTACATACATATACATTTGTATACATTTCACCTCATTAAACACAATTGCATAGGTATTACGATCGTTTAAATCAATACCAAATATATGCTTAATGACTTACCTTGTGTTGGGTAGAACGGTTCCAACTCGGCTATTCGATTGCTTTCTCCTTTCCTTTATCCGATTTAGTTCCCCTTTGCTCTTGAGCTTAATTTAACAATTAAATTGATTTAATCATTTTGATTATCAAAGAGAAATTCAAGGTACTCAACCCTTATTTTTAATAATAAGACCAACCATACACCTATAATAACATCCAATTCATTAATTATTTTAGCACACGCATGGCACATAAGGTTAACTAAAGCTACATTCACTTATAAGATAGCACCCTTAATGAGCTCATACCATGACTATACCTAACCGAATTCAAATAGAGAATTTAGTACAATTACACATTCTTACTAATGTATAATTCTAGCATGCTTTAATATTTTATACACCTCATTCGCCCTAACCATTCACTTAACTTATATGTACAAATTCCATCTCAAAATTAAGAGTTGCAACTACAATTAGGTTACAACAATGCCCATCAATGACCGAATGCTTAAGCACAACTATACTAAAAATTTATCCAACATCATTTTAATTTTCCTTCACTATTTTTTTCTAATCATCAAATACAAAGTGATTTACATATATATATTAAACCAACCTTGCTAGCACACAATATTCCTTAACCGAATGTCATAAACCCAAGCCACACATTTTCTTCATTAAGACCCTTCAATGACCACATTCGGTTTCCCCCTTATGAACAAACCAATTTCAACCTTCAAGAAAAGTATATGTACCAAGAGCTTCAAACTACTTGGCGAATATCAAACCTCCAAACAACCAAACTTAATCCATGGAATGAGTAGAACTTGAACTAATCACCTTATTTATACCTAAATTTCCAAGAATTTCAAAGTGCTTACCTCTTCCTAAGCATCATCCAAGCGAATCATGAACAAAAGAATTCCTTTCTTCTTCCTCCTCAAGTCACGGCAATGGAGAAGAAAGATGAGCATTCCTTCATTTTTTTTCATTTTACCTTCTTTTACTAACAATATTTTATCTCCAATAACCCAATTTCTTATTATAATATCTAATTAACATATATATTGCCCATCAACAATCCATCTTGGCCGCCACTACAAAGGAATTGGGAATTTGACATGCAAGTCCACCCTTGTGTCATCATGCATTAACAAGCCATTTAAAATTAGCCTATCATATTTCACCATGTCTCATATTGATCCCTATTTAATAATTTCTCATGCATTTGGCAAAATTAGAGAATGAAACTTCCACATACTCATGTACACACATAATAAGCATAGAATATAGCAATTAATTATTTTTATGACTCGGTTTTGTGGTCCCGAAACCACTTTCCAACTAGGGTCACATTAGGGCTGTCACACTATCACTCGGACTGGTACTCTGCAGCATCGACGAAGTTCTTCTTAGCACTCCACTACGAAGTTACCATCTTTACTCGGTTTAAGTCTCTCAACTTAGGCATCTTAGCTGGTGTAGTCTCCCAAACTAATCCACTTCGCCAAAACAAGGTGTGACATAGCTATAAAAAATGTGGGTTCCCAATTAAGACCATCATTCACGCCTTAAGGGACTACTAGGTATCACGTGACACCCTTGTTTTAGTCGGCTTACATAATGCTCTATTGAATGCATGTATAGTTAGTTGTATAGATTGATTGGAAAAGGCTATGTGATTGCTTAACAAAGTTTCCTTTACAAACCTTTTGGTGCTACTTTGAAATTTATGGAATGTCAGTAACAATGCGATCATTGAAGGACGTACCACGACATCTCATCTCATATTAGCTCGGGCGAGGGGTTTGAATGATGCATTTCTTGTCCATAACTTAAAATCATGCTCCCATGCTATCAGTAAGGATG
Organism: Gossypium arboreum; assembly: GCF_025698485.1. NCBI lineage: Eukaryota > Viridiplantae > Streptophyta > Magnoliopsida > Malvales > Malvaceae > Gossypium > Gossypium arboreum. Next base: position 48,661,814 of record NC_069072.1, on the reverse strand, counting down.
CATTAGGTTTGATGGTCTTTGCCCATCCAAGAGTCTTCAAGGTGAATGTTGACGCGAATGACTAGATGCGCGGGCATTTGAGTGGTGATTCGAGACTCAAATGGTTTTGTGCACAATGGATGTGCGCAAAAAGTGGTTGAGTGCACGCAACCTATTTGAGCAAAGGCTCGTGTAATTATAGGTGGGTTGTGTTTGGCACATTCGATGGGCTTTCGTCATGCCATGCTTGAGAGTGGTGTTGTCTCAGTGGTTAATAAACTTCATTATGATAGTCTTGATTTGTTTATTTTGGGTCATTTGTTGTTAGAGGTCAAAAACTTGGATGTTTTATTTGACTCATTGGTTTTTTTTTCTTATGTTGCTCGTTCGGGTAATGAAGTTACACATTGTCCTAGTCGTATGGGCTTAGAGTGTAAGGATATTTTCATGTTTTGGCTAGATTGCCCGCCCTCTATTGATTGTATTATGATTAATGATGTTTCTAATTATGTACGAATGAACGAACGAACGAATATCCTTCATGACCTTCTGCTATAAAAAAAAATAACTTTTCAATAATTTTGGTACAACTCGCGGATCATTAAGAGGAGCAAATAACTGCCTACATGCATTACAGAAGACAACATTTCAATAATTTGAACCTAAACAATTTTTATAGCAGACAACACTTCAATAATTCCAGCCTACATCAATTTTATGAAAGATGAGCACGCAGTTAATAAAGTAAAATTTGGTATAATAATAATAATAAAGTCAAGAAGCAGCGAGACACGGTGGGAGTTCTTTTTAACCCTAAACGTCAAGATCAAATCCTCAATATTAAACCTTCGAAATCGAGAGATGGAAGACGAGACGGAATTTTGGCAGGCTGTTGCATCCTCTACGAATTGTGTGGCAGTTGTGCGTTTATATGTGGCTAAATTTTTACCTCATTTGGGGGCCATATTCTGTATACTTAAATTCTTTTCCTGGGTCCTACCTGTCCATTTTTCTTTCCTTGCTTTCACAAAATAATTTATTCAAGAATTTAAACTTTAAACCGAAAAACAATAAAAAGAATGGTGAAATGTTAATCAGTAAATTCATTCACTTTCACCTTCTGAATAGAAATAGAATGGTGATATTTTAATATTGTGCATGGCAGGAGGTAATTTTGTACTATTCTTTTGCATGTTATCAATTACTTTATATCTTTATTATATCTTCCTGTAATTGATCATGAACAAGGGTTTCAGTTACTCAACATTAATGCTGTATTTCTCTTGATAGATTTTGTGTTTTGTGTTACTATTTAGAAGAGGTAAAAGCTAAAAGAATTTGTGGGTTCTCTTGGCCTTTGAACAATTAAGAAATTCATTGTGAAGGTGTCTTCTGATTTTCTATCTATGTTTGTTACAAGAAAAGGGCTTTCTCGACTATATCTTTTTAACGTGACTGCATTTTATAATGTACTTATGTCATGTCATAAATTCATCTCTCCATTTTTGAGTAATATATATATATATATATATATAGCATAAAGGTTATTCTCTCTTTTTTATTCTCATAAATCATTAGTCAACATCATATGTAATTTCATCATATGCAAAACATCTTCATCCTAACAAATTCAATATAATCTTTCAACTTTATGTCCCTTAATTAGTTCGAAATTTTTATAAAAGATAAAAAAAGTTCGGAATTACGCATCCAATGAATTTTCTTCATTTTATTCATTTGCAAACAATGGTGTAAGAGAGAGAAGAGATGAATCGTCATGATCGTGGTAGGAGCCATAAATAGAAGCCAAGCGAAAAAAAATTATAAATTCAGAAAACATAAGAAATAGAAAAAAAGAAAGCAAAAACTTGGTTACACTTCAAATGAAGTCCACAGCTCAATAAGGTTAAAAATATGCATATATATCAAACAAGACATGGATAGCAACAGTAAAGAGATTTTTGAAGGGATAGAGGTACGACAACAACATATTTGACTGTTGTTGGTTAGGTTATAACCATATATCGAATGGTGAAAGTTGGATGAGGGGCGTAATAAGACTGACTGGCACCCTTGATCCATATGAAAATGGAAGCATCAAGCATCCATGTTTAATCAGATATCCTGATTTTGTTTAGGAAGTTCATAGACCGAATTCACACTCTGGGTTTTTTTTTTTTTTTGAGATCATGTATCAATTATTAAGTGAGGTGGAGTGATATTAATGAAGTTAAGAAAGGGAAGACGAGGATAGGACATGAAACGAGTGAGTGCATGAGGCAAGAAAGGAAAGCATTGATTGAGATAGAGATGGACAGATGGGGCTCAAAGACAAAACAGACCAGCTCTTCTTGGGTCCTTAAAACAGGAGTTTTTGTTTCGGCTTCTCAATCTTACATTTTTTTTTTTACAAAAGATGATGGAAAAAAAAAAACTTAAAAATTAAAGAAGTTTGAAATGGATACGCATTCAAATACGGAGGACTGAAACTGATAAAAGGATAATGGATGGGAAAGAGGCCTAATGCACGATACCTGTTGGTGGTTAGGTGGTAGTCCCTGCCCTGCCCCCCTCTTTGGACCCATTCCCTAGATTCCTTCTCTCTCTTTCTCTCATTGTAAATCCCCCTCACTTTAGACCCCAAAACATATCTAATCATCCATGAATGATCCAACTCATTTCTCTTTTCTCTTAAGCAACTCTTATTCTCTTCACACACCCATGACACCGTAAAATATCACAATTTTCTCTTTCTAAGAAACCCTAAACTCTTTTTCACCCATATGAACACTTTGCTTTTCTTCTTAATTAATTTGTTTAAACAAAAACAAAATAAAATTTTGTTAGGCCTATTTTATGTATATTATATTATTTTTCCTCTCTCTAAGTCACCCAGTTCACATTATTAAAACATGAATACGCCATTGTCTCTTAAGTGGTAGAGAAAAAAAGACCAATACAATGAAAATGACCTCAAATAATTGGAGTTAGGATGGTATTGGAATCACTCTTTGATAATATTTTCGGAGGCATCACATTACTATTACCAGGTTCAATTCCCATTTAATTTTCTAACTATGCCTTCTTTTTCTTTTCTCACTTTTGTCCTAAACAAGCAAATGCGTGTTTCAAAAATTGTTGCTATTTTTTTTAAACCACTTCTTACGAAATTTTGTTTACTGTTTTTTTTTTTTTAAAAAGACATCTTTTCCATCTGCGATAGCAAAAGCGAAGTCCTATTTATAAAAAGAAAATAAAATTGAAAACATATTTTTTAATCAAATAAATCCATCCTGATATAAGGAGAAGCAGAACTGTATTCATCATTCATGCATAACTCTCTCTCCCTCTCTCAGAAAATATATTATACAAGAAAGAAAGCTTTTTTTTGCAAGTAGTTGATAAGGTATATAAGCTATCCCCTTTTAACAAATCACTGCACCACCTTCCAATTCAAGAAATTCCAATTTTCCTTATTATTTCATAATCAAATCTATCTTCTGCTTTTCTCACATTAAACTTTGTGTCCAATCCGAGCCGAGGATCTGCTGCATAGCCTTCTTTCCTCGAACAACAGCATGACAGTCATCAGATGATGAACATAGAGTGTTGTTAGTAGTAATAGAGGCTTATTAAGGCCCTGAGCCCCTGACTGCTGTGCTGGGTCATGTCTTGCAATGGGATGGCTTTTTTCCCAGCAAATTTCATGCTCCAATCTCCTCATGAAGAAGATCATCAACCCTCAACTTCTATCAATCAAATGCTTCCTTCTTGCCCGCCCCAAGACTTCCATGGTATTTTTTTATATCTTTCTATCTCTACTGAATAGAAAAAAAATAAGGGTTTAGCAGTTTATATATGGAAAGTATATATGATTGAATATTTTGATTTTTCCTTTAGGTGTGGCATCATTTCTTGGGAAGAGATCAATGTCATTTTCAGGGATAGATGTGTGCGAAGAAGCAAATGGGGAGGATGATTTATCAGATGATGGTTCACAGGCAGGAGAAAAGAAGAGAAGACTTAACATGGAGCAGGTAAAGACTCTTGAGAAGAACTTTGAGTTGGGTAATAAGCTTGAACCTGAGAGAAAAATGCAGCTGGCTAGGGCTCTTGGTTTGCAACCAAGGCAGATTGCTATTTGGTTTCAAAACAGAAGAGCTAGATGGAAAACCAAGCAGCTCGAAAAAGACTATGATCTCCTTAAGAGACAGTACGAAGCGATCAAAGCAGATAATGATGCACTCCAAGCTCAGAACCAAAAGCTGCATGCTGAGGTAATAATCTTAACTAAATATACAAACGTCTTCATTCACCTTTCTGTTTTTATTTTTTCTTTATCATGTCGTCCTTGCTTTATGTTAAGAAAAGCTCTAAAGCTTCATTTCATCAATCGAGTATACAGTTGAATAATTGAGTTTGAAGACTATGATCTTCTATTATGATCATGCTTTATTGACTTTCTAGGGTGTCATGATTTATAGAACCTTATTTCTGCCAGTACTTTCCTGAACAAAACCTGTTTTCTTGTCACATGTTTACTATACTTTATGATGGGTTGATTAATCATTGTTATGAAGCTCATGGCAATAAATAGGGATCTTTCTTTCAAGTTACAATAAACCTGGGATATCTTCTCTCATTTTTAAATATATATATAAATATAAATTCCTTTGGTTGGGAAATGGTCTCATTATTTTATTTTGAAAGACCATAGAACTGGTATCAAATTATAAATTCAGCCTCTTAATTAAAATCGACAGTAGGCAGCTAGGGGAATATTTGGCTATTTAGTAGTATTATTAGTTTCTTTGTCTTTGAATGGATGCAGATAATGACACTGAAGAGCAGAGAACCAACCGAGTCTATCAACCTTAATAAAGAAACTGAAGGTTCTTGCAGTAACAGAAGTGAGAACAGCTCAGATGTGAAGTTGGATATCTCAAGAACACCAGCAATTGACAGCCCCTTATCTACTCATCCAACAAGCAGAACCTTCTTCCCAACATCCATTAGGCCAACAGGTGGTGCTGCACAACTATTCCAAACCTCATCGTCAAGGCCTGATCACCATCATCCATGTCAAAAGATGGATCAAATGGTTAAAGAAGAAAGCCTCAGCAACATGTTCTGCACCATTGAAGATCAAACTGGGTTTTGGCCATGGCTTGAGCAACCACATTTCAATTGATTCATAGTGTGAACTCATTGACCATGCTGTCAAACTTGGAACGTTCTTGATCTAGAGAGGGAAACTGCTGGTCATATATAATCATAATATTGAATGTTTTGGTGCCTTCAGAGTGGTGTATAAAAGTTGAATTATATTCAGTTTAAGACTTTTCATCAGGAGGGGCTGAAAAGATAATTATGGAGGAATAAAAGTGTGTCTTTTGGGTTATATAGATATATATATATATCAGGTTTGCTAGGCTTATTAGAGAGAGAAATGTTTGCTAGTTTAGATTAATGCGAGAAGAATATCCAAGTTAATAATAACTTAGTAATTTTGCTGGTGATGACTAGTTGGTTTGCAGCAGCATGCAGCTCTAGCTAGCCTAGCATGGGCCATGAAAACAATAAAAAAAGGGGATTCTCTCTTGGTTCCATATTTTATTATTCTTTTTCTCGTTTATTGCTTTGGAATCAATCATGCATGTCTTTTGTGAAGATATGTTTTTAGCTGATTTCATCATCTAGTACTAATGGTGAACAAAATCTACCCGAAGTTAATTATAAAGTATTCTATCCCCTTTCTTTGTAAAAAAAAAAATGAAGAAAGAGAGTATCCAACACACATTTCAAGGGAAGAAGATGACAAATAGATGAATAGCAGAAGAAAACAAGGAGAGTTGGAAAATCGTCATCCTCGTGAAGGGGACGTAGGCAATGGCAAATCTTGTGCTGACAAACAAGGGAATGGCATCCAAAAGCCAATGTAGCCCACCTTTTGGCTTTTGACGCTACACAACACTGCCAACACTCTTTCTTACATTTTCATTTTATTTTATTTTATTTTATTTTGAGTCTTTGATTGCTGCAGCAACCAAAATAATAAATAATAAATACTAATAGAACTCATGTGACCCACTTACTGTCACCCACTCTCTAGCATCCAACAAAGTCCTCCTCCTTTACCCCACTTTCATGATTTCCTTTTTCTCCATCTCCATCTCCCCTTCCTTTCCCTTCGTTTCTTCTTCTACTACTCCTCCTTTCAATTCCTTCTTTTCAGTGCCAGATGTTAAGTAATTTTCAATTACATCACTTCTTTTTCTCAGTTGATCCAAACCAACAATGTTGATTCTAGCCTAAAAAAATTAATTAATCACTATATATTAGATAAATAAGTAAAATAGTCTCTTTGTTAAAATTACATCATTAAATATTTATTTTGGTGTTTATTATAAGACATGATAACAAATATAATCTTCAATTTTTACACATTTATTTAATTTAACCTCTACTCTTTTATTGAAAGTAAATTAGAAAATTTTGAAATTAATAACGTTAAAGGAAAAAGACCTTAGTAACAAATTAAAAAATCAATTAAACATTTTCAAAATTAAAAAATTATTTTAAAAATCATAAAAATGATAAATTTATTATTAAAACAACAATATCAACCCATTAAAATTCAATGGGAACAAGATTTTTAAAAATGACCCTACACTTTTATTTGGTTTGTATTGTTATTTTTAATGAAATTTTATAATTTTATAACTTTAAAATTTTTATAAATTTTTTTATAATTTTATGGTTTTAAATAATTTTTAAAGCACTTAATTTATATATATATATATTTTAAATTTGTTACTAAGGCCTTTTTTTTACCCTTTAGCTTTATTAGTTTCAAAATTTTCTAATTTATTTCTAATAAAAGAGTAGGGTCAAATTGAATAAATGTGTAAAGGTTGAGGGCTATATTTATTATTATTCCTTATATATAAACACCAAAACAAACATTTGACCGTGAAATTTGAATGGAAGAACTATTCTATCCATTTTTAATAGATGAACTAAAATGTAATCCAAAATATAATGTAAAGATTTTGTGATCAGTAGGTATATGTTATCGTTAATCATCATAAGCAATTGAAATTCATGGAAACCTAGTAGCACATTAATTGTAAACAACTTATTTTCACCGTTTTAAGCTTATTATTTTTCTATCTATGCCCGAATTGAAACATCAGATTCATATGTGGATAAGATAAGATCATCAAGTTTGTCACTGTACTCACTGCTTTCAGTTTGTGATATGGACATCGTTTTTATAAGTTAGTGGCAATCGAATAGGATGGATGATCTGTATGTCACGGTGGTACAGTGGTATTAAACAAATAATTTTTTATATAACTTGGGTTGGCCACAATGTGTAACACATGGAAACAAGAAAAAGTACAACTAGGGTTTGAAGTGAAATATTGGAAACGGAGGCATTTGATTAAAAAAAAAAACAATTTTGTTTTGGTCCTTGCTTGCATAGGATTCTTTCCTATATTACATATATTAACATATAAGGAAAAACCTATAATGCTGATTAGCTAGTACTTAATCAATGTAATTTCATTTGGTGGACTCCATAAACAATTATGGAGACAGATGGATCAGAAAATCATACAAATACTCTTAGATTCTGGGATTATAATTTGCCAATAACCCCAAATAGATGTGTAAGAAAATTGTTTGATAGTTTACTTTTAAATTAGTTTATCTGAAATATTGTTCTTATTTTTTATGGGATCATGTGAAGAGATTTGAGATAATCTTCGTTTGGCAACATGTCTGGAAACCTTGGAAATTGATTAGTATCGTTTTCAAATGCCAACATGGATTAGTGGTTTTAAAATATGTTTAGTGACAAATAAAGAATAATTAAGAATTTAAGGGGTAATGCTAGTTGAGTAAAGCTTGTTTCCTGGCCACGTGCATACTGGTTTTAATTCTTTTAATTTGAGGAAGGATTTATCAATTACTAGGAATAATAATAATAATGATGATGGTATAATTAAGAATAGAATTAAAAAGAAGGGGATTCCTCCAATCGCTGCATGTCCGTGATTATTAATTATTTACTGCATTTTTTAAATGTTTGTAATGGGTTTTTTTCTTTAAGTACAATTCACAACACCACAACAAAATCAAATACGTAAAGCTAACGTCAAGAAACTGAAACACAAATCATCGCCATAGAGCGCGCTAATCTGTCTATCTCCTTTGATAGTATACGTGCTCTTCATCGAAATCTGTACTAAATTCAGAAGATGGCAAATATCCGATTTCCGCTGCACTGAATTTGAAGTACTTAATGCTTTCTTTTTTTTTTTTATCCCTAGTAATAACAGTAGCCCTATTTATTGTCAGAGCTTCTAGTTTAGACAAAACATGTCTTAATATTAAAAGACCAGACTGCTTTAATGTTGAAAAGTGGTTAACCATGTTGCTATAATGGTTTTGTTGAGTGCATACAGCTTGTATATATATGCTATAACAATGGTTCATACTGTAATAACATATTTTCTGTTTTAGTTGTGATGTAATTTAGTTTGATTAAAATTAATAAACTTAATGATAGATTTATATGTTTAGATAGTTAAATGATTTATTTGATTAGCTTATTTTAATATACAATTAATATTTCATAATTTACTAGGTTGATTAGTGGTGTTAATTGTATTTGGTAAGATGATTGTCTATAAAAATCAAGTATTGTTTTATTAATCGTAATGAAAATCAATTTTTCATTTCATGTTGCATATTTGTGAGCAAGTAAATTATATTAAACTTTTTGCTACTTTGTTGTCTGTCTTGTTCAAAACCCCCAACACTTAAACTATCAGTCCTAAGTGTATTTCTCATTGTTAGAGGTAATATCGCTCCAAAACCCCGAGATATTGTGCTCGCTACAATAGTTATACCAATAAACATTGGCCACATTTGTAAGGCTTTAGATACTGTCAAAACTCTATTAGTGGCAGTTAACATCAACAGGCCTATGCTATTCACAGTTCAAGGTTGGGTTGCAATACATTTTTTAAAAACCTTAGTAATTCAGTTTTCAAAATAACCCCCTTCGAATAACAATACACGGATTTGCACACTCATTTTTAAAACAAACTTCATTCTCGTGCTTCCTTATTTGCCGCAAAATTAACCCATACCACAGAGCTAACTAAGCTATTTCTCTCATCCAACCGACTGAGTTACCCATTCTTCCACATTGGACTGTTGAATCCGATCTACTTGTATACCAATACTAGTTCCAAACCGAACAGCCGTAGCGACTGGACAAGGTCTTAATAGATGATCTAACGTTTCTTCCTGCACACCACACATCAAACATTTGGCTTCATACATAATATGATGTTTCCTAAGTTCTGATCTTATGGATAGAAAATTACTACAGAAACTCCATAAGAATTCAAGTACTCTAAAAGGAAGTTTTAATTTCCATAGCCTTTTCCAATTAAAACATTATTGCGGTATTACCTCACTTGCGGTAGTCGACAAGAATAAATCCCAATGCGCACATTTACACTGAACTGACCAATGAAACTAGTTTCTAGACATATTGATCTTGGCCAACTCTAATTGAAAAAGATCGTGTACTAATTTCAACTTGCCATTGCGATCCCAATTGATTTTGCATTGTCAATATAGCCCATGCTTGTTGATTTGTGTCCTGCAGAGCTGTAATCGGCATACCTAGCGATTGGTACGTATCCTTATTTGTAAATAATACCATTATTTAACACTGCCACCTGCTCTCCACTCTAGAATTGTATATCAAGATACGGCTTATATAAATCTCTACCCCTTAAAATACTCTTCCACATCCAAGAGTCAGAACTCTTTGGTTGGAACTCAAAAAAATGTTAAGTTGTACAATATTTGATTAGAAAAACTGATTATGTGAATGAATATGCCTTCGTGATAAACTTCCATGCCTGGTTGCATAAGAGAGCGTCGTTGACCATCAACTGCATCATTCGTATGCCTAGACCATCCAAATGGTTCGGTTTGCATATCCAATCCCATCCACACATATGCAATTTCCCCTCCTCAGTTTAGTGACCCACCAAAGGGCTTGAAATATTTTCTCCATCTGGCTCGTTATTATATTTGGAGCTCAGGCGGAAGTAATAGAATAGAGCGGAATAGACGATAAGGCAGACGAAATTAAAGTGAGACTTCCTCTTTGTAGATCAACTTAGATTTTCACCCAAATTTTGGCTTGCAAACGATCAATGGTCTATTAATAGAATTGTTTCTTCTTGTTTTAGCAACCCTATTTAGCATTCAAGATACTTCCATGGTCTTTGGACTCTCTATGCCCCCAATATGCCCAAAGTTCAATGCTTTCTTTGTTCTTTGCCTGCTTTACTTAGATATAATTATGATTTATTTCAATTAATATTAACCCCAAGATCTTACAATACAAATTAAGGTTTCCTTTAATATTTTTGCAATGTTGCAATGGAGAATTGAAAAAAAGAAGAAGATAAAAATCAACTGCAAATAATAAATGTGAAATTGACAGATACTATATATTTCTTATACCTTTAATCCCACCTTTTCATTCTACTCACATCAACATAAGCAACAAAATATTATGGCCCATAAGAAAGAGATAAGGTGATAAGGACTCACCCTACCTCAAACCCCTCTTTGGACTAAAAGGCATCGTAGAATTACAATTGATTAAAATATTATACGGCATGGTGTTAACACATTGATGAACTAACTGTCCTCGGTGTCATTTGAACCCATGTAGTCCGTGACTAGAAGAAGAAATTCCCAACCACCCTATTATATGCTTTACACATATCTACTTCAAGGGTTGCTAATACCCTATGACCTTTTCACTTATTCTGAACAATATGTAAGATTTCATTTGGTAAGAGAACATTATCTAGGATATTTTGCCCTTGTATGAAAGCATTCTGGTACAATGAGATGAGTTGGGCAGTAAAAAGTTTGAGAAAATTAGCCATAGCTCTTGAGAATATCTTCTAAATGACATTGCACAAACTAATGGGTCTGTGACTCAATAAGGAGATTTGCATATGATCTTTTGTAACTAGGGAAACCAAAGTTCATTCATCTCTTTTAAAAGAAACTAGAGTTTAGAAATCTCAAAATGCCTATGTTATCAATAGGTCTAAATATCCCAATATTTTTTATAGAAGAACTCCAATTTACCATCAGTACCTAAGTCCTTCGTCAGATTAATCTAAAATGCAATTATTCATATTTCCTCAATTGTAAATATGATAATGATAAAACCAAAAAATAAAGGTACAAAGGAAGAATAATAGAAAAAATTGGAGAAGAAAGAAGAGAAGAGAGACTTGATGAAAATTGTGATAACTGATTGCTTAACCTCTCACCCAAATTACAACTGAATATATTAGGAAAAGAAAATAAATAAAAATAGTTTAAGAATTTGTTAAAACTAATGGTACAGACGTTACACCAAAATGCCCCATTTTCATTAAAGCTCGTTGTGCACTATTTCATTAATTCAAACTAAAACGCATCATTTGCCCTTTTTTTTCCATATTTCAAATTTGACCTGTATCAAATACCTCCTTCTCGAAATGATCCTTATCCTTAAGGATCACTATGAGGAAAGGTCTCCTTCAATTACTGCAGAGGCTCCTAGGTGGAATCTTTTGGAAAAGAATTTACCCACTCCACTAATACTTCAGTCACAACATGATGGCCCAGTTTAACATTCTTCTGTCAATGATTTCGGTCAATTCCTTAGCCCAATCACCATAAGCAACCACTATACGTAAAGTAAGGTGAACCTGAATTCCTCCCACATGTCTTTTGAGTTGAGAAACATGAAAATTGAGATGCGCTCGAGACCCTAGAGGTAGCTGTAGTTTGTAAGCTATATTCCTCGCTTGAGATTCTATCATGAAAGGGCCAAAAAACTTGGGAGAAATCTTCCGATTCATTACTCTCCTTATCGAATGCTATCTGTAATTTTTATAACTTCAAATAAACCAAGTCTACTTTTTCAAACTACCTATCAGATCTGTGTTTATTCGCTTGTTGCTTCATTCGATCATGGGCCCATTTTAAGTGAAACTTTAACAATTTTCTTGCTACTTCAGGATGTTGGAAACTTCTGTCCATGATGGCTACTAAAGATGTCCCAACTAAGTAGGGCATATGCTGTGATAGAGGCTACACATATAAAACTTCAGATGGTGTGAGTTGTATTGTTGAGTGATAAGATGAGTTGCATCACCACTCAGCCAATCGTTGGGCCTCTCTCATGTTATACATATCAAATATCCCTCGAGGTTATAAATGTGTGAAATGATTACATGTTCGAAAATGTTGAAAAAAGGGTAAAGTCTCGTTTGAATATTGAATTTCGATGGATAAATGTGATTGGCTTATAAAATGAAATCTTGTATTTGCTGCTGACTGGATTTAGCTCGGACGAGTAATCCTATTAATCTCATTATAGAAAGGATTTAGCCCGGACGGGTAATCCTGATATAATCCCTCTCGAGCATATGTTACAATTAGAATTTAGCTTGGACTGGTAATTTTAATTGAGTTCTTCTGAGCATATGTTACACAAAGGATTTAGCCTGGACTGGTAATCCTGTTATATGATATGTAGCTCGAGAGTGTGTTCTTGATTAAATGCCCTAATGGGTACTCTTGAATAAGAATTGACGGGTTATTGAATTGTACACCTTGAGTGTACTACTTAAGAATCCATCGAAATTCCAATGATTCAACGGACAAAACTCTTGGCATGATGAGGGAATTATGAGATGAAATAATAATGTCTTGAAAGAATATTGCATAATGAGCTCATCTATGTTTACTTGATGTATATGAAAATTTTGTGATTAACATGTTTGATTGAATGCATGTTTTTAGGCAATTTTGCCAAGTTTATGGAAAACATGATATTGTATGCTTAGATTTAATAAATGGGATTGGTAAGTTTAGTTTCCGTTATACGAACTTACTAAGCATGTAATGCTTACTCTATTTTATTTTCCCTTGTTTTATATTGCTCGAAAGCTCCTGAAGGTTAGAGATCATTGGAGCATCGTTACACTATCGACTAGCTTATTTTGGGTATATATAGTAAAATCATTTTGGTATAATGGCATGTATAGGCTAACTTGGCTGTCGATGGCTTAAATATGTGGTTTGTAACCTAACCATTGGAATGGCTAGTAATTGTTGTTTTTGATGTACTTGTAATGTCATACTATGGTAGCTATATACATGTTAAATGGTTGCTCAAATTATGCCTGTCATATGGAATATACCAAGGTAAGATTATAAACATGTATGCATGTAATGATATGCCATATTGAATGATAGAGTTTGCTTAATTTGAATGCTTAAAATGGTTGGTATTTGGATGTGAGTTTAAATACAGGTCATTGGTGTGATTTTGGGTGAGAAATGAAGTTAGAAATGGCTTTATTTCGTCCATACGAGCGTGTGTCTAGATCGTGTGTGACACACGGCCTGGTATATGGGTGTGTGGTTAGGCCATGTGTCCTCTGCACCTTAAAATTGAAAAACAGAATGCTCAAAATTGAGCACACGGGTAGAGACACAGGCGTATGTGTCAGCCGCGTGTGCTACACGACCTGGAATACGAGTGTGTGTCTGGTCGGATGGTGTAAGTCAGAGAGTTACACGAGCGTTTCCTAGGATCACATGGGCATGTCCCTTGGACCACAAGGGAGTGTGAGCCCTGCATCTTGAAAAATTTTAGAAGTTTCGCGAAAAATTCTCAGAGTTCTTTATTTAGTCCTAATTCGATTCTAATGCTCATATTGTGCCTCGAGGGTCTATTTTAAGGGACGTTATGAATAATCTCAAAAAATGAATGGTGATTAATATGATTTATTTGTAAATGTTCTGTAAACTCCAGTAATGCTCTGTAAATCTATTCCGGCGATGGATACGGGTTAGGGGTGTTACAGACTTATCTCTCGATCACGTCTCCCCTATGATAACTTCCTAGGGTTGTTAAGCCTTGTGTTTAGAAACACATAATTTATACCAACTAATTCTATTATGAACCATAATTCTTTTGTTAATTAATTGAATTGATTAATTAATTAAATGCTTCAATAAACTAATCATGCAAGATATGAATAAAGCACAAGGTTTATTCTAATATTCACACAAAAAATAGTTGATCAAACTAACCAAATATAAATAAAAGAATAAAATAGAGGACTAGAGAGAATGCTTATTGATATTATATCAAAGCACGACTTGGAGTAATCTTCGCTCATAAGTGTCTTCACATTGGAATAGAAAAGTTCCGACTAAGCAAACATAAAAGAAAAGAAAACTAAAAATTGTGTTTGGTGAATGGATTGATTGATGCCTTCATTTGTGTACAGAGGCCTCTTATTTATAGGCTAAAATGTATGCACTTTATGCTCGATATGCCCTCGATACTTTGGGTGCAAGTAAGAAATAAAATATACAAGAATCTGCCAAAATACAGCTGTTGACATCATCCTTGCTTGTGGCCCACATTTAGGAATGACTCAACATAAGAGCTGCTATGGCTCAAAATAGAGTGTGTGTCATGCCATAGCTTTCTTTCTAAGGCTTTAGACTTTTTTTTTCGTGCTTTCATGGTTCAAGAAGCTTGTGCATCACTCGTGCCAAGTTCCTACGTCAATTGGGCCTAAAATTAAGCATCCTATACACTTAAATAAACAAACTAGACCTACCTAAGGCCCATGTTAGTCTAATATGTCATCAAATTTTAAAAAAAAAACGTGTTAAAAACACTTGTTTTTATAAACTTTTAATCAGATATACTAAATACCGAAAAATAATATAAAATACTAAATTGGCTAACATTAGCTTTTTTAGTGCAGAAATACCCAAAAATTACTACTACATTTGATGTCAAGTCACCTCCCCTATCACATCCTGGATTTCTAATTGATAAAATTGTAAAATTATAGCACTCATTGGACCAGTGGCTAAGAAGTAGTATATGTATCCTTAAGACCCAAGTTTGATTCCCCTTTTCTAAATAATTTTTATTTATTGAATGTTTGCCCAGACTGTCCCTAACTTTTGACCTAGGTATAAATATTAATTTTTCTACCTTACTATTAGTTTTTTCTTTTCTGTTGCCTCATTTGCTGCCCCTCTCCTTCTTTCTCCCCTATTCTCTAATTTTTCTTCTCCTTTAACCAATATTGCTCCTCTAAACCTTATTTTTCTTCCTCCATTGTACCTCCTAATATTCTGCTCTCCATTTTTGTTACTGTCTCCTTTGCTAATCAATTGCCAATTTTTCCACCATTGTTGTCGCACCTGGCTGTCCATTTTTAAACCTCACTATTGTCGTCGTTGCTTCCTTATTTTTCCTCCTCTACCATATTCGTGGTGAGTAACTACCACTCTTGCCACCACCGTCGATCGTTCCTTCTTCTTTTCCTTCCATTGTCACATTTATTGCTGTCAAAATCCCCTTATAAGCCCTAGACCGATCTCTTTTTGGAACTTGCTAGTGAGTACTGTAACACCCCTTACCCATGTTCGACACAGGAACAGGGTATGAGGCATTACCGGACATAAACACATGCAATCGTATAAAACTAGGTCATGAATTTGAGTTCAAAATTAAAAACTTTTCACATTTCATCTTAAAGTTAGTAATATGGGCTTACGAAGCCCAAATCATGCTTTGGAAATGGTTCGAGTCCAAACCGAGAACTTTAGAAAACTTTGAAAAATTTCATGAAAAATAGGAGCACACTCCCGTGTGATATTAAGAAACGACCGTGTGGCTCGCATGGCCATGTCCCTAGCCCGTGCACTAATCTGACTTGCCGTTGCTAACAAATTTACGTCAAACATAGATATCACCACCTATTCATCCACATATGTAAGCATACACATCCTTGAAATGCATCGTCATGGACTAATAATATATTTAATCTACCAACATCAAATGGCCTTACACAACAATGAACTTTCAAATAGCTTAGGCCAACATTTTAGGCCAAAACAATTATGACACATACAAAAATAACCAAGTCCCCTATACATTCCATGACCTTAAGTATAAGAATTATCAATACCCAATTTGTTAGTTTGATAGTGTGATAAGTTCTCCAGCGACTTCCAACCCGAGCTAACCTGAGGACATCATAAACACAGAAAAAAATGGAGTAAGCTATATAGATTAGTAAGTTGGTATGTAAATAATAAGAAATTTAATAACATGCTTTTACCAATTCTCACAATATGTTCTCAAGATAATACAATCATAATTGCACATAGTTCCACTATTTACTCTTGTTCATCTTAAGCTGTCGACTCGAGTCACAGTCACTAAATTATTTATATCTTGAGCTAAGAAACTCCAAATTAAGATCCACTAATTTTATTTGAAACTAGACTCATATATATTCTTACCATAAAATTTTTAGACTTTTTGGTCTAGTCAATAAGTACAATTTATTCTTTAAAGTCTCTCTTATTCTGCTATTTGACAGTTTCAATCCTTTTTCACTAAAAATTAATTATCTCATTGTATGGGATTCAGAAGATGTTCCTGTTTACTTTTATTGAAAATAGACTCAATAAGAATTTTAAAAATATAATCTATAACCAATAATTTATTTTATACAATATTTAATGATCTTCCAAATTTAGAATAGGGGATATCGAAATCATTCTGACCCTGTCTCACAAAAATTTCAAATATCACATAATATGAAATTCTTTTGATTACACCGTTTCTTTTATGTGAAAATACACTCAATAAGCTTTAATTTCGTCTCTTATTCAACCTCTAATTCAATTTCCACCATTATTGATGATTTTTCACAGTCACACAACTACTGCTATCCAAAATTATTTTATTGCTAATTTTACTCTTTCACGTTTTCTTTGTATTAACTTTCATTCAACATTCACATAGATTTCGTACGTATCTGTATCGCTTAAATCAGTTATACTTTCATTTTTTTTTATCTTGGCTATATCATTAAACCTCAATGAAAACACATTATTTCAATTCAACATCAAATAATATTATTGGTTCATAATTCTTTCACATTTAATCATCACATAGTCATATTCGTTTACACTTAGTCATTTCCCGTTGAACACATCGGAATAATAACAGATACACTGTGGCCTTCACATAGTACCACCCTTGTAGCCAAAGCTATTTTATTTACAAAGTGGCCTTCACATAGTACCACAATTGTGTCCAAAGCTATTATATTCACAAAGTGGCCTTCACATAGTGCCACACTTGTGTCCAAAGCTAGTTTATTCCTAAGGTTCAACCGGGAAATTTCTCACTTAGCACAATGCTATGGACTTATTTCACTTAGCACATTGCCATGGACTTATTTCACTTAGCACATTGCCATGGACTTATTTCACTTATATGCCATGGTTTATTTCACTTAGCACAATGTCATATCCTAGATATAGTCTTACATGCGAATCACTTATTTCACTTAGCACATTGCCATGGTCTAACCATAGTATTTTACCGTCAATTCATATTTCACCACGTAATGATCGTGATCGATCCTGTGTTTTTACTCAATTCGAATGTTTACTTTAATTTTCACAATTTAATCAAATATATAATAATATTGCATAATTAACACAAATCAATAACATTTATTAACATACGAACTTACCTTGACGTAAAATTGTGAAAAGGACCAAGTCATCCAATACTCGTTTTTCCCCCGTTCTAAGTTCGAACTTCATTTTTCTTGATCTATAATATCACATTCGACTTATTAAATTATTATACTATTCAAATCAGTCCAAAAAGCATATTATGGAAAAATTATATTTTTGCCCCTAAAGTTCACATATTTATAAATTTGCCCCTAGGCTCGTAAAATGAAATGTATCCATTTTTCTCAATACCCTAGCCTAGCCGATTCATATTCTCTCTTATAACGTTCCACATTTTTCACTAAATCACATTTCCTATACATATTTTACAACTTTTACAAATAGGTCCTTTTATGAAATTTCATCAAAAATCACTTAATAAAAGTTGTTTATCACACTCCAAACTTTCATATTCTTCCATAAAACATCAAAACACATGTATGTCATCCATGGGTAAATTTTAAACACAAAACCTAGCTCAAACTAATGGTAGAAATAGCTAAACCGAGTTACGAGGATCTTAGAAATGTAAAAATCATTAAAAATAGGGCTTAAACGGACTTACAATCGAGCTTGGAAAATTGAAAAATCCTAGCCATGGTTTCCCCTTGTGAAATTCAGCCATGGGGTTGAAGATGGACAAAAATTGGCTTTTAATTCATTTTAATTACTAAATGACCAAAATGCCCCTAACTTAAAAATATTCTATTTCACCTATTTCATGTCCATTTTTGTCCAACAAATTAACCAATGGTCTAATCACCATTTAAGGACCTCCAATTTAAAATTTCATAACAATTGGACACCTCTAACATATAGAACTCAACTTTTGCACTTTTTACAATTTAGTCCTTTTGACTAAATTGAGTGCCCAAATGTCAAAATTTTTGAACAAAATTTTCGCGAAATCATCCTATGAAATTGTAGACCATAGAAATATAATAAAAATAAATTTTTGCTCATCGAATTTGTGGTCCCAAAACCACTATTCCGACTAGGCCCAAAATCGGGCTGTTACAACTCTCCCCCTTTAGGGATTTTTGTCCCCGAAAATCTTACCAGAAGAAATTGCTTTCTACTCTCATGAATCACTTCCAATAATTTCTCAAAAACATAAATTAAATCAACCTCGTATATCTCTTTCTAATAACCTCTGAACTTTAACACACAGTGTCAGAGCATATCGTAAAAGTTTTAAATTAGTTTTTTAGACTTATCACCGATTTACAGGTGTATTACCGTGCCAAGATTCAACTGCGTACTCATAATTTCCTGTATCCCTTTCCATAATTGGGATATAGCCCTCGGATCTCTATCTGTAATAATAGAGACTGATACTTCACATAATCGAATAATCCCAGAAGCATCTTACTTGGCTGGTTTGTTAAACAAAAAATCTGTACACGATCGACCAATCACAATCCGATAACATCTTTCTTTTTGGAGATAAAGATAATTTAGATACAAAATCTATAATAATTCTATCTCATATCAAATCAAGGTTATCACTGACTGCAATAGACCTGAATGCTCTTGATGTTTGACTTTTATCCATTATCAAATCGACATCTGAGCATAAACTCAAAAATATCAGGTTACATACCTGATTACCAAAACATCTATTTCAAATAATTACACATTTTTATTACTCCCAAAATGAACCAATGAGCTACTACTGAGCCTCGTACAAAAATTTCATGCATAAGCTCTGAATTCATCTGCACACAATTTCTATCTCAGAACAATAACATCAATCATCAGGTTAGACTTGAAATTCAGAATAAAAAATCGACTCATACTGAACTTGTTTAACTTACCATTTATTAGCACATTTATGAGATTCTCAATCTTGCAATGAAAACATCACTTTAGCTTTTAATCTAGCTAAAATCAGATCACCATCAATTAAGATCAATTGTGTAACCCACTCACAAAATAAACAAAGATTTTTCCATTCAATACCTGTAACTATATCTGCTTTCCTAGAGATTAATTAATAACTATTCGTGATCTTTCAATAATTCAAGTCTTTAACACTATCTTAACTTCAGATTTTTCTATGACATTCGATACTTTAATTCTTGAAATCAGGGAACATGTGACACTTTTTGTCGGTTAAACGATATCACCAAATTCTTCATACGGACATAAAAGTGACCGTATCTAAATTACTGGTTAAACAGTTATTTTTAATGTGACATTAACCGTATGAAAACATGAACCATCACTTTACATTCTAGTAATAAAACACATTCCAATTCGTTCAATAGTGCATCACTAAAAAATCATAAATTCATTACTCAATTCAAACTGAACTCAGAACTAGAGCTTCGGTTAATAATATCTTTAACTGTTTTCAACTTAGCTATCATGCATAGACCATCTAAATTTTCATAAATATGATAACCATATCATTTAGAACAACTTTAACTCATAATAACATCATCAGATTAGAACAAATCTAATAGGTATATCTTAGTATCATACTCTCTAGAATATCAATCCTTCATTCAGACTCTCCATCGATATACTCTTGAATGCACAAAATTTATTACCATAACTGAGGATAATTTAACTACATGCAACTCAGATCACATTTCAACTGACCAGCTTACTCTGATAAAAACAACTGAGTCTATTTCGACTATCAAATAATAACATAACAAAATGTTCCCCTCTTCACGCAATTAAAACAACTCAAACACACAATCTTTTAAAATTCTCTTATCATGCTAATCAAAGACCTTTATGACTGCATTTGCTCAACGAAACAAAATATCTCGATTGAACTCATTGGCTTTAATCAAACTTGCCTGAGAAAAGAAAACCATTATACCATTTGAGTTTGAACTTTCACTATCCATACCTCTTCCGATAGTAGTTCTTTTCATAAAAATTTAAGGAATCCTGATGCCAGAATCATCATGTTCCTGTGATCAAACCGGTATAACATCCATAATAGGCATAGTCATCACAAGTTAAAGAATACACATACTAAAAGTCCGAGAACACAATTCAGAAGGAAATAATAATAAAGACCTTGACGGTTCCTTAGAGAAATCTAGAAGAAAATTATGCTTACTTGTTCTGGAATCAATTTTAACAAAGGTAACATATTTACAATTATACATATCTTAACTAAATCAATGTTTAGTAGTAGCAGAATTATAGCCTCACATAATTTTCACCATGACTCCAAAGAGAATGGTAAGATATACTAATCATCAATCAACCAAACCACAGTGCTTTCATCTAACATTATTATCAGCCCTCATTCTGATACAGTAATAATTTCATCAGATAATGAACAATCACACATATATATATAACACACAGAAGAGATCATCATAATCTACTCAATCGCTATTGTCATACTCAGACATCTTTACAAGTCGTAATTTGTTTCTCTAACCATTTCTGTCATTACCAATCCTATATTATTCAATTCACTAATGTAAATCAATCCGAAAGAAATTCCAGCAAACACATACTTTAGTCATCATACCTGCTTAAGCCGATTAACCGAGATTAACTTTTTCTCTAACCGTGACTTTGCAAAGTCCAAATAGTCTTTAGAATAACCTGGTATCCTTTCCAAAACTATATTTACTTACTCAACTATTTTCAACTCTATCCATATTATTAGCAAATCTGCTACTGAACTCTTTAATCTTTTAGTGGTGAACTCATGCAGCATAAATCTTATGAAATTTCATTATAATATATCACATTAGTAAGACGGTGAGGTCATAAAGCCTCTAACTTGACTCTTATACAAACACATATGGCTTAACATTCATCATCATCATCACAATTATACAATTCACTTCAGGCAATTTAACACACATATTTATGTTACATTCAAACAAGTGCAGTTATACATGCATTCCACAAATATTGAGTAAGTTTACTTACTGCATTCACTTAATCATACAAGTCAAACATATAACATCATATGAATGTCAAACAAACATGAATGTTTTCCATAATACAAATTTGCATTTTATGTTACTTTCCCATATTTCAAGAATAATTCCCCTTTACACTATTTTAATTTTAAGGAATATTCAGATAGTATGCTCAAGGTATGTATATTAACAATCTATCATTTCATTTTCAAAATGCCCCTTTTTGGCACATATTCATAATACACACTTTAGAGTCACATATGATATAACAATACTACCAGTCCAGGTTAAAGCCTTTTCATAACATTTATAATATTTTACCCGTTTCATAAAATCATCACAATCAATCGAAATACTACATTCAACCAAATAATAACATCTTACTCATAATTCTCAACTTATGGATGTTTCATTTTTGTGCCTCATCACATACACGTCATGAACTATTATTCATACCTTTTCAAGTTTCAATTTATCATAAAAAGATTTTCAAATATCCCAATGTCGTTTGCAGCGTTTTCAAAAATAGCTCGGTTAGAAAGTACCTCTGTCTCAACAAAATAATTTCATCAGAGTTGGGAGATATCACACTTTCATGGTTCATATATAGCATGTATAGCTAGACTCTTACACATGTTAGGTTAGTCCGAGAACCGAAAAACCATAGCTCTAATACCACTAAATGTAACACCCCTTACCCGTGTTTGACACCAGAACATGTATGAGGCGTTACCAGATATAAACACATGCAATCGTATAAAATTGAGTCATGAATTTGCGTTCAAAATTTAAAAATTTTCACATTTCATCTTAAAGTCCCTAATATGGGTCTACGAAGCCCAAATCATGCTTTGGAAATGGTTCGGGACCCAATCGAATACTTTAGAAAACTTTGAAAATTTTCATGAAAAATAGGGGCACCCTCCCGTGTAATATTAGGACACGGCCGTGTGGTTCGCATGGCCTTGTCCCTAGCCTGTGCACTAATTTGGCTTGCCATTGTGAACAAATTTACATCACATATAGATATCACCATTTATTCATCCACATATGTAAGCATACACATCCTTGAAATGCATCATCATGGACTTATAATATAGCCAATATACCAACATCAAATGGCCTTACACAACAATGAACTTTCAAATAGCTTAGGCCAACATTTTGGGCCAAAACAATTATGACACATACAAAATTAACCAAGTCCCCTATACATGCCATGACCTTAAGTATAAGAATTGTCAATACCCAATTTGTTAGTTTGATAGTGTGATAAGTTCTCTGGCGACTTCCAACTCGAGCTAACCTGAGGACATCATAAACACATAAAATACACGGAGTAAGCTATATAGATTAGTAAGTTGGCATGTAAATAATAAGAAATTTAATAACATGCTTTTACCAATTCTCACAATATGTTCTCAAGATAATACAATCATAATTGCACATAGTTCTACTATTTACTCTTATTCATCATAAGTTGTCTACTCGAGTCAAAGTCACTAAATTATTTATATCTTGAGCTACAATACTCCAAATTAAGATCTGCTAATTTTACTTGAAACTAGACTCATATATCTTCCTACCATAAAATTTTTAGAATTTTGGTCTAGTCAATAAGTACAATTTATTCTTTAAAGTCTCCCCTATTCTGCTATTTGACAGTTTGAACCTTTCTTCACTAAAAATTAATTATCTCATCGTATAAGATTTGGATGATGTTTCTGTTTGTTTCTATTGAAAATAGACTCAATAAGAATTTTAAAAATATAATCTATAACCAATAATTATTTTAATACAATTTTTAATGATTTTCCAAATTTAGAGTAGAGGATTTCGAAATCATTCTGACTCTATCTCACAAAAATTCAAATATCACATAATATGAAATTCTTTTGCTTACACCATTTCTTTTATGTGAAAATAGACTCAATAAGATTTAATTTCGTATCTTATTCAACCTCTAATTCAATTCCACCATTTTTTATGATTTTTCAAATTCACACAACTACTGATGTCCAAAACTATTTTATTGCTAATTTTACTCTTTCACATTTTCTTTGTATTAACTTTCATTCAACATTCATATAGATTTTGTACGTACTTGTATCGCTTAAATCAATTATACTTTCTTTTTTTTTTTTTTTATCTTGGCTATGTCAATTAATACACTTAAACCTCAATGAAAACACGTTATTTCAATTCAACATCAAATAATATTATTGGTTCATAATTCTGTCACATTTAATCATCACATAGTCATATTCGTTTACATTCAGTCATTTCCTGTTGAACACATCGGAATAATAATGGATACACGGTGGCCTTCACATAGTACCACCCTTATAGCCAAAGCTATTTTGTTCACAAAGTGGCCTTCACATAGTGCCACACTTGTGTCCGACGCTATTTTATTCCTAAGGTTCAACCGGGAAATTTCTCACTTAGCACAATGCCATGGACTTATTTCACTTAGATGCCATGGACTTATTTCACTTAGCACATTACCATGGACTTATTTCACTTAGATGCCATGGTCTTATTTCACTTAGCACAATGTCATATCCTAGATATGGTCTTACATGTGAATCACTTATTTCACTTAGCACATTGCCATGGTCTAACCATGGTATTTTACCGTCAATTCATATTTCACTACGCAACGATCGTGATCGATCTTGCGTTTTTACTCAATTCGAACGTTTACTTTAATTTTCAAAATTTAATCAAATATATAATAATATTTCATAATTAACACAAATCAATAACGTTTATTAAGATATGAACTTACCTCGACGTAAAATGGCGAAAAGGACCAAATCGTCCAATACTCGTTTTTCCTCCGTTCTAAGTCTGAACTTCATTTTTTTTATCTATAATATCACATTCGACTTATCAAGTTATTATACTATTCAAATTAGTCCAAAAATCATATTATGGAAAAATTATATTTTTTCCCCTAAAGTTTCACATATTTATAAATTTACCCCTAGGCTTGTAAAATGAAATGTATCCATTTTTCTCAATACCCAAGCCTAGATGATTCATATTCCCTCTTGTAGCATCCCACAGTTTTCACTAAATCACATTTCCTATGCATATTTTACAACTTTTACAAATAGGTCCTTTTATGAAATTTCATCAAAAATCACTTAGTAAAAGTTGTTTATCACACTCCAAACTTTCATATTCTTCCATAAAACATCAAAAAACATGTATGCCATCTATGGGTAAATTTTAAACACAAAACCTAGCTCAAAATAATGGTAGAAATAGCTAAACTGAGTTACGAGGATCTCAAAAATGTAAAAATAGTTAAAAATAGGGTGAGAATGGACTTACAATCGAGCTTGGAAGCTTGAAAAACCTTAGCGATGGTTTTCCCTTGTGAAATTCGACCATGGGGTTGAAGATGGACAAAAATTGGCTTTTAATTTTGTTTTTAATTCATTTTAATTACTAAATGACCAAAATGCCCCCAACTTAAAAATATTCTATTTCACCTATTTCATGTTCATTTTTGTCCAAAAAGTTAACCAATGGCATAATTACCATTTAAGGACCTCCAATTTAAAATTTCATAACAATTGGACACTTTTAACATGTAGAACTCAACTTTTGCACTTTTTACAATTTAGTCCTTTTGACTAAATTGAGTGCCCAAACATCGAAATTTACGAATAAAATTTTCAAAAAATCATTCTATGAAACCGTAGACCATAAAAATATAATAAAAATAATTTTTTTTCTTCGGATTTATGGTCCCGAAACCACTGTTCCGACTAGGCCCAAAATCGGGCTGTTACAAGTACTCATCTTTTCTTCGTTAACTATTACCAGATATTCATAACGAGAAATGTATGTAACTTTTTTGGTTAATCAGATCTAAGATAGTTTCTTCTTTTTCTTATTTTTTGATAGTCAGGTCTCATCTGTTTAATTATTTTCATGATTTATTGGTTCAAGATCCAAATCCAAACCCTTCAGATCAATAATAGCCTTGGTGAATTGTTCGCAACTTAATATAAGCCAAATAAGGTAAGTGTTAAGTTACGACTTCATATATAAGATATTGGTTAAAATTGATTCTTTTGTTGAACCCTATATGAGTGTTAGAAAGCTAATTTTGAATGATTAAAATTTTTTAATGATTAAACCCTTTTTTGGTATAGATCTGAGTTGGAGCTAATTAGATCTCAACTGTAAGAGTTGCAGAAAGCGTTAGAGTTAGGTTTAGTGTAATTAGGTGTGGGCTTAACCTTTGGGTGTTTAATTGACTATATTAATAATGATATGTGTATTATAAACCAAAATACATGTTGATTTGTGCATGGTCGAACGTTCATGAGTGGATTAAAAGTTTCCAATTAAGACAAGTACTAAAAAGAGGTAGTGGTCAAATGCTTGAGGGCCTTAATTAAGATTAAATGGTTGTGTGGGTGCCAATTGTAATTACTATTAATGTGTTTTCTGATTTGTATGACATGATAATGCTAATGAATGCATGATTAAGCATGCCATTGAGATTGTTAAAACGAAAGGATGATAAGCATGCCATTGAAATTGTTAAACCAAAAGTATGAAAAGCATGTCGTTGATATTTTTAGTATTACCAAATAACATGATATGCTACGTGATTGATATGCCATATTGCATTTCATGGGTTTGGGTATTGATTGGGTGATGGAGGAGTTCTTTAGAGTACCAACTGTTTATCCATAAGATTGGTTAGTTAGTATACTATACCCCAAAGTATTGTGGAGTACCTGTGACTTATCGCATCATACTGACAGCTTGTTTGCATTTTACTGGTAGGTTTATTGGCATATTGATACTAGTTCTTTAACCACATCGAGCTTCAGCTCTTAATGTTTTGGTGTTCGAATGACGGGTTGTGGGGAACTCGTGGTGTGTATAGGATAGATGGGTAGGACCATTACAGTGTACCATTGAGCATGCCATATACATATGTTGATATGCTATTACAAATTGTATGAATTGTATGTTAATTGTATGCCTTATTGACTAATTGTATACTTATTTTTTCTTAGACTCACACTGAAATTTTGAAGCTCACCCTCGAGTTTCCTCTTTATAGATAACCCTCAAGACTAGGGTCGAACTCGACATTTGGAGGTCTCATCACAAATTTTCTTTCAATAAAGTATTTTTAAATTATACTTAATTTAGTTGGGTTATTTTAGGACTGTAATTTTTATTAAGTTTGGACTATAGTGTAGGTGATTTTTATTTGGGATTTTTGCATGCATGAGAGATTTAAATGGAAATGAAAAAAATTAAATATCTGACCTAACAAAACTTAAAATATGGGATTTCAAACAATAACCAAAATCAACACTTTTTCCGCTGCAAAAAATGGTGAAACGTAATTTTCAAAAGGTTTACTGACAAAATCAAGTAAGAGTTTTTACTTTCAAATTACACTTCTTTTGTGACAGCCCCAAATTGACCCTAGTCGGGAAGTGGTTTCGAGACCACAAAACCGAGTCATAAAATTTATTTAAAATTTTATTTGCATATCTTATATGTGTGATAGTACTTGTATAAAAATTTGATGTTTTAATTTTATAGGAGGAATGTGAATTTTGCTTGAAAGGATTTAGTTGAGAGACTTAGAGAATTATGATAGGTAAATGAGTAAGGACCAAATAGTATTAAAATAGGAAAGATTGGATTTGCATGTCAAAATGCCCAATCCATGTTAAGTGGCCGCCAAGCAAGGCTTCATCCCACCAAGTTATGTTGTTTATCATTTTATATTGGCAAGTAAAATTAAAATAGATGAGAAATAGAGATTAATAAAAGAGATAATGGAAGAGGAGTGTTCATCTTCTTCTCCATCTTGCCAAAACCGAAACTAAGGGAAGGAAATAGAGAGGTCTTCATTTATGAAGTTCGGCAACCCTTTTGCTAGTTGGAGGTGAGTCTTGAAGTGTTGTTTAAACCTTTGTTTATACATGTTTATCCAATTGTTGCATACATTTTTAACAATGTCAAGAAACTCAAGACTACTATGGAGATTTGGAGCACTAAGCCGTACATCAAGAGTTAGGGGTAGAGGTTGTTTTCATGTTATATGGCATAAGTAGAGGTTGAAATGAGGTTGGAATTGTGAAATCATTAGTTGGGTAGCAAATGGTGCATTCGGCCACATGGGGTAAAATGGGATGTTCATCTTATTTGTTGTTTCATTCTCATGAGAAATGGGTCAAGTGTTCATGAGATAAAATTTTGTGATTTGATGAGCTAAAGGTGATAGCATAGTCGATATATATATATATATATATATATACATATTCGACCATCAATAAGGAGCATATGTGATGTCGAGTTGAGCTTGGTCATTCGGCCATAGATGCATATATATGTAAGCCCATTCGTAATATTACCTTAGGATTACGTATACATATAACCGACTGAAAATGAGAAATTAACAAGGGTGATTGCGAATGCCCAAGTATGGATATGCATGTGTGATTGGACTACTGATAGTATGGTGATTGCATAAGGTTATTAGCCGAATAGCTCAAAAGCATAAAGTAGAAATATATGAATTTGTCATGTGTCTCCTATGCTATGAAATTATTAATATTTTGATATAAATATTTAGCAAGGCAGTTAAACTAGTTAACTTATTGATTTAGCACAAGAAGTTAAAGGGGGAGAATCAAGCAAAGGCAAGGGAAAGAGCATCGAGTAGTTGAGTTGGAACCGTTTTACCTAACACAAGGTAAGTCATTAAGCATATATTTGTTATTGATTAAATGATCGTAATATCTATGCAATTGTGTTTAATGAGATGAAATATATACGAATGTATGTGTATGAAAAGATGATATTGATGAATGTAAAAGAGATAGTGAAAAGTGTAGAAAATTTGCTTTCGGCACTAAGTGTGCGGGCAATAAGTGTGTACGGTGACGAGAATGGCACTAAGTGTGCAAGCTGGAAATATATGGCACTAAGTGTGCGAGCTCAAATTATATAGCACTATGTGTGCGAGCTGATTTTATAGCACCAAGTGTGCGAATTTGATTATATAGCACTATGTGTGCGAGCTGATTTTATAGCACTAAGTGTGCGGATTCACTACATGCTATTGCATTACAATTGGCACTGAGTGTGCGACATTATCGAGTTAATCCCGGACAGCGGATCGGGTAAGTACCTTGAGCTCATGACGAATAGGCAATATGCTCATGCTCGGGGTTGAGCTTGGTAAGCTTTAAATCTATGTGATGATTGCAATTGTATGATTATGGTGAAAATGAGTTGGTGTGTGAAAATGCCTCAAATATCTTATTGTACGGAATATGAAATGTGGATGTATGACTTGGTATGAGATTGAACCGAAAGGTCCGAGGAATTATGGTATAGTTTTGATATGGATGGAGTACCTAGCGTGGTTTATCGTTTCATGTTGTGATAATTTTATTAATGGATGGTTGATGAATGCTTATGACTTCTGAGTTATAAACTCACTCGGTGTTTTCTTGTCACCCATTTTAGGTCTCTTGGACTCATATTGTTTGCGTGTTTCGGAACCGTCGTTGAAGTCATCACACCGCTGGAAATCTTTTGGTATTGTCTTCGTAGTTAAACTAGGAGAACATTTGGCATGTATAGGCTATTTTTTTGTTGAATTGTGGGTTGTAAACTTTAAGCCATGCGAAAATGGCCTATGTGGTCGGTTGAGTGTGATCCTAAAACCTATAGTCACGAGCCTTAGAAACCTTAATTTTGATAAGGTGGCCATAGTTGTATTATGTATGATGAAATAGTTGGCCATGGAAGAATTATGAAATAGTCATTGTTTGCTTCAGTAACAGATGCTGCCAGCAGTAGTGAGGTGAGATGGAAAAATCACTAAAAATAGTATAAGTAGAATTAAATAGTGAATAAATTATTAAATTGAACCTTGATGAATCTATTTTCATATGGACGAAACGAAATGACCATATGAGTCGTATTTTAAGAGATATTCGAGATTTTGTGAGACAGGGCCAGAACAGTTTCTGGATCCTCTGTTTTGACTTTGAAAATTTACTATAAATTATCCAGAAACAATTAGGAGTCATGCCTTATATGCATAGATTCCGCTTTGAGTATAGTTTCATTAGAAACAAACAGCATGATCATTGGAGCTCTGTACGAGATGATATCCAGGTTGTAATGCGCAAAGGTCAGTGTAGTCGAACTCTGAAACAGGGGTGACTTTAACTAATAAACTGTACTAATTGGCTTGACCAAAAATTCTATAAAAAAATGTGTAGATGGTATTATGAGTCTAGTTTCAGGGAAAATTGACGGAACTTATTTTCGAGTTCTGGAACTCGAGATATGACTTTTAAGGTGACAGTGACGCAGTTAACTAGCCTGCCTAGAACAGAAATCAAATATTTCAGAGAGACAAATAAAGGGAAGTAAGCCCGGTAACACCACGTGGTCAAATCCGGTGACGGTCACGGGTTTGGGGTGTTACATTTTATTGGTATCAGAGCTATGGTTTAGTCGGTTCTAGGACTACCATAGCGCGTGTGAGTGTAGCTATACATGCCAAATTGTTAGTGCTTAATAATGTGATGACTTCTGACGGTTGAAATTTTTGTTTTGATTAGCAATGGAACCCGGGATAGAGAGACCCTTGGCGGATGACGTTGAAAGTGTAGCGGCTACTCCCGCGCAAGGGACACCGCCTGTTGAGCCTCAGTCATCCGCGAATAATCAAAATGAAGGCGAAACAAGCCTTCTTCACCATGATGAATGAGTGGGTCGCGAATATGCTCGAACCAACCCTACTGTCCAACCATTCCCGAATTTAAATACTCCGCCCAAGAGTCCGCAATGCCTCCGATTCATCGATCCTGTGAGGCTAAGCAAACCACCTGAGACTTGGTTAGGAAGCGGCCGAGGAGTTCAAGGCCATAGTCATCGATGATGCCGAAAGAGCCGATTCGCTCGATAACACCATTCGAGTGTTAGATGAACTATCATGCACACCGATGAATGTCTTAAGTGTGCTATATCCTTGTTGTGAGACTCGACTTACTATTGGTGGAGGACTTTAATTTCCATAGTCCCAAATGAACGAGTTACTTAGGATTTCTTTCAATTCAATTTGAAAGAAATACATTAGTCAACAGTTCATCGATCGAAGCGTAAGAAATTCTTGGAACTCAAGCAAGGCCGGATGATCAGATATCGAATCTGAACATGAGTTCGTAAGACTTAGTCGGTATGCTCGGGAGTGTGTGGCTGATGAGGTTGCTATGTGCAAAAGATTTGAAGAAGGATTGAATGAAGACTTAAAGTCTGCTAGTGGGTATTTTGGAGATAAAGGAGTTCGTAACACTAGTCGAACGAGCTCGCAAAGCGGAAGAACTCGGAAAGGAAAAGAAGAAGGCTAAATTTGAAGCCGAGATTATCGTAAAAGATTGGCGAGTAAAGCTCCGTTCTCTAAATAAAGAAGTTCGTGGAGGACACTAATAAGTCGAGGCGATGCGGGAATTTCCATCGAGCCCGACCATTGACGGACTCGAGCTACTTGGTAGCTAGTGTGGGCAATAATCGTCAAGAGAGACTTGAATGCCCCAATGTGGAAGACGACACCTAGGTGAATGTTGGGGTAAGTCATTAATAGGGCTGTTATGGATGCGGTTCAAGGACCACTTCATTAGAGATTGCACGGAGCTAGATGAGAGGAATAAGACGCAAGGTGTAAGACCTAGTGGAACGACGGTGGAGGTAGGCCCCAAAATCTCTGGAGGTAGGGGTGGTAGTCGAGAGGAGCCTCTAATACTACCGTCGATTCGAGACCCGTGTTCTGCTAGAGCATATGCCATCCGCGCACGAGAGGAGGCATCCTCCCCGACGTTATCACTTGGTACTTTCACTCTCTTTGATACTAGTGTGATTGCATTGATTGACCCCGCTCTACTCATTCATATGTATGTGAAACCTTAGCATCCAAGAAGACTCTACTGTTGAGTCTCTCGAGTTTGTAATTCAGTGTCAAACCCTTTGGGTCAATACGTACTCGTTGATAAAGTGTGCAAGAGATGCCCCTTAATAATTCGAGAATCATGTTTTCCGGCCGATCTGATGCTTCTACCATTTGATGAATTCGATGTTATTCTTGGTATGGATTGGCTGACCGTACATGATGCAGTGGTGGACTGCAAAAGGAAAACTATTGATTTGAGGAGTGCAAATAATGAGGTAGTCCGAGTCGAGTCTACTGATTTAAAAGGAGTGCCAGCGATAATATCTTCTATGACCGCTCGGAGGTATGTGAAAAAGGGGTGTGAAACATACCTTACGTATGTGTTTGAAAGTAAAGAGACGGAAAGGAAACTCGAATCGGTACCAGTGGTTTGTGAGTATTCAGATGTTTTTCCTGAGGAGTTACCGGGATTGCCACCGGTTCGAGAAGTGGAATTCGCATCGGTTGTACCGGTACTACGCCGATCTCAATAGCCCCGTATCGTATGGCATTAACGGAATTAAAGGAATTGAAGGTTCAATTGCAAGAATTGACGGATAGAGGTTTCGCTCGATCGAGTTTTTCTCCATGGGGCGCACTAGTATTGTTTGTGAAGAAGAAGGATGGAACTATGAGATTGTGCATCGACTATCGTCAGTTGAATAAAGTGACGATAAAGAACAAATATCTGTTGCCACGAATTGACGATTTGTTTGATCAATTAAAGGAGCCTCGGTGTTTTCAAAGATAGATTTGAGGTCGGGTACTATCGGTTAAGGGTCCGAGAATCGGACATACCCAAAGCGCTTTTAGAACGAGGTACGGTCACTACGAATTCTTGGTGATGCCGTTTGGGCTTACTAATGCCCCTGCGGTATTTATGGATTTAATGAATAGAATTTTCAGGCCATACTTGGATCGGTTCGTAGTTGTATTTATCGATGACATTTTGGTCTATTCGAGAGATGAAACTGAACATGCTGAACACCTGAGGCTAGTGTTGCAAATCTTACGAGATAAGCAGTTATACGCAAAGTTCAGCAAATGTGAATTTTGTGTGACAGCCCAAAATTGACCCTAGTCGGAAGGTGGTCTCGGGACCACAAAACCGAGGCATAAAAATAATTAAAAATTTATTTTGATGCCTATAATATGTGTGTGCTCATGTATGACATTTTATGATGATTGATTTAGTGTTATAAGGGTGAATTCCACAAGAAAGGACTTAGTAATGAACTTTGAAAGTATGATAGGAAATGTGTGATGACTAATTAAAGCATGCATGCAAAATAATGGACTTGCATGTCAAATTCCCCTTTATAGGTGGTGGCCGGCCATGACAAGGAGGATGGGCTAAACATGTCATGAAACATGTTTTGTTGGTGCATTAGGGTGAAATAATAAACAAAGGTGTATGGGTGATAAAAAATGAAAAAAAAATGTGTGTGAGTGTGGTAATCCCCCATTGCCGTGAGTTGTAGAGAAGGAAAGAAAAAATTTTGTTCATCCTTTCTTTGAGCCAAAACTAAGGAAGAAGGAGGATTTTTGCTTCATGCTTGGTTTGGAAGAGATCTAGAAGGAGATTTGGCCAAGTTTGCATCAAGATTAAGGTATGTATGAGGTTGTGTTAGGAGTTTCATGCATGTTTTGGTTGCTAACTTGATGTGCATGTTAGCCATGGCTCAAATCTTTGTTAAGCCATGGAAATGGTATTTGGCCAAAGTTGTTATGGTGATAAAGCCATTGCATGCTAAGTGTGAAGCTTGATGATGATGCATGCAATGATGGATTGTCTACTCTTGAGCAAGATTTTGAGCCTTCTTTTGATTTATCATGATTGAAGTTGAAAAGGAGCATGATTGTCATATTCGCCATTCATGAGCATGGTTCATGCTTCTTGCATGTTAGTTAAAATTTGTATTTTGGATGGCTATGGACACCTTGAAAATTCGCCATGCTCATATTGTATATATATGTTTGCACATGATGTTTTGGCTATGAAGTAAGTGATGAATAAGTTGGTTTAAAGAAGAAGATGTTGAAGAATAATTGTGAAATTTCAAGCACAATTCGCCTAGCACACATATAAGTGCTTGATGCTATATTATAAGTTTTGAGCCACAATATGCAAAGCATTAACTAGTAAAATGCATGCTGTTTTTGTGAGGTATTAAGTGCATAATTGGCCTCAACATGTACATGAATATTCGCCTTGGGTAGCCTATTGAAGGCCTTAGCATTTCCTTGATGCTCAAATAAATTGTATTGAATTGCTTGATGTAGTATAAAATGTGCATGACCATTGTGTATTCAAGCTAAAGAGTGGCCATATGACCATTTAAAATCCTTGTCATATTCGGCCATAAGCAAGCACAATGAGGTTTTAATAAATTGAATTTGTTTGAATTAGCTTAAGAGCTAAGAGGGCCACAATTGGACAAGGGAAGGAAAAGGTGATCGAATAGCGAAAAAGCCGTTCGACAACATCCGAGGTAAGTCCTCAAGAAGTGATCTTACTTGAATTATGTAAGATGAAACATGGATGTGTATGATTATTGATCATGTGTGTATGAGTATTTGAATTCCACCCGGGCTAAGTCCCGAAGGCGAATATGCTAATGATTATAATTGTGTTTGAGCCTTAGTGTGAAAATGAAATATGTATGTCCAATGATTATTGATGTATGTGTGCATGAGAAATTGAATGATATCCGGCTAAGCCCAAGACAATTATGCTGAAATTTATATCCGGTTAAGACCAAGGCAATTGTGCTAGTAGCTATATCCGGCTAAGACCAAGGCATTCGTGCAAGTTGTTAAATCCGGATAAGACCAAGGCATTTGTGCAAATCGTGATATCCGGGTAAAGTCCCGCTGGCCTTGGTGCGGGTTACCATAACCGGCTATGTCCCAAGGCGATTGAACAGTACCAAATCCGGATAAACTCGAAGGTATGTGATTTGAAAATTATGAGCTTGCTGGAAAATTTCAGCTAATGCACTTGTGAAATTTCCCAATGATAAGGTAAGTGCGGTGTGTGCTTTGCGCTAGGAGTAAGAGCGTATGAATATCCGCTCCTATGATGGAGCGAGTTATCGGCCTTAATGAAGCCGTTATTTGTGTATGAACATAAGAGTTGGGATGGTAAAGTAAGTATGATTATGTGAATGCGCATTAATGAAATGATGCATTTAACTATGTGAATGTATTGCTGTAATTAGAGTTGATTATATTCCTTGAGACTTACTAAGCATAAAAATGCTTACTCATTGCTTTGGCTCTCGGTTTTCTAGATTTCGCTCGATAGCAATCGGATTCGGGATCGTTGAAGTCGAAGTCATCCACACTATCAAGCCCCCATTTTGGTATAAATTCTTGGTTGAACTTGAAATGGCATGTATAGGACTACCCTTGTTTGTTAAATATGTGGTGATGTAAGTATGTACGGCCATGCGAAAATGGCTCGAAAAGGAACATGAACTTAGAATAATTGTGGTTTGTATGTATATATTTGGTGTCATGATGTGGCTATGGCTTGGAAATGGGAATGTTGGTCATATGATCAGCCATTGGCATGGTTAAAATGATCATATATGAACCTATGTATGGCAAAGACTAGTTGGTTCATGGAGACTACCAAATAGGTAAGACCTACCTTAAAACAGATGCTGCCAGCTGCAGTGACGTGAATGTGAAAAATCACCAAAATTCGTAGAAATGGAATTAAATAGTGAATAAGCTATGTAAATGAACCTTGATGAGTCTATTTTCATATGGAAGAAACGAAATGGTCATAGGAGTTACATGTTAAGAGATATTAATGCTATTGTGAGACAGGGCCAGAACGGTTTCTGGGTTCCCTGTCGCAACTTTAAAAATTTACTATAAATTATCCAGAAAGAATTAGGCGACATACCTTATATGTACAGATTCCATTTTGAGTCTAGTTTCATTAGAAACAAACGACACCAGTATTAAAGCCCTGTACAGAGAGATATTCAAGTTATACCGCGCGAAGGTCAGAGCAGTCGATCCCTGTAACATGGGTGACTTTAACTAATAAACTGTACCAATTGGCCCATCCAAAATTCTAGAAATAAATCCATGGATGGATATATGAGTCTAAATTCAGGAAAATTTACGAAACCAGTTTCCGAGTTTTGAAACTCGAGATATGATTTTAAGGCGACGGTGATGCAGTCTTCCAGCCTGACTGGAAATGTCAAATTGGTGGGCAAACCATGTGAACTTGGCTTGTTAACCCTCGTGTCCGACTAACCGCAATGGTCTCGGGTTCGGGTGTTACAATTTTATGGTATCGAGCCACGGTTTAGTCGATTCTAGGACTACCGTGAGGTGTTTGGGGTCTAGCTATACATGCCATTAAATGATGAATCGATAGTGTGGTGATTTCGACAATTTGACTTTGAGTTTGTTTATAGCAATGGGTCCCGATCCCAACCGAGCAATAGCTGATGATGTGGAGAGTGTGGCGCCTGCTCCGCACAAGGGACAGCGCGGTGGACTCTCAACCTATGGCCAGCAATCCGAATGATGAGGCTAGGCAAGCCTTTTATAGTGTGATGAACGAATGGTTTAATCAATACATTCGAACTAACACGGCTGTCCCACGACCTCCATTCCCGACAAATGCAACCCCAAGACCTACAATACCTCCCAGAATCGACCAAATAAGGTCAAGTAAGCCCCAATCGATAGGATTCGAAAACATGGGGCCACTGAATTTAAAGCTACTGAGATGATGATGATGCCGAACGAGCTGAATTTCGGTTGGACAACACTATCCGGTGCTCGATGAGCTATCTTGTACACCGATGAATGCTTAAAGTGTACCATCTCCTTGCTACGTGATTCCACCTACTATTGGTGGAGTACTCGACTTCGTGGTACCTAGAGAGCAAGTGACTTGGGAATTTCTTGATCTTAAGCAAGGTTCTATGTCGGTTACCGACTATGAACGAAAATTTGTGAGGCTTAGCCGATACACGCGAGAATGCATTTCGTCCGAAGCTATTATGTGTAAATGCTTCGAGGATGGGCTGAATGATGATATAAGGATGTTCGTTGGCATTCTCGAAATACGAGATCGTAGTACTTGTTGAGCGAGCTTGTAAAGTCGAAGAGCTTAGAAAGGAGAAACAAAAGTCGATGTGGGAACTGGAGAATTCGAAAGAGGTCCTCGGAAAGTCTCTTCAACAGCAATCAAGAGATTTCGAGATGATGTGAACCGGTCTAGAGGCGCTTTGGGCTTTTTAGACGAGGACGCGATCGACCCCTGTGACCACACGAGTCACTCGATCGCCGATGGTGGAAATGATCGCCGAGAGAGGGCGGAGTGTCAACATTGTGGCAAATGGCATTCGGGAGCTGTTGGTTTCGTGATCACTCCTGCTATAAGTGTGGATCGGCCGACCACTTTAGGAAGGATTGCCCGAGGAAGCTTGAGCAGAATGTGAGTCGAGTGGAAACTCGGGTGCTACCATCGCCGAGGTAGGCCACCTAGAAATATGGGCAATGTCGATGGCGGTCGGGGAGGATCTAGAGATGCTACCATCGATCTCGAGGCTCGTGCTCTGCGAGGACTTATGCCATACTGCGACGTGAGGATCTTGCCTCTCCGGATGTCATTACGGTGCTTTCACCCTTTTCAATACTAAAGTGATTGCGTTGATTGACCCCGGTTCTACTCAATCTTATATATGTGAAACCTTAGCATCCAAAGAAGACTTTGCCTATTGAGTCTCTTGAGTTTGTAATTCGGTGTCAAACCCTTGGGTCATTACGTGCTTGTCAACAAAGTGTGCAAGAAAAGTCTCCTAGTGTTCCGAGGTTCTTGTTTCCGGCGGACTTGATGCTTTTGCCGTTCGATGAATTCAACGTTATTCTTGGTTTGGATGGGTTGACCATGCACGATGCGGTCGTAAATTGCAAAAGCAAGACTATCGATTTGAGGTCGCGAATAACGAGATAATTCGGGTTAAGTCTACGGACTTAAAGGGGTTGCCACCGTAATATCGCAATGTTGGCCCGAAAGTATGTAAGAAAAGAGTGCGAAGCGTGCACTGGCGTCGTGCTCGATGACAAGGAATCGAAAAGAAACCCGAATCTGTGCCGTGGTTTGTGAATACCGGATGTTTTCCGAAGAATTGCCGGGTTTACCACTGCTCGGAAATAGAATTTGGCATCGAATTGGTACCGGTACCACTCCAATTTCGATAGCTCGTATCGTATGGCACCAACGAATTAAAGGAGTTGGAAGCTCGATTGCAAGAATTGGTGGATAGAGGTTTTGCTCGCCGAGTTTTTCGCCTTAGGTGCGCCGGTGTTGTTCGTGAAAAGAAGGATGGAACCATGCGGTTGCAGATCGACTATCGTCGACTTAATAAAGCGACGATAAAGAACAAATATCCGTTGCCACGTATTGACGACTTGTTCGATCAAGCGAAGGAGCCTCGGTGTTCTCGAAAATAGATTTGAGATCGGGCTACTATCAATTGCGAATCCGAGATTCGGACGTGCCCAAGACCGCCTTCGAGCGAGATATGGTCACTATGAGTTCCTAGTGATGCCGTTTGGGCTCACTAATGCCCTCGCGGTATTTATGGATTTAATGAATCGGATCTTTAGACCATATTTGGATCGATTCGTAGTCGTGTTCATTGATGACATCTTGGTCTATTCAAGAAATGAGACCGAACATCTTTGAACACCTGCGGTTAGTGCCGCAAATTTTACGGGACAAGCAATTATATGCTAAGTTCAGCAAGTGTGAGTTCGGTTAAGAGAGGTTAGCTTATTGGGTCATGTGGTATCGCAGACGGGTATTCGAGTCGACCGAATAAAATTTCAGCCATACTTAATTGGAAGCCTCAGAAATATTAATGAGGTTCGAGCTTTTGGGGCTTTAGGTTATTACCGACGATTTGTAAAAGGCTTCTCAACGATAGCCACGCCGATGACGGCTTACTCCAAAAGGACGTTAAGTTCGAATGGACGGAGAAATGCCAAAAAGTTTCGATCAATGAAAACTTATTTGATTGAAGCCCCAATTCTAGTGCAACCCGAGTCCGCAAGGAGTTTGTCATCTATAGCGACGCCTCTCTACTTGGGTTAGGTTGCGATTAATGCAAGAAGGTCGAGTTGTGGCCTATGCGTCGAGGCAATTAAAGCCACATGAGAAAAATTATCCGACTCATGATCTCGAAGTGGCCGCCATCGTATTCGCCTTTAAAGATTTGGCGACATTACTTATTTGGTGAAAGGTGCCATGTATACTCGGATCACAAAAGTCTCAAATATTTGATGACCCAAAGAGACTTAAATCTGCGACAAAGACGTTGGCTCGAGCTGTTAAAGGATTATGAGCTGATCATTGACTATCACCCGGGAAAGGCGAATATGGTTGCGGATGCCTTGAGTCGTAAATCGTTATTCACTTTACGAGCGATGAATGTGCACTTGTCTGTCCGATCCGACAATGTGTTAGTGGCTGAATTGAAAGCCAAACCATTATTGACACACCAAATTCGAGAAGCTCAGAAAGTCGACGACGAGTTGGTTGCAAAACGGGCTGCGTGTGTTCCGAACAAGGACTCGGAGTTTCAAATCGACGATGACGATTGTTTGAGGTTCAAAAGTCGTCGATGTGTCCCAAAGAATTCTGAAC
Source organism: Gossypium arboreum (assembly GCF_025698485.1). Classification (NCBI taxonomy): domain Eukaryota; kingdom Viridiplantae; phylum Streptophyta; class Magnoliopsida; order Malvales; family Malvaceae; genus Gossypium; species Gossypium arboreum. Next base: position 48,622,546 of record NC_069072.1, on the reverse strand, counting down.
TCATTTCGATAATTCGAAGGAAGCCCATTGTAGCCGAATGGCAATCCACCCGGGAGTACGAAGATGTACAATGAGTTGAAACGTCGATTTTGGTGGCATGGTATGAAGCGAGACATCTCGACTTTGTTTCAAGATGTTTAATATGTCAACAAGTGAAAGCGGAACATCGGTGCCTTGAGATTACTTCACCAATCACGATACCCGAGTGGAAATGGGATCGAGTCACAATGGACAAATTAGCGGAATTGTACGTTTCTCAGTTGTGAGATTACATGGGGTGCCTATTTCCATCGTGTGGGATAGAGATCCGAGATTTACCTCGCGATTTTGGAAAATGTTGCAAGAAGCTTTGGGTACCAAGTTGCATTTCAAGACCGCCTTTCACCCCCAAACCGATGGTCAATCCGAGCGGATAATTCAGATACTTGAGGATATGTTAAGATGTTGCGTCCTCGAGTTTAGTGGTTCATGGGAACGGTATTTGCCGTTGATTGAATTCGCCACAACAACAACTTTCAATCAAGTATTAAAATGGCACCCTACGAGGCCTTGTACGGTCGTAAATGCCGTACACCATTGTTTTGACCGAGCTCGGTGAAAGCAAGATTTTCGGTGGATTTGATTAGGGATGCTGAACAGAAGTGAAAGTAATCCGTGAAAGTCTGAAGATAACCTCCGATCGTCGTAAGTCGACGCGGATCTGAAGCGTAAGGATATCGAGTATCAAGTGGGTGATAAAGTGTTCCTCAAGGTATCGCTTGGAAAAAGATACTCGATTCTACCGTAAGGGCAAGTTGAGCCCGAGGTTCGTTGGGCCATATGAGATATCTCGAGCGAGTCGATCCATGGCATATCGTTTGACTTTGCCCCGAACTCGAAAAGGTTCACGATGTCTTTCACGCTTCGATGCTTCGACGCTATAGATCCGATCCATCGCACGTGATTAGTCCATCGAAATTGAAATTCAAGCTAATATGAGTTATGAGGAAGAACCGATTCATATCCTATCACGAGAAGTGAAAGAGTTGTGAAACAAGCGGGTTCCGCTAGTAAAAGTGTTATGGCTCAAGCACGGGATAGAAGAAGCTACTTGGGAGACCGAGAACTCTATGAAAGAGCGATATCCAAACCTATTTACGGTAAGATTTTCGGGACGAAAATTTCTTAAGTGGGGAGAGTTGTGACACCCAAAATTGACCCTAGTCGGAAGGTGGTCTCGGGACCACAAAACCGAGGCATAAAAATAATTAAAATTTATTTTGATGCCTATAATATGTGTGTGCTCATGTATGACATTTTATGATGATTGATTTAGTGTTATAAGGGTGAATTCCACAAGAAAGGACTTAGTAATGAACTTTGAAAGTATGATAGGAAATGTGTGATGACTAATTAAAGCATGCATGCAAAATAATGGACTTGCATGTCAAATTCCCCCTTTATAGGTGGTGGCGGCCATGACAAGGAGGATGGGCTAAACATGTCATGAAACATGTTTTGTTGGTGCATTAGGGTGAAATAATAAACAAAGGTGTATGGGTGATAAAAAATGAAAAAAAATGTGTGTGAGTGTGGTAATCCCCCATTGCCGTGAGTTGTAGAGAAGGAAAGAAAAAATTTTGTTCATCCTTTCTTTGAGCCAAAACTAAGGAAGAAGGAGGATTTTTGCTTCATGCTTGGTTTGGAAGAGATCTAGAAGGAGATTTGGCCAAGTTTGCATCAAGATTAAGGTATGTATGAGGTTGTGTTAGGAGTTTCATGCATGTTTTGGTTGCTAACTTGATGTGCATGTTAGCCATGGCTCAAATCTTTGTTAAGCCATGGAAATGGTATTTGGCCAAAGTTGTTATGGTGATAAAGCCATTGCATGCTAAGTGTGAAGCTTGATGATGATGCATGCAATGATGGATTGTCTACTCTTGAGCAAGATTTTGAGCCTTCTTTTGATTTATCATGATTGAAGTTGAAAAGGAGCATGATTGTCATATTCGGCCATTCATGAGCATGGTTCATGCTTCTTGCATGTTAGTTAAAATTTGTATTTTGGATGGCTATGGACACCTTGAAAATTCGCCATGCTCATATTGTATATATATGTTTGCACATGATGTTTTGGCTATGAAGTAAGTGATGAATAAGTTGGTTTAAAGAAGAAGATGTTGAAGAATAATTGTGAAATTTCAAGCACAATTGCCTAGCACACATATAAGTGCTTGATGCTATATTATAAGTTTTGAGCCACAATATGCAAAGCATTAACTAGTAAAATGCATGCTGTTTTTGTGAGGTATTAAGTGCATAATTGGCCTCAACATGTACATGAATATTCGCCTTGGGTAGCCTATTGAAGGCCTTAGCATTTCCTTGATGCTCAAATAAATTGTATTGAATTGCTTGATGTAGTATAAAATGTGCATGACCATTGTGTATTCAAGCTAAAGAGTGGCCATATGACCATTTAAAATCCTTGTCATATTCGCCATAAGCAAGCACAATGAGGTTTTAATAAATTGAATTTGTTTGAATTAGCTTAAGAGCTAAGAGGGCCACAATTGGACAAGGGAAGGAAAAGGTGATCGAATAGCGAAAAAGCCGTTCGACAACATCCGAGGTAAGTCCTCAAGAAGTGATCTTACTTGAATTATGTAAGATGAAACATGGATGTGTATGATTATTGATCATGTGTGTATGAGTATTTGAATTCCACCCGGCTAAGTCCCGGCGAATATGCTAATGATTATAATTGTGTTTGAGCCTTAGTAACGAAAATGAAATATGTATGTCCAATGATTATTGATGTATGTGTGCATGAGAAATTGAATGATATCCGGGCTAAGCCTCAAGACAATTATGCTGAAATTTATATCCGGTTAAGACCAAGGCAATTGTGCTAGTAGCTATATCCGGCTAAGACCAAGGCATTCGTGCAAGTTGTTAAATCGGGCTAAGACCAAGGCATTTGTGCAAATCGTGATATCCGGGTAAAGTCCGTTGGCCTTGGTGCGGGTTACCATAACCTGGCTATGTCCCAAGGCGATTGAACGAGTACCGAAATCCGGATAAACTCGAAGGTATGTGATTTGAAAATTATGAGCTTGCTGGAAAATTTCAGCTAATGCACTTGTGAAATTTCCCAATGATAAGGTAAGTGCGGTGTGTGCTTTTGCGCTAGGAGTAAGAGCGTATGAATATCCGCTCCTATGATGGAGCGAGTTATCGGCCTTAATGAAGCCGTTATTTGTGTATGAACATAAGAGTTGGGATGGTAAAGTAAGTATGATTATGTGAATGCGCATTAATGAAATGATGCATTTAACTATGTGAATGTATTGCTGTAATTAGAGTTGATTATATTCCTTGAGACTTACTAAGCATAAAATGCTTACTCACCGCTTTGGCTCTCGTTTTCTAGATTTCGCCGATAGCAATCGGATTCGGGATCGTTGAAGTCGAAGTCATCCACACTATCAAGCCCCCATTTTGGTATAAATTCTTGGTTGAACTTGAAATGGCATGTATAGGACTACCCTTGTTTGTTAAATATGTGGTGATGTAAGTATGTACGGCCATGCGAAAATGGCTCGAAAAGGAACATGAACTTAGAATAATTGTGGTTTGTATGTATATATTTGGTGTCATGATGTGGCTATGGCTTGGAAATGGGAATGTTGGTCATATGATCAGCCATTGGCATGGTTAAAATGATCATATATGAACCTATGTATGGCAAAGACTAGTTGGTTCATGGAGACTACCAAATAGGTAAGACCTACCTTAAAACAGATGCTGCCAGCTGCAGTGACGTGAATGTGAAAAATCACCAAAATTCGTAGAAATGGAATTAAATAGTGAATAAGCTATGTAAATGAACCTTGATGAGTCTATTTTCATATGGAAGAAACGAAATGGTCATAGGAGTTACATGTTAAGAGATATTAATGCTATTGTGAGACAGGGCCAGAACGGTTTCTGGGTTCCCTGTCGCAACTTTAAAATTTACTATAAATTATCCAGAAAGAATTAGGCGACATACCTTATATGTACAGATTCCATTTTGAGTCTAGTTTCATTAGAAACAAACGACACCAGCATTAAAGCCCTGTACAGAGAGATATTCAAGTTATACCGCGCGAAGGTCAGAGCAGTCGATCCCTGTAACATGGGTGACTTTAACTAATAAACTGTACCAATTGGCCCATCCAAAATTCTAGAAATAAATCCATGGATGGATATATGAGTCTAAATTCAGGAAAATTTACGAAACCAGTTTCCGAGTTTTGAAACTCGAGATATGATTTTAAGGCGACGGTGATGCAGTCTTCCAGCCTGACTGGAAATGTCAAATTGGTGGGCAAACCATGTGAACTTGGCTTGTTAACCCCTCGTGTCCGACACGCAATGGTCTCGGGTTCGGGTGTTACATTTTGTTGAAAGAGGTTAGCTTTTTGGGGCACGTGGTGTCCGTGATCGGTGTCGGGTGGACCCGAACAAAATTTCGGCCATAGTCGATTGGAAACCTCCAAGGAATGTTACCGAGGTTAGGAGCTTTTTGGGGCTTGCCGGATACTATCGACGATTTGTGAAAGGTTTTTTGATGATAGCTGCACCGATGACAAAACTACTTCAAAAAGATGTTAAGTTCGAGTGGTCGGAATGCTGTCAAGAAAGTTTCGATCGACTAAAAACCTGTTTAACCGAGGCCCCGGTACTAGTACAACCGGAGTTCGGTAAAGAGTTTGTCATATACAGTGACGCATCCTTGCTTGGGTTAGGTTGTGTGTTGATGCAAGAAGGTCGAGTTGTGGCTTACGCGTCGAGACAACTAAAGCCGCATGAGAGAAACTATCCGACCCATGACCTTGAACTAGCAGCCATAGTGTTCGCCTTGAAGATATGGCGGCATTACTTGTTTGGAGAAAGGTGTCACATTTATTCGGACCACAAGAGTCTAAAATATTTGATGACTTAGAGAGATTTAAACCTGCGACAAAGACGTTGGCTTGAGTTGTTGAAAGACTATGAACTCATCATTGATTATCACCCGGGAAAGGCCAACGTGGTGGCCGATGCTTTAAGTCGCAAGGCACTGTTTGCTTTGAGAGCGATGGATGCTCATCTATCTGTTTTACCCGATGAGGTGCTAGTAGTCGAATTAGAGACCAAACCGTTATTGATTCATCAAGTACTCGAATCTCAGAAGGTCGACGCCGAATTGGTCGCTAAGCGAGCCGAATGTGTTTCGAATGAGGAATCGGAATTTCAGGTTGACGACCATGATTGCTTGACGTTCAAGGGTCGATTATGTATTCCAAGGAATTCGGAACTTGTTTCGATGATTTTGAACGAGGCTCACAGTAGTCAAATGTCAATCCACCCGGGTAGTACTAAAATGTACAATGACCTGAAACGCCAATTTTGGTGGCCCGGTATGAAACGAGACATTTCTGAATTTGTTTCAAGGTGTCTGATATGTCAACAAGTGAAAGCGGAACATCAAGTGCCATCGGGATTACTTCAGCCGATCACGATACCCGAGTGGAAATGGGATCGAGTCACCATGGACTTTGTATCCGGACTGCCATTGTCAATGAGTAAGAAGGATGCGATCTGGGTCATTGTTGATAGACTGACCAAGTCTGCTCATTTTATTCCTGTCCGCACGGATTTTTCGCTTGATAAATTGGCAGAATTATACGTCTCCCAAATTATTCGATTGCATGGGGTGCCTATTTCTATCGTGTCGGATAGAGACCCAAGATTTACATCGCAATTTTGGAAGAAATTGCAAGAGGCTTTGGGTACCAAGCTACATTTTAGCACTGCTTTTCACCCCAAACCGATGGTCAATCCGAACGGATAATTCAAATACTCGAGGATATGTTGAGATGTTGCATCCTTGAGTTTAGTGGTTCATGGGAACGGTATTTACCTTTGGTTGAATTAAACACAACAATAGCTTTCAATCAAGTATTAAGATGGCGCCTTACGAGGCTTTATACGGTCGTAAATGCCGTACCCACTATTCTGGATGAACTTAGTGAAGGTAAAATCTTGAGGTTGATTTGGTTAAGGATGCCGAGCAAAAGTTCGAGTAATTCGTGAAAGTTTGAAGGCGCCGGATCGCCAAAAGTCGATGCGGATTTGAAAAGGAAAGACATTGAATATCGGGTTGGAGACAAGGTATTTCTCAAAGTCTCACCACGGAAGAAGGTGCTTAGATTTGGCCGTAAGGGAAAATTGAGTCCGAGATTCATCGGTCCGTATGAAGTATCCGAACGAGTTGGACCATCGCATACCGATTAATTTTACCCCGAGCTCGAAAAGATTCACAACGTTTTCATGTCTCGATGCTTGACGATATAGGTCTGATCCATCGCACGTAATCACTCCATCCGAGATTGAGATTCACCTAATTTGAGCTATGAAGAAGAGCCGATTCGCATTCGATGCGTGAGGTAAAAAGTTGCGAAATAAGAAAATTCCATTAGTGAAGGTGTTGTGGCATAAACACGAATTGAAGAAGCCACTTGGGAACTTGAGGACTCTATGAAAGAGCGATACCGAGCCTATTTACGGTAAGATTTTCGGGACGAAAATTTCTTAAGTGGGGAGAGTTGTGACACCCCAAATTGACCCTAGTCGGAAGTGGTTTCGAGACCACAAAATCGAGTCATAAAATTTATTTAAAATTTTATTTGCATATCTTATATGTGTGATAGTACTTGTATAAAAATTTGATGTTTTAATTTTATAGGAGGAATGTGAATTTTGCTTGAAAGGATTTAGTTGAGAGACTTAGAGAATTATGATAGGTAAATGAGTAAGGACCAAATAGTATTAAAATAGGAAAGATTGGATTTGCATGTCAAAATGCCCAATCCATGTTAAGTGGCCGCCAAGCAAGGCTTCATCCCACCAAGTTATGTTGTTTATCATTTTATATTGGCAAGTAAAATTAAAATAGATGAGAAATAGAGATTAATAAAAGAGATAATGGAAGAGGAGTGTTCATCTTCTTCTCCATCTTGCCAAAACCAAACTAAGGGAAGGAAATAGAGAGGTCTTCATTTATGAAGTTTGGCAACCCTTTTGCTAGTTGGAGGTGAGTCTTGAAGTGTTGTTTAAACCTTTGTTTATACATGTTTATCCAATTGTTGCATACATTTTAACAATGTCAAGAAACTCAAGACTACTATGGAGATTTGGAGCACTAAGCCGTACATCAAGAGTTAGGGGTAGAGGTTGTTTTCATGTTATATGGCATAAGTAGAGGTTGAAATGAGGTTGGAATTGTGAAATCATTAGTTGGGTAGCAAATGGTGCATTCGGCCACATGGGGTAAAATGGGATGTTCATCTTATTTGTTGTTTCATTCTCATGAGAAATGGGTCAAGTGTTCATGAGATAAAATTTTGTGATTTGATGAGTTAAAGGTGATAGCATAGTTGATATATATATATATATATATACATATTCGACCATCAATAAGGAGCATATGTGATGTCGAGTTGAGCTTGGTCATTCGCCATAGATGCATATATATGTAAGCCCATTCGTAATATTACCTTAGGATTACGTATACATATAACCGAATTGAAAATGAGAAATTAACAAGGGTGATTGCGAATGCCCAAGTATGGATATGCATGTGTGATTGGACTACTAATAGTATGGTGATTGCATAAGGTTATTAGCGAATAGCTCAAAAGCATAAAGTAGAAATATATGAATTTGTCATGTGTCTCCTATGCTATGAAATTATTAATATTTTGATATAAATATTTAGCAAGACAGTTAAACTAGTTAACTTATTGATTTAGCACAAGAAGTTAAAGGGGAGAATCAAGCAAAGGCAAGGGAAAGAGCATCGAGTAGTTGAGTTGGAACCGTTTTACCTAACACAAGGTAAGTCATTAAGCATATATTTGTTATTGATTAAATGATCGTAATATCTATGCAATTGTGTTTAATGAGATGAAATATATACGAATGTATGTGTATGAAAAGATGATATTGATGAATGTAAAAGAGATAGTGAAAAGTGTAGAAAATTTGCTTTCGGCACTAAGTGTGCGGGCAATAAGTGTGTACGGTGACGAGAATGGCACTAAGTGTGCAAGCTGGAAATATATGGCACTAAGTGTGCGAGCTCAAATTATATAGCACTATGTGTGCGAGCTGATTTTATAGCACCAAGTGTGCGAATTTGATTATATAGCACTATGTGTGCGAGCTGATTTTATAGCACTAAGTGTGCGGATTCACTATATGCTATTGCATTACAATTGGCACCGAGTGTGCGACATTATCGAGTTAATCCGGACAGCGGATCGGGTAAGTACCTTGAGCTCATGACGAATAGGCAATATGCTCATGCTCGGGGTTGAGCTTGGTAAGCTTTAAATCTATGTGATGATTGCAATTGTATGATTATGGTGAAAATGAGTTGGTGTGTGAAAATGCTTCAAATATCTTATTGTACGGAATATGAAATGTGGATGTATGACTTGGTATGAGATTGAACCGAAAGGTCCGAGGAATTATGGTATAGTTTTGATATGGATGGAGTACCTAGCGTCGTTTATCGTTTCATGTTGTGATAATTTTATTAATGGATGGTTGATGAATGCTTATGACTTACTGAGTTATAAACTCACTCGGTGTTTTCTTGTCACCCATTTTAGGTCTCTTGGACTCATATTGTTTTTGCGTTTCGAACCGTCGTTGAAGTCATCACACCGGCTGGAAATCTTTTGGTATTGTCTTCGTAGTTAAACTAGGAGAACATTTGGCATGTATAGGCTATTTTTTTGTTGAATTGTGGGTTGTAAACTTTAAGCCATGCGAAAATGGCCTATGTGGTCGGTTGAGTGTGATCCTAAAACCTATAGTCACGAGCCTTAGAAACCTTAATTTTGATAAGGTGGCCATAGTTGTATTATGTATGATGAAATAGTTGGCCATGGAAGAATTATGAAATAGTCATTGTTTGCTTCAGTAACAGATGCTGCCAGCAGTAGTGAGGTGAGATGGAAAAATCACTAAAAATAGTATAAGTAGAATTAAATAGTGAATAAATTATTAAATTGAACCTTGATGAATCTATTTTCATATGGATGAAACGAAATGACCATATGAGTCGTATTTTAAGAGATATTCGAGATTTTGTGAGACAGGGCCAGAACAGTTTCTGGATCCTCTGTTTTGACTTTGAAAATTTACTATAAATTATCCAGAAACAATTAGGAGTCATGCCTTATATGCATAGATTCCGCTTTGAGTATAGTTTCATTAGAAACAAACAGCATGATCATTGGAGCTCTGTACGAGATGATATCCAGGTTGTAATGCGCAAAGGTCAGTGTAGTCGAACTCTGAAACAGGGGTGACTTTAACTAATAAACTGTACTAATTGGCTTGACCAAAAATTCTATAAAAAAATGTGTAGATGGGATTATGAGTCTAGTTTCATGGAAAATTGACGGAACTTATTTTCGAGTTCTGGAACTCGAGATATGACTTTTAAGGTGACAGTGACGCAGTTAACTAGCCTGCCTAGAACAGAAATCAAATATTTCAGAGAGACAAATAAAGGGAAGTAAGCCCGGTAACACCACGTGGTCAAATCCGGTGACGGTCACGGGTTTGGGGTGTTACATCTTTTGAATGAAAATGGATTTAAATTATAGATAATTTTACAATCATATTTTTTTAACCTACTTTATGCAACCATACTAAGTTTTTCGAAAATTGAACAAAACAACAAATTTTCAATCAAACACTTTTACTTGGTCATTTTAGTGGCTATGCAACCTTTAGGATTTGGTCATAATATCTTAGTCGGATTTGGGAGGTTACATTTGGTGGTATTAGAGCTAAGTTCAATAACTCGACCTGAAAAAAATTTGAGTTTGCATGCATGTTTTTGAAAAAGGATACTTTGGGAAAAACCTGTCATAGTGTTTTATATGAAAAGTTTAAAACATATTAAAATTAAACTCTAAGACTACGATGTCGTCTTTATCAGTACTGCTACTATAAAATTGTAGATAAACACTAGTTTTATGTTGCATAAAATTCTAAGACCTTAGAAATTGAAATTTCAAGACAATAACTAGTGTTTATGCCTTTGTGAAAACAGTAGATAAGACTTAAAAGCATAAAATCTAGTTAGTAGAATGAGTACCTGTGGAACACAAGGTCGTGGTATGCGAGGCCATGGAGGGTGTCGTCACATGTGTGAAATGTGACATATGCTTGATTAAATATCTGTGTTACATGATATATGTTTGTGTGAGTATCTAAATGTTGTGTAGATGAACCAATAGATAATGCATGGATAGGTACTCTACGACACTAGACATAGGACTATTGTACTTGTACTTATAAATGGTTGTCTTGAGGATACATGGTGATATGTTTGCGATGTGGTTATTCTAATCATTCATTGAGCTTGTTAAGCTCACCCACTCTCTTCTTTACCCATTACAGATTAGTTGTGTGCCGGTGTGAACGGTGTGGTCTCCAAGAGGTGATCCAAGAAAGTTTCTATGTTATTCCGTAGGTGTTCATTTGTTTATTAGCGTACTGGGGAATAAGGCAATATGGTAAACTTTTTTAATGCCATGATGTGTTAGGATTATTTGTCGGTTTTGCTTTTGTTTTTTTTAGAGGTTTATGAGTTTATATATTTGCTTAAGCTTATGAATATTGTTGATGGCATGATGATGCTTGCTAGACATGTTTTTGGTATTTTGAACTATTGATTAAGCCGTTTGGATGGTTAGATGTCTTAGTAGTTGATGCATGATGATTAGAAACATATTTGGAATGGATATATACACTTGTATCTTGTATTTTTATGATTTGGGGCAAAGGTATCAATAATTGGGTTTAAAAATCGATACCTCTGTGTTTCAAAATGAGTAGGGAGCTAAAATAGGGATTTGGTATCGATACCTTTGCTCGAGTATCGATACTCGAGGTTAGAACATCGATATTTCATGACATGTATCGATAATTTTTGAGACCTTGGGTTTTTAATCGAGAAACAAAATGCAAGTTTGGTATCATTTTTCCAGGTGGTATCGATACCACTTAAAGAAATTATCAATACCCTAATATTAGATCGATACCTACAAACATATTTTGAGAATTTTGCTAAATGGACCTTTTGCATGTTTAATGATGTTTTCACGACCAATCGATGTAAGTTTAGCATGTAACAATGGTAACTATCTTGAAAGATTAACTTCAAACCTATACAAACAATAAAATTATGGATATTTTGTAATAGCCGAAAATTGGGTCTAGTTGGAACAGAGGTTTCGGGACCACAAAATCTGAGATATAAATAATTATTTTATGATTATTTTGAGGTCTATGATATGATTGCATGATTGTGTGAAAATTTCGTGAAGAAATTCTATGCATAAAGTGCTTAATTCGAAGTTAGGGACTAAATTGAATAAGTTGCAAAACTTGCATTCTAGAAGTTTCTAGTATGAAATTGATTTGAAATATTAATTAGGAGGTCTTAAATAGCACTTTGACCAATTTCTAAGTTATGGGCAAAAATTGGACATGGATGGAATTTTTGGAAAGTTTAGTAGTAAGGGTATTTTGGTCATTTAGGGGTAAAATGAATTAAAATACAAAATTAAAAGCCAATTTTGCTCATCTTCTTCACCATGGACGTGTATACCAAGGAGACTCCATGGCTATGGTTTTCAAGCTTCCCAAGCTCAATTGTAAGTCCGTTCTAACCTGCTTTTCAAGTTCTTTACGTTTTGGAGTCCCTAAATTGATTTAGCTTATGCTAGCAATAATTCAACCTAGGGTTCATATTTGGAAAAATACCCATAGGTAAAATTTGTGTATTCTGGTGTTTTATGATACAATATGAGGTTTTAAATTATGTTAGACAACTTGTGCTACTCGGTTTTAAGTGGAAACGAGCAAAAGGGCTTAATCGGTAAAAATACCTAATAGTCATAAGTATATGTTAGAGTGAGAATTTGATGTTGCCATAGAAGGGAAAAGTGATCATCATGTCATAAAACATAAGAATAAGGGATGAAGTTTAATTCCCGAGCCTAGGGGCAAAAGTGTAAATATGCAAAAGTTTAGGGGCAAAATTGTAATTTTTCCAAAGTTTGAGTTAAGGACTGTTTTGAATATTATGTTAATTAAGTAAGTAAAATATGATGTTTTAGATCCCAGAAAACGAGATTTGAACCTAGAATGAGAGAAAAATCGAAAATTGGGAAAGTTGGTAAAATGGCCGTTTTAATATCAAGGTAAGTTCATATGTATAATAAGCATTAATTTATGGATGTTTCAATGTAAAATTGATATATTTACTATGAAATCTGAGGTGTTGAAAGTATGTAAGTTGGTATGATAATAATACAACAATAATGTAATTTATATTTGAAAGTTAAATTTAGTGAATTAATTGAATTATGTTAAATTAAATGATTATGGTGCCAAGTTTATGAATTGATTTAAAAATATGTCTATGGTACATGAAGTGCATTGAATTATCATACATAAATGTGATTTCTATGATTATGGATATTATGGGAAATTGTAAGTTCATATGATTTTTAATAAGACAATGTGTAATTTAATGTTATTGCGTTGATATTAAATGAGATGTAAGTTTATGTGTAAGTAATACATCACTATTACTTGTATTATGATATTTTATAAAAATATTGGAAATATGTTTGTGGATAATTACTTGATTGGTGAAATTATTGGAAAAGAAAGAGAAATCCCGGTTGAACCTTCGGAAAGATTGGATGATACAGATGGTATGTAGCTAGGTCACATGTATAGTGTTGAGTGCACATCATGTGTACAAGAGAGCTACGAGATAAACTGGCTAGGTCACATAGGTGGTACTAAGTGTTCACCATGTGTATAAGAGAGCCGAACTATATGATGGGTGGAGCTATGTGCTGAAACCACCAAGTATCGAGGATTGATCCGAAGTGTTCAACGGGAGACTCTCTATGTATTGCTTTGTGAGTTTTGTGATGAATAAGTGCAAGAACTTGGTTATGTGAATGATGTGTTCATTAAGTGACCAGGATGTGGTAAGGTTATAAACAAGTAAGTTATACATGAGGATGATTTTATGGTGACCTTGTGATCATGGGCCTATACTTGTGATGTATGAAATGTGGTCAAAATGATTTGTGATATGTATGTTAAAATGAGGTTAATACAAAGAAAGTGTGAAAGAGTGAATTAGCAATAAAACTGTGGACAGTATCAGTGATGTGATTTTGAAAAATCACCAAAAATAGTACAAATTGAATCAGAGACTGAATGAGATATCAAATTAAAGCTTAATGAGTCTATTTTCATATAAAAGAAACATAGAAAGCAAAGGAGTTCTATATTTTGAGATATTTATGTTTTTGTGAGACTGATTCAGAATGATTACGTGATCCCTTGTTCTGACTTTGGAAAACCAAAAAAATTTTGAGAAAAATAATTAGAGGCTAAAAATTATATTTTTAAAATCCATAATGAGTCTATTTTCAAGATAAATCGACAAGAACATTATCGAGTTCATCTACTGTGAGATAATTATTTTTTAGTGAAGAGAGGTCAGAACTGTCAGAAAGTGAAACAGGGGAAATTTTAATGATTGGCTAAACAAAAAATTATAAAAATTTTATGGTGGAGAGATATGTGAGTCTAGTTTCAGGGGAAATTGACGGATCTTAATTTGGAGCTCTGTAGCTTAAAGTATAAATAATTTAGTGACTATGACTCATGTGGACAGTTTGATGTGAACATTTATTAGTAAATTGTGAAATCGTACTTACAAGAATTCTATATACATTAAGGATGTGGAATGGAGAGGAGGAGGAGGAAAATAAATATATGGAATACATGGAAACTATGGTATATGAAATATTGATATAATGAAATAAATGATATGTGTTTATAAGAAAACAAAAGAGAATGTTATGTATCATGACATGTATATATATATGACTAGTCTCAATGTAATGCTTGTTGGGTATGGAATTGAATTGAAATGTTTCGAGCAAACATGTTATTCTCATGATCTCAATCGTGGTATTTTATGAAGATATGATCTAGCTTTAAATATGAATGCTTGATGATTAAGTGAAGATATTTGGTAAGATGATAATCTTGGTATAAATGTATAAGTGGTACTATAATAAACAAGGTAAAATGAGTATGAGAGACACATGTATGATGACATACAAATGCTATGTTTGTGGTTTAATTGAGGATGTTTAATCATTAAATGAATACCATGTTATATGCTTTTGATTTTGTATAAGTGTGTAGGAGATCAAGGTTGACCAAAGCTTGGAAAATAGCCTAGGTATATTCCACAGTGAGAGACACGACCATGTGTCTCGGTAGTGTATGGAACACTGACTTTGGGACAGGCGTGTGGAGCCTTAAAGCATGAAATTTCCAAGATTTTCGTAAGTTCTCGGTTTAGTCCCAAACCCTTTCTAAAGTATGTTGGGCTCCGTAGACTCAAATAAAGGACTATGTGTAAGAGAATGAATGCTTTGAAATATGAATAAAATTTTATGGCTCGTATTTTAGTTTAATATTTGTATGTTTGTCCAGTAGCATCACTGCACCTTAGCCCGGCCTCGGATACGGGTAAGGGGTGTTACATTTAGTGGTATCAGAGCAAGTTTAGTCGATTCTCGGACTAACATAGCAAGTGTAAGTGTTTAGTTATACATGCCACAAATATGTGATAGTGTGATGTCTCCCGACACTAATAAGGACTATTTTGTTTAAAATGAAATATTCTCCAACCGAGCTACATCGACCATTTGATAGCGATATTGAAGTATTTGAATAAAGTGTAGCTATGATGTGTTAAACTCGGAAAGGTATGAATAAGAATTCGTGATATATGTATATGTGATAATATGTGAGATGAAAGTTTATATAGTGATATATTTATTCATATTTGTTTGGCCTTCATATGTCTTGTTGCATGCTTGACTAAATTAATTAGTAAAATGTGATGATTAAAGTTATTCAAAATTCATAGAATGTATGAGTGAGTGCACTTGTTTGAAATGAGATAATTGGAAATTTTATGTAAGACAGGTATGAATAATAAATTGTTTGAAGTGGATAGTATGATTATAATGACATATGTGGATAATGAAAAAAATGTGCCATATAGATATATGTCAGAATCGAGTTAGAGACTGTACGACCTCACCCCCTTACCGATGAGGTGTATATAACGGAAATTCATAAGAATCATGTTGACTATGTTCCTAAGTGTGGAATCAAAAAGTTCAGTGATAAAATAATTATAGATATGACCAGAGTCTGAGAATGGTTGACAAGTGAAGGACGGAGTTAGAGAAATATCAAAGTTTACTGAGTTATTTTGGGATTCAAATTGATGACAGAGTGTTTCTGAAAGTATCGTCTTGAAAACAATTAGTTAGTAATGCTGGAAATTACGAGAAAGATACTAAACCTCACTCCGGTAAGATTTTCGAGGACGAAAATCTCTGAAGGGGGGGAGAGTTGTAATAGCCCAAAATTGGGTCTAGTTGGAACAGAGGTTTCGGGACCACAAAATATGAGATATAATTAATTATTTTATGATTATTTTGAGGTCTATGATATGATTGCATGATTGTGTGAAAATTTCATGAAGAAATTCTATGCATAAAGTGCTTAATTCGAAGTCAGGGACTAAATTGAATAAGTTGCAAAACTTGTATTCTAGAAGTTTCTAGTATGAAATTGATTTGAAATATTAATTAGGAGGTCTTAAATAGCAATTTGACCAATTTCTAAGTTATGGGCAAAATTGGACATGGATGGAATTTTGGAAAGTTTAGTAGTAAGGGTATTTTGGTCATTTAGGGTAAAATGAATTAAAATACAAAATTAAAAGCCAATTTTGCTCATCTTCTTCACCATGGACGTGTATACCAAGGAGACTCCATGGATAGGGTTTTCAAGCTTCCCAAGCTCAATTGTAGGTCCGTTCTAACCCGCTTTTCAAGTTCTTTACGTTTTTGAGTCCCAGAATTTGATTTAGCTTATGCTAGCAATAATTCAACCTAGGGTTCATATTTGGAAAAATACCCATAGGTAAAATTTGTGTATTCTGGTGTTTTATGATACAATATGAGGTTTTAAATTATGTTAGACAACTTGTACTACTCGGTTTTAAGTGGAAACGAGCAAAAGGGCTTAATCGGTAAAAATACCTAATAGTCATAAGTATATGTTAGAGTGAGAATTTGATGTTGCCATAGAAGGGAAAAGTGATCATCATGTCATAAAACATAAGAATAAGGGATGAAGTTTAATTCCCGAGCCTAGGGGCAAAAGTGTAAATATGCAAAAGTTTAGGGGCAAAATTGTAATTTTTCCAAAGTTTGAGTTAAGGATTGTTTTGAATATTACATTAATTAAATAAGTAAAATATGATGTTTTAGATCCTGGAAAACGAGATTTGAACCTAAAATGAGAGAAAAATCGAAAATTGGGAAAGTTGGTAAAATGGCCGTTTTAATATCAAGGTAAGTTCATATGTATAATAAGCATTAATTTATGCATGTTTCAATGTAAAATTGATATATTTACTATGATCTCTGAGGTGTTGAAAGTATGTAAGTTGGTATGATAATAATACAACAATAATGCTGTAATTTATATTTGAAAGTTAAATTTAGTGAATTAATTGAATTATGTTAAATTAAATGATTACGGTGCCAAGTTTATGAATTGATTTAAAAATATGTCTATGGTACATGAAGTGCATTGAATTATCATACATAAATGTGATTTCTATGATTATGGATATTATGGAAATTGTAAGTTCATATGATTTTTAATAAGACAATGTGTAATTTAATGTTATTGTGTTGATATTAAATGAGATGTAAGTTTATATGTAAGTAATACATCACTATTACTTGTATTATGATATTTTATAAAAATATTGGAAATATGTTTGTGGATAATTACTTGATTGGTGAAATTGTTGGAAAAGAGAGAGAAATCCCGGTTGAACCTTCGGAAAGATTGGATGATACAGATGGTATGTAGCTAGATCACATGTATAGTGCTGAGTGCACATCATGTGTACAAGAGAGCTACGAGATAAACTGGCTTGGTCACATAGGTGGTACTAAGTGTTCACCATGTATACAAGAGAGGAACTATATGATGGGTGGAGCTATGTGCTGAAACCACCAAGTATCGAGGATTGATCCGAAGTGTTCAACGGGAGACTCTCTATGTATTGCTTTGTGAGTTTTGTGATAAATAAGTGCAAGAACTTGGTTATGTGAATGATGTGTTCATTAAGTGACCAGGATGTGGTAAGGTTATAAACAAGTAAGTTATACATGAGGATGATTTTATGGTGACCTTGTGATCATGGGCCTATACTTGTGATGTATGAAATGTGGTGAACATGATTTGTGATATGTATGTTAAAATGAGGTTAATACAAAGAAAGTGTGAAAGAGTGAATTAGCAATAAAACTGTGAACAGTATCAGTGACGTGATTTTGAAAAATCACCAAAAATAGTATAAATTGAATCAGAGACTGAATGAGATATCAAATTAAAGCTTAATGAGTCTATTTTCATATAAAAGAAACATAGAAAGCAAAGGAGTTCTATATTTTGAGATATTTATATTTTTGTGAGACTGATTCAGAATGATTACGTGATCCCCTATTCGACTTTGGAAAATCAAAAAATTTGGAGAAAAATAATTAGAGGCTAAAATTATATTTTAAAATCCATAATGAGTCTATTTTCAAGATAAATCAATAAGAACATTATCCGAGTTCTGTACTGTGAGATAATTATTTTTTAGTGAAGAGAGGTTAGAACTGTCAGAAAGTGAAACAGGGGAAATTTTAATGATTGGCTAAACAAAAAATTATAAAAATTTTATGGTGGAAAGATATGTGAGTCTAGTTTCAGGGGAAATTGACGGATCTTAATTTGGAGCTCTGTAGCTCAAATTATAAATAATTTAGTGACTATGACTCATGTGGACAGTTTGATGTGAGCATTTATTAGTAAATTGTGAAATCGTACTTACAAGAATGCTATATACATTAAGGATGTGGAATGGAGAGGAGGAGGAGGAAAATAAATATATGCGGAATACATGGAAACTATGGTATATGAAATATTGATATAATGAAATAAATGATATGTGTTTATAAGAAAACAAAAAGAGAATGTTATGTATCATGACATGTATATATATATGACTAGTCTCAATGTAATGCTTGTTGGGTATGGAATTGAATTGAAATGTTTCGAGCAAACATGTTATTCTCATGATCTGAATCGTGGTATTTTATGAAGATATGATCTAGCTTTAAATATGAATGCTTGATAATTAAGCTGAAGATATTTGGTAAGATGATAATCTTGGTATAAATGTATAAGTGGTACTATAATAAACAAGGTAAAATGAGTATGAGAGACACATGTATGATGACATACAAATGCTATGTTTGTGGTTTAATTGAGGATGTTTAATCATTAAATGAATACCATGTTATATGCTTTTGATTTTGTATAAGTGTGTAGGAGATCAAGGTTGACCAAAGCTTGGAAAATAGCCTAGGTATATTCCACATGTGCAGAGACACGACCATGTGTCTCAGTGTATGGAACATTTCTGACTTTGGGACACGGGCGTGTGGAGCCTTAAAGCATGAAATTTCCAAGATTTTCGTAAGTTCTCGGTTTAGTCCCAAACCCTTTCTAAAGTATGTTGGGCTCCGTAGACTCAAATAAAGGACTATGTGTAAGAGAATGAATGCTTTGAAATGTGAATAAAATTTTATGGCTCGTATTTTAGTTTAATGTTTGTATGTTTGTCTGGTAACACCTCGTACCTTAGCCCGGCCTCGGATACGGGTAAGGGGTGTTACATATTTTGCTTAGAATGAGCTTGCTACTTGATGTATGTTGTAATAACCAATTTTTCAGTGAAATATGGCAAATTTAGGGGCAAAAATGTAATTTTTTCATAATGTGATTTTTGGACTGATTTGAATAGTATAATTGTTAAATGAGTTAAATGTGATATTATATATCAAGAAAAATGAGATTCGAACCTAGAAAGGGGGAAAAACGAGTTAAATGTGATTTTTGGACTGATTTGACGGTTAGGTTCTTTCTCGGCATTTTTATGTCGAGGTAAGTTCATGTGTAAATAATGCAATGTTGTATCATGTTTTAATGCTTTATTAAGGTATGAGTTTCTACGTTTAATTTTTATGATGAGTGTATGAACGATATTATGGTCTATGAGAATGACATTGTGAACGAGTTCGACAAAGATGTGACATCGAGAAAATCTCGTTTGAACCTTAGGAATAGTTTAGGATACAATGTGACATGTCACTAGGAACTATATGAGTTGAGCTCATGAGATATGTGGTTGTGTCTATGTGAATCTGGGTGCTAGTCTTGTATGTTCTACTGGTGGCTGGGCAGCCCGGCATGTGTTGCGGGTACCTATCAGCTTGTGAGAGCAGCCCGTGTAGTTACGTCCGGATTGTCAGCTTGTGTGAGTAGGCCCGTGATTAGCTTGGGAGCAAGCAATGTGTGATATGTGATTTGAGGTAGCATGTGGCTATGTATGAAGCACTATGTGCAGGATTTTTGTGTACTTGATAGTATTCCAAGTGTTCAACAGGTAATCTGAACATTATGTCAAAGATGACAAAGCATGTGACTATGTTAAGAATTTGTATTGGTATGTACATAAGTTTATAAGTATTGATTTCATGATATGGTGAGTTCATGGTTTCCCCGAGAATATTTTTGTGAAAGCCTTGTGAATTAATGGCCTATATTTGTGATGTACAAAGTACGTGGTAAATTTCGTTTGGCAATAGTGTAATTGGCTTTCAGGCCAAATTGAGTTATGATATAGCATGCTATATTCATGCAAATTGTGATTTATCGGATATGAGAAAAAGGAAAGATTGGCATAGATGCCTATAAAAATGATCATGGGAAAATATGAGCTTTAAACAATTGAAGATGTTAAAATATATGTTAATTATGAGATTTGAAATGATTTGTTAATTGCTGTAATATGCTATAAAGGAAAGATTACGATTGTTAGGCTAATGCTAGGATATGTTAAATTATGCTTATAAGTTGAAAGGGGTAAGCATTGTGATTGAATAAATTATAACCATGAAATTATGGTAGATTATAATAATATGTGTTCATATTGTTGAATATGATGAACACATGGTTAGATGTGAATGAGTAAGTTATTCTTATAAGAGTTAAATGACATTTGTAAGGGTTTACATTATGTTAGTTGTATGATATATTTATGGTTGATGTTGCTTATTATTTGCATATGAACTTACCAAGCTTTGTAGCTTACTTCCCTTCCTTTCCCATATCTTATAGGGTATGCTAGCTTGGGTTGGAGATCGTCGGAGATGCTATCACACTATCAAGCTATCATGTTAGGTAAATGAATGCAAAATTTTGAGTCTATGGCATGTATAGGGACTTAGTCATTTGTGTATGTGTCATTATGATATGGCCAAATGTATTGGCTTATAATGATTAAGGATTTGATTTGTTATGTAGCCACATAAATTGACTTATATTGGCTAATGGGTTGCAAGCATATTAATTACTCATATGCCTATCCCAATGTCATTATGTGATGTGGTTTATAATGGTATGCTACTGAAATTAGACTAGATGATACATGTGGGAAGTTGTTATGTTGAAGGTGTTATGTATGTCAAAATAAAAGTTAATACGAAGAAATCATGAA
This sequence comes from Gossypium arboreum, assembly GCF_025698485.1. Taxonomy (NCBI): domain Eukaryota; kingdom Viridiplantae; phylum Streptophyta; class Magnoliopsida; order Malvales; family Malvaceae; genus Gossypium; species Gossypium arboreum. The sequence continues at coordinate 48,601,698 of NC_069072.1, read as the reverse complement.
AGAGTAAAATTAGCATTAAAACAGTTTTGGATAGCAGCAATAGTACAAATTTTAAAAATCACCAAAAATTGTGGAAATCGAATTAGAGGTTGAATAAAATATGAAATTAAATCCTATTGAGTCTAGTTTTACATAGAAGAAACGGTGTAAGCAAAAATTATGAGATATTTGAATTTTTGTGAGACAAGGTCAGAATGATTTCGGGTTCCCCTGTTTTGACTTTGGAAAATCATTAAAAATTGTATAAAAAAACTTGGGAGTTTAAATTTATAAGTTTAACTTATTAATGTGTCAAATTTCAAAAGAAACAAATGGTAACATCATCCAAATCCCATACTAAGAGATAATTAATTTTTAGTGAAGAAAGGTCGAAACTATCAAACAACATAAAAGAGACGAATTTTAAGAATTAAATGTACTTATTGGCTAAACCATAAATTATGAAAATTTTATGATAGGAAGATATTTGAGTCTAGTTTCGGAAAAATCAAGCGGATCTTAATTTAGAATTCTATAGCTCAAGTTATAAATAATTTAGTGACTCTGACTGAAGTGGACAGTTTGTTTATGGGCAGTTTATGGCCTAAAGACCTAATGGTTGAATGTGGCCAGATAGTATTATTATTGAATGTGATTTGGTATGTTTGGATTGGTAAAAATGATGTTAATAGTATGTATATGATGGTATTGATATGGTATATTTTGACCATGAATATGAATTGAGCATGAATTGAATTGGTAGTATGACACTATTAGCAAGATGGATATGGGCATGTGAATGATATGCTATTATTTGTTTTTGGTTGGATTAAATGCATTTATATGCTTAAGATTGTGCCATGTGATGTTTTGTGAATTGTGCAAGTGAAGGTGGCAAAATGGCTTGGAAAATAGCCTTGTATTTGTCCTGACATCGGACACGGGTAAGGGGTGTTACACCCTAATTAGGTAAAACAAAATGCCCTGTAGTAAACACAAGGGCAAAGACACAGCCGTGTGTCTCAGCCGTCTGAAGGACAAGGTCGTAGGGCGTGTGCCCAGGTCATGTGAAGTCTGCACTTAATTGTTGGAATTTAATTCGCCGCTTGGCCTAAGCACACGGCCGTGTGACTTGGTCGTCTGACCCTAATTGTGTTGATGATGTCATAAACAGAGAGTTACAGGGGCTGAGGACACGGGCGTGCGTGACCACACGGCCTACCCACACGGGCATGTGACCCTGTTTCATGAAATTTTTTTAAGTTTTCCCAAATTTTTCTAAAGTTTTTGGTTTAGTCCCAAACTACTCCTGATGTTTGTTTTGGGCCTCGTAGGCCCATATAAGGGACAAATTGCATATGTATGAATGGATTTAATTTGAATGAAATTTTATGGCCCGATTTTGTATGTTTGCTTGTGATTAAGTCCCGTAATGTCTCGTATCCTGTCCTGGTGTTAGACATGGGTAAGGGGTGTTACATACAGTATCAAGCAGGCTAGTATCTGAACGGCCATTCGAGTTTGCGATCTCCCCTATATGGTAGTTCCCTACGGAACTAACTCTATAGTGACTATATTTGCAATTCTTATCCTCTTTCTAGCAATAGATTCCAACTAACCCTTATTTACAAATTAGACTATTCAGACTTTATATGATTGAACATCCCTGTCTAAACTACGGTTTCATTAAAGCCTTATACTGGGAGTGAATATCTTGTTACTCTTCCAAGACTTCCCTCTGACATACAGAGTTTCTTTGAACACTTTCTAGCCATTCTTCATGGCACACCCTTTATGTCTTCGGTTTCCTTGTATATAGTCTTACACCTCATACCCCATGTGTTATGTCCTGGTGGAGTCTATTGGTTACCATAGTAGAGCTATGGCTTTACACCTTATACCCCATGTTTAATATCTTGGTGGACTCTATTTGTTGCCATATTATGGTCTTACACCTCATACCCCATGTTTAATGTACAAGTGGACTCTATTGGTTGCCATAGCCAAGCTATAGTCTTACACCTCATACCCTATTACAGGCCATCCATTCCACCTCACTTTTAACCTTGATGCTCAAATACCGAAGTGTCCCCACCACAAGGCTCGGAACTTGCACCTAGCAAATTTTAGATTGTGGTAAATAAAAACTCCATTTCCCAAACCATCCGTCCAATCCTCTACATTGCCAAACCAAACTTCATCTAACCTATAAATAATTTTCCCTCCATGCTCCACCATTATAAACATGCAATACATGCATTCATAAAACATATTATGATGAAGTACGCTGCTTTTTAGGTAAGGAATCATAACCATTTCATGCATACCATAATACAGTTGTGGATACTCATAATCTAACCAATCTTATACAAGCATAGAATTTTCAATCAAAAAAGATCATACATCATCACAAAAAACTTTCTAAACTAAACACATACTCATGCTAGCCATACCACATCTCAAGAATAGAATATAGAAACTCACCTGATGTGAAACGCCTCAAAAATGTAGGGTCTGTAATTTTGCATGCTTAGACACAAATTTCTTGTTTGTTTTATTGGCTATGTGACTTGGGTATGTTTGGGGGTGTTTAGGAAGCTTGGGTTTGAGTCTAGGCCTTGGCAAAATTTTTAGTTTTGATCTTAAGTGAGACTGGCTGTTAGCAATTAGGACTTATGTTTAAGTGTGTGGGATTTTATGTCACAAAAAGCCTTGTGGCTTAGTGGCAAGTAGCGTGTGGAGCATCTGAGAGGGCATGGGTTTGAATTCCACGGTATACAAGGAGCATTTATTTTGCTACCAGGGGACGACAAGAGTTGGTGCTGGATTTGAACTCTAGTGATGGAGAGTTTGAATGGGTTATAGAGGTTGTTATGGAGGATATCAAGGAGGGATAAGGGGAGAAAATCTTAGAGATTTTCAAGGAGTTTGAAATTGGGTTGAGTTGTAGCCGAATGGGGGTGTTGTGGGTGCAAATTCGGCCAAAGAGTTTTGGGAGCGCATTTTTGACAATTGGTTTGGGAGGAGGTGCTGAATTCCTTCTCTTCTATTTTGGGTTTTGTTCTTTTTTGAAAATTTTGGTACAATTCTCCCTTGTGTCAATTTCACTGGTAGTCTTTCGTGCTTTTTGGGACTTAAGCCAAAATCCCCTGTCGCAACTTTCTTCTTTTATTCTTTTGTGCGCCGAATCATATTTCTCTTTTCTTTCTTCCCTTCTAAATCTTTGGCCAAATATAGCCTATCTCTAATACCCATCTTTCTTTTCTTCTCTTTACATTTCTCTTTGGTCGAACCTTGCTGGCGAGTTTAGCACTCTCTTTCCTGAAACTTCTTCCCTTTTCTTCAAACAATTCCTTGTTTCTATTGCTCATCATTTTACTGCCTATGTTACTTGGTTTGTGTGGTTGGCCGAATTCTAGGCTTCTCTGCTGTTGATAAGTATATCATGTAGGGATTGACAACCTTGTTTCTTCTACTATCTTCTTAAAGCCAAATATCCCTTTTCTTAAATCTCTGTATTTGTTAATTGGTGACCTCTTTTTCCTATAATGTGCGTTCATTGATTCCAGGTATCACTGAGAAACGAAGGGAGGAGGACGTTCTCGAACCATCGAAACCCTATCTTCCAATACTTTAGTAAGGCCCATTGTTCTTAGTCTCTCAAAAAGTTATCTTTATGATTTTAGGCTACTTTTTAATTAGTTCTACCTATTAATCTATCGTGAGTGTAGTTAAGTGCCTAAATACAGGTACTCGACCTAACTAATCCAGGCGCAGTTGGCCACCCTCTTTTTAGTCAGGGTAAGCAGAAGAGTTGGGTTATAGATTAGTTGATTTTGATTTAAGTGGAGACGAACTGTATGTTGTATCGATTATAGGCTTTGGATTCGTAGGAGAAGCTCTCATTTTCGGAAATCCAGGTGTGTATCCGTACACCATTCCGTTACTGTCCAAAAGCCAAAAGGTGTGTATTCACACCATTACACTAATGTGAATAGGCAAAAGCCAAAAAGTCCAAATGCCGATGTTTTCGCATTTGCAGCCTCGCGAGCGAGTGATCACTCATGAGATGAATCAAGTCCACAAGTCATGGGTCACAGACAGTAGATGCCACAACGAGCATTCTCGTGGGTTTGGGCTATAGATAGGCCGTGTGTGCTCGTGGGCCCCACGCTGATGAAACTTTCGGTAAGTGGAAGATAATGGAGTAGGCTATGGTAATCACATAGTCGCTGCTGGATTTGGGCTAAATAGGCTGCACGAGCGTGTGGGCCCATTTGGGCCAAGTAATGGGCTATGGGCCTATTTACACCGTTTTGGCCGGATGGGCTAACTGAGTTGTTTAAGACGATTGTAGACCTTTTGAAGGGTCATTAACTGTATCGAGACCCCGAAATAGGGTAATTGACCGAAATACCCCTACGGGGTAAAATTACTACTTTATCCCTAATGGATGGAAATGACCATTCTACCCTAGAGGTAGGTTGATTGATGACTGTATGATAAATATATGACTGCATCTGAGTATGAAACCTTGCATTCATACATTATTTATGACATGACATTTTGCATTGGGGTCGAGATTCTGATTTGGAGGAAGTATTTTGCTAGTGGCTTTGCCACGTTTTTACTGTTCTGTGGCTTTTGCCACGTATTCTGATATTAGTGGCTACGCCCACGCGTGTCTTTATATAGTAGCTTATTGCGATATTGGTGTGTTGGCTGGGTGGGTCGGTTTAATCCTCAGATGGTGTGTTGGTTGGTACGGGTGGTGTGTTGGTTGGATTAGGACGGGTTGCATACCTGCACTGTACTGATATTGAATTAGGCTTAGGCCCATTTCATCATTGTGTAGGGCTAAGGCCCGATATCATCATTCTTGAATAGGGCCTTGGCCCGATCACATCAGATGCATCAGATATCTTGTTTGAGTAATAGGGGATTACACACTGAGTTCTCGTAAACTCACCCTTCCTTTAACTGTGCAGGTATTCCCCAGCCTTAGACAATTTAGAGCCGCGAGGGACTCAGAGGTGGCCACACGATCGTAGATGTTTTGATTAGGACTTAAATTTATTCTAAAACTTTATATTTGGGTTTTAATTATGTAATAAGGCAATTTGGGGAATTTTTAACTTTATTTGGCTTTTGATTTCGTATTTTAAATTGCTTGAGTAGGAACATCGAGTGTTCTAAATAATAATAGTTTCGAAGAAAAACATGCATTTTTAACCTTATGGTTTACAACCAGAGAAGCTTCAGCGATTTTAAATGGATTATGAAATCAATAATAACAAATGTTTTGATAAGTTAATTTCAGTTGTAGTAACAGAATTTACCAAGTTTTCTTAAGCAACTAAAAACTAAATAGGTTTAAACTTTAAAACGGTTTTTCACCAAACAAGTTCAAGTTTTGGAAGGCACTTTGATGTGACATGTCAGATTTAGTCGTAACGTCTAGGCCGGGTTTGAGATGTTATATTTAGTGGTATCATAGCCAAGCTTGCAAAACTCGGCTGTGGAATGGGTTTTTGAAGTTTTGAATTTTAAACGTTGTGATGGGAAATGTAGCACATTGAGTCTCCAGCACCAAATCTATAAGTTTTCTAACACTATTTATTGTTATAGACTAAAAAGTGTTACTGAGGGACTATTATAGACAGTAGGACTACACTGAAACTCTTTAGTTGGGGTAAACTGAGACTATAGGGACAAAAAACTATGATAAGACTTTGTTCTGCGAAAACAAACCCTAATTACTCTTGTTCATAACGCATTGATTAATAATTATTGAAATTATAAATTGATTCATAAGACTTTAAAACAGAGAATTTGCTGCCAAAATGAGCATAAGGGGTACTCGTGGAAGGGGTACACGAGGCCGCGATAGAGGCCGAGGAAGTGTTAGAGCTGGGTCTTCAGCATCGGGTCACATGCCGGCTGGGAAGGCACCAGCCTCACCAGTAACTGAGACAGGGTCTTATGACCGAGCAGTTGGGGATGATGCTTTATCTCAAGCAATGCTGCGTGTTCTTGAAAGGGTTGCTAGAGCAAGTACTGGATCTGTAGGCCGAGGATTAATTTTTGAGCGACTCCAGTCTAATTGGGTGAAAATTTTTGGGGTGTTTCTGGTGTAGCCCCAAATGTGGCGGAGTATTGGTTAGAGGCTATCGAACGAATAATGGATGACCTTGACTGTACTATGGAGCAAAAATTAAAAGGAGCAGTGTCTTTACTACAAGATAAGGCCTACCAGTGGTGGCTCACTGTGAGAGAGGGTACGCAAGTTGACCGTTTGACATGAGATTTCTTTAAAGTAGCCTTTTCAGGGAAGTATATGGGCGCAAGTTATGTGGATGCCCGAAGGAAGGAATTCTTGAGCTTGACCAAGGGGAATAAGGCCGTGGCAGAGTATGAGGTAGAGTTTCTAGGGCTGAGTCGGTATGCACGCGGGATAGTCTCGACTAAGTATGAATGTTCTGTACAGTTCGAGGATGGTCTCCGGGATGAGTTACATGTGTTGATCGCTCCATAGGAGCGAGACTTTGCTGCCCTTGTTGAGAAACTAAAAATTGTTGAGGATGTGAAGCGCTTTGAGCGCCAGAACCGCAAGAAAGATAGGGGCAGAAACAAGAGGGATTTTAGACCCTCGGGTTCTTCTGCAAGGCCTATAAAGAGGCCAAATTTGATGGGCTAGCCCGAATGGTTCATGTGGTTGCTGCAAGACCGTAGTCCTGCATTGATTATGGAAGAGCTCATCAAGGTGAATGTTGGAAACAAACTGGGGCGTGTTCTCGGTGTGGATCCATGTATCATCAGGTTAAAAACTGTACTTAGAGGCCTGTTCAGATGAAAGCGATAGGTCAGGGCCATGTTCAACCAGGGATAGGTGGTTATCAGCCATTGAGAGGTCGTGGATAGTCTAGAGGTGGAAATGGTTGGGGATGAGGTTGTGCAGTATCGGGCAGAGGTGCTGGTAACACTGAGGCGAGACAGCCAGCCTTGGTTTATGCTCCTCGTCGTCGAGAGGATGGTGACGCCCCCGACGTCATAACTGGTACTTTCCTAATTTATAATGTACCATACACTGCTTTAATTGATATTGGGTCTACACACTCGTATATTGCATGCACTATGTCTAGGATGCTGGGTATCCAGTTTGAAAATACTGTTAGTGAGATGACTGTGTTGGGTCCGCTGGGACAGTCTGTAAGGGTGAATACGTTGTTTAGAGGTGTGCCCCTTGAGGTTCAAGAGGTTGTCTTTCTGGCAGTTTTGATGGAACTGCCGTTTGGGGAATTCAATATTATATTAGGCATGGATTGGTTAGTGAAGCATCGTGCAAAATTAGATTGCGCTGCTCAGCGTATGCTGTTGAAGTCTACTGAGGATGAGGAGGTGACTGTGATAGGAGAGCGAAGGGATTATCTGACTAATATGATTTCTGTGTTAAGGGCCGACAAGCTAGTTCGCAAGGGTTGCGAGACGTTTCTAGCTTATCTTAGTATTCCTGATTCTAAAGGTCCTTCTATGGGAGATGTCAGAACTGTTAAGGAGTTTTTGGATGTATTTCCTGAAGAACTTCCTGGTTTGCCTCCAAACCGTGAGGTCAAATTCGACATTGAGCTCCTACATGGAACAGCTTCGATGTCCTTTGCCCCGTATAGGAAGGCACCGAAGGAGATGGTGGAGTTAAAGGCTCAAATTCAAGAGCTACTAGACCGAGCATTTATTTGACCGAGTGTCTCCCCGTGGAGAGCACCAGTGTTGTTTGTGAAAAATAAGGATGGATCCATGCGCATGTGCATCGATTATCGTCAATTGAACAAACTGACTATCAAGAACAAGTACCCTTTACCAAGGATAGATGATCTGTTTGACTAGCTGTGAGGAGGCACGATTTTCTCCAAGATAGATCTTCGGTCTGGGTATCATCAGCTGAAGGTTAAGGAGGATGATGTGTATAAGATTGCATTTATAACTCGCTATGGTCATTACAAGTTTCTAGTTATGCCATTTGGATTGACGAATGCACCAACAGCTTTCATGGATTTGATGAACCGAGTATTTTTGCCTTATTTGGATCAGTTCATAGTCGTATTTATAGACAACATCCTGGTGTATTCAAGAACCGAAGAATATCATGATGCACATTTTCGAATTGTCTTACAAATTCTGAGGGAAAAACAACTTTACGTAAAGTTCAGCAAGTGTGAGTTCTGGCTGCAAGAAGTGACATTTCTGGGTCATGTAGTGTCGATAGAGGGAATTAGGGTGGATCCTCGGAAAATTGAAGCTGTAGTGGATTGGAAACCACTAAAGACGATATCTGATATTCAAAGGTTTTTTAGGTCTAGCTGGGTATTACAGACGTTTTGTTGAAGGGTTTTCACTGATTGTTGCACCTCTGACCAAGCTACTGCGTAAAGGGGTACCATTCTATTGGACTAATAAACAGCAAGAGAGTTTTGAGAAACTGAAGGATGTTCTGACTAAGGCCCTTGTTTTGATACAGCAGGAGTCTGGGAAGGAATTTACTGTCTACAGTGATGCGTCGCACATTGGATTGGGTTGTGTGTTGATGCAAGAGGGTAAGGTGGTTGCTTATGCATCTCGTCAGCTTAAGCCTCACGAGGCGAATTACCCCACTCATGATTTGGAGTTAGCTGCGGTGATATTCGCACTGAAGATTTGGAAACCTTATTTATACGGTGACAAGACTATTATTTTCACAAATCATAAAAGCCTCAAGTATCTCCTTACTCAGAAAGAGCTAAATCTTAGGCAATGGAGATGGATAGAGTTGCTTAAGGATTATGATTGTTCAATTAAGTACCACCCTGGTAAAGCTAATGTGGTAGCTGACGCACTGAGCCGTAGGGTTTGTATCTGATTTGAGAGCAATGTTTGCTTGTCTCAGTCTGTTTGATGATGGTAGCTTGTTAGCTGAACTGCAAGTGAGACCGACTTGGACTAATCAAATTAAGGAGAAATAATTAATGGATGAGTCGCTAGTTTCTCGTTATTGACAAGTTAAGAATGGTGAGACTACAGATTTTAGGCTAAATAGTGAAGGAGTATTATGTTTCCATGGAAGAGTTTGTATATGGAGGGATTCAGATTTGAGGCAGTCTATACTACAAGAGGCATATAGTAGTCCATCTGCTATGCATCCTGGCAGGAACAAGTTATACCGAGATCTTCGTGAGCTGTATTAGTGGCTAGGGTTGAAACCCAAAGTTACTGATTATGTGAATAAGTGCCTGGCTTGCCAGCAAGTTAAGGCTGAGCATCAACTACCTTCTGGGTTACTGTAGCTAGTTAAAATTCCACTCTGGAAGTGGGAGAGGGTAACCATGGATTTTGTGAGTGGGCTACCCTTAACGCCTACTAAGAAGGATTCGATATGGGTGATTGTAGACCGATTGACTAAATCTGCCCATTTTATACTGGTTCGCACTGATTATTCATTGCAGAAGTTGGCCAAGTTGTAGGTGGCCGAGATTGTGAGACTGCATGGGGTACCAATATCTATCATATTTAACAGATATCCTAGATTCACATATTGATTCTAGAAGAAGTTGCACGAGGCTTTGGGTACAAAACTGGATTTCAGCACTGCGTTTCAGCCTCAGATAGATGGGCAGTCAGAGAGGGTGATTCAAATACTAGAAGACATGTTAAGAAGTTGTATAATTGATTTCAGAGGCAGCTAGGAGGACTATTTGCTGCTGACAGAGTTTGCGTATAACAATGGCTACCAGTCCAGTATTCAAATGGCACCGTACGAGGCATTATATGGTCGTAGGTGTCGTACTCCTACTTGTTGAATTGAATTGGTTGAGCGGCGAATTTTGGGACCAGAATTAATTTCTGATACAGAATACAAGGTAAAGCTTATTCGAGACTGGTTAAAGGTAGCATTTGATAGGCAAAAGTCTTATGCAGACTTAAAGCATAAGTAGATCAAGTATTCTGTGGGGGATTATGTCTTTCTTAAAGTCTCACCATGGAAGAAACTTTTGAGGTTTGGGCGGAAAGGAAAGTTTAGCCCTAGGTTTATTGGGCCTTATCGAATACTTAAGCGTATGGGATCGGTCGCTTATCAACTCGAGTTGCCTACAGAGTTGGATAGGATTCATGACGTGTTTCATGTTTCAATGTTGAGGCGGTACCATTTTGATCCTTCACACATTGTGTCAGTTGAGGAAATTAAGGTTAGGCCTGATTTGACTGTCGAGGAAGAACTGGTGCAGATATTGGATCGTAATGTTAAAGTATTGAGAAAGAAATCTGTTCCACTGGGTAAGGTGGTTTGGCGTAACCACGGTTCAGAAGAGGCCATGTAGGAACCAGAGGAGGCAATGCGACAACAATACCCTCACTCATTCTGATCAGGAAAATATCGAGGCTTAAATTTCTTTAAGGGGGTAGAGTCGTAACGCCCAAAAAATGTAGGGTCTATAATTTTGTATGCTTTGACACAAGTTTCTTGTTTGCTTTATTGGCTATGTGACTTGGGTATGTTTGGGGGTGTTTAGGAAGCTTGGGTTTGAGTCTGGGCCTTGGCAAAATTTTTAGTTTTGATCTTAAGTGAGACTGGTTGTTAGCAATTAGGACTTATGTTTAAGTGTGTGGGATTTTATGTTACAAAAAGCCTTGTGGCTTAGTGGCAAGTAGCGTGCGGAGCATCTAAGAAGGCATGGGTTTGAATTCCACGGTATGCAAGGAGCATTTATTTTGCTACCAGGGGACGACAAGAGTTGGTGCTGGATTTGAACTCTAGTGATGGAGAGTTTGAATGGGTTATAGAGGTTGTTATGGAGGATATCAAGGAGGGATAAGGGGAGAAAATCTTGGAGATTTTCAAGGAGTTTGAAATTGGGTTGAGTTGTAGCCGAATGGGGGTGTTGTGGGTGCAAATTTGGCCAAAGTGTTTTGGAAATGTATTTTTGGCAATTGGTTTTCGAGGAGGTGCCAAATTCCTTCTCTTCTATTTCGGGTTTTGTTCTTTTTTGACAATTTTGGTACCATTCTCCCTTGTGCCGATTTCACTAGTAGTCTTTTGTGCTTTTCCAGACTTAAGCTGAAATCCTTTATCGCAACTTCCTTCTTTTATTCTTTTGTGCCATGAATCATATTTCTCTTTTCTTTCTTCCATTCTAAATCTTTGGCTGAATATAGCCTATCTCTAATACCCATATTTCTTTTCTTCTCTTTACATTTCTCTTTGGTAGAACCCTGCTGGCGAGTTTAGCACCTTCTTTGCCGAAACTTCTTCCCTTTTCTCCAAACAATTCCCTGTTTCTTTTGTTCATTATTTTACTGCCTGTGTTGCTTGGTTTGTGATAAACCGTAATTTATACATATTTTTCTCCCATGTTTAACGCATTTTATGTATGATTCTCCATTAGAATTGGTGAATTCGATACACCTAATGCTTTAATTATATGTTTTACACTTAGGAGAGCATAGGAGAGCAAAAGGATCGAGAAACGGGCCAAAAACGGAGAAAATGGGAAAAAGTACAAAATCAACACGGCCTAGACCTCCTCACAAGGGCAGACTACACGGTCGTGCCAATCTAGCAAAATTAGAGGACGACGCACACGGGCGTGGCACACGGGCGTGTCCCTGCCGAGCCAAGTTAAGTCCAATTCAAAAAAGGCCACTTTGGAGGGCTTCTAGGCATTCCAAAGCGTATAAATACACCCTAGAAAAGGAGAAAAAGGGGAGACAGAGAAGGGGGGTAAGGAATTACCCCAAGGAAGCCGATTGATCCATCTCTAAAGCCGGATTCATCATCAAGACTGAAGATCTCTCCTCAATTTCCCTTAAGGAGTTTTGGGTTTTCTTTATGTTTTGTATTCTTTATTCTTCTGAGATGTTTTCTTATTTAGTTATGAACTAATCCCCTAAATACCTAAGGGGAATGAAACCTAGGACGAATCTTGTTATTATTTTCTAAATCGTATGATAAATATTTAACTTGTTCTTAATTATGTGTTCTTAATTCTTGTTTTGATATCCCAGGATACTGATTCAAGACATGCTCTTATTCAGACGAGGAATAGACCCTATCTAAGAGTACTTTTGTCATAATTAAGCGGAGTTGATTGCACGCCTAGAAATAGGGTGATAAGATTTTGCCGGATTAGGGTGAAACCTAATAAGGGGATCCATAGATCGAGTTAATGCAACCCTAGGGTGTTAATTAGAGAAAAGTCTTGGTTATTCAATCTAGGGATTAGACGCTATTAGTCTTGAATATGGATAATAACATAACTTAGGGATCTCTACGGAAGAAGTTGAAGAATAAATCGTCCGATTCGAAGCCAGAATAACAAGTAAAGTCGAGGTGGATTTTTCCTTAGGTATTGTCTCAAGTCAATCGATTTTCCCAAAAGCAATTCTCCAATTCTTTTCTCTGTGCGTTCTTAGTTTATATAATTAGTTAATTAAAACAAAAAAACCCCTTTTATTCTTAGGTTAGATAATAAAAAGATAGTTATTATTAGCACTTTTGGTTCCCTTGGGTACGATATCCCGGTCTTCCTATTACTATACTATTGTTCGATAGGTGCGCTTGCCTTTTCATCGTGATAATAGTTAGTCTAAGTTTGATCTTCATTATAAATATTTATTACTTGTTACGAATCATGCGATCAAGTTTTTGGCGCCGTTGCCGGGGAACTAAGATATTAGGAACGCTCAATTTTTATTACTTTAGCCATTTATTTTTCTTGCAATTTAATTTAACTTTATTATTATTATATTTATTTACTTTTTCTTTCTCTTGACAGGTTTTTTTAGTTTATGACTAAAAGAAACCCGTCGGGACCATTACTTTTTGACGAAGAAATCAATCGCACAGTTCTTAGAAACCAAAGAGAAATAAGGTGCAGCTTAAGATACATAGAGAACGAGCAAGAAGACGATACTCAACCTCCAACTGACAAGAAGGCTGAAAACCAAGGCAATCAGCTACCTCCAGTAATTGCGGCTAATCAAAATCCTGTTCCACGTACTATGTATGATTATGCTAAACCCTCTTTAACAAGAACTGAATCTAGCATAGTTAGACCTGCTGTAGCTGCAAATACTTTAGAATAAAAACCAAGACTATTCAGATGATACAACAGTTTATTCAGTTTGATGGTTTGCAAGATGAAGATCCTAACCCTCACTTATCAAACTTTCTGGAATTTTGCGATACATTTAAAATCAATGGCTTTTCTGATGATGCCATTCTTCTTTAGTTATTTCCTTTTTCATTGAGTAACAAAGCTAAATAGTGGTTCAACTCGTTACCACGAGGGTCAATTACTACTTGGGAACAAATGATCGAGAAATTTTTACTAAAATATTTTTCGCCAGCTAAAACGGCTAAATTACGTAATGATATCTCTTCTTTTGTGCAGATGGATTTAGAAACACTTTACGATGCATGGGAGAGATACAAGGACTTACTGAGAAGGTGCCCTCACTATGGGTTACCACTTTGGCTGCAAGTACAAACATTCCACAGTGGTCTGAATCCCTCGACTTGGCAAATGATTGATACAGCTCCTGGCAGAACCATCAACAACAAAACACCTGAAGAGGCTTATAAATTCATTGAAGAGATGTCACTGAATAACTATCAGTGGCAAGTTATGAGGACAAAGCCAACGAAAACAACTGGCATTTTTAATGTCGACTCAGTTACTATGCTATCAAATCAGGTAGAACTACTCAATAATAAGATTGATGGTTTACTTGGTTCTACGCAGGTACATCTAATAATGAGGTGTGACTCAAGTGGAGGAGGTGTGCATACATAATATCAATCCTTCAATCCCACAACCGAAGAGGAACAAGTCAACTATATGGTAATAATAACTTTTAGATCTCAAAATAACATATATAGTAATACTTATAATGCAGGTTCGAGGAACCACCCAAATTTCTCATGGGGAGTTCAAGGGAATCAAAAGCCACAAAATCTTCAGGGTTTTCAATAGCCACCTTATCAACAAGAGAAAAAGCCGAACCTCAAAATTCATATCAATGTCAGAAACCCGTTTCCAAAATACCGAGATAGCATTTAAAAATCAACAAGCATCGATCCAAGGACTCGAAACTCAGATAGGCCAACTATCCAAACTAATCTCCGAACGACCACAGGGTAGCTTACCAAGTAATACTGAACCTAACCCAAGGTGTAACACCCCTATCCCGTAACCATCGCCGGAATAGGTAAGGGGCATTACCGGACTTGTAACTCATGTCAGAACCGTAAAATTTTGAACTTTTCTTGAAATAAAGATCATTCATTTAAATAAGTACTAAGCACGACCAGGATAAAATTTAAACTTCTAAGTAAACATTCAAAAGATGCCATTTTCGCATGGCTTATATACATTAACCAAAATATTCTTCCGCCACTAGTCTATTCTATACATGCCATAAAATAATTCAAAACATAACAATAACAAGCAGTGGATAGTAATAGTGTGACTAGTTACTAACGATCCCCGAGCCTGTAGCTTCCAAATGAGATCTATAAAACAGAGGAAACAAAGTAAACGGAGTAAGCATTACAATGCTTAGTAAGTTTTAAGCAAAGGTCAACAGATAATAATCAAATTATAACATAGTTGTTCGTATTTTTATTTCACTCTTCCTTCTAGCATACTATCCCTTTACCGAATATGCACATCTCATCATATACAATAGGCGATAAACTTTCACATAAAAGTGAGCTCATGTGACATAGATATATTGTATAATTTCATATAACCTCTCACACCGATCCGATGTCACATAATCATAAGAATAGTCTCATAGATTGCTCACGTATGCATCACATAACCGCTTTATGATTTAGTTTAAATCAAGCTTACATATAAACTTGGAGTACATACTGCTTAACCTTTCGCATTGAATATATTTATAAGCAATTCTTATTGTAAGTCTTATAGCTTTAAACTCTACTCGGATTATCCATGAGACCTTTAGCTCGGATGAAATCTCCACACGAAGTCACGGGTCTTAACCTGCATATAGTTACCACATATGGTCATCTGGTCTTTAATCCGGGTTTACATCATAGAGTTTCATACATATTTATTCACATGTTACAACATTCACATCGACTATCATATTTGTAATTCATTTACCTCATCAAATATCTAATAAAACACACCTTCCGCCGTTTGTCATTTGCCCACAATATATATATACACATCTCATACATATCTCACATTAGCCATTTGGCTTTACCACATATCCATCTCATACACATTTCGCATTAACCATTCGGCTTTCCCACATATATACACTTCCACGTTCATCACATTGGCCATTCTGCCTTATCACATATATGCTTGTTCACATTTATCACATTGGCCATACGGCCTTATCACATATATGCATGTTCATATTCATCACATTGGCCATTCGGCCTTATCACACATATGCATGTTCACATTCATCACATTGGCCATTCGGCCTTATCACATATATACATGTTCACATTCATCACATTGGCCATTCGGTCTTATCACACAAATGCATGTTCACATTCATCACATTTGCCATTGGGCCTTAGCACACAAATGCATGTTCACATTCATCACATTTTCCATTCGGCCTTAGCACACAAATGCATGTTCACATTCATCACATTTGCCATTCGGCCTTAGCTCATATATACACATTCACATCCATCACATAAAATCCTAAATCAAAATATAAATTTTCATGTATTCACATCACAATTATCCAAATATACTTCACATACTACATATACTTTCACTTTGTCTTGGCTGAATCTACATCTATCATTTTCCAATGAATAATTCAATTTCAAGCCATACTATCATTTCATATTCGAATACTTATAAACTTACAATTTCACAAATTTTAATATCAAAGATCCATCTAACACTCATATATCATTTTATAATATCACAATTTAGAATTCACGTATGGGTTTAATCAATAGCTTATGAGCAACTAAAACAAATTTTATCCATGTTTACAACATAACCACAAATTCTCTACAAGCTGTTTTCCGAGCAACAAATGCTAAATTATTTGTAATCGGGGTTACGAAATTCCAAATTATGTGCCGCTAATTTTCCATGAAAATATACTCAGATATCCTCTATCGACAAAATTTTCAGAATTTTTGGTTTGGCCAATCAATACCAGATTTTTCTCAAAGTTTCCCTATTTTACCGCTTGACTACTCGACTACTCTTCACTAAGAATTTAATTTCTCATTGTATGTAATTTGAGCCATTCGACTCTGTCTCACACAACTTTGAAAATCTCATTATCGGCAACCCCTTTACTTACACGATTTCTTGTATACTGAAACTAGACGCATCAAGCTTTAATTACATAATTTATTCAGCCTTTATCTCAACTCCCACAATTTATGGTAATTTTTCCAAAACACGCCATCGCTGCTGTCAGTAGCAGATTTATACAATTTACTCAGAAAGTTCTCATTCACATATTTAAAACATAATATCATATATGCCGTCATTTAGAAAAGTCATTGACCTTAACGTATATACATAATTCATATTCATCCCGTTTTAAAACTTAAAATTTACAAAGGAATCAAACTCAATTACTTAAGAACTTACCTCGGATGTTGTCGAACGATTTCAACGGCTATTCGATCACTTTTTCCTTTCCCCCATCCGACTTTGATCCTCTAAGCTCTTGAGCTAAATCAAATAATTTACTTCCCAAATCAAACATAGTCATACGGCATCCATGTACATTTTAGAACCAATTCACTTGAATTAATTGCCCACTTAAGTCTCTCATCATTTCATTTTCAAATTTGTATATTTGGTAAGTCACATTAGACCATTATACATATAGCTTTGATACATTTTATACTAGCCGAAATGTACCATCAAGATATACTTTACTCAAATAATTTACCTTGGCCGAACATGTACAATGTTTTGTAGCTTAATAATTATAATATAACATCAAGTACTCATTTTACTCATGTGGCCGATTATATACTTAATACATTCTACAAATATGGTTACTTGTATTGACTAAATACCATTTTGTTTCAAGTTCAAAACTCGGCTAATACACCTATATACACTAGTAATCAAATACTAACATTTGCACTTCACCTTAATAGCTAGCTTAGCAAACCTTAATTTAACATATAATTGTTCATAACACAATTAAAGCATCCTCTCCATTCCATCAATTCAAAACACATACATTACTCAATAATATTCAAAATCATATTCGGCCTTAGTACACACTTGTTAGCCGATTTTTCTCCATTTAGCAACTAATGCACATATGTGCTCATTTTAGACTCTACTTCACCTAACTACCATTTCTCATCCAAATAACATGAACAACAACCATATTTCTCTTCTACATCCTACCATGGCCGAATGCTCAAGACACCATACCATTTCAAATTTGGTCATGGGTTAAGCAAAGAGCTTAATGACTAACTCAAAAAAAAAAAATGCTAGAAATCCAAGAATCATCCTTGAACTTACCTTGATTTAGCTAACCACCATAGCTGAATTTTTTCCAAGCTTTTTCTCTTCTAGTCACGGCAATGAGGAGCAAAGATGACAACTTTGGTTTCTCCTCCCATTACCACATGTTTTATTATTCTTAATTCCTTATTTTATTTTGTAAACTAATAATGCTAATAGAAAATACATATTTTCATCCATGACCCATACCATGGCCGGCCACTACCTATTATAAATGGAAATTTGACATGCAAACCCCTCATTTTTATAACATGCATTAATAGGTCCTTATAGATTAACCTATCACATTTCAAAAGTGTCACACATAAGTCCTATTAACTAAATTCACATGCAATTAACTAAATCGAAGCTTAAAACTTTCACACACTCATATTCACATATTTTAGACAATAAATATTATACTCAAATACTTCAGTGACTCGGTTTAGCGGTCTCGAAACCACTTTCCGACTAGGGTCACTTTAGGGCTGTCACACAAGGGAACACCTCAACGCAATTAGTACTCAAGATAAGGAAGGATTTATTGCGCCTGAGCCAGAATTGATGCAAGAAACTGTGGTGAGCAAAGGTAAAAGTTTAACACCCCGTACCCGAGACCGTTTCCGGAGTCGAACACGAGGTGTTAACGGACTTAATTCATTACTTAAACAGCTCATACAATTCATTTTAAAATTTCCAGACAAGCTGGCTAACTGCATCACAGTCACTTTAAAAATCATATCTCGAGTTCTGAAACTCGAAATCCAATTCCGTAAATTTTTCCTGAAACTATACTCATATATCTATCTACTAATTTTTTTCTAGAATTTTTGGTCAGGCCAATTAGTACAGTTTATTAGTTAAAGTCTCCCCTATTTCAGGGTTCGACTGCTCTGACCTCTATGTATTATGAATTAGATATCTCCCTGTACAGAGTTTCAATGACTATACCGTTTGCTTCTAATAAAACTAGACTCAATAAGGAATCTGTACATATAAATTATGACTTCTAATTATCTTTGAACAATTTATGGTTAATTTCCAAAGTCAGAACAGGGGATCCAGAAATCGCTCTGGCCCTGTTTCACAAAAATTTAAACATCTCATAAAATATAACTCATATACCTGTTTTGTTCCATCCATATGAAAATAGACTCATAACTCTTCAATTCCATATTTTATTCACCATCTAATTGTATCTCTAATATATTTAATGATTTTTTTAAACTCACGTCACTGCTGCTGTCTGAATCTATTTTATGGTAAATTTTACCTATTTCATGTTTTCCATGGATTAGCTAGTAATTTAGCATACATAACACCAAATATGATCATGATTAGCCATTCCAATGGCTAATCATTACCAAGCATTTCCATACCACTCAATAACCATATCATAAGACCATATATACAAAATGATTATAATGCTATACATGCCATACTCAAAATATGCAAGCCATTATGCCAAGATGGTATACGGATATAGTGTGAGCATGCCTCCGACCGTTCTCGATTTCCGAGCTGGCTTGTCAAAACTACAAGGAATGAAAAGGAGGAAGTAAGCATAAATGCTTAGTAAGCTCACATGCAAATAGCAAGTAACACAGCTATGTAAGCAAACATAAAACATCATTTGCATAATCATCATCCAGACATTCATATCACATTTTCATTTATCATCTTACCATATTGTTGTTATATCGATTTTTCAACTTGAGGGTTAAGTGTTTTTCACAACACTTACCAATACATCCCTTTCATCTTGAGTCTTCCTCCATTTCAGTAGAACTTTACCCATTGAACACATCGGAATATAATTCGGATACATGGAAAGTTTGCACATAAGTGCCACATATGTAGCCAAGCTACCATGTAACCCGCCCATAAGTGAACTCGGACTCAACTCAACGAGCTCGAGCGTTCGCATCCATAAGTGAACTCGGGCTCAACTCAACGAGCTCGGATGCCTAGTTACATCTCTCGAACTCGGACTCAACTCAACGAGTTCGAACGCTCGCATCCATAAGTGAACTCGGACTCAACTCAACGAGTTCGGATGCCCAAATATCCCAGTGACATGTCACTTGTATCCTAATCCATTCCTAAGGTTCAAACGGGCTTTTTTCCTCGATCTCACATTGCCGTCTTCCATGGAATATCGGAACCGATACTCGGTAGCAATTCATATTTATCAAGTAGTAAACATAATTTGCATATTACTCAACATTAACCACAAAGCATAATATTTCACGATAAAAAAAATCAGCATATCATATAATTAACATCAATAACTTAAAAATAACAATTATGCTACATTATTTACACATGAACTTACCTCGTATGCTAAAATGGCTACTTTTACTATTTCGTCCACAACTTGAATTTTCCCCATTTTAGCCCGAATTTCGCTTTTCCTTGCTAATCGAGCTTGGAAGCTTGAAAACCCTAGCCATGGTTTCTCCTTGCTATATTCGGCCATGGGGTTGAAGATGAGCAAAATTGGCTTTTAATTTTGTATTTTAATTCATTTTACCCTAAATGACCAAAATGCCCTTACTACTAAACTTTCCAAAATTCCATCCATGTCCAATTTTTGTCCATAGACTTAGAAATTGGTAAAATTTATATTTAAGACCTCCTAATTAATATTTCAAAACAATTTCATACTAGAAACTTCTAGAATACAAGTTTTGCAAATTATTCGATTTAGTCCCTAATTTCAATTTAAGCACTTTATGCATAAAATTTCTTCACGAAATTTTCACACAATCATGCAATCATATCATAGACCTAAAAATAATCATAAAATAATTATTTCTATCTCGGATTTTGTGGTCACGAAACCACTATTCCGACTAGGCCGAAAATCAGGATATTACAAAAAGTGGGGTAAGTCATAACAAAACGGTGAATGATGAATATAAACCTCGTGTCCCATACCCTAACGCGACAAGGAAAGACCGCTCAGACGAACAATTTGGTAAATTCCCCAAACTTTTGAAAAAATTACATATTAACTTACCATTTATTGAAGCTTTTTCGCAGATGCCAAATGCAATGAAATTTTTAAAAGAGGTTTTAGTAAATAAGTGGAAGTTGGACGAAGCATCGCATGTGGAGCTAAATGCAGTCTACTCAGCTATTCTACAGAATAAGCTACCCGACAAATTGAAAGATCCAGGGAGTTTTACAATTCCTTATTTAATTGGTAGTTTAGATATAAGTCATGCATTAGCTGATTTAGGGGCTAGTATTAACGTCATGCCTTACAAAATGTTTAAGCAACTGGGTCTTGGGAAACCTAAACAAACTAGGATGAGCATTCAATTGGCAAATAAAACTATAAGATTCCCTAGGGGTATTATTGAAGATGTACTCATGAAAGTAGATAAGTTCATATTCCCCGTTGATTTCGTTGTGCTGGACATAGAGGAGGATAATAGCACCCTTTTAATTTTAGGAAGGCCCTTTCTAGAAACTGCTAAATCAATTATTGATGTTGGCACAGGTGAGCTTACTTTTCGTGTGGGAGACGAAACGATCACCCTTCAAGCTCGTAATTCTGGCATCACATCAAACATTGAAGGTAATAGTCCACACCAATCTACTAAAACTGACAATATGACTTTGCAGAAATTAAGCTTAAAAGAAGTTCATGAGCCATGTTCTAGAAATGATAGAGCACACATTCATGAAGAACGAAGGCTACGGATAGAGGAGCTAGACGATTGGCGAGCACACGAATTGAGAACACATGATAAACCGAAACTACGCCAAAACAAGCCCGATACCTTTCCTAATCAACTTAAGGTTGGTGATAAAGTCTTACTAGATGCCGCAGATCCCCACATTGTCACTAACACACCAAATGAGGAAATCCTTCTTAAAGTACTCATTATTTTTCCATTCGGTATGATGGAGGTGAGTCACCCCAAGTTCGACACTTTTAAGGTAACAACACCCGATTAAAACCCTATTTTGATGAGATTGATAGCAGGAATGAGGAGTATAAACTCCTCGAACCACCCTGACCATTCACTAGAGAGGTAAGTCGAGCTTAGATTATAAATAAGCGCTTCTCGGGAGGCAACTCGAGCACAAACATATTTTGATTTCTTTATTTTTAATTTCTAACACTTTGAATCATTAACTTTATCTTTGAATTGCAAAGTTTTTCAGCACACACGGCCAGGCACACGGGCGGGCCTATAGCCGTGGCCAAATAGGGGAAGAGACATGGTCATGCGATACGACCGCGTAGAAGCAGGGCTTTATTTCCCCAAAAAATGGGATGTGATAAATCCCCATGGTCGTGCGACATGGCTGTGGGTGAACTTGATAGGTGAACACGGGCGTGGGAATGGAAAAACACGGACGTGCCAGGGGTAAGGCGCGATTCTGTTTCTTCGACACGGGCTTGATACACGCCTGTGCCATTAAGCCGTGGACAACAATACACGGGCGTGGTACCCTAACACACAGGCGTGAGAGAAGCTAATAAAGCTAGGCACGATCGTGCGATATAGCCGTGTGCCACACACGGCCAAGACACACGAGCATGGGATAGTTCCCGGGCATGACCTAAATTGCAAAATTCTAAAAAACACGGGCGTGGCCCTAGGCCGTATGGTCCTCCCCTATATAAGCAAACCACTGTTCATCTTCTTCCCCCATTCAAAACCCTAGCTGAAATCTACCCTTCTCCATTCCCTAATCCCTATTCCAGCCACCATTCCCCAGATTCGCATTTCCCAAACCCCCAAACCATCTTAAGATCCACTTCCCCTGTATTAATCCTCACTTTCCTATCTCTTTTCCGTCCATTTTCCTTCCACACGGCTGTACCCCCTGCCACGCCCATGCGCAGCCTGCAACTTCGTTATTAAAGCTCAATCTCTCTCCCTTAGTGCCTTCAATGTCATCTTCAAGAGGAAAGAAAACCGCCGTACCAGCCTTGAAGAAGAGGAAGGAAGCGTCATCTTCCGCGGTTCCACATCTCATCGCGAACCATCCAATGATGAAGATGTTTAGAAATATTTATTTTATTATTTTATGTTTTTAATTTTTATTCAAACTACTTTTTATTTTTTATTTTTTATTTTTATTTTTATTTTTTAGCATATTTAAAATTATATTATAAATTTCGGTTATTTCTTTTCGAGTACTTATTCTTCCTACTATCCTGTAAAAAGTTCCTGATTTTATCACAGTTATATAGAGCTCTTAAGCTCATCCTCACATAGGAACTAAAACTCCACCGGGAAAGGTTCTCCATGATTGCCATGTCCTGCTCGACCACGACCATAGCTACCACTAGATATAACATTCTTTTGGCGCAAGACTTATAGCCTAATGAATCTCTACGACCGTCGGAGTATCCTCCTCCACTCTCGAACCGATCACTCTCCAAAACTCTAGTTCGAGGAATTCATCATACAGGAAGTTTCACTTCTCTCCCTATCTTATTTTTATACTTTAATATCTATCTTTGTACATTGAGGGCAATGTACATCTTACGTGTGGGGGGTATTTATTTCATTATCAGAAAAATCCCTGAATAATCATCTTGTTCTTTGAAAAAACTCTCATATCATATTTAGGATAAATTTTAATTAATTTATGATTTTGATTGATATATCTTGAATTAAAACATAGGGATTTATGCATTGATTATTTAAACAATAAGACAATAGAGAAACAAAGCATGATGAGTTGATTTTTAAGAATTCAAAATCTTAGCCTGTTTCCCCAAGTCTAGGTATTACTTTGAATTGGAGTTCACGAGTCTAAACATCAAAAAGCCATAGGTTTTGTGAGATTTTTGAGCCTTTTGGGCATCTATCATCCTTTCATGCTCACTTTTATTATTGCTTTGAGTGCGTCAGTGTTGAACTGTTATTCCAGAACTTGCTTGATTATACATGTCGAGACCATACCATTTGATTTGATATATCAAAATGATTAAGGCACTTAGGATTAACCCACTCATGCCATGAAAAGCCCACCTCCACGATTAACCCCTAGTAAATCCCCTTGAGCCTAACAAACCATTTCTTGTATTACCCTTAATATTAACCTTTAACCCATTATTGTTGAAATCCCCTAAATTAATCCCTATTTTTGTCGAGATTTGTGTTGAATGGATTGCCTAGCTATGTTTTGTTCTTGATATTTAGTCTATATTATTTAGCTTGTTCTAAAAAAAAAAAACAACTATGTATGCATATCTGTAATTTCATATTCTGAGAGAAGCTTTGTTGTACGCAAGTGAAGATTAACTCTTTTTGTAGTTAAGCAACTTTTCAATTCAATCTCGATTCTAACCCTTTCTTTCAGCTTGTGACCACACCCCCTAACCAAGCCTCATTACAACCCTCTAAAGACCTTTTGATTGATGATCATCTTAAATTAAAGTCGTGGAGATTTGATTTTCATACAAGCCTATGGTAATGACTTTCCATTATTGACTATTGAATGCTCCCTTTATTGTCCTGAAAACACCTCGAGTAATTTGAGTGAATCTTTAGTGAGGATGTAAAACTCTGTGATATCCTGAATTAAAGGTAATTACTTAGATGAGGGAAGACACCTATGTTTTCAGAATAAAATGCTTAACTTGCAATGATTGAAACTTTTATGTTCTTTTAGTTAAATTCTCAATGTATGATTACCTATGGATTAATTTGAGATATTACTGATAGAAATTATAAGTTGAGAAGGATTTATTTTGATTATGAGTTGAGAATTTTGCTTGAGGACAAGCAAATGCTTAAGTGTGGGAGTATTTAATAAACCGTAATGTATACATATTTTTCCCCCATGTTTAACGCATTTTATGGATGATTTTCCATTAGAATTAGTGAATTTGATACTCCTAATGCTTTAATTTCATGTTTTACACTTAGGAGAGCATAGGAGAGTGAAAGGATCGAGGAACGGGCCAAAAACAGAGAAAATGGGCCAAAGTACGAAATCAATACAGCTTGAACCTCCTCACACGGGTAGACCACACGGCTGTGTCAATTTGGCAGAATTGGAGCACAACGAACACGGGCGTGGGACACGGGCGTGTCTTTGTCGAGCCCAAGTTAAGTCCAATTCGGAAAAGGCCACTTTGGAGGGCTTCTAGGCATTTCAAAGCCTATAAATACACCCTAGAAGAGGAGAAGAAGGGGAGACGGAGAAGGGGGTAAGGAATTACCCCAAGGAAGCCGATTGATCCATCTTAGAAGCCGGATTCATCATCAAGACTGAAGATCTCTCCTCAATTTCCCTTCGGGAGTTTTGGATTTTCTTTATGTTTTGTATTCTTTATTCTTCTGAGATGTTTTCTTATTTAGTTATGAACTAATCCCCTAAATATCTAAGGGGAATGAAACCTAAGACGAATCTTGTTATTATTTTCTAAATCGTATGATAAATATTTAACTTGTTCTTAATTATGTGTTCTTAATTCTTGTTCTAATATCCCAAGATATTGATTCAAGACATGCTCTTATTCAGAGGAGGAATAGACCCTGTTTAAGAGTACTTTTGTCATAATTAAGCGGAGTTGATTGCACGCCTAGAAATAGGGTGACAAGATTTTGTAGGATTAGGGTGAAACCTAATAAGAGGATCCATAGATCGAGTTAATGCAACCCTTGAGTGTTAATTAGAGAAAAGTCTCGGTTATTCGGGATTAGACGTTATTAGTCTTGAATAGGGATAATAACATAACTTAGGGATCTCTACGGAACAAGTTGAATGAATAAATCGTCCGATTCGGAGCCAGAATAACAAGTAAAGACTAGGTGGATTTTTCTGTAGGTATTGTCTCAAGTCAATCGATTTTCCCAAAAGCGATTCCCCAATTCTCTTCTCTATGCGTTCTTAGTTTAGATAATTAGTTAATTAAAACAAATAAAACCCCTTTTGTTCTTAGGCTAGATAATAAAAAGATAGTTATTACTAGTACTTTTGGTTCCCTTGGGTATGTTATCCCGGTCTTGCTATTACTATACGATTGTTCGATAGGTGCACTCGCCTTTTCGTCGTGATAATAGTTAGTCTAGGTTTGATCTTCATTATAAATATTTATTACTTGTTACGAATCACGCGATCAATCTTTTAGCATCGTTGCCGGGGAACTGAGATTTTAAGAACGCTCAATTTTTATTACTTTAGCCATTTATTTTTCTTGCAATTTAATTCAATTTTATTATTATTATTTATTTACTTTTTCTTTCTCTTGGCAGGTTTTTATAGTTTATGACTAGAAGAAACCCGTCGGGACCATTACTTTTTGATGAAGAAATCGATCGTAAAGTTTGTAGAAACCAAAGAGAAATAAGGCGCAGCTTAAGATACATAGAGAACGAGCAAGAAGACGATACTCAACCTCCAACCGACAAGATGGCTGAAAACCAAGGCAATCAGCTACCTCCTGCAATTGCAGCTAATCAAAATCTTGCTCCACGTACTATGTATGATTATGCTAAACCTTCTTTAACAGGAACTGAATCTAGCATAGCTAGACCTGCCGTAGCTACAAATATTTTTGAATAAAAACCTAACATTATTCAGATGATACAACAGTTTGTTCAGGTTGATGGTTTGCAAGATGAAGATCCCAACGCTCACTTAGCAAACTTTCTTGAATTTTGCGATACATTTAAAATCAATGGTGTTTCTGATGATGCCATTCATCTTTGGTTATTTCCTTTTTCATTGAGGAACAAAGCTAAATAGTGGTTGAACTCGTTACCACGAGGGTAAATTACTACTTGGGAACAAATAACCGAGAAATTTTTACTAAAATATTTTTCGCCGGCTAAAACGACTAAATTACGTAATGATATCTCTTCTTTTGTGCAGATGGATTTAGAAATACTTTACGATGCATGGGAGAGATACAAGGACTTACTGAGAAGGTGCCCTCACCATGGGTTACCACTTTGGCTGCAAGTACAAACATTTCACAATGGTCTGAATCCCTCGACTCGGTAAATGATAGATCCAGCTGCTGGCGGAACCATCAGCAAAAAAACACCTGAAGAGGCTTATGAATTCATTGAAAAGATGTCACTGAGTAACTATCAGTGGCAAGTTATGAGGACAAAGCCAACAAAAACAACCAATATTTTTAACGTCGACTCGGTTACTATGCTGTCAAATCAGGTAGAACTTCTCAATAAAAAGATTGATGGTTTACTTGGTTCTACGCAGGTACATCCAGTAATGAGGTGTGACTCCAATGGAGGAGGTGTGCATACATAATATCAATCCTTCAATCCCACAACCGAAGAGGAACAAGTCAACTATATGGGTAACAATAACTTTAGATCTCAAAATAACCCATACAGTAATACTTATAATGCAGGTTGGAAGAACCACCCAAATTTCTCCTGGGAGGTCAAGGGAATCAAAAGCCACAAAATCCTCAGGGTTTTCAACAGCCACCTTATCAACAAGAGAAGAAACCTAACCTTAAGGAGATGCTCTCAAAATTCATATCAATGTCAGAAACCCGTTTCCAAAATACCTAGACAGCACTTAAAAATCAAGAAGCATCGATCCAAGGACTCGAAACTTAGATAGGCTAGCTATCCAAACTAATCTCCAGATGACCACAAGGTAGCTTTCCAAGTAATACTGAACCTAACCCTAAGGAACACCTCAACACAATTAGTACTCAAGATAAGGAAGGATTCATTGCGCCTGAGCCAGAATTGATGCAAGAAACTGTGGTGAGCAACGGTAAAAGTGAGGTAAGTCACAACAAAATGGTGAATGATGAATATAAACCTCGTGTCCCATACCCTAACGCGACAAGGAAAGATCGCTCAAACGAACAATTCGGTAAATTCCTCAAACTTTTGAAAAAATTACATATTAACTTACCGTTTATTGAAGCTTTGTCGCAGATGCCAAATGCAATGAAATTTTGAAAAGAGCTTTTAGTAAATAAGAGGAAGTTGGATGAAGCATCGCATGTGGAGCTAAATGCAGTCTACTCAGCTATTCTACAGAATAAGCTGTCCCACAAATTGAAAGATCTAGGGAGTTTTACAATTCCTTATTTAATTGGTAGTTTAGATATAAGTCATGCATTAGCTGATTTAGGGGCTAGTATTAACGTCATGCCTTACAAAATGTTTAAGCAAATAGGTCTTAGGAAACCTAAACAAACTAGGATGAGCATTCAATTGGCAGATAAAACTATAAGATTCCCTAGGGGTATTATTGAAGATGTACTCGTGAAAGTAGATAAGTTCATATTCCCATTGATTACGTTGTGCTAGACATAGAGGAGGATAATAACACCCCTTTGATTTTAGGAAGGCCCTTTCTAGCAACTGCTAAAACAATTATTGATGTTGGCACAGGTGAGCTTACACTTCGTGTGGGAGACAAAACGATCACCTTTCAAGCTCGTAATTCTGGCATCACATCGAACATTGAAGGTAATAGTCCACACCAATCTACTAAAACTGACAATATGACTTTGCAGAACTTAAGCTTCAAAGAAGCCATGTTCCAGAAATGATAGAGGACATATTCATGAAGAACGAAGTCTATGGATAGAGGAGCTAGATGAATGGTGAGCACACGAATCGAGAACACATGATAAACTGAAACTACGCCAAAACAAGCCCGATACCTCTCCTAATCAACTTAAGGTTGGTGATAAAGTCTTACTAGATGTTGCATACCCTCACATTGTCTCTACCACACCAAATGATGAAATCCTTCTTATGGTACTCAATATTTTTTCATTTAGTACGGTGGAGGTGAGTCCCCCCAAGTTCGACACTTTTAAGGTAAACAACACCTGATTAAAACCCTATTTTGATGAGATTGATAGCAGGAATGAGGAGTATAAACTCCTCGAACCACTCTGACCATTCACTAGAGAGGTAAGTCGAGCTTAGATTATAAATAAGCGCTTCTCAAGAGGCAACCCGAGCACTAACATATTTTGATTTGTTTATTTTTAATTTCTAACACTTTGAATCATTAACTTTATCATTGAATTGCAAAGTTTTTCAGCACACACGGCCAGGCACACGGGCGTGCCTAAAGCCGTGGCCAAACAGGGGAAGAGACACGGTCGTGCGATACGATCGTGTAGAAGCAGGACATGATTTCCCCAAAACACGGGATGTGATAAATCCCCATGGTCGTGCGACATGGTTGTGGGTGAACTTGATAGGTGAACACAGGCGTGGGAATGGAAAAACACGGGCGTACCAGGGGCAAGGCTCAATTTTGTTTCTTCGACACGAGTGCGAGACACGCCTGTGCCATTAAGCCGTGGACAACAATACACGGGTGTGGTACCCTAACACACGGGCGTGGGAGAAGCGAATAAAGCTAGGCACGATCGTGTGACATAGCCGCGTGCCACACACGCCTAAGACACACGGGCGTGGGATAGTACCCAGGCATGACCTAAATTGCAAAATTCTAAATAACACGGGCTCACCCTCAGAGTACACGGGCGTGGCCCTAGGCCGTGTGGTCCTCCCCTATATAAGCAAACCACTGTTCATCTTCTTCCCCCTTTCAAAACCCTAGTCGAAATCTACCATTCTCCACTCCCTAATCCCTATTCCGGCCACCATTCCCCAGATTCTCATTTCCTCAACCCCCAAACCATCCTAAAATCCACTTTCCCTACATTAATCCTCACTTTCCCATCTCTTTTCGCTCCATTTTCCTTCCACACGGTTGTACCCCCTACCACGCCCATGCGCAACCTCCAACTTCATTTTTAAAGCTCAATCTCTCTCCCTTAGCGCCTTCAATGTCATCTTCAAGAGGAAAGAAAACCACCGTACAATCCTCTAAGCAGAGGAAGGGAGCGTCATCTTCTGCGGGTCCACATCTCATCGCGAACCATCTAGTGATGAAGATGTTTAGAAATATTTATTTTATTATTTTATGTTTTAATTTTTATTCAAAATACTTTTTTTTATTTTTTTTATTTTTTAGCATATTTAAAATTATATTATAAATTTCGGTTCTTTCTTTTTGAGTACTTATTCTTCCTATTATCCCCTAAAAAGTTCATGATTTTTATCACAGTTATATAGAGCTCTTAAGCTCATCCTCACATAGGAGCTAAAACTCCACCGGGAAAGGTTCTCCATTACTGCCATGTCCTGCTCGACCATGACCATAGCTACCACTAGATATAATATTCTTTTGGTGAAGGACTTATGGCCTAATGAACCTCTACGACCACTGGAGTATCCTTCTCCACTCTCGAACCGATCACTGTCCAAAAGTCTAGTTCGAGGAATTCATCATACAGGAAGTTTCACTTCTCTCCCTATCTTATTTTTATACTCTAATATCTATCTTTGTACATTGAGGGCAATGTACATCTTAAGTGTGGGGGGTATTTATTTCATTATCAGAAAAATCCCTGAATAATCATCTTGTTCTCTTAAAAAAATTCTCATATCATATTTAGGATAAATTTTAATTAATTTATGATTTTGATTGATATATCTTGAAGTAAAACATAGGGATTTATGCATTGATTATTTAAACTTTAAGACAATAGAGAAACAAGCATGATGAGTTGATTTTTAAGAATTCAAAATCTTAGCCTGTTTCCCCAAGTCTAGGTATTACTTTGAATTGGAATTCACGAGTCTAAACATCAAAAAGCTATAATTTTTGTGAGATTTTTTAGCCTTTTGAGCATCTATTCATCCTTTCATGCTCACTTTTATTATTGCTTTAAGGCCAAGATTGAACTGTTATTCTAGAACTTGCTTGATTATGCATGTCGAGACCACACCATTTGATTTGATATATCAAAATGATTAAGGCGCTTAGGATTAACCCACTCATGCCATGAAAAGCCTACCTCCACGATTAACCCCTAGTAAACCCCCTTGAGCCTAACAAACCATTTCTTGTATTACCCTTCATATTAACATTTAACCCATTATTGTTGACATCCCCTAAATTAATCTCTATTTTTGTCGAGATTTGAGTTGAATGGATTGCCTAGCTATGTTTTGTTCTTGATATTTAGTCTATATTATTTAACTTGTTTTAAAAAAAAACAACTATGTATGCATATCTGTAATTTCATATTCTGAGAGAAGCTCTGTTGTACGCAAGTGAAGATTAACTCTTTTTCTAGTTAGGAAACCTTTCAAATTCAATCTCGATTCCAACCTTTTCTTTCATCTTTTGACCACACCCCCTAACCAAGCCTCAGCACAACCCTCTAAAGACCTTTTGGTTGATGTATCATCTTAAATTAAAGTGGTGGAGATTTAATGTTCATGCAAGCCTATGGTAATGACTTTCCATTATTGACTATTGAGTGCTCCCTTTATTGTCCTTAAAACATCTCGAGTGATTTGAGTGAATCTTTAGTGAGGATGTAAAACTCTGTGATATTCTGAATTAAAGGTAATTACTTAGATGAGGGAAGACACCTATGTTTTCGGAAGAAAATGCTTAACTTAGAATGATTGAAACTTTTGTGTTCTTTTAGTTAAATTCTCAATGTATGATTACCTATGGATTAATTTGAGATATTATGGATAGAAATTATAAGTTGAGAATTTTGCTTGAGGACAAGCAAATGCTTAAGTATGGGGGTATTTGATAAATCGTAACTTATACATATTTTCCCCCCATGTTTAACATATTTTATGGATGATTTTCCATTAGAATTGGTGAATTCGATGCTCCTAATGCTTTAATTTCATGTTTTACACTTAGGAAAGCATAGGAGAGCGAAAGTACAAAATCAACACGGCCTAGACCTTCTCACACGGGTAGACCAGATGGCCGTGTCAATTTGGTAGAATTGGAGCACAATGCACATGGGCATGGCACACGGGCATGACCCTACCGAGCCCACGTTAAGTCCAATTCAGAAAAGGCCACTTTGGAGGGCTTCTAGGCATTCCAAAGCCTATAAATACACCCTAGAAGAGGAGAAGAAGGGGAGACAGAGAAAAGAGAATTTTTAATTATGTAATAAGGCCATTTGGGGAATTTTTAACTTTATTGGGCTTTTGATTTCGTATTTTAAACTGCTTGAGTAGAAACATTGAGTTTTCTAAATAATAACAGTTTTAAAGAAAAACATACATTTTTAACCTTAAGGTTTACAACCAGAGAAGCTTCTGCGATTTTAAATGGATTATGAAATTAATAATAACAAACATTTTGATAAGTTAATTTCAGTTGTAGTAATGAAATTTACCAAGTTTTCTCAAGCAACTAAAAACTAAATGGGTTTTAACCCTAAAATGATTTTTCACCAAACAAGTTCAAGTTTTGGAAGGCACTTCGATGTGACACGTCGGATTCGGTCGTAACTTCTAAGCTGGGTTTGGGGTGTTATGTGATGCTTCTTTGCCTCATCAACTTAACTTTTTTGAACGCTAGAGCTTCTATTCTTGTAATAGCCCATATTCAATGAAATCGAAAAGTGGTTTCGGGACCACAAATCTGAGGCAGAAAGAAAATTTATTTTAATATTATTGTATGGTCTACATTATGATAGGAATGTTATATGAAAATTTTGATAAGAAAATTTTATCAATTATGAAAAGGACCAAATTGCATAAAATGAAAAAGTTGAATTATAGTAGCTAGAAGGATCAAATAGCTATGGAATTCAAAATAAGAGGTCTTTATATGGTAATTAGACCATTAAATAAAATTTTGTAGATATTTTTGGTGATTCATCCATGGAAAAATTAGAAAAGGCTAAATACTAAATTGGAAATCAAACTAATTAAAAGATGATAATAGAAAATATCATCTAATTTTTTATCGTCTTCCCCAAAATTTGCATGGAAACCTTAGGAGAGAGAATAGAAACTAATCAAGCTTAAGTAGGTATGTTTTCTTGTCCTATTTTTAGTAATTTTTATATTTTTGAACCGAATTGTGTTTATTTATATACTTGAATTGTATTTGGTATGTGATTGTATGAATTATATAAATGTTAAAAATAAATGAAATAATCATATGCTCAATTATATCCGAAAAATATTAAGTTCCGTTTAAATATTGAAATTCGATGGATATATGTGATTTACCATATTACATGTGGTCCTTCATATGTTGCGGACAGAATATAGGTTAGACGAGCAATCCTGTTAAATAGTTCTTGCGAGCATCTTGATCGATAGTGATTCTTGCATCTGTTGCACACTACTGTAGCTTTGTGTGAGCATCCTGTTACATGATTTGATCAGTTGTGATCCAGCATATAATGCAGAGACAAACCCAGCTCTACGTGAGCGTCCTGATATAGGCTCTTATGAGCTTCCTAACATGGCTCGCTTGAACTCCCTATTACCTTATCCGGTGCTCCCTGATATTAACTCTTCAGAGTTATCCGTTAAGCTCTCTGAGCTCCCTAAGTAAAACTCTTATGATTTTTCTATTTAGCCTGGATAAGTGTCCTGTTAGATGGCTTGTGACAGCCCAAAATTGACCCTAGTCGGGAAGTGGTTTCGGGACCGCTAAACCGAGTCACCGAAATGTTTGAACGTAATATTTATTGTCTAGAATATGTAATTATGAATGTGTGAAAATTTCAAGCTTCGATTTAGCCGATAGCATGTGAATTCAGTTAGTAGGACTTGTGTGACACTTTTGAAAAGTGATAGGCTAATCTATAAGGACCTAATAGTGCATGTAGTCAAAGGGAGGACTTGCATGTCAAATTTCCCCCTAATAGTTAGTGGCCGCCATGACAAGAGATTATGGGTAAAAACATGTCATAAAACATGTTGGGACAATGGTGTATGTAAGAAAAAATAAAATAGTGAGCATGGGAATTTAATAATGAAAGGAACAAAAAAAAAAAAGAGAAAAAATGGTCTCATGCATGCCCATTGCCGTGAGTGTGGAGAAAGAAAGAAGAATTTTGTTCATCATTTTCATTTCCTTTGGGCTGAAAATTCTAAGGAAGAAGGAAGGAATTCTTGTTTCATGTTGGTTTGGAAGAGGTTTAGGAGGAGGTTTGGCCATACTTGTACCTAGATTAAGGTAAGTTTGATGTTTTGCCATGAGATTCATGTATATTTTAGTTGCTAGCTTGATGTTCTTGTTAGCCCATGGTTCAAATCTTTGTTATGTCATGGGAATGAAATTCGCCAAAGTGAATATGGTGTTAATGCCATTGCATGCTAAATATCAAGCTTGATAATGATTCATGTGATGGTGGATTGAGGATTCTTAGATTTTCTTTTAGCATTTTGAATGAGATACTAAGTTCTTTGTTTAACCATGACCAAATTGAAACGGTATGGTGTTGTGGTATTCGCCATGTTATATCCATAAGTATGATTCATGCATGTTGCATGGTAAGTAAGATTTAAGCTTTGGATATGTGTGTATATTTGGATATAAGCCACTTGAGAATTCGCCATTGCACCTACATGAATATATGTTTGCACATGATGAATTGGTATGACATGTATACTATTTTAAGGTGTCTATTTGCTTGTGATGTTGTTTTGGTTATGAAATAAATGAGAGATGTGTATAGAACTACAATATGTAATGCGTTAATTAGGAAAATGTATGCTGCTTTTTTGTGTAGTATTAGTGTAAAATTGGCCTCCACATAGACATGCATATTCGCCAAAGGAAGTAGATTGGTGTGCATGTATTCGGTTAGAGGCAACCATATTGAAGCCTTATCTTGGCTTAGATTGTTGACCAAATGGGTAATAAGTGAGGATGGTTGCGAATATACAAACATACATATGCATGTGTAATTGAATTATGAATGTTTAGCAAGAGGGTTAAACTAGTTGATTTATTGATTAAGCTCAAGGAGTTAAAGAAGGAGAATCAAGCAAGGGAAAGACGAAGGTCATCGAGTAGCCGACTTGGACTGCTTTTACCCAACACAAGGTAAGTCATTGCGTATATTTGGTGTTGATTTAAATGATCAATATATATATGCAAATGTGTTTAAATGAGTTGGTGTGTAAATGGAAATGTATGTGTATGGAATGATGCCATTGTTGAATGTATAAAGGCAGCAAAATACATAAGTTATTGGTCTCGGCACTAAGTGTGCGGTATAAATGGACACGGTGACAAGATTGGCACTAAGTGTGCGGGTTTAAAATTGTACAGCACTCAAGTGCGAGTTTGATTATATAGCACTAAGTGTGCGAGTTGAATACATATAGCACTAAGTGTGCGGATTCACTATATGCTCTTGCATTACAATTGGCACTGAGTGTGCGACATTATCGAGCTAATCCCGGACAGCGGATCGGGTAAGTACCTTGAGCTCATGACGAATAGAAAATATGTTCATGCTCGGGTTGAATTTGTTAAGTCTTAAATCTATGTGATGATTGAAATTGTATGATTGTGGTGGAAATGAGTTAGTGTGTGAAAATGCCTCAAATATCTTGTTGTGTAGAATATGAAATGTGGATGTATGACTTGGTATGAGATTGGACCGAAAGGTCCGAGGAATTATGGTATAGATTCGATATGGATGAGTACCTAGCCTCGCTTATTGTTTCATGTTGTAGTAACTTTATCGGTGGATTGATGAATGCTTACGACTTACTGAGTTGTAAACTCACTCGGTGTTTTTCTTGTCACCCATTTTAGGTCTCTCGGACTCGTATTGTTTGCGTGATCGGGCCGTCGTTGAAGTCATCACACCGCTGAAATCTTGTGGTATTGTTTTTGTTGTTGAAGAACATTTGGCATGTATAGGCTATTATATTTTGTCGAATTGTGGGTTGTAAACTTTAAGCCATGTGAAAATGGCCTATGTGGTCGCCGAGTGGGATGCTAGAACCTATAGCCACGAGTCTTAGAAACTCAAATTTTGATAAGGTGGCCATAATTTGTGTCATGTATGATGGATGATTAAGGCCAAGGAAAAATTCATGAAATTGGCATAGTCTACTGCAGTAACTGTTGCGGACAGCAGCAGTGAGATGAGATTGAAAAATCACTAAAAATAGTAGAAGTAGAATTAAATAGTGAGTAAATTATGGAACTGAACCTTGATGAATCTATTTTTATATGGATGAAACGAAACGACCATATGAGCGGTATACTGAGAAATATTAAGGTTCTCGTGAGACAGGGCCAGAACGGTTTCTGGGTCCCCTGTCGCGACTTTGAAAATTTACCATAAATTATCCAGAAATAATTAGGAGTCATGCCTTATATGTAAAGATTCCATTTTGAGTGTAGTTTCATTAGAAACAAACACCACCAGTATTAAAGCCCTGTACAGGGAGATATTCAAGTTGTAACGCGCAAAGGTCAGAGCAGTCGGTCCCTGTAACATGGGTGACTTTAACTAATAAACTGTACCAATTGGCCCAACCAAAAATTCTAAAAATAAATCCATGGATGGGTATATGAGTCTAAATTCAGGGAAAATTTACGAAACCAGTTTCCGAGTTTTGAAACTCGAGATATGATTTTTAAGGCGACGGTGACGCAGTTTTCCAGCTTGACTGGTAACGTCAAATTGGTTGGTATCTTGAGAGGGTTTGGCGTTAACCCTCGTGTCCGACACCGCGCCGGTCACGAGTTAGGGTGTTACAATTTTATTGGTATCAGAGCTATGGTTTAGTCGGTTCTAGGACTACCATAGCGCGTGTGAGTCTAGCTATACATGCCAAATTGTTAGCGCTTAATAATGTGATGACTTGACGGTTGGAATTTTTATTTTGATTACCAATGGAACCCGGTAGAGAGACCCTTGGCGGATGACATTGAAAGTGTAGCGGCTGCTCTGCGCAAGGGACACCGCCTGCTGAGCCTCATCATCCGCGAATAATCAAAATGAAGGGCGAAACAAGCCTTCTTCACCATGATGAATGAGTGGGTCGCGCAATATGCCCGAACCAACCCGGCTGTCCAACCATTCCCGAATTTAAATACTCCACCCCAAGAGCCCGCAATGCCTCCGAGCATCGATCCCGTGAGGTGAGTAAACCACCGTGGACTTGATTAGGAAGCGTGGGGCCGAGGAGTTCAAGGCCATAGTTACCGATGATGCCGAAAAGGCCGAGTTCGCTCGATAACACCATTAGAGTGTTAGATGAACTGCCATGCACACCGATGAATGTCTTAAGTGTGCTATATCCTTGTTCGAGACTCGACTTACTATTGGTGGAGGACTTTAATTTCCATAGTCCCAAATGAACGAGTTACTTGGGATTTCTTCCAATCCGAATTTTGAAAGAAATACATTAGTCAACGGTTCATCGATCGAAGCGTAAGGAATTCTTGGAACTCAAGCAAGGCGGATGATCAGATCGAATACGAACATGAGTTCGTAAGACTTAGTCGGTATGCTCTGGAGTGTGTGGCTGATGAGGTTGCGATGTGCAAAAGATTTGAAGAAGGATTGAATGAAGAGTTAAAGTTACTAGTGGGAATTTTGGAGATAAAGGAGTTCGTGACACTAGTCGAACGAGCCTCGCAAGGCGGAAGAACTTGGGAAGGAGAAGAAGAAGGCTGAATTTGAAGCAAGAGATTACCGTAAAAGATCGACGAGTAAAGCTCCATTCTCGGCTGTAAAGAGGTTCGTGGAGGACACCAGAAGTCGAGGACGATCGGGAATTTCCATTAGAGCCCGACCATTGACGGACTCGAGCTACTTCAGTAGCTAGTGTGGGCAATAATCGTCAAGAGAGACTGAATGCCCCCAATGTGGAAGACGACACCTAGGTGAATGTTGGGGTAAGTCATTAATAGGGCTCTGTTATGGATGCGGTTCAAGGACCACTTCATTAGAGATTGCACGGAGCTAGATGAGAGGAATAAGACGCAAGGTGCAAGACCTAGTGGAACGACGGTGGAGGTAGGCCCCGAGAATCTCTCGGAGGTAGGGGTGGTAATCGAGAGGAGCCTCTAATATGGCTGTCCGATCCGAGACCGGTACTCTGCTAGAGCATATGCCATCCGCGCACGAGAGGAGGCATCCTCCCCGACGTTACCACTGGTACTTTTACTCTCTTTGATACTATTGTGATTGCATTGATTGACCCCGCTCTACTCACTCATATGTATGTGAAACCTTAGCATCCAAAGAAGACTCTACCGTTGAGTCTCTCGAGTTCGTAATTCGAGTGTCAAACCCTTTGGGTCAATACGTGCTTTCGTTGATAAAGTGTGCAAGAGATGCCCCTAATAATTCGAGAATCTGTTTTCCGGCAGATCCGATGCTTCTACCATTTAATGAATTCGATGTTATTCTTGGTATGGATTGGTGACCGTACATGATGCGTTGGTGGATCGCAAAGGAAAACCATTGATTTGAGGAGTGCAAATAATGAGGTAGTCCGAGTCGAGTCTCTCGATTTAAAAGGAGCGCCACGATAATATCTTCTATGACCGCCGAGGTATGTGAAAAGGGTGTGAAACATACCTTGCGTATGTGTTTGGAAGTAAAGAGACGGAAAGGAAACTCGAATCGGTACCAAAGTGGTTTGTGAGTATTCGATGTTTTTCCGAGGAGTTACCGGATTGCCACGGTTCGAGAAGTGGAATTCGCATCGGTTGTACCGGTACTACGCCGATTTCAATAGCCCCGTATCGTATGGCATTAACGGAATTAAAGGAATTGAAGGTTCAATTGCAAGAATTGACGGATAGAGGTTTCGCTCGACCGAGTTTTTCTCCATGGGGGCTTTGTATTGTTTGTGAAGAAGAAGGACGGAACCATGAGGTTGTGCATCGACTATCGTCAACTCAATAAAGTGACGATAAAGAATAAATATCCATTGCCACGAATTGACGATTTGTTTGATCAATTAAAGGGAGCCTCGGTGTTTTCAAAGATAGATTTGAGGTCGGGTACTATCGGTTGAGGGTCCGAGAATCGGACATACCCAAAACCGCTTTTAGAACGAGGTACGGTCACTACGAATTCTTGGTGATGCCGTTTGGGCTCACTAATGCCCTCGCGGTGTTTATGGATTTAATGAATAGAATTTTCAGGCCATACTTGGATCGGTTCGTAGTTGTATTTATCGATGACATTTTGGTCTATTCGAGAGATGAAACCGAGCATCTTGAACACCGAGGCTAGTGTTGCAAATCTTACGAGATAAGCGATTATACGCAAAGTTCAATAAATGTGAATTTTGGTTGAAAGAGGTTAGCTTTTTGGGGCACGTGGTGTCCGTGACGGTGTCGTGGTGGACCCGAACAAAATTTCGCCATAGTCGATTGGAAACCACCAAGGAATGTTACCGAAGTTAGGAGCTTTTTGGGGCTTGCGGTTATTACCGACGATTTGTAAAGGTTTTCGACGATAGCCACGCCAATGACGGCTACTCCAAAAGGATGTTAAGTTGAATGGACGGAGAAATGTCGAAAAGTTTCGATCAACTGAAAGCTTATTTGGTGAAGCCCCAATTCTAGTGCAACCCGAATCGGGCAAAGAGTTTGTCATTTATAGTGACGCATCCCTACTTGGGTTGGGTTGCGATTGATGCAAGAAGGGCGAGTTGTGGCCTATGCGTCGAGGCAATTAAAGCCACATGAGAAAAATTATCCGAGCCATGATCTCGAATTG
The DNA here is from genome assembly GCF_025698485.1 of Gossypium arboreum. NCBI lineage: Eukaryota > Viridiplantae > Streptophyta > Magnoliopsida > Malvales > Malvaceae > Gossypium > Gossypium arboreum. Next base: position 48,562,638 of record NC_069072.1, on the reverse strand, counting down.
GTCGCCATCGTATTCGCCTTAAAGATATGGCGACATTACTTATTTGGTGAGAAGTGCCATGTGTATTCGGATCACAAAAGTCTCAAATATTTGATGACCCAAAGAGACTTAAATCTGCGACAAAGGCGATGGCTCGAGTTGTTAAAAGATTATGAGCTCGTCATTGATTATCACCGGGAAGGGCTAATGTGGTTGCGGATGCCTTAAGCCGAAATCACTATTTGCTTTATGACGATGAATGTACACTTGCCTATCCTACCCGACAATGTGTTAGTAGCTGAATTGAAAGCCAAACCATTATTGATACGTCAAATTCGTGAAGCTCGGAAAGTCGACGATGAGTTGGTTGCAAACGGATGAGTGTGTTCGAACAAGGACTCGGAATTTCAAATCGATGATGACGATTGTTTGAGGTTCGAAGTCATCTGTGTGTCCCAAAGAATTGGAACTTATTCCAATAATTTTGAACGAAGCCCATTGTAGCCGAATGGCAATCCACCGGGAGTACGAAGATGTTCAACGATTTGAAACGTCGGTTTTGGTGGCATGGTATGAAACGGACATCTCGACTTTGTTTGAGATGTTTAATATGTCAACAAGTGAAAGCGGAACATCAAGTGCCTTCAGATTGCTTCACCGATCACGATACCCGAGTGGAAATGGGATCGAGTCACAATGGACTTTGTGTCCGGCCGCCATTGTCGACTAGTAAGAAGGATGCGATTTGGGTTGTTGTTGATAGACCGACTAAGTCGGCTCACTTTATCCCCGTGCGTCACGGATTTTCATTGGATAAACTAGCCGAATTGTACGTTTCTCGATTGTGAGATTACACGGGTACCGATTTCTATTGTGTCGGATAGAGATCCGAGATTTACCTCGCGATTTTGGAAGAAATTTCAAGAAGCTTTGGGTACCAAGTTGCATTTCAAGACCGCCTTTCACCCCCAAACCGATGGTCAATCCGAACGGATAATTCAAATACTCGAGGATATGTTGAGATGTTGTATCCTTGAGTTTAGTGGTTCATGGGAGCAGAGTATCGCCTTTGATTGAATTCGCACAACAATAGCTTTCAATCAAGTATTAAGATGGCGCCTTACGAGGCTTTATACGGTCGTAAATGCCGTACCCCATTATTCGGATGAACTTAGTGAAGGTAAATTCTTGAGGTTGATTTGGTTAAGGATGCCGAGCAAAGAGTTCGAGTAATTCGTGAAAGTTTGAAAGTCGCCGGATCGCCAAAAGTCGTATGCGGATTTGAAAAGAAAAGATATTGAATATCGGGTTGGAGACAAGGTCTTTCTCAAAGTTTCACCTTGGAAGAAGGTGCTTAGATTTGGCCGTAAGGAAAATTGAGCCCGAGGTTCATCGGGCCATATGAAATATCTGAACGAGTCGGTCGATCGCGTATCGTTTGATTTTGCCCCCGAACTTGAAAGGATTCACAACGTCTTCCATGTTTCGATGCTTGACGTTATAGATCGACCCGTCACACGTAATTAGTCCATCGAGGTTGAAATTCAAGCCGATATGAGTTATGAAGAAGAACCGATTCGTATCCTAGCTCGTGAAGTGAAGGAGTTGCGAAACAAAAGAGTTCCATTAGTAAAAGTGTTATGGCTCAAACACGGATGGAAGAAGCTACTTGGGAACCCGAGAACTCTATGAAAGAGCGTTACCCAAACCTATTTACGGTAAGATTTTCGGGACGAAAATTTCTTAAGTGGGGAGAGTTGTGACACCAAAATTGACCCTAGTCGGAAGTGGTTTCGGGACCGCTAAACCGAGTCACCGAAATGTTTGAACGTAATATTTATTGTCTAGAATATGTAATTATGAATGTGTGAAAATTTCAAGCTTCGATTTAGCCGATAGCATGTGAATTGATTAGTAGGACTTGTGTGACACTTTTGAAAAGTGATAGGCTAATCTATAAGGACCTAATAGTGCATGTAGTCAAAGGGAGGACTTGCATGTCAAATTTCCCCCTAATAGTTAGTGGCCGCCATGACAAGAGATTATGGGTAAAAACATGTCATAAAACATGTTGGGACAATGGTGTATGTAAGAAAAAATAAAATAGTGAGCATGGGAATTTAATAATGAAAGGAACAAAAAAAAAAAAAGAGAAAAAATGGTCTCATGCATGCCCATTGCCGTGAGTGTGGAGAAAGAAAGAAGAATTTTGTTCATCATTTTTCATTTCCTTTGGGCTGAAAATTCTAAGGAAGAAGGAAGGAATTCTTGTTTCATGTTGGTTTGGAAGAGGTTTAGGAGGAGGTTTGGCCATACTTGTACCTAGATTAAGGTAAGTTTGATGTTTTGCCATGAGATTCATGTATATTTTAGTTGCTAGCTTGATGTTCTTGTTAGCCCATGGTTCAAATCTTTGTTATGTCATGGGAATGAAATTCGCCAAAGTGAATATGGTGTTAATGCCATTGCATGCTAAATATCAAGCTTGATAATGATTCATGTGATGGTGGATTGAGGATTCTTAGATTTTCTTTTAGCATTTTTGAATGAGATACTAAGTTCTTTGTTTAACCATGACCAAATTGAAACGGTATGGTGTTGTGGTATTCGGCCATGTTATATCCATAAGTATGATTCATGCATGTTGCATGGTAAGTAAGATTTAAGCTTTGGATATGTGTGTATATTTGGATATAAGCCACTTGAGAATTCGCCATTGCACCTACATGAATATATGTTTGCACATGATGAATTGGTATGACATGTATACTATTTTAAGGTGTCTATTTGCTTGTGATGTTGTTTGGTTATGAAATAAATGAGAGATGTGTATAGAACTACAATATGTAATGCGTTAATTAGGAAAATGTATGCTGTTTTTTTTTGTGTAGTATTAAGTGTAAAATTGGCCTCCACATAGACATGCATATTCGGCCAAAGGAAGTAGATTGGTGTGCATGTATTCGGTTAGAGGCAACCATATTGAAGCCTTATCTTGGCTTAGATTGTTGACCAAATGGGTAATAAGTGAGGATGGTTGCCGAATATACAAACATACATATGCATGTGTAATTGAATTATGAATGTTTAGCAAGAGGGTTAAACTAGTTGATTTATTGATTAAGCTCAAGGAGTTAAAGAAGGAGAATCAAGCAAGGGAAAGACGAAGGTCATCGAGTAGCCGACTTGGACTGTTTTACCCAACACAAGGTAAGTCATTAAGCGTATATTTGGTGTTGATTTAAATGATCAATATATATATGCAAATGTGTTTAAATGAGTTGGTGTGTAAATGGAAATGTATGTGTATGGAATGATGCCATTGTTGAATGTATAAAGGCAGCAAAATACATAAGGTATTGGTCTCGGCACTAAGTGTGCGGGTATAAATGGACACGGTGACAAGATTGGCACTAAGTGTGCGGGTTTAAAATTGTACAGCACTAAGTGTGCGAGTTTGATTATATAGCACTAAGTGTGCGAGTTGAATACATATAGCACTAAGTGTGCGGATTCACTATATGCTCTTGCATTACAATTGGCACCGAGTGTGCGACATTATCGAGCTAATCCCGGACAGCGGATCGGGTAAGTACCTTGAGCTCATGACGAATAGAAAATATGTTCATGCTCGGGGTTGAATTTGGTAAGTCTTAAATCTATGTGATGATTGAAATTGTATGATTGTGGTGGAAATGAGTTAGTGTGTGAAAATGCCTCAAATATCTTGTTGTGTAGAATATGAAATGTGGATGTATGACTTGGTATGAGATTGGACCGAAAGGTCCGAGGAATTATGGTATAGATTCGATATGGATGAGTACCTAGCCTCGCTTATTGTTTCATGTTGTAGTAACTTTATCGATTGGATTGATGAATGCTTACGACTTACTGAGTTGTAAACTCACTCGGTGTTTTTCTTGTCACCCATTTTAGGTCTCTCGGACTCGTATTGTTTGCGTGATCGGGACCGTCGTTGAAGTCATCACACCGGCTGAAATCTTGTGGTATTGTTTTTGTTGTTGAAGAACATTTGGCATGTATAGGCTATTATATTTTGTCGAATTGTGGGTTGTAAACTTTAAGCCATGTGAAAATGGCCTATGTGGTCGTCGAGTGGGATGCTAGAACCTATAGCCACGAGTCTTAGAAACTCAAATTTTGATAAGGTGGCCATAATTTGTGTCATGTATGATGGATGATTAAGGCCAAGGAAAAATTCATGAAATTGGCATAGTCTCTGCAGTAACTGTTGCGGACAGCAGCAGTGAGATGAGATTGAAAATCACTAAAAATAGTAGAAGTAGAATTAAATAGTGAGTAAATTATGGAACTGAACCTTGATGAATCTATTTTTATATGGACGAAACGAAACGACCATATGAGCGGTATACTGAGAAATATTAAGGTTCTCGTGAGACAGGGCCAGAACGGTTTCTGGGTCCCCTGTCGCGACTTTGAAAATTTACCATAAATTATCCAGAAATAATTAGGAGTCATGCCTTATATGTAAAGATTCCATTTTGAGTCTAGTTTCATTAGAAACAAACAGCACCAGTATTAAAGCCCTGTACAGGGAGATATTCAAGTTGTAACGCGCGAAGGTCAGAGCAGTCGGTCCCTGTAACATGGGTGACTTTAACTAATAAAATGTACCAATTGGCCCAACCAAAAATTCTAAAAATAAATCCATGGATGGGTATATGAGTCTAAATTCAGGGAAAATTTACGAAACCAGTTTCCAAGTTTTGAAACTCGAGATATGATTTTTAAGGCGACGGTGACGCAGTTTTCCAGCCTGACTGGTAACGTCAAATTGGTTGGTATCTTGAGAGGGTTTGGCCGTTAACCCCTCGTGTCCGACACCGGCGTCGGTCACGAGTTAGGGGTGTTACATGGCTCGTCTGAGCATCCTGATATGTGGCTCGAGAGTGTGCTCTCTGATTATGTACCTTAACGGGTACCCCTGATTATGAGTTGACGGATTAGTGTTTTGTACACTTTGCGTATACTACCTGAGTTGAGTATCTATTGAAATTTCACCGATTTAATGGATAAATCCCTGAAATGAAAAATTATGAGATTAAATGAATTATATCTTAAGTGTTCCTGAAATACCTGAAAGTGTAACATGATGAGCTCATCCATGTTTAATTGATGTATAAATGAAATATGTGACTAACTTGCTTAGTTGAGTATATGTGATTTGGCAAATTGCCAATTTGTTAGGAAGCATGTTATTATATAATTATTTTATTGAATGCGATTTGTAAGTTTAATTCCTGTTATACGAACTTACTAAGCATTAAATACTTACTAGTTTTTATCTTCCCTATTTTATAGTGTTCGAAAGCTTGATAAGGTTGGATAACAGTCGGAGAATCATCACACTATCCTCCAGCTTGTTTTGGTATAAAAAGTAACCTTATTTTGATATAATGGCATGTATAGGTTAACTTGGTTTATGTTGGCATGTAAATAGTTGTTTGTAACGTAGCCATCGGAATGGCTAAAAATGGATTTCTTTTTTGGTATGTTATTGTAAGGTTATATATAATGATTAACTTATATGTATGTGGTTTGGTTAAATTGAATTAGGGTAAAATATAAATCATTACATGAAGGTAAGTTTGATCATATGAATATGTGATACTATTTCATACATGTTAATGATGTTTGCTTGATTTATATGACTTGAATTGGTTGGAAAATGTATGTAAATGTTAATGTAGGTTGAAGGTTAAATTTGGGTGAGAAATAGGGCTAAGAAATGACTTTATTTTGTCTACATGGGTAGACACACGGGTGTGTGTCTTGACTGTGTGTGACACACGGCTTGGCACATAAGCATGTGGTTTGGCCATGTGACCCCTGTATCTTAAAAATTTAGAAACAGAATGCTCAGACTTGGGCACACGGGTAGAGACACGGGCGTGTGTCTCAGCCGTGTGTGATAAATTGCCTAGAACACAAGTATGTGTCTTGGCCGTGTGAAACCTACACCTAAATTGTGAAAATTAAATTGACCACACGACCTAGCACTTAGGCGTGTGGTAGGTCATGTGGCACAAGTCAGAGAGTTACATGGGTAAGGACACGGGCTGGGACACATGTAACGCCCTGTACCCGATACCGTTTCCGGAGTCGAACACGAGGTGTTAATAGACTTAATTCACTACTTAAACAGCTCAAACAATTTATTTTTAAAATTTTCAGTCAAGCTAGCAATCTCCGTCACAGTCGCTTAAAATTCATATCTCGAGTTCCAAAACTCGAAATCCAATTCTGTAAATTTTTCCTAAAACTAGACTCATATATATATTTACTAATGCTTTTCTAAAATTTTTGGTCGAGCAAATTAGTACAGTTTATTAGTTAAATTCTCCCCTGTTTCAGGGTTCAACTGCTCTGACCTCTGTGTATTACGAATTAGATATCTCCCTGTACAGAGTTTCAATGACTATTCCGTTTGTTTCTAATAAAACTAGACTCAATAAGGAATCTTTACATATAAATCATGACTTCTAAGTATCTTTGAAAAATTTATGGTGAATTTCCAAAGTCAGAATAGGGGATCCAGAAATTACTCTGACCCTGTTTCATAAAAATTTAAACATCTCATAAAATATAACTCATATACCTGTTTTGTTCCATCCATATGAAAGTAGACTCATAATTCTTCAATTCCATATTTTATTCACCATCTAATTGTATCTCTACTATTTTTAATGATTTTTCAAACTCACGTTGCTGTCTAAATCTATTTTATGGTAAATTTTACCTATTTCATGTTTTCCATGGATTATCTAGTAATTTAGCATACATAACACCAAATATGATCATGATTAGCCATTCCAATGGCTAATCATTACCAAGCATTTCCATACCACTCAATAACCATATCATAAGACCATATATACAAAATGATTATAATGCTATACATGCCATACTCAAAATATGCAAGCCATTATGCCAAGATGGTATACTGGATATAGTGTGAGCATGCCTCCGACCGCTCCCGATTTCCGAGCTGGCTTGTCAACACTACAAGGAATGAAAAGGAGGAAGTAAGCATAAATACTTAGTAAGCTCACATGCAAATAGCAAGTAACACAACTATATAAACAAACATAAAACATCATTTGCATAATCATCACCGAGACATTCATATCACATTTTCATTTATCATCTTACCATATTGTTGTTATATCGAGTTTTCAACCCGAGGGTTAAGTACATACCTGTTCAAAGTATTCATTTCACAACACTTACCAATAAGTCCCTTTCATCTCGAGTATTCCTCCATTTGAGTAGAATTTTACCCGTTGAACACATCGGAATATAATTCGGATACATGGAAAGTTTGCACATAAGTGTCACATATGTAGCCAAGGTACCATGTAACCCGCCCATAAGTGAACTCAGACTCAACTCAAAGAGCTTGGGCGTTCGCATCAATAAGTGAACTCGGACTAAACTCAACGAGCTCGGATGCCTAGTTACATCTCTCGAACTCGGACTCAACTCAACGAGTTCGGACATTCGCATCCATAAGTGAACTCAGACTCAACTCAACGAGTTTGGATGCTCAACCATCCTAGTGACATGTCACTTGTATCCTAATCTATTCCTAAGGTTCAAACGGGCTTTTTACCTCGATCTCACATTTGTCGTCTTCCATGGAATATCAGAACCAATACTTCGTAACAATTCATATTTATCAAGTAGTAAACATAATTTGCATATTACTCAACATTAACCACAAAGCATAATATTTCACGATTAAAAATCAGCGTCATATCATATAAACAACATTAAATTGCTTAAAATGACAATTATGTTACTACATTTACACATGAACTTACCTCATATGCGAAAATGGCTACTTTTACCATTTCGTCCACAACTTGGTATTTTCCCCATTTTAGCCCAAATTTTAGTTTTCCTTGCTCTATCATTTAAAATATAGTCTAATTAGGACTCACATTATACAAATTGACCCAAAATCATATTTTGGCAAAATTACAATTTTGCCCCTAAACTTTTGCATATTTACACTTTTGCCCCAAATCTCGTAAATTAAAATTCAGCCTATTTTCTTATGTTTTATGACATGCTGGTCATTTTTCCCTTCTATGACAACATCAAATTCTCACTCTAACATGTACTTATGACTATTAGGTATTTTTACCGATTAAGCCCTTTTGCTCGTTTTCACTTAAACTGAGTAGTACAAGTTGTCTAACATAATTTAAAACCTCATATTCTATCATAAAACACCAAAATACACAAATTTCACCTATGGGTATTTTTCCAAATATGAACCCTAGGTTGAATTATTGCTAGCATAAGCTTAATCGAGCTACCGGGACTCCAAAAACATAAAAATCATTAAAAACGAGGCTAGAACGGAATTACAATTGAGCTTGGAAGCTTGAAAAACCCTAGCCATGGTTTCTCCTTGCTATATTCTGCCATGGGGTTGAAGATGAGCAAAATTGGCTTTTAATTTTGTATTTTAATTCATTTTACTCCTAAATGACCAAAATGCCCTTACTACTAAACTTTCCAAAAATTCCATCCATGTCCAATTTTTGTCCATAGACTTAGAAATTGGTAAAATTTCTATTTAAGACCTCCTAATTAATATTTCAAAACAATTTCATACTAGAAACTTCTAGAATGCAAATTTTACAAATTATTCGATTTAGTCCCTAATTTCAATTTAAGCACTTTATGCATAAAATTTCTTCACGAAATTTTCACACAATCATGCAATCATACTATAGACCTAAAAATAATCATAAAATAATTATTTCTATCTCGGATTTTGTGGTCACAAAACCACTATTCTGACTAGGCCGAAAATCAGGATATTACAACATAGTTGTGTGCCTCACATCGAATGCCCACACGGTCTAAGATATGGGCATGTCATTTGGTTGAGTAAGCCACATGCAAACTCACACGGGCATGTAATGTAACACCCCGTACCCGAGACCGTTGCCGGAGTCGAACATGAGGTGCTAACAGACTTAATTCATTTATTTGCACAGTCCATTTTAAAATTTCCAGACAAGCTGGTTAACTGCGTCACTGTCACCTTAAAAAATCATATCTCAAGTTCCAAAACTCGAAAACCAGTTCCGTAAATTTTTCCTGAAACTATACTCATATGTCCATATACAAATTGTTTTCTAGAATTTTTGGTCAAGCCAATTAGTACAGTTTATTAGTTAAAGTCTCCCCTGTTTCAGGGCTTGACTACTCTGACCTTCATACATTATGACTTACATATCTCCCTGTACAGGGCTTCAATACTTATGTCGTTTATTTCTAAATAAACTAGACTCGAAAAGGAATCTGTACATATAGGGCATGACTTCTAATTATCTCTTGTTAATTTATAGTGAATTTCCAAAGTCGGAACAGGGGATCCAGAAATCACTCTGGACCTGTTTCACGAAAACTTAAACATCTCATAAAATACGGCTCATATGATTGTTTCGTTACTTTTATATGAAAATAGATTCATCAAGGTTCAATTACATAATTTATTCACTATTTAATTCCATTCTTACTATTTTTAGTGATTTTTCAAATCCACATCACTGCTGCTATCAGCATCTATTTTTAAGGTAAACTTTACCTATTTCATGGTTTTCCATGGATCAAATAAAATTTTGTCATACATAGCACCAAAATGATCGTGATTAACCATTCCAATGGCTAATCGTTACCAACATTTTCATAACACTCCATGAACAACATACAAAATGATTATAACGCTATGCTCAAAATATATATAAGCCATTTTCGCATGGCTATCCAAATATATACATTACCGAAAGGTACATGACCAACAACAAAAGGGTAGTCCTATACATGCCATTTTCAGAGTTCAACTAAAAGAGTACCAAAAGGGCTTTGATAGTGTGGATGACTTCGACTTTGACACTCCCGAGTCCGATAGCTGACGAACCAAAATCTATAAAACAGAGAATCAAAGAAACGGAATAAGCATTTAATGCTTAGTAAGTTTTGAGTAATGAAATCATGCACAACTAAAGTATAGCATTCATATGACTAAACGAATAATTTCATATACACATATTCTCACAATCATACCTACTTCACATTTCCAACCCTTATATTCATACATAAGGAATCAACTTGACTAAAGGCTGGAAGCTTGTTAATCGATTGAGCGAATACTATTTAAAAGGAATCAATTATTCCAATGCATATACAAAACATACCTCATCGTTGGGATTTTACGAGCGTATTAATTGAAATTTTTACAGCAAGATTGCTCATTCCCAAACCAAGTACCTTCAGATTTAGCGGATATAGCTACTCGCTCAAATGCCTTGGGACTTAGCCGGTTATAGTAACTCGCACAAATGCCTTGAACCTAGCCGGATATAGTAACTTCGCACAAATGCCTTGGGACTTAGCCGGATATAGTAACTCGCACAAATGCCTTGGGACTTAGCCCGAATTAGTCACTAGCACAAATGCCTTCGGGCTTAGCCCGTTATCATCCGGATATTCATGCACATATCAATAAATCATGACGCATCTATATTTCATTTTCATAACTAGAATTCAAACACAAGTCACTTATCAAGCATTACCATTTTTATTTTTGTCACAAGTATAAACTAGTCACCTCAATATATAATTCAAGTTGAATCATTATATCTCCGTTTATTTGTTATGCTATATGTCATGACTTAATCAAATCATAAACTAAGTTCCATTACTCGAAAACTTACCTCGGATCTTTGTCGAGCGACTTCATGGCTATTCAATTACTTTTTCCTTCCCTTTATCGGATTTAGTTCCCTTTGCTCTTGAGCTTAATTTAACAAATAAATTGATTTAATCATCTTGAACATCGAGAGAAATTCAAGGTACTTAGTCCATATATATATTGGACATTAGAGTCATATGCATGAAATCATGAATCAAATTCAACATATTAGCTAATATTCTCCTTTAGCCGATTATCTAAGTCAAGATAGACTCATCAATATGCTTACCTATAGTCGAATACATGCAACACCAATCTATGTATGCATTCATGTGGTCGAGTATACATATTCCAATATGATATCATTTCCATTTCGTTTAACACTTAACATTTACCACATATCAATTAACCCATTTCTTTACTCATGTGGCCGATTATACTTGGTCATGCATACACATGATTAAGTTATTTAACACCTAACTCACATAGTCATAGTATACAAAATCTTAAGGTCCACATATGAATACCCCCAAGTTCCCATGACTTAACCCCTAACCACATTTTTGCCGAGAATTCCTTGAATTTCTAATAGCATACACACATATAATGTGACAGCCTTAAAACGACCCTAGTCGGAATGTGGTTTCGGGACCACAAAATCGAGGCATAAAAATAATTTGATATTTATTTTGATGCCTATAATATGTGTTAACTCATGTGTGACATTTTGATGCTTTAATTTAGAGTTATAAATGTGAATTTCACTAGAAATGACCTAGTAGAAAACTTTGAAAGTATGATGGGGAAATGTATGATGACTAATTAAAGCATGCATGCAAAACAATGGCCTTGCATGTCAAATACCCCTTTTTTACAAGTGATGGCCGGCCATGACAAGGGAGTATGGGCTAAACATGTCATGAAACATGTTTTGTTGGTGCATTAGGGGGAAACAATAAACAAATAAGCATGGGTAGTAAAGAAAGAAAAAAAAATGTGTGAGTGAAACCCCCCCCCATTGACGTACATGGAAGAAAAGAAAAGAAAAAAATTTTGCTCATCCATTTCATTCTCTCTTGACCGAAAATACTAGAGGGGAAGGGAGGAATTTTGCTTCATGCTTGGGTTGGAAGAGGATTAGGAAGAGGTTTGGCTATATTTGCATCAAGATTAAGGTATGTTTGATGTTGTGCCATGAGATTCATGCATGTTTTTGGTTGCTAACTTGATGTTCTTATTAGCCCATGGTTCAAATCTTTATTATATCATGGGAATGGTATTTGGCCAAGGTGGATTTTGAGTTAATGCCATTGCATGTTAAATATGAAGCTTGATGATGATACATGTGATGGTGGATTGAGGACTCTTAGATTTTCTTTGAGCATTTTGAATGATATACTAAGTTCTTTGTGTAATCGTGACCAAAATTATGGTGTTGTGATGTATTCGGCCATGGTACATCCCCAAGTGTGATTTATGCTCTTTGCATGGAGAGTAAGATTTGTATTTCGAAATCATGTTCATGTTTAGTTACAATCAACTTGAGATTCGGCTCTAGCATACATATATGTATATATGTTTGAGCATGATGTATTGGTATGACGTATATACTATCTTAAGGTATATACTTATGATGATGTTTTGGTTATGAAGGAAATGATAGATGTGTATTGAGTTACAATATGGAAAGGTATTAGTTAGTAATGTATGCTGTTTTTGTGTGGTAATAAGTGCATAAATGGTCTCAACATGGACATGCATATTCGGCCATATGAAGGGAAATTGGTGAGCATGTATTCGGTTAGAGGCAATCATATTGAAGCCTTGTCTTGGCTTAGATTGTTGACTAAATGGGTAATAAGTGAGGATGGTTGCCGAATATACAAACATATATATGCATGTGTAATTGAATTATGAATATTTAGCAAGATGGTTAAACTAGTTGATTTATTGATTAAACTCAAGGAGTTAAAGAAGGAGAATCAAGCAAGGGAAAGGCGAAGGTCATCGAGTAGCCGACTTGGACTATTTTTACCCAACACAAGGTAAGTCATTAAGCATATATTTGATATTGCTTAAATGATTGTAATATCTATGCAATTGTGTTTAATGAGATGAAATATATACAAATGTATGTGTATGAAAAGATGATAATGTTGAACGTAAAAAAGATAGTGAAATGTGTAGGAAGTTTGCTTCGGCACTAAGTGTGCGAGAAATAGATGTGTACGGTGACGAGATTGGCACTGAGTGTGCGAGCTTGTAATGTACGGAACTAAGTGTGCGAGTTTAGACTATATGGCACTATGTGTGCGGGCTTGAATCATATGGCACTAAGTGTGCGTGATTGAGTATTAAGCACTATGTGTGCGAACTCTACACATATCTCCGATTGAACATTTATATGGAGGCGTGATTTTATCGAGATGAGTATGGACAGCGAAAAGAGTAAGTATCTTGAGTTCATGGCTAATAGATGCTATGTTCATGCTCGGGTGGAGTTGGTAAGATTTAAATTTATGTGATTATTTCAATTGCATTCCGTAAATAAGGTATCGTGGAATAGATGAAAGTTCATTTGATTGCATGATTGTTGCGGAAATGAAATGATGTATGGAAATTGCTTCAAATATCCTATTGAACAGTATATGAAATGTAAATGTATGACTTGGTATGAGATTGATCCGAAGATCTAAGGAACTATGGTATAGTTCGGTATGGTGGAACATTTGGCCTTGTTTCATTATTTCATTTTATGATAATTGTATTAATGGATGGTTGTGGAATGCTTATGACTTACCGAGTTATAAACTCACTCGGTGTTTTCTTGTCACCCATTTTAGGTTCCTTGGGCTCGTCTCCTTTTGGGTGTTCGTAAGAATCAACGAAGTCATCACACCGCAAGCAATCTTTGGTATTGTCTTCTTAGTCGACTTAGGAGAACATTTGGCATGTATGAGCTATTTTGTTTTGTTAAATTTTGGGTTGTAAACTTTAAGCCATGTGAAAATGGCCTATGTGGTCGTTTGAGTGGGATGCTAGAATCTATAGCCACGAGTCTTAGAAACCTTAATTTTGATAAGGTGGCCATAATTTGTGTCACGTATGATGGATGAGTAGTAAGACTAAGGAAGGATTCATGAAATTGGCATAGTCTCTGCAGTAACTGTTGCGGACAGCAGCAGTGATATGAGATCGAAAAATCACTAAAAATAGTAGAAGTGGAATTAATAGCTAAAAAAATTACGTACTCGAAGCTTGATGGGTCTATTTTCATATGGATGAAACAAAACGACATATGAGCTGTATTTTAAGAGATATTAAAGTTCTCGTGAAACAGTGCCAGAACGGTTTCTGGATCCCCTGTTCCGACTTTGGAAAATCATTGTAAATTAACCAGAGATAATTAGGAGTCATGCCATATATGTGTAGATTCCTCTCTGAGTCTAGTTTCTATACAAACAAACGGTATCAGTATTGAATCCCTGTACAGGGAGATATCCAATTCGTAACGCACAAAGGTCAGTGTAGTCGATCCCTGCAACAGGGGAGACTTTAACTAATAAACTGTACTAATTGGCTTGACAAAAAATTCTAGAAAAAAATCTGTAGATGGACATATGAGTCTAGTTTCAGGGAAAAATTACGAAACTGATTTTCGAGTTGTAAAACTCAAGATATGATTTTTGAAGTGACTAGTACACAGATTGGCAGCTTGTCTAGGAAATTCTCAATAAGTGGTTTGAAGTATGTTAACACCTCGTGTTCGACTCCGGCGACGGTCTCGGGTTCGGGGTGTTACAATTTTATTGGTATCAAAGCTATGGTTGTCGGTTCTAGGATTACCGTAGCGTGTGAGTCTAGCTATACATGCCAATGTGTTAGTGCTTAAAATGTGATGACTTGACGGTTGAAATTTTTGTTTTGATTAGCAAATGGAACACAGGGTAGAGAGACCCTTGGCGGATGACGTTGAAAGTGTAGCTGCTGCTCTCGCTCAAGGGACACCGCTGTTGAGCCTCGATCATCCGCGAATAATCAAGATGAAGGCGAAATAAGCCTTCTTCACCATGAGCGAGTGGGTCGCGATTATGCCCGAACCAATCCGGCTGTCCAACCATTCCCAAATATAAATAATCCACCCAAGAGCCCGTAATGCCATCGGTTGCTGATCCTGTGAGGTGAGTAAACTACCGTGGACTTGATTAGGAAGCGTGGGGTAGAGGAGTTTAAGGCCATAGTTCCGATGATGCCGAAAGGGTGAGTTCGCTTGATAACACCATTAGAGTGTTTGATGAACTATCATGCACACCCGATGAATGTCTTAAGTGTGCTATATCCTTGTTGCGAGACTCAACCTACTATTGGTGGAGGACCTTAATTTCCTTAGTCCCAAAGGAGCAAGTTACTTGGGATTTCTTCCAAACGGAATTTCGAAAGAAATACATTAGTCAACGGTTCATCAATCAAAAGCGTAAGGAATTCTTAGAGCTCAAGCAAGGTCGTATGACGGTATCTGAATACGAACATGAGTTCGCAAGACTTAGTCGGTACGCTCGGGAGTGTGTGGCTGATGAGGTTGCTATGTGCAAAAGATTTGAAGAGAGATTGAATGAAGAGTTAAAGCTACTGATGGGTATTTTGGAGATAAAAGAATTTGTAACACTAGTTGAACGAGCCTGCAAGGCGGAAGAGCTCGGAAGGGAGAAGAGGAAGGCTGAATTTGAAGCTAGAGATTATCATAAAAGATCGACGGGCAAGGCTCCATTATGGCTGTAAAGAAGTTCAGAGAGGACACAAATAAGTCGAGGGCGACTGCGGGGATTTCCATTAGAGCACGACCATCGATGGACTCACGAGCTACCTCGTTAGCTAGTGTGGGCAATAATCGTCAAGAAAAGCCCGAATGCCCCCAATGTGGAAGACGACACATAGGTGAATGTTGGGGTAAGTCTGTTAATAGGGCCTGTTATGGATGCGGTTCGAGGGACCACTTCATTAGAAATTGCACGGAGCTAGATGAGAAGAATAAGATGCAAGGTGTAAGATCTAGTGGGACGACGGCTAGAGGTAGACCCCCGAGGATTTCAGGAGGTAGGGGTGGTAATCAGAGAGGGGTCTCTGATACAGTTGTTCGATCCGAGACTCGTGCTCTGCTAGAGCATATGCTATCCGCGACGAGAGGAGGCATCCTCCCCGACGTTATCTTTGGTACTTTCACTCTCTTTGATACTAGTGTGATTGTATTGATTGACCCCGCATCTACTCATTCATATGTATGTGAAACCTTAGCATCCAAAGAAGACTCTACTGTTGAGTCTCTCGAGTTCGTAATTCGGTGTCAAATCCCTTGGGTCGTTACGTCTTTGGTCGATAAAGTGTGTAAGAAATGCCCCTAGTCATTCGAGGTTCTGTTTTCGGTGGACTTGATGCTTTTGCCGTTCGATAAATTTGATGTTATTCTTGGGTTGGATTGGTTGACCGTGCATGATGCGGTTGTGAATTGCAAAAGCAAGACTATTGATTTGAGATGCGCAAATAACGAGATGATCCGAGTTGAGTCTACGGACTTGAAGGATTGCCGGTGTAATATCATCAATGTTGGCCTAGAAATATGTAAGAAAAGGTGCGAAGCATACCTTGCGTATGTACTTGATGATAAGGAGTTAAAAATAAAACTCGAATCTGTGCCGGTGGTTTGTGAATACCCGGATGTTTTTCCCGAAGAATTACCGGGTTTGCCACTTGTTCGGGAGATAGAGTTTGGTATTGAGCTTGTACCTGGGACCACACCGATTTCGATAGCTCCGTATCGTATGGCACCAACGGAATTAAAGGAGTTGAAAGCTCAGTTGCAAGAGTTGGTGGATAGAGGTTTTACTCGCCCAAGTTTTTCACCTTGGGGTGCACTAGTGTTGTTTGTGAAAAAGAAGGACGGAACCATGAGGTTGTGCATCGACTATCGTCAACTTAATAAAGTGACAATAAAGAACAAATATCCGTTCTGCAGATCGATGATTTGTTCGATCAACTGAAGGAGCCTCGGTGTTTTCAAAAATAGATTTGAGATCGGGCTATTATCGATTCATGAATCCGAGATTCGGATATACCCAAAGCGCCTTGAGCGAGATATGGTCACTACGAATTCTTAGTGATGCCGTTTGGGCTCACTAATGCCCTCGCGGTATTTATGGATTTGATGAATCGGATCTTGGATCATATTTGGATCGGTTCGTAGTGGTGTTCATTGACGACATCTTGGTCTATTCAAGAGATGAGACCGAACATGCGAGCACACGAGATTAGTGTTGCAAATTTTACGGGATAAGCGGTTATATGCTAGGTTCAGCAAGTGTGAGTTACGGTTAAGAGAGGTTAGCTTCTTGGGTCATGTGGTATCTGCAGCCGGGTATTCGAGTCGACCGACTAAAATTTCAACTATACTTAACTGGAAGCCTCAGAAATATTACGAGGTTCGGAGCTTTTGGGACTTGCTGGTTACTACTACGACGGTTTGTAAAAGGATTCTCGATGATAGCCACACTCATGACGTAAACCGCTTGAGAAGGATGTCAAGTTTGAATGGACGGAAAAGTGTCGAAAAGTTTCGATCAATTGAAAACTCATTTAACGGAAGCTCAGTTTAGTGCAAACCGAATCGGCAAAGAGTTTGTCATTTATAGTGACGCCTCCCTACTTGGGTTAGGTTGCGTATTAATGTAAGAAGGTCGAGTTGTGGCCTACGCGTCGAGACAATTGAAGCTACATGAGAAAAATTATCCGACCCATGATCTCGAATTGGCTGCCATCGTATTCGCCTTAAAGATATGGCGACATTACTTATTTGGTGAGAAGTGCCATGTGTATTCGGATCACAAAAGTCTCAAATATTTGATGACTCAAAGAGACTTAAATCTGCGACAAAGGCGTTGGCTCGAGTTGTTAAAGGTTACGAGCTTGTCATTGATTATCACCGGGAAAGGCTAATGTGGTTGCGGACGCCTTAAGCGAAAATCACTTTGTTTGCTTTACGAGCAATGAATGTACACTTGTCTATTCTACCCGACAATGTGTTAGTAGCGAATTAAAGGCCAAACCATTGTTGACTCATCAAATTCGTGAAGCTCGAAAGTTGATGATGAGTTGGTTGCAAAACGAAATTTGAGTGTGTTCGAACAAGGAATCGAGTTTCATATTGGTGATGACGATTGTTTGAGGTTAAGAAGTCGTCTGTGTGTTCCAAAGAATTGAACTTATTTCAATGATTCTGAACGAAGCCCATTGTAGCCGAATGGCAATCCACCCGGGAGTACGAAGATGTACAACGATTTGAAGCAGCGGTTTTGGTGGCATGGTATGAAACGAGACATCTCCGACTTTGTTTGAGATGTTTAATATGTCAACAAGTGAAAGCGAAACATCAAGTGCCTTGAGATTACTTTAGCCGATTACGATACCCGAGTGGAAATGGGATCGAGTCACAATGGACTTTGTGTCGGGACCGCCATTGTCGTGAGCAAGAAGGATGCGATTTGGGTTGTTGATAGGTGACTAAGTCGGCTCATTTTATCCCGTGCGCACGGATTTTCATTGAATAAACTAGCTGAATTGCATGTTTCTCGGTTGTGAGATTACACGGGTACCAATTTACGTGGTGTCGGATAGAGATCCGAGGTTCACCTCGCGATTTTGGAAGAGATTGCAAGAAGCTTTAGGTACCAAGTTACATTTCAGCATCGCCTTTCACCCCAAAGCGATGGTCAATCCGGCGGATAATTCGGATATTTGAGGATATGTTGAGATGTTGCATCCTCGAGTTCGATGGTTCATGGGAGCAGTACTTACCTTTGGTGAATTCGCACAACAATAGTTTTCAATCAAGTATTAAGATGGCGCCTTACGAGGCCTTATACGGGCGTAAATGCCGTACACCATTGTTTTGGACCGAGCTCGGTGAGAACAAAATTTTTGGAGTGGATTTGATTAAAGATCTTTGAATGAAAGTAAAAGTAATCCGTGAAAATCGAAGATAGCCTCCGATCGTCGAGAAGTCGACGCGGATTTGAAACGAAAAGACATTGAGTATCAAGTGGGAGATAAAGTGTTTCTTAAAGTTTCGCATTGGAAAAAGATACTCAGATTTGGCCGTAAAGGCAAATTGAGCCCGAGGTTCATCGGGCCATATGAGATATCCGAACGAGTCGGTCCGATTATGTATCGTTTGATTTTGCCCCTGAACTTGAAAAGATTCACGACGTCTTTCATGTTTCGATGCTTGACGCTATAGGTCTGATCCGTCGCACGCAATTAGTCCATCGAGGTTAAAATTCAAGCCGATATGAGTTACGAAGAAGAACCGATTCGTATCCTAGCTCGTGAAGTGAAGGAGTTGCGAAACAAAAGGGTTCCGTTAGTAAAAGTGTTATGGCTCAAACACGGGATGGAAGAAGCTACTTGGGAACCCGAGAACTCTATGAAGGAGCGATACCCAAACCTATTTACCGGTAAGATTTTTGGGGATGAAAATTTCTTAAGTGGGGGAGAGTTGTGACAGCCTTAAAACGACCCTAGTCGGAATGTGGTTTCGGGACCACAAAATCGAGGCATAAAAATAATTTGATATTTATTTTGATGCCTATAATATGTGTTAACTCATGTGTGACATTTTGATGCTTTAATTTAGAGTTATAAATGTGAATTTCACTAGAAAGGACCTAGTAGAAAACTTTGAAAGTATGATGGGAAATGTATGATGACTAATTAAAGCATGCATGCAAAACAATGGCCTTGCATGTCAAATACCCCCTTTTTACAAGTGATGGCCGGCCATGACAAGGGAGTATGGGCTAAACATGTTATGAAACATGTTTTGTTGGTGCATTAGGGGGAAACAATAAACAAATAAGCATGGGTAGTAAAGAAAGAAAAAAAACGTGTGAGTGAAACCCCCCCATTGCCGTACATGGAAGAAAAGAAAAGAAAAAAATTTTGCTCATCCATTTCATTCTCTCTTGACCGAAAATACTAGAGGGGAAGGGAGGAATTTTGCTTCATGCTTGGGTTGGAAGAGGATTAGGAAGAGGTTTGGCTATATTTGCATCAAGATTAAGGTATGTTTGATGTTGTGCCATGAGATTCATGCATGTTTTTGTTGCTAACTTGATGTTCTTATTAGCCCATGGTTCAAATCTTTATTATATCATGGGGATGGTATTTGGCCAAGGTGGATTTTGAGTTAATGCCATTGCATGTTAAATATGAAGCTTGATGATGATACATGTGATGGTGGATTGAGGACTCTTAGATTTTCTTTGAGCATTTTGAATGATATACTAAGTTCTTTGTGTAATCGTGACCAAAATTATGGTGTTGTGATGTATTCGGCCATGGTACATCCCCAAGTGTGATTTATGCTCTTTGCATGGAGAGTAAGATTTGTGTTTCGAAATCATGTTCATGTTTAGTTACAATCAACTTGAGATTCGGCTCTAACATACATATATGTATATATGTTTGAGCATGATGTATTGGTATGACGTATATACTATCTTAAGGTATATACTTATGATGATGTTTTGGTTATGAAGGAAATGATAGATGTGTATTGAGTTACAATATGGAAAGGTATTAGTTAGTAATGTATGCTGTTTTTGTGTGGTAATAAGTGCATAAATGGTCTCAACATGGACATGCATATTCGGCCATATGAAGGGAAATTGGTGAGCATGTATTCGGTTAGAGGCAATCATATTGAAGCCTTGTCTTGGCTTAGATTGTTGACTAAATGGGTAATAAGTGAGGATGGTTGCCGAATATACAAACATATATATGCATGTGTAATTGAATTATGAATGTTTAGCAAGATGGTTAAACTAGTTGATTTATTGATTAAACTCAAGGAGTTAAAGAAGGAGAATCAAGCAAGGGAAAGGCGAAGGTCATCGAGTAGCCGACTTGGACTATTTTTACCCAACACAAGGTAAGTCATTAAGCATATATTTGATATTGCTTAAATGATTGTAATATCTATGCAATTGTGTTTAATGAGATGAAATATATGTAACATCCTGATTTTCGGGTTTTTCGCGATTCTTGATATTTTAAGTAAATTTCTAAAATTTGGTATGTGATTATGGAATTCATAATGTGGGTATGTTAATGGGCTTATGGAAGGCCCATGAGTTGGCCAAACCCGGTAGAATTTTTAAAATTTTGGACTTAGGAGTTAGGGGTTCGGCTAGGTGCCCTTATATTAAGTTGTGGGTAAAATGTATCACAAAAAGAGCTTTGGTAAAGTGGCAAGGGTGGCGCCACTAAGCTCCTAAAAAGGTGGCGTGTGGAGCATAAGGGAAGTCCGGTTCGATTCCTGTGTTGGCAAATAAGAGGATTTATTTTTATGTGCGGGAAGGGTAAGTGTTGGAACCTAAGTGGATTACGTAAGAGGAGAGTTGGATCAAGTCAAATGCATAAATTAAGGAGGGATAAGGGAGAGATTTTAGGGATTTGAGAGAAGGATAGAGCTTAGCCGTTTGGAAGGGAGATTTGAGAGGGATTTTCGAGAAGGGTATTAGGCTAGTTAATTTCGGCATTAGGGTGCGAGTGTGCCGATTTCTTCTTTGGTATGTAGCCTTCTTCTCTTTTCTTTCTCCTCTTGCCGATTGTTCTTAAGCTAATCCCTCTCTTTTCTCTTTCGTTATTTCTTCCACAAACTCTCTACTTCTTATTCTTCCTCTCTTTCGTTTATAGTAAAAGTCGAACCTATCATTCTTCTCGTTTCTAACCGAATATCAATAAGCCAAATCCCGAAGGAGTCAAAGGAAGTCGATTGCTCTATAAAGGTATACACTTGTTTTTTTTCTTTTCTTTTTAGCCGATTCTTGTTATTTTAAAAAAAAGCCTTTCAACTCTTTTGTCAACACCCTTTTTGGTCCATAACCACTTTTTCTTCAGTGACCCAAAAGCCAAAAGCACAGCACCCTTGGGTGACTTGGTGGCCGATTCGTAGGATCCTTGTGGTACGGGTTCTGCTAGTGTTTTAGAGCTGCGACTGCGTTGAATCGGAGTTAACACGGGATTGAAACCGTTTGGGTAAGTGAACCTTGGTAAGTGCTCGTAGCTTTAATCAATTCAATATTAGGGAGTTTAAGAAAAGCCGAAACCTCTCTAATTTAGGGAGATGGCCGAATATGGGCATAGACTTTATGGGGTCTTCTTTTAATATTTTTGGTTTATTTATTGAAGGAGCAGCAAGGTGTAGTGTCGTTTTGGAGTAGCTTGGATCACGGAGTAGCTAGGCCTAGTCATCAATCGCGACAAAGGTAAGGTGCCTAAGGCCATTATGGATGGTGGCCGAATGTGTAAGTGTTAATATTGGAAAGTTCTTATTTTGGTTCAATTATTGCGAGCTGATCTAGTTAAACAATTGATTATAGGAGAAATCGCATAGGAGATCTCGTCAAGGAAAATCGCAAATCAGGTGTGTAACGAACCCTTTTGCATAGCTTAAAGCGATAAATGCCGAAAAGCCGAAATGCCGAAATTTTGGCATTTCGAGGACTTGTGAGCAAACGAACGCTCACTAGTTAGTTAGAATCGATGAGACGATGATCGAGAATGATGGAAACGGTAAGAGTGTGATTTTTGGCGTTCTTGGTAAGTTGGGCCTCGAGGGGTCGAAGTGGGGCCCATTGGGCTTTCGGGCCCATTTGGGTAAAATTGGTAGAATATGAAAACTAGTTAAATTGTGCATCGAGACTGATAAAACCATTATGGAATATAGGCTAAATGGGCCTAGATGACGAAATTGGCTAAGTAGGGCCCATTAGGGGTTTTAGGGCCAATAACTCGATTTCGCTAAAAATGGGCCAGAATCACTGTTTGCACCCATGAATTGTTAGTAATCGTTAATGAACGTGGAAACCCTAATTTGTGGTAAAATTACAAGATTACCCTTATACCATGAAAATGACCGTTTTGCCCCTAGGTAAAAATGACCATTATACCCCTAGGGTTTATGTATGATTTTAATACATGGGATTTTGATAAATATGGTATGTATGATATGTACATGAAATGTATGATACGCACATGATATGTATGATATGCACATGAGGTAATCATAAATGCATTGGGTTGGGTTTTATATGGATGGAGGAAGTGAAAAGGGCTTATGCCCCGCTTATAAAAGGGCTTATGCCCCGATTATTGAAAGGGCTTTGGCCCGATTATTAAAAGAGGCTAGGCCTCCGGTTATATGATAAAGACTATATGCCGCCAAGTGGAGAGTTTGGCGGGGTGGGTCGAGTTAATCCCCACATGGTGTGTTCGTTGGTGCGGTGGAGAGTAGCGGATGGTGGGTTGAGTAGTCTCCCAAATGGGTTGCATTCTTTCATTGAAATTATATGTGACATTGAAATGGGCCTAAGGGCCATACTGATTTCTGATAAAGGCTTCGCCCAAGATTATGAAATATGAAACATGAAAAGGCTTGCCCAAGAATATGAAATATGAAAAGGCTTGACCAAAGATTATGAAATATGAAACATGAAAAGGCTTGACCCAAGATTATGAAATATGAAATATGAAAAGGGCTACTGACCCGGTGCATGATTGAGATTGGATTTGGGCTTAGACCCAATAGGCCGTTATTGTTTTGGGCTCGAAAGGGCTTGTTGCTGCTGAGTTTCCAAACTCACCCCTTCCTTAACCTTGCGGTGAGCCTTGATGTGAGGACTTGGGTAGGAGAGGATTTGAGTGGCCACGGTGATCATCTTTGGGCTTTTAAACAAGTATTGGTTTTCATTTTAATTACTTTAATTATTATTTACTTTTGGGTTGTAATAAGGCCAATTTTAACTTTCCTTTCATTTTTTTAGGGATTATTTTAATTTTAATAACTTTAAAAAATTTGGTTAATAATTATTCAAATGGGCTAGACTTAGGGCGTGTTTTCAAAACGATATTTGTTTTTAAAATATCTCAACATCACGATTAATCGATTTATCAAAGACGTCCACTTAAACAAATTTAAACTCGATATAACAAAGTGTGGCTATGGTTGTGGGCATGTCTAGGATTGGTTCCAATCAAAGAGCTTGGTACTTAGCGACTTTCATGGCTCACCTCCTCATCTCGGATACCTACCGGTGCCCACTTCCATACACTTTGTTAACTCAATAAAATATATGGTTTTAAAACATTAAAACGAAACGTGGGTTTTCAACTCCAATGTGGCACGTCAGATTCGGCCATAACGTCTGTGCCGGGTATGGGGTGTTACATTTAGTGGTATCAGAGCCTAGGTTGCAACAACTCGGCTGTGGATCGGGTCCAAAAATGTTTTCGAAAACTTAGGCCTAAGAAGGGTATTTTTGGAAAATAATTTTTGAAAAGTTCATTTTAAATATGGTTGCGGAGAAATATAGGTAAAAAGTGTACCAATTTTTTCTGTTTTAAATCAAGAGTTCAAAATAAAGGGAGTTTTCAAATCAAAGTTTTCGAATTTCTATTTTCGATAATCAAAAACATGTTTTTCTAAATGGATTGGAGAAAGAAGTGGCGATGAATCCCGGCACCAAGTCGTAAGTATATTTTCCTTACAATATATGATATTGATATTATGAATAGTCTTTGAGACCCTACTATGAGACTTTAGCTAGGGTAGAGTCATGTAACAGTAGGAATGAGACCGTAGCTAGGCTACGATGATACCAAAAATCCTTGAACTGCTATATCTACATAAGACATTTTCTTAATAAACAGTGGAACGTTATACTAATTTCATAAAATTCATAAATCAAATAAATTCGATATGAGTACTAGAGGAGCTCGTGGACGAGGCCGAGAACGTGGTCGCGGAAGGGTGCAAGCTGAATCTTCATCCTCGGGGCATAGGCCGGTGAGGAGCCACCGTGCCGCAAGCAACAGAGACCTGGGTCTTATGATCGAGTCATGCGGGGATGACGCTTTATCCCAAGCCATGTTAAGGGTTTTAGAAAGAGTGGCTGGAGCTAGTACTAGGATGGTGAATAAGGGGTCTATATCGAGCGACTCAAGCCAACGGAGAGGAGGTATTTAGGGGTGTATCCGAGTGGCCCGAATGTGGCGAGAATATTGGTGGAGGCAACAGAGCGGATCATGGGCGACCTAGGCGCTCGGTGGAGCAAAAGGCGAGAGGAGCGTGTGTCGCCGCTACGTGACGAGGCATACCGATGGTGGATCACCGTAAGGAGAGTACCCCAATTGAGCAAGTAACACAGGAATTGTTCAAAGCGCCTTTAAAGGGAGGTATGTTGGAGCAAGCTATGTGGATGCTCGTCGAAAGGAATTCTTGAATCGACTCAAGGTGATAAGACTATAGCGAGTATGAGGCGTAATTTTGAGACCGAGTCGATATGCTAGTGGTATAGTGGCAACCGAATATGAGCGCGATGTCCGCTTTGAGGATGGTCTCCGCGATGAGCTTAGGATATTGATAGCTCCACGGAGGGAGCGTGGTTTTGCTGCGTTGGTAGAAAAGGCTAAGATAGCCGAGGAGGTGAAGTGAGTGAGCGAGAATCGTGAGAAGGATCGACCAGATTCAAGAGGATTTGAGACCCTCGAGTGCCACGAATCGAAGTGTTAAAAGAGCAAGGATGGAGGAACCGGTTCGAGCAGTTTCAGTAAATACTTATAGACCGCAGGCTTGCAGGGACTGTGGTAGGGTGCATATGGGGGAGTGCTGGAAACGAACTGGAGCATGTTTTCGATGTGGGTTAAAAGAGCATAAGTTCAGAGAGTGTCCTCGGAGGACAGCTCAGGAGCTAGCGGCAGAGCAACGGGATGTCCAACCACGGCGAGGAGGACCACCACCACAGAGGGGTCGTGGGCAAGGTAGTGGTGGCAATGGTAATGGACGAGGACGTGGGGCCCCTGGCAGAGGTGCTGGTCATGATGAAGCTCGACAACCGATGTTAGTTTATGCTGCACGACGTCGTGAGGAGGGTGACGCTCCTGATGTTATAACTGGTACGTTCTTCATTCATAGCATGCCTTACACAGCTTTGATTGATATGGGTTCCACCCACTCGTATGTTGCTTGTGATGTATCGGGGGCTTTGGATGTGCTTCCTGAGAAGACTGTGAGTGGGGTATCAGTAATAAGTCCATTAGGACATTCGGTTAGGGTAGATAAAATTTTTAGGGCAGTACCGTTAGGGACACAAGATAAAATCTTTGAAAGAGATTTGATGGAGCTGCCATTTCGGGATTGTTACAGCCGGTAAAGATACCACTTTGGAAGTGGGAAAGGGTAACTATGGACTTTGTAAGTGGGTTGTCGTTGACACCTTCTAAGAAGGATTCGGTTTGGGTGATTGTGGATAGACTCACGAAATCGCTCATTTCATACCGTCGAACCGATTACTCACTTGAAGTTGGCCGATTGTATGTGGCGAAAATAGTACGGTTGCATGGTGTGCCAAGATCGATAATTTCAGATCGAGACCCAAGGTTTACATCTCGGTTTTGGCGAAGTTGCATGAGGCATTGGGAACGCGATTGGATTTGATCTGACTTTTCACCCTCGATCGGATGGGCGATCGAGAGAGGTTATTGATTTTAGAGGATATGTTGAGGGTTGTGCTATTGAGTTTAAAGGTAGTGGGAGGACCATTTGCCCTTAGCGGAGTTCGCGTATAACAACAGTTACCAAGCAAGTATTCAGATGACTCCATATGAGGCACTAATGGGCGAAGGTGTCGCTCGCCTACTTGTTGGGCAGAATTGGGGGAAAGGCAAATACTTGGACCAGAGTTGGTGGCAGATACTGAAGACAAGATTAAGGTAATCAGGAAGAGGTTAAAAGAGGCGGCGGATCGACAAAAGTCTTATGCCGATCTGAAGCGTAAGGATATTGAATATGCGGTAGGAGACATGGTCTTTTTGAAAGTTTCGCCTTGGAAGAAGATCTTGAGATTTGGTAAGAAGGGTAAGTTGAGCCCACGGTTTATTGGGCCTTACCGAATCATTAAGCGAATAGGGCCGGTGGCTTATCAGCTAGAGCTACCTCCAGAATTGGATCGCATTCACGATGTCTTCCATGTGTCCATGCTAAGGCGATATCGTTCCGACCCAACTCATATCGTGCCGCTGCGAAATTGAGGTACAATCGGATCGACCTTTGAAGAGGAACTGTGCAAATACTTGATCGTGATGTCAAGGTGTTGAGAAGGAGGTCATCCGTTGGTGAAGGTACTTTGGAGGAACCATGGCAAGGAAGAAGCTACTTAGGAGACCGAAGAGGCAATCGTCGTGATACCCTCAACTGTTTGGACGAGTAAATTTCGAGGCGAAATTTCTTTAAGGAGGGTAGAGTTGTAACATCCCGATTTTCGGGTTTTCATGATTCTTGATATTTTAAGTAAATTTCTAAAATTTGGTATGTGATTATGGAATTCATAATGTGGGTATGTTAATGGGCTTATGGAAGGCCCATGAGTTGGCCAAAACACGGTAGAATTTTTAAAATTTTGGACTTAGGAGTTAGGGGTTACGGCTAGGTGCCCTTATATTAAGTTGTGGGTAAAATGTATCACAAAAAGAGCTTTGGTAAAGTGGCAAGGGTGACGCCACTAAGCTCCTAAAAAGGTGGCGTGTGGAGCATAAGGAAGTCTGGGTTCGATTCCTGTGTTGGCAAATAAGAGGATTTATTTTTATGTGCGGGAAGGGTAAGTGTTGGAACCTAAGTGGATTCGTAAGAGGAGAGTTGGATCAAGTCAAATGCATAAATTAAGGAGGGATAAGGGAGAGATTTTAGGGATTTGAGAGAAGGATAGAGCTTAGCCGTTTGGAAGGGAGATTTGAGAGGGATTTTTGGAGAAGGGTATTAGGCTAGTTAATTTGGCATTAGAGTGTCCGAGTGTGCCGATTTCTTCTTTGGTATGTAGCCTTCTTCTCTTTTCTTTCTCCTCTTGCCGATTGTTCTTAAGCTAATCCTCTCTTTTCTCTTTCGTTATTTCTTCCACAAACTCTCTACTTCTTATTCTTCCTCTCTTCGTTTATAGTAAAAGTCGAACCTATCATTCTTCTCGTTTCTAACCGAATATCAATAAGCCAAATCCCGAAGGAGTCAAAGGAAGTCGATTGCTCTATAAAGGTATACACTTGTTTTTTTTCTTTTCTTTTTAGCCGATTCTTGTTATTTTAAAAAAAAAAAGCCTTTCAACTCTTTTGTCAACACCCTTTTTGGTCCATAACCACTTTTTCTTCAGTGACCCAAAAGCCAAAAGCACAAAGACCCTTGGGTGACTTGGTGGACGATTCGTAGGATCCTTGTGGTACAGGTTACGCTAGTGTTTTAGAGTCTGCATTGCGTTGAATCGGAGTTAACACGGATTGAAACCGTTTGGGTAAGTGAACCTTGGTAAGTGCTCGTAGCTTTAATCAATTCAATATTAGGGAGTTTAAGAAAAGCGAAACCTCTCTAATTTAGGGAGATGGCGAATATGGGCATAGACTTCATGGGGTCTTCTTTTAATATTTTGGTTTATTTATTGAAGGAGCAGCAAGGTGTAGTGTCATTTTGGAGTAGCTTGGATCACGGAGTAGCTAGGCCTAGTCATCAATCGCGACAAAGGTAAGGTGCCTAAGGCCATTATGGATGGTGGCGAATGTGTAAGTGTTAATATTGGAAAGTTCTTATTTTGGTTCAATTATTGCGAGCTGATCTAGTTAAACAATTGATTATAGGAGAAATCGCATAGGAGATCTCGTCAAGGAAAATCGCAAATCAGGTGTGTAACGAACCCTTTTGCATAGCTTAAAGCGATAAATGCCGAAAAGCCGAAATGCCGAAATTCTGGCATTTCGAGGACTTGTGAGCAAGCGAACGCTCACTAGTTAGTTAGAATCGATGAGACGATGATTGAGAACGATGGAAACGGTAAGAGTGTGATTTTTGGCGTTCTTGGTAAGTTGGGCCTCGAGGGGTCAAAGTGGGGCCCATTGGGCTTTCGGGCCCATTTGGGTAAAATTGGTAGAATATGAAAACTAGTTAAATTGCATGATCGAGACCGATAAAACCATTATGGAATATAGGCTAAATGGGCCTAGATGACGAAATTGGCTAAGTAGGGCCCATTAGGGTTTTAGGCCCAATAACTCGATTTCGCTAAAAATGGGCCGAATCACATTGTTTGCACCCATGAATTGTTAGTAATCGTTAATGAACATGGAAACCCTAATTTGTGGTAAAATTACAAGATTACCCTTATACCATGAAAATGACCGTTTTGCCCCTAGGTAAAATGACCATTATACCCCTAGGGTTTATGTATGATTTTAATACATGGGATTTTGATAAATATGGTATGTATGATATGCACATGAAATGTATGATACGCACATGATATGTATGATATGCACATGAGGTAATCATAAATGCATTGGGTTGGGTTTTATATGGATGGAGGAAGTGAAAAGGGCTTATGCCCCGATTATAAAAGGGCTTATGCCTGATTATTGAAAGGGCTTTGGCCCCGATTATTAAAAGAGGCTAGGCCTCGGTTATATATAATGACTATCTTTGCCGATGGAGAGTTTGGCGGGGTGGGTCGAGTTAATCCCACATGGTGTGTTGGTTGGTACGGGTGGAGAGTAGCAGATGGTGGGTTGAGTAGTCTCCTAAATGGGTTGCATTCTTTCATTGAAATTATATGTGACATTGAAATGGGCCTAAGGGCCATACCGTTTCTGATAAAGGCTTCTACCCATATTATGAAATATGAAACATGAAAAGGCTTGACCCGAAGAATATGAAATATGAAAAGGCTTGACCCAAGATATGAAATATGAAACATGAAAAGGCTTGCCCAAAGATTATGAAATATGAAATATGAAAAGGCTACTGACCCGATGCATGATTGAGATTGGATTTGGGCTTAGACCCAATAGGTCATTATTGTTTTGGGCTCTGAAAGGGGCTTGTTGCACACTGAGTTTCCAAACTCACCCCCCTTCCTTAACCTTGCAGGTGAGCCTTGATGTGAGGACTTGGGCCGGAGAGGATTCGGAGTGGCCACGGTGATCATCTTTGGGCTTTTAAACAAGTATTGGTTTTCATTTTAATTACTTTAATTATTATTTACTTTTGGGTTGTAATAAGGCCAATTTTAACTTTCCTTTCATTTTTTTCGGGATTATTTTAATTTTAATAACTTTAAAAAAATTGGTTAATAATTATTCAAATGGGCTAGACTTAGGGCGTGTTTTCAAAAGCGATATTTGTTTTAAAATATCTCAACATCACGATTAATCGATTTATCAAAGACGTCCACTTAAACAAATTTAAACTCGATATAACAAAGTGTGGCTATGGTTGTGGGCATGTCTAGGATTGGTTCCAATCAAAGAGCTTGGTACTTAGCGACCTTCATGGCTCACCTCCTCTGTCTCGGATACCTACCGGTGCCCGACTTCCATACACTTTGTTAACTCAATAAAAGATATGGTTTTAAAACATTAAAAGCGAAACGTGGGTTTTCAACTCCAATGTGGCACGTCAGATTCGGCCATAACGTCTGGGCCGGGTATGGGGTGTTACAATATATACAAATGTATGTGTATGAAAAGATGATAATGTTGAACGTAAAAAAGATAGTGAAATGTGTAGGAAGTTTGCTTCGGCACTAAGTGTGCGAGAAATAGATGTGTACGGTGACGAGATTGGCACTGAGTGTGCGAGCTTGTAATGTACGGCACTAAGTGTGCGAGTTTGGACTATATGGCACTATGTGTGCGGGCTTGAATCATATGGCACTAAGTGTGCGTGATTGAGTATTAAGCACTATGTGTGCGAACTCTACACATATCTCCGATTGAACATTTATATGGAGGCGTGATTTTATCGAGATGAGTATGGACAGCGAAAAGAGTAAGTATCTTGAGTTCATGGCTAATATGTGAAAGCCCAAAATTGACCCTAGTCGGAAGGTGGTCTCGGGACCACAAAACCGAGGCATAAAAATAATTAAAAATTTATTTTGATGCCTATAATATGTGTGTGCTCATGTATGACATTTTATGATGATTGATTTAGTGTTATAAGGGTGAATTCCACAAGAAAGGACTTAGTAATGAACTTTGAAAGTATGATAGGGAAATGTGTGATGACTAATTAAAGCATGTATGCAAAATAATGGACTTGCATGTCAAATTCCCCCTTTTATAGGTGGTGGCCGGCCATGACAAGGGAGGATGGGCTAAACATGTCATGAAACATGTTTTGTTGGTGCATTAGGGTGAAATAATAAACAAAGGTGTATGGGTGATAAAAAAATGAAAAAAAATGTGTGTGAGTGTGGTAATCCCCCATTGCCGTGAGTTGTAGAGAAGGAAAGAAAAAATTTGTTCATCCTTTCTTTGAGCCAAAACTAAGGAAGAAGGAGGATTTTGCTTCATGCTTGGTTTGGAAGAGATCTAGAAGGAGATTTGGCTAAGTTTGCATCAAGATTAAGGTATGTATGAGGTTGTGTTAGGAGTTTCATGCATGTTTTGGTTGCTAACTTGATGTGCATGTTAGCCATGGCTCAAATCTTTGTTAAGCCATGGAAATGGTATTTGGCCAAAGTTGTTATGGTGATAAAGCCATTGCATGCTAAGTGTGAAGCTTGATGATGATGCATGCAATGATGGATTGTCTACTCTTGAGTAAGACTATGAGTTTTCTCTTTGTTTTATTATGATTGAAGTTGAAAAGGAGCATGATTGTCATATTCGGCCATGATGCATTCTTGAGCATGATTCATGCTTTTGCATGTTAGTTAAAATTTGTGTTTTGGATGGCTATGGACACCTTGAAAATTGACCATGCTCATATATGCATATATATGATTGCACATTATGTTTGGTTATGAACTAAGTGATGAATATATTGGTTTAAAGAAGAAAATGTGGAAGAATGCTTGTGAAATTGCAAGCACAATTCTACCTAGCACACCTATAAGTGCTTGATGCTATATTATAAGTTTTGGGCCACAATGTGCAAAGCATTAATTAGTAAATTGCATGCTGTTTTGTGAGGTATTAAGTGCAAATTTGACCTCAACATGTACATGAATATTCGACCTTGGGTAGCCTATTGAAGGCCTTAGCATTTCCTTGATGCTCAAATAAATTGTATTGAATTTGCTTGATGTAGTATAAAATGTGCATGACCATTGTGTATTCAAGCTAAAGAGTGGCCATATGACCATTTAAAATCCTTGTCATATTCGGCCATAAGCAAGCACAATGAGGTTTTAATAAATTGAACTTGTTTGAATTAGCTCAAGAGCTAAGAGGGCCACAATTGGACAAGGGGAAGGAAAAGGTGATCGAATAGCCGAAAAAGCCGTTCGACAACATCCGAGGTAAGTCCTCAAGAAGTGACCTTACTTGAATTATGTGAGATGAAGTATGGATGTGTATGATTATTGATTTATGTGTGTGTATGAGAAATTGAATGATACGGGCTAAGTCCCCGGCGAATATGCTTGTGACTATAATTGCGTTTGAGCCTTAGTAACGAAAATGAATTATGTATGTCCAATGATAATTGATGTATGTGTTCATGGAAATTGAATGATATCCGGGCTAAATCCGAAGACAATTATGCTGGAAATTATATCGGGTTAAGACCAAGGCAATTGTGCTAGTGGCTATATCCAGGGCTAAGACCGAAGGCATTCGTATGAGTTATTCTATCCGGGCTAAGACCGAAGGCATTTGTGCACGTGATTATATCCGGTTATATTCGAAGAATCTTGGGCTGGAGGTGAGTGTTGGTTGCTGTAATGAATTCAATCAAGTACACTCGAAAAGCCCAAAGGATAAGGTACGTTATATGTGCATTGAAAGTCGACATGTTTGAGCAACATTCGCTCAATCGACTAATGAATTGATTGATACTTTGTGAAATTATATAATGATGAAGTGTGAAGTAAGAATGTGTATAAATGAAATGATGCATTTGGCTATGTGAATGTATTGCTGTAATTAGAGTTGATTATATTCCTTGAGACTTACTAAGCATAAAATGCTTACCCGTTGCTTTGGCTCTCGGTTTTTGTTAGATTTAAGCTCAAGCAATCGGATTTGGGATCGTTGAAGTCGAAGTCATCCACACTATCAAGCCTCCATTTTGGTATAAATTTTGGTTGAACTTAAGATGGCATGTATAGGACTACCTCATGTTTGTTGAATATGTTGTAATGTAAGTATGTACGGCCATGCGAAAATGGCTTGAAAAGGGAAGCATGAACTTAGACTAATTGTGGTTTGTATATATATATTCGGTGTCATGATGTGGCTATGGCTTGGAATTAGGAATGTTGGTCATATGATCAGCCATTGGTATGGTTAAAATGATCATATATGAACCTATGTATGGCAAGACTAGTTGATTCATGGAGACTACCAAATAGGTAAGCCCTACCTTAAAACAGATGCTGCCAGCTGCAGTAGCGTGAATGTGAAAAATCACCAAAATTCATAGGAATGGAATTAAATATTGAATAAGCTATGTAAATGAACCTTGATGAGTCTATTTTCTTATGGAAGAAACGAAATGGTCATAGGAGTTACAGGTTAAGAGATATTAAAGCTATCGTGAGACAGGGCCAGAATGGTTTCTGGGTTCCCTGTCGCAACTTTAAAAATTCACTATAAATTATCCAAAAAGAATTAGGAGACATACATTATATTTACAGATTCCATTTTGAGTCTAGTTTCATTAGAAACAAACGGAACCAGCATTAAAGCCCTGTACAGAGAGATATTCAAGTTATACCACACGAAGGTCAGAGCAGTCGATCCCTGTAACATGGGTGACTTTAACTAATAAACAGTACCAATTGGCCCGACCAAAAACTCTAGAAATAAATCCATGGATTGATATATGAGTCTAAATTCAGGGAAAATTTATGAAATCAGTTTCGAGTTTTGAAACTCGAGATATGATTTTAAGGCGACGATGGACGCAGTTTTTCCACTGACCGAAATATCCAATGGATGGGCAAAACAAGTGAACTTGGCTTGCTAACCCCTCGTGTGTCAAACACGGCGATGGTCTCGGGTTCGGGTGTTACAATTTTTGGTATCGAGCCACGGTTTAGTCGATTCTAGGACTACCGTGATGTGTTTGGGGTCTAGCTATACATGCCATTAAATGATGAACCGATAGTGTGGTGATTTACGACAATTTGACTTTGTGTTTGTTTATAGCAATGGATCCCGATCCCAACAAAGCGATAGCTGATGATGTGGAGAGTGTGGCGCTGCTCGCGCAAGGGACAGGCCGCGCAGACTCTCAACCTATGGCCAGACAATCCTAATGACGAGGCTAGGCAAGCCTTTTATAGTGTGATGAGCGAATGGTTTAATCAATACATTCGAACCAACACATTGTTCCACAACCTCCATTCCCGACAAATGAAACCCCGCCTACAATACCTCCGGTGACTAACCAAATAAGGTCAAGTAAGCCCCGGTCGATAGGATTGAAAACATGGGGCCTTTGAATTTAAGGCTACGGATGATGATGATGCCGAAGCGAGCTGAATTTTGGTTAGATAACACTATCCGGTGCTTGATGAGCTATCCTGTACACCCGATGAGTGCTTAAAGTGTACCATCTCCTTGCTACGCGAGTCCGCCTACTATTGGTGGAGTACTCGACTTGTGGTGCCTAGAGAGCAAGTGACTTGGGAATTCTTTCAAACCGAGTTAGGAAAAAGTATATCGATCGAGATTCATCGACCAAAAGCGGAGGAATTTCTTGATCTTAAGCAAGGTTCTATGTCCGATTACTGACTACTGAGCGAAAGTTTGTGAGGCTTAGCCGTCTGTGAGAATGCATTTCGTCCGAAGCTATTATGTGTAAACGCTTTGAGGATGGGCTGAATGATGATATAAGGATGTTTGTTGGCATTCTCGAGATACGAGAGTTCAGTAGTACTTGTTGAGCGAGCTTGTAAAGTAGAAGAGCTTAGAAAGGAGAAACAAAAAGCTGATGTGGGAACCGGAGAATTCGAAGAGGTCCTCGGAAAGTCTCTTCAACAAGCATCGAAGAGATTTCGAGATGATGCGAGCCGGTCTAGAGGCGTTTGGGCTTTTCTAGACGAGGACGCGATCGACCCCTGTGACCCGCCGAGTCACCTCGATCGCCGGTGGTAGAAATGATCGCCGAGAGAGGCGGAGTGTCCACATTGTGGCAAATGGCATTCGGGAGCTGTTGGTTTCGTGATCGCTCTCGCTATAAGTGTGGATTGGCCGACCACTTTATGAAGGATTGCCCGAGGATGCATGAGCAGAATGTAAGTCGAGTGCAAACCCGGTGCTACCAACGCTCGAGGTAGGCCACCTAGAAATATGGGCAATGTCGGTGGCGGTCGAGAGGATCTAGAGATGCTACCATCGGATCCGAGGCTCGTGCTCCTACTAGGACTTATGCCATACACGCAGCGAGGATCTTGCCTCTCGGATGTTATTACAGGTACTTTCACTCTTTCCAATACAAATGTGATTGCTTTGATTGACCCTGGTTCTACTCATTCATATATATGTGAAACCTTAGCATCGAGAAGACTTTGCCCATTGAGTCTCTTGAGTTTGTAATTCGGTGTCAAACCCCTTGGGTCATTACGTGCTTGTCAACAAAGTGTGCAAGAAAAGTCCCTAGTGTTCCGAGGTTCTTGTTTTCCGCGGACTTGATGCTTTTGCCGTTCAATGAGTTCGATGTTATTCTTGGTTTGGATTGGTTGACCATGCACGATGCGGTTGTAAATTGCAAGAGCAAGACTATCAATTTGAGGTCGCGAATAATGAAATAATTGGGTTGAGTCCACGGACTTAAAAGGGTTGCCGTTGTAATATCGCGATGTTGGCCCGAAATATGTAAGAAAAGGGTGCGGCGTACCTTGCGTCGTGCTTTCGATGACAAGGAATCGAGGAGAAACCGAATCATGCACGTGGTTTGTGAATACCGGATGTTTTCCAGAAGAATTGCGGGTTTACCACTGTTCGGAAATAGAATTTGGCATCGAATTGGTACTGGTACCACTCAATTTCGATAGCTCCGTGATCGTATGGCACCAACGGAATTAAAGGAGTTGAAAGCTCGGTTGCAAGAATTGGTGGATAGAGGTTTTGCTCGCCCAAGTTTTTCGCCTTGGGGTGCGCGCGGTGTTGTTCGTGAAGAAGAAGGATGGAACCATGCGATTGTGCATCGACTATCGTCGACTTAATAAAGCGACGATAAAGAACAAATATCCGTTGCCACGTATTGACGACTTGTTCGATCAAGCGAAGGAGCCTCGGTGTTCTCGAAAATAGATTTGAGATCGGGCTACTATCAATTGCGAATCCGAGATTCGGATGTGCCCAAGACCGCCTTGAGCGAGATATGGTCACTATGAGTTCCTAGTGATGCCGTTTGGGCTCACTAATGCCCTACGGTATTTATGGATTTAATGAATCGGATCTTTAGACCATATTTGGATCGATTAGTAGTCGTGTTCATTGATGACATCTTGGTCTATTCAAGAAATGAGACCGAACATCTTTGAACACTGCGGTTAGTGCTGCAAATTTTACGGGACAAGCAATTATATGCTAAGTTCAGCAAGTGTGAGTTACGGTTAGAGAGGTTAGCTTCTTGGGTCATGTGGTATCTGCGATCGGGTATTCGAGTCGACCGAATAAAATTTCAACCATACTTAATTGGAAGCCTCAGAAATATTCTTGAGGTTCGAGCTTTTGGGGCTTCTTAGGTTATTACCGACGATTTGTAAAGGCTTCTCAACGATAGCCACGCCGATGACGGTTACTCCAAAAGGACGTTAAGTTGAATGGACGGAGAAATGCCAAAAAGTTTCGATCAAGCGAAAACTTATTTGGTGAAGCCCCAATTCTAGTGCAACCCGAGTCAAGCAAGGAGTTTGTCATCTATAGCGACGCCTCTCTACTTGGGTTAGGTTGCGTATTAATGCAAGAAGGTCGAGTTGTGGCCTATGCGTCGAGGCAATTAAAGCCACATGAGAAAAATTATCCGACTCATGATCTCGAGTTGGCGCCATCGTATTCGCCTTAAAGATTTGGCGACATTACTTATTTGGTGAAAGGTGCCATGTATACTCGGATCACAAAGTCTCAAATATTTGATGACCCAAAGAGACTTAAATCTGCGACAAAGACGTTGGCTCGAGCAGTTAAAGGATTATGAGTGATCATTGACTATCACCGGGAAAGGCGAATGTGGTTGCGGATGCCTTGAGTCGTAAATCGTTATTCACTTTTCGAGCGATGAATGTGCACTTGTCCGTCCGATCCAACAGTGTGTTAGTGGCTGAATTGGAAGCCAAACCATTATTGACACACCAAATTCGAGAAGCTCGAGAAAGTCGACGACGAGTTGGTTGCAAACGGGCTGCGTGTGTTCGAACAAGGACTCGGAGTTTCAAATCGGCGATGACGATTGTTTGAGGTTCAAAAGTCGTCTGTGTGTCCCAAAGAATTGAACTCATTTCGATAATTTTGAATGAAGCCCATTGTAGCCGAATGGCAATCCACCGGGAGTCGAAGATGTACAATGATTTGAAACGTCGGTTTTGGTGGCATGGTATAAGCGAGACATCTCCGACTTTGTTTGAGATGTTTAATATGTCAACAAGTGAAGGCGGAACATCGGTGCCTTCAGATTACTTCACCAATCACGATACCCGAGTGGAAATGGGATCGAGTCACAATGGACTTTGTATCCGGACCGCCATTGTCGCAAGTAAGAAGGATGCGGTTTGGGCCGTGGTAGATCGATTGACTAAGTCGGCCCACTTTATCCCCGACGCATGATTTTTCAATGGACAAACTAGCTGAATTATACGTTTCTCAGTTGTGAGATTACACGGGTGCCTATTTCCATCGTGTCGATAAAGATCCGAGATTTACCTCGCGATTTTGGAAAAAGTTGCAAGAAGCTTTGGGTACCAAGTTGCATTTCAGACCGCCTTTCACCCCAAACCGATGGTCAATCCGGCGGATAATTCAGATACTTGAGGATATGTTAAGATGTTGCGTCCTCGAGTTTAGTGGTTCATGGGAGCGGTATTTGCCATTGATTGAATTCGCACAACAACAACTTTCAATCAAGTATTAAGATGGCACCCTACGAGGCCTTATGCGGTCGTAAATGCCGTACACCATTGTTTTGGTGAGCTCGGTGAAAGCAAGATTTTCGGGTGGATTTGATTAGGGATCTTGAGCAGAAAGTGAGAGTAATCCGTGAAAGTCGAAGATAGCCTCCGATCGTCAGAAGTCGTACGCGGATCTAAAGCGCAAGGATATCGAGTATCAGGTGGGTGATAAAGTGTTTCTCAAGGTATCGCCTTGGAAAAAGATACTCAGGTTCGGCCGTAAGGGCAAGTTGAGCCCGAGGTTCATTGGGCCATATGAGATATCGAGCGAGTCGGTCCGGTGGCATATCGCGATTTTGCCCCCGAACTCAAAAGGTTCACGATGTCTTTCACGTTTCGATGCTTGACGCTATAGATCCGATCCATCGCACGTGATTAGTCCATCAGAAATTGAAATTCAAGCTAATATGAGTTATGAGGAAGAACCGGTTCGTATCCTATCACGAGAAGTGAAAGAGTTGCGAAACAAGCGGGTTCCGCTAGTGAAAGTGTTATGGCTCAAGCACGGGATAGAAGAAGCTACTTGGGAGACCGAGAACTCTATGAAAGAGCGATATCCAAACCTATTTACGGTAAGATTTTCGGGACGAAAATTTCTTAAGTGGGGAGAGTTGTGACACCAAAATTGACCCTAGTCGGAAGGTGGTCTCGGGACCACAAAACCGAGGCATAAAAATAATTAAAATTTATTTTGATGCCTATAATATGTGTGTGCTCATGTATGACATTTTATGATGATTGATTTAGTGTTATAAGGGTGAATTCCACAAGAAAGGACTTAGTAATGAACTTTGAAAGTATGATAGGGAAATGTGTGATGACTAATTAAAGCATGTATGCAAAATAATGGACTTGCATGTCAAATTCCCCCTTTTATAGGTGGTGGCCGGCCATGACAAGGGAGGATGGGCTAAACATGTCATGAAACATGTTTTGTTGGTGCATTAGGGTGAAATAATAAACAAAGGTGTATGGGTGATAAAAAATGAAAAAAATGTGTGTGAGTGTGGTAATCCCCCCATTGCCGTGAGTTGTAGAGAAGGAAAGAAAAAATTTTGTTCATCCTTTCTTTGAGCCAAAACTAAGGAAGGAGGATTTTTGCTTCATGCTTGGTTTGGAAGAGATCTAGAAGGAGATTTGGCTAAGTTTGCATCAAGATTAAGGTATGTATGAGGTTGTGTTAGGAGTTTCATGCATGTTTTGGTTGCTAACTTGATGTGCATGTTAGCCATGGCTCAAATCTTTGTTAAGCCAT
Organism: Gossypium arboreum; assembly: GCF_025698485.1. NCBI lineage: Eukaryota > Viridiplantae > Streptophyta > Magnoliopsida > Malvales > Malvaceae > Gossypium > Gossypium arboreum. The sequence continues at coordinate 48,523,445 of NC_069072.1, read as the reverse complement.
GGAAATGGTATTTGGCCAAAGTTGTTATGGTGATAAAGCCATTGCATGCTAAGTGTGAAGCTTGATGATGATGCATGCAATGATGGATTGTCTACTCTTGAGTAAGACTATGAGTTTTCTCTTTGTTTTATTATGATTGAAGTTGAAAAGGAGCATGATTGTCATATTCGCCATGATGCATTCTTGAGCATGATTCATGCTTTTGCATGTTAGTTAAAAATTTGTGTTTTGGATGGCTATGGACACCTTGAAAATTCGGCCATGCTCATATATGCATATATATGATTGCACATTATGTTTGGTTATGAACTAAGTGATGAATATATTGGTTTAAAGAAGAAAATGTGGAAGAATGCTTGTGAAATTGCAAGCACAATTCGCCTAGCACACCTATAAGTGCTTGATGCTATATTATAAGTTTTGGGCCACAATGTGCAAAGCATTAATTAGTAAATTGCATGCTGTTTTGTGAGGTATTAAGTGCAAATTTGACCTCAACATGTACATGAATATTCGGCCTTGGGTAGCCTATTGAAGGCCTTAGCATTTCCTTGATGCTCAAATAAATTGTATTGAATTTGCTTGATGTAGTATAAAATGTGCATGACCATTGTGTATTCAAGCTAAAGAGTGGCCATATGACCATTTAAAATCCTTGTCATATTCGCCATAAGCAAGCACAATGAGGTTTTAATAAATTGAACTTGTTTGAATTAGCTAAAGAGCTAAGAGGGCCACAATTGGACAAGGGAAGGAAAAGGTGATCGAATAGCCGAAAAAGCCGTTCGACAACATCCGAGGTAAGTCCTCAAGAAGTGACCTTACTTGAATTATGTGAGATGAAGTATGGATGTGTATGATTATTGATTTATGTGTGTGTATGAGAAATTGAATGATACCGGGCTAAGTCCGAAGGCGAATATGCTTGTGACTATAATTGCGTTTGAGCCTTAGTAACGAAAATGAATTATGTATGTCCAATGATAATTGATGTATGTGTTCATGGGAAATTGAATGATATCCGGGCTAAATCCCGAAGACAATTATGCTGGAAATTATATCCGGGTTAAGACCCGAAGGCAATTGTGCTAGTGGCTATATCCGGGCTAAGACCCGAAGGCATTCGTGCGAGTTATTCTATCCGGGCTAAGACCCGAAGGCATTTGTGCACGTGATTATATCCGGTTATATTCGAAGAATCTTGGGCTGGAGGTGAGTGTTGGTTGCTGTAATGAATTCAATCGGTACACTCGAAAAGCCCAAAGGATAAGGTACGTTATATGTGCATTGAAAGTCGACATGTTTGAGCAACATTCGCTCAATCGACTAATGAATTGATTGATACTTTGTGAAATTATATAATGATGAAGTGTGAAGTAAGAATGTGTATAAATGAAATGATGCATTTGGCTATGTGAATGTATTGCTGTAATTAGAGTTGATTATATTCCTTGAGACTTACTAAGCATAAAAATGCTTACCCGTTGCTTTGGCTCTCGGTTTTTGTTAGATTTCGTCAAGCAATCGGATTTGGGATCGTTGAAGTCGAAGTCATCCACACTATCAAGCCTCCATTTTGGTATAAATTTTGGTTGAACTTAAGATGGCATGTATAGGACTACCTCATGTTTGTTGAATATGTTGTAATGTAAGTATGTACGGCCATGCGAAAATGGCTTGAAAAGGGAAGCATGAACTTAGACTAATTGTGGTTTGTATATATATATTCGGTGTCATGATGTGGCTATGGCTTGGAATTAGGAATGTTGGTCATATGATCAGCCATTGGTATGGTTAAAATGATCATATATGAACCTATGTATGGCAAGACTAGTTGATTCATGGAGACTACCAAATAGGTAAGCCCTACCTTAAAACAGATGCTGCCAGCTGCAGTAGCGTGAATGTGAAAAATCACCAAAATTCATAGGAATGGAATTAAATAGTGAATAAGCTATGTAAATGAACCTTGATGAGTCTATTTTCTTATGGAAGAAACGAAATGGTCATAGGAGTTACAGGTTAAGAGATATTAAAGCTATCGTGAGACAGGGCCAGAATGGTTTCTGGGTTCCCTGTCGCAACTTTAAAATTCACTATAAATTATCCAAAAGAATTAGGAGACATACCTTATATGTACAGATTCCATTTTGAGTCTAGTTTCATTAGAAACAAACGGCACCAGCATTAAAGCCCTGTACAGAGAGATATTCAAGTTATACCGCGCGAAGGTCAGAGCAGTCGATCCCTGTAACATGGGTGACTTTAACTAATAAACTGTACCCATTGGCCCGACCAAAAACTCTAGAAAAAAATCCATGGATGGATATATGAGTCTAAATTCAGGGAAAATTTACGAAATCAGTTTCTGAGTTTTGAAACTCGAGATATGATTTTTAAGGCGACAGTGACGCAGTTTTTCCAGCCTGACTGGAAATATCCAATGGATGGGCAAAACAAGTGAACTTGGCTTGCTAACCCCTCGTGTCCGACACCGGCGATGGTCTCGGGTTCGGGGTGTTACATAATAGATGCTATGTTCATGCTCGGGGTGGAGTTGGTAAGATTTAAATTTATGTGATGATTTCAATTGCATTCCCGTAAATAAGGTATCGTGGAATAGATGAAAGTTCATTTGATTGCATGATTGTTGCGGAAATGAAATGATGTATGGAAATTGCTTCAAATATCCTATTGAACAGTATATGAAATGTAAATGTATGACTTGGTATGAGATTGATCCGAAAGATCTAAGGAACTATGGTATAGTTCGGTATGGCTGGAACATTTGGCCTTGTTTCTTTATTTCATTTTATGATAATTGTATTAATGGATGGTTGTGGAATGCTTATGACTTACCGAGTTATAAACTCACTCGGTGTTTTCTTGTCACCCATTTTAGGTTCCTTGGGCTCGTCTCCTTTTGGGTGTTCGTAACCGTCAACGAAGTCATCACACCGGCAAGCAATCTTTGGTATTGTCTTCTTAGTCGACTTAGGAGAACATTTGGCATGTATGAGCTATTTTGTTTTGTTAAATTTTGGGTTGTAAACTTTAAGCCATGTGAAAATGGCCTATGTGGTCGTTTGAGTGGGATGCTAGAATCTATAGCCACGAGTCTTAGAAACCTTAATTTTGATAAGGTGGCCATAATTTGTGTCACGTATGATGGATGAGTAGTAAGACTAAGGAAGGATTCATGAAATTGGCATAGTCTACTGCAGTAACTGTTGCGGACAGCAGCAGTGATATGAGATCGAAAAATCACTAAAAATAGTAGAAGTGGAATTAATAGCTAAAAAAATTATGTACTCGAAGCTTGATGGGTCTATTTTCATATGGATGAAACAAAACGACCATATGAGCTGTATTTTAAGAGATATTAAAGTTCTCGTGAAACAGGGCCAGAACGGTTTCTGGATCCCCTGTTCCGACTTTGGAAAATCATTTTAAATTAACCAGAGATAATTAGGAGTCATGCCATATATGTGTAGATTCCTCTCTGAGTCTAGTTTCTATAGAAACAAACGGCATCAGAATTGAAGCCCTGTACAGGGATATATCCAATTCGTAACGCACAAAGGTCAGTGTAGTCGATCCCTGCAACAGGGGAGACTTTAACTAATAAACTGTACTAATTGGCTTGACAAAAAATTCTAGAAAAAAATCTGTAGATGGACATATGAGTCTAGTTTCAGGGAAAAATTACGAAACTGATTTTCTAGTTGTAAAACTCAAGATATGATTTTTGAAGCGACTAGTATACAGATTGGCAGCTTGTCTAGGAAATTCTCAATAAGTGGTTTGAAGTATGTTAACACCTCGTGTTCGACTCCGGCGACAGTCTCGGGTTCGGGGTGTTACATATAATCAATTAACTTAAGCTACCTTTAAACTTTTACTTATCACCTCATGCCAAACCATCAAATGAACTAATTATAATTACATAGGTACTACCAAAGCCGAAACCTATGCATACTATTATTCCTTATGCCCAAACCAAAGACCACATTCGGCACTTTCATCCACCATTCTACCAAGCATGTAATATTCAAACACAACCAAACTCACATTTGGTCCTAGCTCATAACAAGGTAGCCGATTCTTTTCCCTTAGTATCTAATGCTCACCTATGATTCTTTTTATAGTTCAAACACTCATCTATCATCATTCACCTAACTTTAACATGAAACAACAAAACTCACCATTTCTCATCCAAATAACATGAACAACAACCATTTCTTGAACATTTTCTCATGACTGATTGCTCATGTTACCAACAAGATTCAAAATTTGAACATGGGCTAACTAAGGGACTTAGTAACTAGCTTAATACATTCAACAATTCCAAAAGCTACCATGAATTACATACCTTATTCAAGACTAGAAGGAGTGGCCGAATATTTGCTTCCCCTTCCCCCTTCTTCTTAGCATTTTCGGCCAAGGATGTTAAAAGATGAACATTTTTTTTTCTTTGTTTTCTTCCTTCAACTCACGGCAATGGAGGAGCAACCTAGCTAATTTTTTTTTTGTTTCTCCTCCTACTAACCACTATTATTTTATTACCATGTTCTTTATTTTATTATTCCTAACATAAAACACTAACATAAAATGTTTATAATACATTTTAACCCATAGCATGGCCGCCGACATCCTAAGTTTTGGGTAATTTGACATGCAAGGACAAACATTTTCTAACATGCATCAACAGGCCACTTTAACATTTGCCTAGCACATTTCTAAATTTTCTCACACAAGTCCTATTTAGCAAAATTCACTTACAATTAACAAAATTCAAACATGAAATTTTCACACATGCCTATATACATATAATAAGCATCAAATATAACGATTAATTATTTTTATGACTCGGTTTTGTGGTCCCGAAACCACCTTCCGACTAGGGTCAATTTAGGGCTGTCACATGTAACACCTGTATTAAAGAAATTTTTTTAAAAATTTTGTGAAAAATTCTCTGAGATCCCGATTTAGTCTCGACTTGATTCTAATGTTTAAAGTGGGCCTTGAAGGTCCATTCAAGCGACAATATGATTAGTTTTGGATATGAATAGTAAATGACATGAATTACATAACATTATTCTGTAACCCTATTTTAATGACAGATACGAGTTAGGGGTGTCTCATTTATTGGTATCAGAGCTACAATGTAACACCCCTTACCCGTATTCAACGTTGGAACAGGGTACGAGGCATTACCGAACTGAAACACAAGCAAATCTACATTTCCGATCCATACATTGCATCCAAATTAAAACCATTCATATTACAATCACAATGTCCCTAATACGAGCCTATGAGGATCAAAACATGCATAAAAAGTGGTTCAGGACTAAATCGAAATCTTTAGAAAATTTTACAACTTAGAAAATTTTTCATTAAATAGGGGTCACATGCCCGTGTGGGCAGGCCGTGTGGTTACACACGCCTGTGTCCCAACCCCGTGTAACTCTCTGTTTGTCACCCAAGAACAAAATGAAGACATACGGCCAAGTCACATGCCCGTGTGCTATGCTGTGTGGTTGATTTAAAAATTATGATTTTTCATAAAATAGGTGTAGACTTCACACGTCCAGGACACATGCCTGTGCCTAAGGCCGTGTCATCCACACGGCTGAGATACACACTCGTGTCTCTACTCATGTGCTAAATTGTAAACATTCTATTTTTCAAAAATTAGGGTGCAGGGGACACACGACCTAAACACATGGCCATGGGGCAGATCTTGTGTCACACACTGCCTGGACACATGCCCGTGTGCCTACCCGCGTGGAGAAAAACAAGGCTATTTACCAAGCCATTTTGCCACCCTTTGATTGCACACACCTACATAACACAACATAGCACCAATTCAAGCATTTACATACAACCATCTATCATTCATAAACATCACATACTCGTTAACTCACATATGTAAATTCCCACATCCATAAAAGACATCATTATATAAATTACTTATACCAATAGTAACCAATTTCAAATGGCATTATACAAAATAAACTTTCAACCATTAATAGCCAACACTTTTGGCCAAATCAATTATGACATATAACAAAATAACCGAGTCCCCTATACATGCCATAACTCAAAATGTTAAAATCATTGGTACCAAAATAATTGTTGATAGTGTGAGTGAATCTCTGGCAGTCTTTGATCCCTGAGATAGCTTGGTGACACTATAAGACAAGGGAAAGGAAGGGGAGTAAGCTATAAAGCTTAGTAAGTTCCTATGCAAATAATAAGCATCATAACTACATAATTAACATACATTTAACATAATGAAAATTGGCAAGAATGTTGAAAAAATCTTATAGTCATACTTACTTAATCACAACCTTACCAAGGTTTCATCACATAACGTGTAATAGTCCAGTTTAGACCCTAGTCAGAACAGTGGTTTCAGGACCACATATCTAAGTAAAAAAATAGTCAAATATTATTTTTCGTGCTTATGATGTGTGAATTAGTATATGTGAAAGTTTCATCTGAAAATTCAATTGTTTGTGTGCTCAATTTGATAAAAAGGACCTAATCGCGTAAATTGTAAAAGTTAATGCTACTTGTTAAAGTGCCTATTTGATATGTCTTTATAAAGGAGAGGTCCTTATGTTGATATTTGACCATTATAACTTGAGTGGACCTTAATGACCTTGTATATAATGGTTTATCAATGTTTAATGAAAGGAAACAATGGTAAAATGTTTATTAATTTTAATATAATATAACAAAACATGTTAATGGATGAATTATTCATCCATACTTGCTGAAATTCAAAGAAAAAGAGATGAAATAAAAGCATTTAGGGTTCGGCTAAGTTAAAGCTCAATTAAGGCATGTGTTTTCATCGGTTTCTACGTTTTTGTAATCGTTGCTTCGAATACTATCAAGCCCATGTCTCAATTTCTGACTTTTTGATGATTTTGAAATATGCCATGGATGAATTCATGAGCTTTATGTTGTTATATGATGAATATGAAAGTTTGATGTTGGGTTTATATGTTTTGTCTTTGGATTTATGATGAAATTGAGTAATTTGGGCTAAATTGTAAAAATGTTATTTTGAGGGACTAAAATGTGAAATAAATGAAATTTACGAACTTGTATGAGAGATATGAAAATTTGTCTAAGCTTGTGTATAAGAAAATTATGTGTATTTTGTGATTTTGTGAATTAGGGACTAAAGTGTCAAAATGTGAAAATGTGAGGGCTAGTTTGCAAAATGCCCTAAATGTGTGTTTGTGGGTTGTTTTGAATGAAATTGTGATTGAATTAGTTAATTTTGAATTGATTTAGATCGAGAATTAAAGAATACAAAATTAGATCGGGGGAAGTCGAAAGTCGTTGAATAGTCGACTCCGTTGCTCAAATCCGTACGAGGTAAGTCGATATACAAATAAACATGGTTGAATTGAATTATTATTATTCATATGATATTGAATTGTGATGAATGAATATTAGAGTTATACATATATGCCATCCGAGAAAGTATCGATAAAATTTCGACGTCCGAAAAGCCCCGTACGAACCTTAGGAATAGTTAGGATACATATGTCATGACATAGGATTCCGATATATGTTATTGTGTAAGACCACGTCTGAGATGTTGGCATTGTAACGCCCCGAATTTTGGGCCTAGATGAAATAGGCTTTGGGTCTTATAAAATTTTTAAGTGAGCAAGAAAATGACAAATGACATGTTGGCTTTAAGGGTTTAAGGAATTTGAAGTGCCGAGGTATGTTGGAGAAGTTCTAGGTTCGAGTTTTGTGGTGGAGGAATTTTAATTTAATTATTAAAGGAATCAGGGTTGGGAGTAGTTGGGCTTTTAAATAAAGATAGGGGAAAATGGCATCAAAAAGCCTTGTGGAGGAATGGCTAAGTTATGCCACTTAGGGTGTAGGGAAGTGGCATTAGTAGATAGCAAGGAGATCTGAGGTTTGAATCCTAGCTTAGTATTTTTGGAGTTTAATTTTGGTCTTCTAGAAGGTTGGAAGTGGCGTGAAGATGGACTCCAAGGGGAGTGTTCAGAAGAGAAAATTTAAGAAATAGATTTGGGAGTTATCAGGGAGAAAAATGAGGAGATGAGAAGGCGGAAGTGATGGAGCCAAATAGGGAATTGAGGGTCAGAAAATTAGGCTATAGGGGTTATAAATAGGTGCCGAATGGGGGGTGGCCAGGCTAATGCCGAAGTCTCTTCACATTGTTGCCAGAAACCCTTTTTCCTAAAAGTCGAAAACCCTTTACTTTACTTTCTTTCTTTGTGCCGATTTTCCCTCTTTTCCTCTACACAATTTTTTTTGTTCCACTTTTGGGTTAGCCGATTCCTTCTTCTACTCTTCTTCTTTAATTTGTGCCAAATAAACCTTATTCACCATACTAGTTTGAAAGCAAAAAAGCCGAATCTCCCTTGGGCCGATTACTCTTTTGGTGTAAGTACCTTATCTCTTTTTCAGCTAGTATTGTTAATACCGATTACTTTCCTCCCTCACTCTTTCTAATCAACTTTGGTAGGGACTTAGTATCCGATCTCGGGATTTAGCTCTCTGCCAAATTGCTCCTTAGGTGTTTTGCAGTTTGGTAAGTATTTCTCTCTTCTTGACTAAGGTTGGCAGAATGATCTTAAGTGAGATAAGAGGGTGAATTATGTTGGATGCTAGTCCCCTAGTATTTGGTTTTAATGAGTAAGATTAATGCAGATCTAAGGAATACGTGATCAAGGAAAAACTATTAAGGATTGGTGTTCAAGGTAAGGTTAAGGTGAGGTTTCGATTTTTTTGGGTAAAATATGTGTTAAGTATACGATTAATGGAAGGGTGATATTGTTTGTAGGTTGGTGACTAAGGGAATTGCAGCACGCTTACTTACCAGGTGTGTACTTACACTACACACACAAGTAGATTGGTAAAAGTCGAAATGCCGAAAAGTCGAAATGTCGAAAAGCCAAAAGTTTGGCTATGATAGTCTTACGAGTGCGCGAATAATCATAAGAGGGAGACCGATAGGTTGCTTGAGGCCCATGGGCAATTCCTTGGACTTGGGTTGTGAATAGGCCAAATGGGCTGGAATGGGCTAAATGGGCCTGAAGGGCTGTTGGGCCCATATTAGGCAAAATTTGATAAGTGATGCTATGTGATAGAAAATTTGTATGTGAGCATGAATATAATGTGATTTGGGCAGGATGGGCCGTATAAATGAGATTGGGCCTAATGGGCCATATGAATGTGAATTGGGCCTGATGGGTCATATAAACGTGAATTGGGCCCGATGGGCCATATAAATGAGATTGGGCCTAGCTGGCCATATGCAAGTATGTAGGGGTTTTGGGCTTTGTATATGATGACTACATAAAACTTAATTAAATTGTTGAGACCGTGGAGAAGTCATAGGGGTAAGGTGTGGCAACGGGTATATGCATGTCTAGGATTGGATCAAGGGAGAGCTTGGTATTTAAACAGTCTTAATGATTCACCTCCTCTTCTCTGGAATCCTACCTGGTGCATAGTATTCATTCATCTTAGCTTACAGGATTTGTTAACGGGCCAAGGTAAGTGAAAACCATAATAAAGGGAAAATTATCGAAATGCCCCTAAGGGTAAAAATAACCAAAATACCCCTATGTGTTGAATGTAAGTTTAATGGATGTGGCATGCATATCTACTGCATACAAATGATATTCTGCTTAGGTTGCATATGGATTGGGAATTATGGAACGGAGGAAGTATATGAGCATCGCATGGTTGCCTGACAATCGTGGATCCACCGACGGCTTTTAAGCCTAATATGTAAATGAAGGTAGTTCCGTAACCGGGCTACCCTAGATGTGCATCAGTTGGGTGGGTCGATATTTATATCCCCACATGATGTGTATTGGGGGACGGAGTTGGTGTGTAGCGGATGGATTATTGGGATGGGATTGCACTACATTACATTACATGTATGATGTATGGTGGTTGATGTATGCTTAATGCTTGTTCGAGGGATGTACACACTGAGTTTCCGAAAACTCACCCCCTCTTTTATTTTTCTCAAGTGATGCTCAATAAGAGATTCGATGTCTGGAGGGACTCTGGGTGGCCAGCTAGCGAGACAGCTTGGACTTGTTCATTCCACTAAAAAAAAAAGAGCATTTGGTTACTGATTTATTAAGTGATTTTAGACTGGATTGTAATAAGGCCTCCCCTTTTTGTTATTATTTGGATTATTATTTTTATGCGATATAATTATGAGTGGTTGAACATGGTTTCTTGAATTATAGCATGTTTACTATGTTTCCGCAATTAAATTCTTAAATGATAAGTTTTCTTAAATCAAATGTTTTAAACAAAACTTTCGCAACTGAAAAAAGTGTTTTCATAAGTTAACTAAGGTTTCATATCTTAAGGAAGGGTTTTCAATGAAAATAAGGTTTTTGCTAAAACACTTCAATCTGATGTGCTAGATTTGGCCATAGCGTCCGGGCCGAGTTTGGGGTGTTACATTTAATGGTATCAGAGCCCAAGTTTCAAAACACGAGTTGTGAAGTGGGCCTTATTATTTGGTTTCTTTTTTGTTTTAAAAAATATATATCTATATATATATATATATAATTTTTACAATGTCTTGGAAAAGGGGAAGTCTTACTGAGCGACACACCGAGTCTCCGACGTCGAACCAAGTAAGTTCTTTGGATCTTAAGCCTGTTTAAATTTTTATACAGTAGATAGTCAGAGGGCTACTTTAGATGATTATGTTAGAATGGAATTGAAGCCCGTACGATCCTGAAACTGTAAAGGATTTTCAAAAAACAATCTTCTATTAAATTACTTTCATAAAACATCGGGTTAATTATTGAAGTAACTAAAACTTCATAAAATTTTTAATCCAAAAAATACATGAATCAACAATGAGTGCTAGAAGAGGTGCAAGAGGCCGTGACCGAGGCTGCGGAAGTGTTAGGGCTGAATCGTCGGCATCGGGCCATGTACCCAATGTTAGAGTAGAAGGGGCTTCGGCCTCACCTGTGGCTGAGAATGGATAGTACGATCGGACCATTGGGGATGATGCATTGCCGCAAGCAATGCTAAGGATTTTGAAGAGGGTTGCTGGGCCCAATAATGTTACGAGAAATCGGGGGTCCATTCCAGAGCGACTTCGATCAAATGGGGCTGAGATTTTTAAGGGCGTGGCTGGTGTGGGTTTTAACGTGGCTGAATATTGGTTGGAGGCCACGGAAAGGATAATGGAGGATTTCGACTGTTCACCTGAACAAAAGCTGAAAGGGGCAATGTTACTACTAAGGGAAGAAGCTTACCAGTGGTGGCTGACAGTAAAAGGGGGCACTCAACCTGAGCAGGTCACTTAGGAGTTCTTCAAAGCTGCATTCCAAGGGAAGTATGTGGGTGCAAGCTATGTAGATGCTAGAGGGAAGGAGTTCTTGAACTTGACCTAGGGAAATTGATCTGTGGCAGAGTATAAGGCAAAATTCCTGTGCTTTAGTAGGTATGCAAGAGTTATGGTGGCTACAGACTATGAGCGTTGCGTTAGGTTTGGGGATGGACTAAGAGATAGCCTTAGGGTATTGATAGCTCTACAAAAGGAACGAGTTTTCTCAGAATAGGTGGAGAAAGTAAAGATAATAGAGGAGGTGAAGCGCACGGAGCGCCTGAATCAAGAAAAGGAAAGGGGTAAGAATAAAAGAGAGGCTGAGACTCCTAGGGTTGGAGAGAGGCCTAAGGCTAGGGCCAGAGTTAATGGGCCAGTTAGAGCAGGGACCCTTGCTATTAATCCAAGGGTGCCACCTTGTGCTGATTGTGGGAGAAACCATGGAGGCGAGTGCTGGAAGAGGACGGGAGCTTGTTTAGCTTGTGGGTCTATGGAGCATAGGATCATGAATTACCCTAAAATGCTATGGCGAGTGCCAGTCATGGGCCAAGGTGGTGCTCAGCCACCAAGGGGTGGTCAGCTGCCGCCAAGGGGTCTTGGGTAGGCCAGAGGCGATAACGACAATGAACGTGGACGTGAAGCACCAAACAGAAATGCAGGCTATGCTGAGGCTAGATAGCCAGCTTTGGTTTATGCTGCTCGTCACTAAGAAGAAGTGGATGCCCCAGATGTGATAACGGGTATGTTCTTTATATATGAGTTACCTTACACAGTATTAATTGATATTGGATCGACACTTTTGTATGTTGCATGCAATATGACTGAATCTTTGGGTGATATGTTTGAGATTACTGTGAATGGGATGACTGTGATATCTTAGTAGTCCAAGGGGTTACCTTTTTAACGGATTTGATGGAGCTGCCATTTAGTGGGTTTGACTTAATCTTAGGTATGGATTGGCTAGTGAAGCACCGAGCCACCTTGGATTGTGCTGCAAAGCAAATAGTGTTAAGAACGGCAGAGGATAAGGAAGTAGTGGTGATTGGTGAATGCTAAAATTATCTGACGAATGTGATTTCGGCATTAAGGGCAGAGAAGTTGGTTCGAAAGGGACGCGAAGCTTATTTGGCTTACATTAGCAATACAGAGGTTAAGAGCCCTACTGTTAATGAGTTGAGAACAATTAAGGAATTTCGTGATGTCTTTCTCGAGGAGCTACTTGAGTTGCCACCAACAGGGAAGTAGAATTTGGAATCGAATTGTTACCTAGTACTGCTCTGGTGTCCATCACTCTTTATCGGATGGCACCAAAGGAGTTGGTGGAACTTAAGGCACAGATTCAGGAATTGTTGGATCGAGGATTCATCCGGCCAAGTGTGTCTCCGTGAGGAGCCCCGGTGTTATTTGTGAAGAAGAATGATGGGACATTGCGAATGTGTATCGACTACCAGCAGTTAAACAAGTTAACTGTTAAAAACAAGTACCCTTTACCGAGAATTGATGATCTTTTTGATTAGTTTAGGGGAGCTTTCATTTTCTCGAAGATTGACTTGTGTTTAGGGTATCACCAATTAAGGGTTAAGGAGACAGATGTTCATAATACAGCTTTCAGAACTTGTTATGGGCACTGCGAGTTCTTGGTGATGCCAATTGGGCTGACGAACACACCGACCACTTTCATGGATCTCATGAATTGGGTTTTCCAACCCTACTTGGATTGGTTCGTGGTAGTCTTTGTAGATAACATTTTGGTGTACTCAAAAGATGAGGATGAGCATGATGCGCACTTAAGGACTGTGTTGCAAACTTTGAGGGAGAAGCAGTTGTATGCCAAATTCAGTAAGTACGAATTTTGGCTAAGAGAGGTTACTTTTGTAGGACATGTGGTGTCAGCTGAGGGGATTAAGGTGGATCCCTGGAAAATTGAGGCAGCGTTACAATGGAAAACACCCAAGTCGGTGTTAGAAATTTGAACTTTTCTGGGCTTGGCATGATACTATAGGCGGTTTGTTGAGGGCTTTTCAGTAATTGCTGCACCGTTAACTAAGTTGTTAAGGAAGGGGGTACTGTTTGTTTGGACAGATAGGCAGCAAGAGAGTTTTTGAAAACTTAAGAAAGTTTTAACTGAGGCCCCTGTGTTGATTCAGCCAGTGCCTGGGAAGGAGTTTACGGTTTATAGTAATGCATCGCATGTGGGCTTAGGATGTGTATTGATGCAAGAAGGAAAGATGGTTGCGTATGTGTCACGACAAGTTAAGACTCACGAGGTGAATTACCCAACCCATGATTTGGAGCTAGCGGCGGTGGTTTTCGTACTAAAGATATGGAGGCATTACTTATACGGGGAGAAGTGTATAATTTATTCGAACCATAAGAGCTTGGAGTACCTCCTTACCCAAAAGTAGCTCAACCTTAGGCAGCGTAGGTGGGTGGAATTATTGAAGGATTATGATTGCACAATTGAATACCACCCTGGAAAATCAAATTGTGGTAGCCGATACATTGAGTCGTTGTAACACGGCCTAGACGTTATGACCGGATCTGATGTGCCACATCGAAGCGTTCAAAACATCCCGTATTACTTAGTTTGGAAAACTTAGTTGGTGTTGTAAAAGACACTTTTAAAAGTAGGTTAAATTGAATGGAAGCTGTGCACCAGGTAGGAAACCAGGAAGAAGAGGAGGTGGGTCCGTCGGACTGCTTAAGTACCAAGCTCCCTTCGGATCCAATCCTAGACATGCACACAGCCATTGCCACACTCTAACATCTCGTATAATTTTGAGAAAACCGTTTGGTTATGTCCATCTTAAGAAAATGGTTAAGGTTGAAAATGTTTGCTTAGCGGAAGTCTTACTCGTATTCGTGTTATTTTGAAATCACTTAATGTTTTTGAAAACGCGTCCTAGAGCTAATCTATTTCGTTAGCTATCATAGATCAGTTTTATCATAATAGAATTAAATAATAAAGAAATAACCCAAACCATAAAAAAAAATTAGCGGCCTTATTACAGAAAAAAAACCCAAAACCGTAAACGAAAAATATGGAAAAATCCAGTTCACCAGAAGAAAATGAAATTTGCAGAAAACGTGTGGCCACTCCGAATCCCGCCCAGCTCCAAGTCCACCAACTAGGGCTCACCTGCAAGGATGGAAGGAAAAAGGGATGAGTTTGGGAAAACTCAGTGTATACAGAAACCCATCCAAAGCCCAAATCAGCTCGAGCCCATTGGCCCTAAGCCCCATTCAGATAACAGTACCCAGTGGGCCAAAGCCCTTTTCAGAACAAAGTAGCAAGGCCTTAGCCCTTTTTAACATAACAGTGTGGCCCATAGGCCTAGTTCAGTAACATAGGTAACAATAGTAGTAATGCATGCAAGCCCAACTGGGGAGACTACTCAACCCACCAACCGCTACACTGCCCCGTACCAGCCCTACACTCAATGTGGGGAATATCTCAACCCACTCAACCCTACACTCCACAGTGGCAGCAATGCTGCTCAAATATCAGTAAGTTGAGGCAAAGCCTCCAGTGCATGGATGAACCACTTTCAATACTTCCTCCATCAATACCCCAATCCCATGCAACAGATATTAATAAAGCATATCATGTACAATACAGCATTAATCAATCATGCAGTTTAGCCAATTTAAACCCTAGGGGTATTTCGGTAATTATGCTCTTTAGGGTAATTTCAGATTTACGCAACTACACAAGCTATTTCAGTAATTCTTAGTCGTTTCATGCAATTTGGTTCCACCATCTAACTAACAGGCTACCTTGCCCATCTCTCACCCATATTGGTCCGTAAGCCCATTGGGCCCAGTTTTGGCCCATCTGGCCCCTTTTTTCGAAGTACGCTAAAATGTCACACGAACTTACTTACCACTTTGCGGTGCTAGATCTAACAATTACTCTATGTCTTGAAAGCATTCGCATACTCACAAGCCTATGAAATGCCAGAATTTTGGCATTTCGGCTTTTGCCAAATTGAACTAAGAAAGGGTGTTCGGTACACACCTGATTCGCGACGACTGCTACTAAAATCCCTTTCGATGTCCTACAATTGATTAGTACAGTTCTTATTTACAAACCGTAATCACTAAACCCAAAACTTGCTCAACCAAAATCGAACCATGTTTCTAAAAAGTCTTTAAACCCTTACCTTTTTGCCAAAAATCGATAGCTAGCTCCGAATCCGATTGTTCCAATGATTCACGCTTTTGATCCAACGCTTAAGAAGACTCTAATCACGGGAAGAAAACATCAGTTACAAACCCTTAAAGCCTTATGCTCAAATCGACAGCCTCCCTAATATTTTTAGGGATTTCGGCTTTTCCTAACATCGTAAAATAAGAACAGATCTGAGATGATAAGTACTTACCCCTCACTCCTACTTGATTTCCACGCAATCCGGTGTAGATTTATCCTTAGAACAATTGTAAAACTCGAATCCAAGGGTTGAAGAAGTTTCAGTTATAAGCCCCTAAACCAATGGTACTTTCGGCTTTTGGGTAGTGAAGGAGATGACAATATGAGGCTATGACCTTGAAGTAGACTTGCCGTCAGGTATCTAGGATTAAGAAAAGATAATCGTAGATTTAATAAAAACAAAAGAACATAGAAGGACCTGGCTTTGAAGAAATCGGCACAAGCAGTGATCACAGGATTTCGGCTTTTGTGACTTCGGCAAAGGTGCTGATGAATAGCAGGTTTGATGGACGGGTTTGGAGAAGAAAAATAGAAAAAGAAGAATAGGGGAAGTGGTAGTTTCTGCTAGAGAGGAAAAAGAGAGAAAAGAAAACCTCGTGATGTCTGAGCAGAAGAGAACGGCACCACTCAATACCCTAGGTGCCAAAATACTAACCTCAAAACCCCCTGCCGATTTTCCCCTCATCAATTCCCAAAATTCGACCAACTCCTAGCCTCTCTCCTAATCCCTTAAATCTCTCCCCTTATCACTCCTTAATCCAAGCGTTTAGACTGATCCAAACTTTCCTTTAGCAGAATCCACTTGGACTCCAACACTTACCCCTCCTGCACTTAAAAATAAATGCATCTATTTGCCAACTCAGGGAATCGATCCCATGCGTTCCCCAATGTTCCACACGCCACTTTTCTAGGAGCCCAGTGGCGTCACCCTTGCCACTTTACCAGAGGCTCATTTGTGATGCAATTTACCCATCACTCCACTTAAGGGCCACTTAGCCAGAACCCCCTACTCTTTTAAGTCCAAAATTCAAAAATCCAATCGGGTTTTGGCCAACACATGGGCCTTCTACAAGCCCATTTACCTTCTCAAAATATTAATTTCACATCCAAAAACAAAATTTTAAAGTCTTTACAAAATATTGAAAACTACGAATAAATCTGAAAATCAGGGCGTTACAACTCTACCCTCCTTAAAGAAATTTCGACCTCAAAATTTTACCTTAATAGAACAGTTGAGGGTACTGTTGACGCATAGCCTCCTCAGTCTCCCAAGCAGCTTCTTCTTTGCCATGGTTCCTCCAAATTACTTTCACTAGTGGAACTGGTTTCCTTCTCAACACTTACCCCTCCTGCACTTAAAAATAAATGCATCTATTTGCCAACTCAGGGAATCGATCCCATGCCTTCCCCAATGTTCCACACGCCACTTTTCTAGGAGCCTAGTGGCGTCACCCTTGCCACTTTACCAGAGGCTCATTTCTGATGCAATTTACCCATCACTCCTGTAACACCCTGAACTCATGGCCGTTACCAGAAATCGAACACGAGGTGTTACCGGCTTACTTCATTTATTTCCCCTATTTTTTTGTTCCAGCAAGTCAGCTCTTTGTGATCGCAGTCGCTTTAAAAATCATATTTTGAGTTCTGAAACTCGAAATCCAATTCCGTAAATTTTCCCCAAAACTAGACTCATATATCTATATGGGGGAATTTTTGTAGAATTTTTACGCTGGGCGAATTAGTACATTTTATTTGTTAAAGTCTCCCCTATTTCAAGGTTCGACTACACTGACCTCTGTACCTTACGATTTAAATACCTCCCTGTACAGGGCTTCAATGCCTATGCCGTTTGTCTCTAATGAAAATAGACTCGATAATGAATTTGTAAATATAAGGCATGACCTCCAATTATCTCGATAAAATTTACGGTGAATTTTCTAAATCAAAATAGGGGATCTAGAAATCGCTCTAGCCCTGTTTCACAAGAATTTAATTAACTCCTAACATACAACTCATATGGTCGTTTTGTTTCTACCATATGAAAATAGACTCATCAAGCTTCAATTTCATAATTTATTCATTATTTAATTCCATTTCTACTATTTTTAGTGATTTTTCAATCTCACATCACTGCTGCTGTCAGCATCTGTTACTAAAACAAACTATGCCTATTTCATGATTTTTCCTTGATCTAACTAATAATTCATCATACATGTCACAATTTATGACCATGACTAGCCATGCCAAAGGCTAATCATCACCGAGCATCTCCCCACTACACTATTACCAAATCATGAATTTAACACCGAAAATAATCAGCCATGACATATGGCATAATAATCGAGTAGGCCTCAACCAATACTCAACCAAAACCGAATTACCAAGACTTGTGTCCAAACATCATAGAACCAATTCCAACTGAACATTTATGCCATTTTCGAATGGCTAAAAGTTTACATACCAAATTTCAACAAAACATAATAGCCTATACATGCCGAAATGTTCTCCTAGACCAACTAAGAAGAAAATACCAAAAGTTGCTAGCCGGTGTGATGACTTCGATGACGGTCCCGAATACGCAAAAAGTCGAGTCCAAGAAACCTAAAATAGGTGACAAGCAAACACCGAATGAGTATATAACTCAGTAAGTCATAAGCATTACACTACCATCCATTAATAAAATTTTCACAAGAGGAAACAACGAAATGAGGCTAAGTACTCCATCCATACCGAACTATGCCATAGTTTCTTAGACCTTACGATTCAATCCCATTCCAAGTCCTACATTGACATTTCATACGCTATTCAATAGAATAATTGAGGCATTTCCATACATCATTTTATTTTCGTTACAATCATACAACTAAGCGAACTTTCACCTATTCCACGATGAACCTTATGTACGTGACTTCAATTATAATCATCACATAGGTTCAAAACTTACCACGCTCAACTCCAAGTATAAACATAGCGCCTATTAGCCATGAAATCAAGGTACTTACCCTTTCCGCTGTCCGAAATCGACTCGGTAAGGTCGTACCCTTAATATAAATAATTGATAGAAAATATATATATAGTGGGTTCGCACACATAGTGCTTAATAATCAACCACGCACATTTAGTGCCATGTACTTTAAACTCGCACACTTAGTGCCATGCATTTCAAGCCCGCACACTTAGTGCCAATCTCACAACTGTGAACACTTATTGCCCGCACACTTAGTGCCGAAAACCAGCCACTCTATACGCTTCACTTCCTTTTTACATTCGACAATTTCATCTCTACATACATATACATTTGTATACATTTCATCTCATTAACCACAATTGCATAGGTATTACGATCATTTAAATCAATACCAACTATATGCTTAATGACTTACCTTGTGTTGGGTAAAATAATTCCAAGTCGGCTACTCGATGACCTTCGATTTCCCTTGTTGGACCTCTCCTTTAGGATCTTGAGCTTAAACAAATAAATTAACTCATTCAACCGCTTTGCTACATATATTGGTATTCACATTTTAATGATTTTATGACATACGAACGGCATGGTAAAATTTTATCTTGCTACCTTATGTTCTTAGCTATTCGCTAATAACCTTATGCAATTACCATACTTTCAATAATCCAATCACACATGCATATGTATACTTGGACATTCGGCAATCACCTTTGCTAGTTTTTCCCATTTTTTTGTCGGTTATATATACATAGTCCTAAGGTAATATCACGAATGGGCTTACATATATATGTATATATAGCCGAATATGCAAAGCTTAAACTCAACATCACATAAGCTCCTAAGTGATGGCCGAATATGTATATATATATATATATATATATATATATATCAACTATACTATTACTTTTAATTCATCTAATCACAAAATTTCATCTCATGAACACTTGACCCATTTCTCACAAAAATGAAACAACAACTAAAATGAACATCCCATTTTTACCCCATATAGCCGATTGCTTCATTTGTTACCCAACTAACAATTCAACAATTTCAACCTCATTACAACCTCTACCTATCCAATATAACATGAACACAATCCTCCACCCCTAAATTAGATTCGGCAATCACTTAACCCATTTTAACCTCAACTTTCAAGTTAAAAGCAATTAACCACTCACCATATCCTACATTACTATCCATTTTAAAGACATTAACACATCTACTAAGAGTTTCAAGCTTCTTGGCCGAATTTCAACCTCAAAATCCTAAGTCTAATCCATAGGATGAGTAGAATTTGAACTAACCATCTCAAACATGCATAGATTTTCAAGAATCATTCAATACATACCTCATTCTAGCCATCTTCCAAGCCAAAATCAAATAACCAAATCTCCCTTCCTTCTCCTCACTCACGGCAATAGCCAAAGAAAAAAAAAGATGAACACTCCTCTTCCTCCTTATTTTATTCATCTTTTCCTTTTAATTTCTTTCTTTAATTTATTTTAATTTACTTACCACTATTAAATAATAAACAACATAAACTTGGAGGAATGGAACCATGCTTGGCCGACCACTTAACATGAATTGGGCACTTTGACATGCAAACCCAAACTTTCCTATTTTAATACTATTTGGTCCTTACTTATTTACCTATCATAATTTTCTAAGTCTCTCAACTAGATCCTTTCAAGCAAAATTCACATTCCTAAGATAAAATTAAAACATCAAATTTTTATACAAGTACTATCACACATATAAGATATGAAATTAAAATTTTAACTAAATTTTATGACTCGATTTTATGGTCCCGAAACCACATTCCGACTAGGGTCAAATTAGGGCTGTCACAACTCTCCCCCACATAAGGAATTTTCGTCCCCGAAAATCTTACTAGTGAAAAATTTAGGATATTGATCCTTCATAGAGTCCTCAAGTTCCCAAGTGGCTTCTTCGATTCCGTGTTTATTCCATAACACCTTCACTAATGGGATTTTCTTATTTCGCAACTCTTTTACTTCACGCATCAAAATGCAAACCGGCTCTTCTTCATAACTCAAGTTAGGCTAAATCTCGATCCTAGATGGAGTGATTACATGAGACATGGAAAATGTTGTGAATCTTTTCAAGCTCAGGGGGTAAAATTAACCGGTATGCGACTGGCCCAACTCGTTCGGATACTTCATATGGACCGATGAACCTCGGACTCAATTTGCCCTTACGGCCAAATCTAAGCACCTTCTTCCAGGGTGAAACTTTGAGAAATACCTTGTCCCCAACCTGATATTCAATGTCTTTTCTCTTTAAATCCGCATACGACTTTTGACGATCCGAAGCGATTTTCAAACTTTCACGAATTACTCGAACTTTCTGCTCAGCATCCTTAATCAAATCAACCCCGAATATTTTACTTTCACTAAGTTCAGTCCAAAATAATGGGGTACGACATTTACGATCGTATAAAGCCTCGTAAGGTGCCATCTTAATGCTTGATTGAAAATTATTGTTGTAAGCGAATTCAATCAAAGGCAAATATCATTCCCATGAACCACAGAACTCTAAGACGCAACATCTCAACATATCCTAGAGTATCTGAATTATTCGTTCAGATTGGCCATCAGTCTGGGGATGAAATGCGGTGCTAAAATGCATCTTAGTACCCAACGCTTCTTGTAACTTCTTCCAAAATCGCGATGTAAATCTTGGGTCTCTATCCGACACGATAGAAATAGGTACCCCATGCAATCGAACAATTTGGGAGATGTATAATTCGCCAATTTATCGAGCGAAAAATCCGTGCAGACGAGGATAAAATGAGCGTAATTGGTCAATCTATCAACAATAACCTGCATCGAGTCTTTCTTACTCGAGTCAAAGGTAACCCAGATACAAAGTCCATTGTCACTCGATCCCATTTCCATTCAGGTATCATGATTGGCTGAAGTAATCCCGACGACACTTGATGTTTCGCTTTTACTTGTTGACATATCAAACACCTTGAAACAAATTCAGAAATGTCTCGTTTCATACCCGGCCACCAAAATTGACGTTTCAGATCGTTGTACATTTTAGTACTACCCGGGTGGACTGACATTCGACTACTATGAGCCTCATTCAAAATTATCGAAATAAGTTTCGAATTTCTTGGAACACATAATCGACTCTTGAACGTCAAGCAATCATTGTTGTCAATCCGAAACTCTGATTCCTCATTCGAGGCACATTCAACTCGTTTAGCAACCAATTCAGCGTTGACTTTCTGGGATTCAAGTATTTGATGAATCAATAATGGTTTGGCCTTTAATTCAACTACTAGCACCTCATCGGGCGAAACGGATAGGTGAGCATCCATCGCTCTCAAAGTAAATAGTGCTTTACGACTCAAAGCATCGGCCACCACGTTAGCCTTCCCCAGGTGATAATCAATGACAAGTTCATTGTCTTTCAACAACTCAAGCCAACATCTTTGTCGCAGATTTAGATCTCTTTGTGTCATCAAATATTTAAGACTCTTGTGGTCCGAATAAATATGACACCTCTCTCCAAACAAGTAATGTCGCCATATTTTCAAGGCGAACACTATGGCTGCTAATTCAAGGTCATGGGTCGGATAGTTTCTCCCATGCGGCTTTAATTGTCTCGACGCGTAAGCCACAACTTGACCTTCTTGCATCAACACACAACCTAGCCCAAGCAAGGATGCATCATGTAAATAACAAACTCCTTGCGGACTCATTGTACTAGCTTGGGGCCTCGGTTAAGCAGGTTTTTAGTCGATCGAAACTTTCCGACGTTGTTCGACCATTCGAACTCAACATCTTTTGAACTAGTTTTGTCAGCGGTGCAGCTATCATCGAAAAGCCCTTTACAAAACGTCGGTAGTATCCAAGAAGTCCCAAAAGCTCCTAACTTCAAGAATATTCCTTGGAGGTTTCCAATCGAGTATGGCGAAATTTTTTCGGATCCACCGACACCGATGCGGACACTACGTGCCCCGTAAAGCTAACTCTCTCAACCAAAATTCACATTTCTTGAATTTTATGATAATCGCTTGTCTCGTAAAATTTGTAATACTAATCTCAAATGCTCGGCATGTTCACTTCACCTTGTGAATAAACTAAAATATCATCAATAAACACAACCACAAACCGATCCAAGTATGGTGCGAATACTCGATTCATTAAATCCATAAATACGCGAGGGCATTAGTGAGCCCAAACGGCATCACTAAGAATTCAGAGTGACCGTACTCGCTCTAAAAGCGCTTTTGGGTATGTCCGAGTCTCGGACCCTCAACTGATAATAACCAGATCTCAAATCTATCTTTGAAAACACTGAGGCTCCCTTCAATTGATCAAACAAATCATCAATACGTGGCAATGGATATTTATTCTTTATTGTCACTTTATTCAACTGACAATAGTCGATGCACAATCTCATGGTTCCATCCTTCTTTTTCACAAACAGTACCGGTGCGCCCCATGGTGAAAAACTCGGTCGAGCGAAACCTCTATCCGTCAATTCTTGTAATTGAACTTTCAATTCCTTTAATTCCGTTAATGCCATACGATACGGGGTTATTGAGATTGGCGTGGTACCAGGTACAATTTCGATGCCGAATTCCACCTCTCGAACCGGTGGCAACCCGGTAACTCTTGGGAAAAACATCGAATACTCACGCACTAATCGGTATCGATTCAAGTTTCCTTTCCGTCTCTTTGCTATCAAATACATACGCAAGGTATGTTTCACACCCTTTTTCACATATCTCGGCGGTCATTGAAGATATTATCGCGGCACCCCTCTAAATCAAGAGACTCAACTTGGACTACTTCATTATTTGTACTCCTCAAATCAATGGTTTTCCTTTTACAGATTCACCATCGCATCATGTACGGTCAACCAATCCATACCTGAATAACATCAAATTAGTCAAACGGTAAAAGCATCAAATCGGTAGAAAAACAGATTCTCGGATTATTAGAGGGCATCTCTTACACACTTTATCAACAAGTACGTATTGACCTAAAGGGTTTGACACTCGAATTACGAACTCGAAGAGACTCGACGGATAGAGTCTTCTTGGATGCTAAGGTTTCACATACGTATGAATGAGTAGAGCCAGGTCAATCAATGCAATCACACTAGTATCAAAGAGAGTGAAAGTACCGGTGATAACATCGGGGAGGATGCCTCCTCTCGTCTTGTGAATGGCATATGCTCTAGCAGGAGATGGGTCTCGGTTCAACAGTAGATCGAGGCCCTCTTTGACTACCACCCCTACCTCCTGAAATTCTCGGTGGTCTACCTCTAGTGTCATTCCACTAGGTCTTGTACCTTGCATCCTATTCTTCTCATCAAGCTCGTGCAATCTCTAATGAAGTGGTCCTTGAACCGCATCCATAACAGCCTCGTTAGTAGACTTACCCCAACATTCACCTATGTGTCGCCTTCCACATTGGGGGCATTCGTGTTTCTCTTGGCGATTATTGCCCACACTAGCTACCAAGTAGCTCTGGAGTCCGTCGATGGTCGTGCTCTAATGGAAGTTCTGCGCATCGTCCTCGATTTATTAGTGTCCTCCCGAACTTCTTTACACCGAGAACGGAGCTTTACCCATCGATCTTTTACGATAGTCTCTAGCTTCAAATTCAGCTTTCTTCTTCTCCTTTCCAAGTTCTTCCGCCTTGCAGGCTCGTTCAACTAGTGTTACGAATTCTTTTATCTCCAAAATACCCACTAGTAGCTTTAAATCTTCATTCAATTCTTCTTCAAATCTCTTGCACATAGCAACCTCATCAGCCACACACTCCCGGGTATACCGACTGAGTCTTACGAACTCATGTTCAGATTCGACATCTTGTCATCGACCTTTCTTGAGTTCCAAGAATTCCTTACGCTTTTGATCGATGAACCGTTGACTAATATATTTCTTTCGAAATTCCGCTTGGAAGAAATCCCAAGTAACTCGTTCGTTTGGGACTATGGAAATTAAGGTCCTCCACCAATAGTAGGCTAAGTCTCGCAACAAGGATATAGCACACTTTAGACATTCATTGAGTGTGCATGACAGTTCATCGAACACCCAAATGGTGTTATCAATCCAGAACTCGGCCCTTTCGGCATCATTAATAACTATGGCCTTGAACTCCTCGGCTCCGCGCTTCCTAATCAAGTCTACAGGTGGTTTACTCAGCCTCACAGGATCAGTAACTGATGGTATTACGGGCTCTTGGGGTGGATTATTCAAATTCGGGAATGGTTGGACAGCCGGAATGGTTCGGGCATATTGCGCGACCCACTCATTCATCATGGTGAAGAAGGCTTGTTTTGCCCCCTCATCCTAATTATTTGCAGATGACTGAGGTTCAACAGGCGGTGTCCCTTGCGCAGGAGCAGGCGCTACACTTTCAACGTCATCCGCTAAGGGTCTCTCTACCCCGGGTTCCATTTGCTAATCAAAACAAAAATTTTAACCGTCAGAAGTCATCACATTATTAAGCACTAACATTAAGGCATGTATAGCTAGACTCATACACGCTATGGTAGTCCTAGAACCGACTAAACCATAGCTCTGATACCAATAAAAATGTAACACCCCGAACTCATGGCCGTTACCGGAAATCAAACACGAGGTGTTACCGGCTTACTTCATTTATTTCCCCCAATTTTTTTTGTTCTAGGCAAGCTGGCTACTGTATCGTGGTCACTTTAAAAATCATATTTTGAGTTCTGAAACTCAAAATCCAATTCTGTAAATTTTCTCCAAAACTAGACTCATATATATATATGGGGAAATTTTTTTAGAATTTTTTTGTCATACCAATTAGTACAATTTATTTGTTAAAGTCTCCCCTATTTCAAGGTTCGACTACACTGACCTCTGTACCTTACGATTTAAATATCTCCCTGTACAGGGCTTCAATGCCTATGCCGTTTGTCTCTAATGAAACTAGACTCAATAATGAATTTGTACATATAAGGCACAACCTCTAATTATCTTGATAAAATTTACGGTGAATTTTATAAATCAAAACAGGGGATCCAGAAATCGCTCTGGCCTTGTTTCACAAGAATTTAATTAACTCCTAACATACAGCTCATATGGTCATTTCGTTTCTTCCATATGAAAATAGACTCATCAAGCTTCGATTTCATAATTTATTCATTATTTAATTCCATTTATACTATTTTTAGTGATTTTTCAATCTCACATCACTGCTGCTATCAGCATCTGTTACTAAAACAAACTATGCCTATTTCATGATTTTTCCTTGATCTAACTAATAATTCATCATACATGTCACAATTTATGACCATGACTAGCCATGCCAAAGGCTAATCATCACCGAGCATCTCCCCACTACACTATTACCAAATCATGAATTTAACACCGAAAATAATCAGCCATGACATATGGCATAATAATCGAGTAGGCCTCAACCAATACTCAACCAAAACCGAATTACCAAGACTTGTGTCCAAACATCATAGAACCAATTCCAACCGAACATTTATGCCATTTTCGCATGGCTAAAATTTACATACCAAATTTCAACAAAACATAATAGCCTATACATGCCGAAATGTTCTCCTAGACCAACTAAGAAGAAAATACCAAAAGTTGCTAGCCGGTGTGATGACTTGATGACGGTCCCGAATACGCAAAAATTCGAGTCCAAGAAACCTAAAATAGGTGACAAGCAAACACCGAATGAGTATATAACTCAAGAAGTCATAAGCATTACACTACCATCCATTAATAAAATTTTCACAAGAGGAAACAACGAAATGAGGCTAAGTACTCCATCCATACCGAACTATGCCATAGTTTCTTAGACCTTACGATTCAATCTCATTCCAAGTCCTACATTGACATTTCATACGCTATTCAATAGAATAATTGAGGCATTTTCATACATCATTTTATTTTCATTACAATCATACAACTAAGCGAACTTTCACCTATTCCACGATGAACCTTATGTACGTGACTTCAATTATAATCATCACATAGGTTCAAAACTTACCACGCTCAACTCCAAGTATAAACATAGCGCCTATTAGCCATGAACTCAAGGTACTTACCCTTTCTGCTGTCCGAAATCGACTCGGTAAGGTCGCACCCTTAATATAAATAATTGATAGAAAATATATATATATAGTGGGTTCGTACACATAGTGCTTAATAATCAACCACGCACACTTAGTGCCATGTACTTTAAACTCGCACACTTAGTGCCATGCATTTCAAGCCCGCACACTTAGTGCCAATCTCACAACTGTGAACACTTATTGCCCGCACACTTAGTGCCGAAAACCAGCCACTCTATACGCTTCACTTCCTTTTTACATTCGACAATTTCATCTCTACATACATATACATTTGTATACATTTCATCTCATTAACCACAATTGCATAGGTATTACGATCATTTAAATCAATACCAACTATATGCTTAATGACTTACCTTGTGTTGGGTAAAATAATTCCAAGTTGGCCACTCGATGACCTTCGATTTCCCCTTGTTGGACGCCTCTCCTTTAGGATCTTGAGCTTAAACAAATAAATTAACTCATTCAACCGCTTTGCTACATATATTGGTATTCACATTTTAATGATTTTATGACATACGGAACGACATGGTAAATTTTTTATCTTGCTACCTTATGTTCTTAGCTATTCGGCTAATAACCTTATGCAATTACCATACTTTCAATAATCCAATCACACATGCATATGTATACTTGGACATTCGGCAATCACCTTTGCTAGTTTTTCCCATTTTTTTTTGTCGGTTATATATACATAGTCCTAAGGTAATATCACGAATGGGCTTACATATATATGTATATATAGCTGAATATGCAAAGCTTAAACTCAACATCACATAAACTCCTAAGTGATGGCCGAATATGTATATCTATATATATATATATATATATCAACTATACTATTACTTTTAATTCATCTAATCACAAAATTTCATCTCATGAACACTTGACCCATTTCTCACAAAAATGAAACAAAAACTAAAATGAACATCCCATTTTTACCCCATATGGCCGATTGCTTCAATTGTTACCCAACTAACAATTCAACAATTTCAACCTCATTACAACCTCTACCTATCCAATATAACATGAACACAATCCTCCACCCCTAAATTAGATTCGGCAATCACTTAACCCATTTTAACCTCAACTTTCAAGTTAAAAGCAATTAACCACTCACCATATCCTACATTACTATCCATTTTAAAGACATTAACACATCTACTAAGAGTTTCAAGCTTCTTGGCCGAATTTCAACCTCAAAATCCTAAGTCTAATCTATAGGATGAGTAGAATTTGAACTAACCATCTCAAACATGCATAGATTTTCAAGAATCATTCAATACATACCTCATTCTAGCCATCTTCCAAGCCAAAATCAAATAACCAAATCTCCTTCCTTCTTCTCACTCACGGCAATAGCCAAAGAAAAAAAGATGAACACTCCTCTTCCCTCCTTATTTTATTCATCTTTTCCTTTTAATTCCTTTCTTTAATTTATTTTAATTTACTTACCAATATTAAATAATAAACAACATAAACTTGGAGGAATGGAACCATGCTTGGCCGGCCACTTAACATGAATTGGGCACTTTGACATGCAAACCCAAACTTTCCTATTTTAATACTATTTGGTCCTTACTTATTTACCTATCATAATTTTCTAAGTCTCTCAACTAGATCCTTTCAAGCAAAATTCACATTCCTAAGATAAAATTAAAACATCAAATTTTTATACAAGTACTATCACACATATAAGATATGAAATTAAAATTTTAACTAAATTTTATGACTCGGTTTTGTGGTCCCGAAACCACATTCCGACTAGGGTCAAATTAGGGATGTCACAACTCCACTTAAGGGCCACTTAGCCAGAACCCCCTACTCTTTTAAGTCCAAAATTCAAAAATCCAATCGGGTTTTGGCTAACACATGGGCCTTCTACAAGCCCATTTACCTTCTCAAAATATTAATTTCACATCCAAAAACAAAATTTTAAAGTCTTTACAAAATATTGAAAACTACGAATAAATCTGAAAATCAGGGCGTTACAATCGTAGGGTTAAGTCGAACTTGAGGGCCATGCTATCCCGATTAAGCTTGTTGGATGATGGTAGCTTGTTAGCTGAGCTTCAAGTAAAACCGATGTGGGTTTAGCAGATAAGGAGAAAGCAGTTAGTGGATGAGACTTTGGGTGCTCGTTTTAAACAAGTAGAGAATGGGGAGACATCGAAATTTGGGATAAATAGTGAAGGAGTATTGTGTTCCCGTGGGAGAATTTGTATGCCAAAGGACGATGATCGAAGGCAGTCCATTCTACGGGAAGCACATAGCAGTCTCTACGCAATGTATCCTGGTGGAAACAAGATGTATCGGAATTTGCGTGAACTTTATTGGTGGCCTGGACTTAAGCGTAAGGTTATGGAGTTCGTAAGCAAATGTTTAGTTTGTCAAAAAGTGAAAGCGGAACATCAGTTGCCTTCCAGGTTACTTCAGCCAGTGAAGATTCCACTCTGGAAGTGGGAAAGGATCACTATGGACTTTGTTAGTGGGCTACCCTTGACGCCTACTAGGAAAAACTCGATATGGGTTATAGTGGATCGGTTAACCAATTCTGCCCATTTTGTACCGATTCGCACTGATTACTCGTTGCAAAAGCTGGCGAGGTTGTATGTGGCAGAGATTGTAAGATTGCATGGTGTAACATCCCAAAATAGGGCCTAGTCAGAATAGTGGTTTCGGGACCACAAATCCGATATTAAAATATTTAATTGATGATTACTATGAGGCCTAAAATTTGAGAATATGCATGTGTTAAAGTTTCATGAAGAAATTCTTTGAGTAAGGTGTTCAATTAGAAATTAGGGACTAAATGAATAAATTGCAAAACTTAAATTCTAGAAGCAATTTGTATGAAATTTCTTTGGGTTATGAATTAGAAGGTCTTGGAGAGTAATTTTCCCAATTTTTAAATTTTTGGACAAAAATAGGCTTGCATGGATAAAATTTTAAAGAAAGGGCATGAGGACCTTTTGGTCATTTGGCTTTTTAATGAAATAAAATGGGAAAAATCAAGTCAAAATCAACCATTCTTCTTCTCTATGCTGCCGAAATTCTCTTGTCACCATAGCTAGGGTTTCCAAACATTTCAAGCTCAATAGTAAGTGCTCCCAATCCTCGTTTTTAATATTCTTTGTATTTTTGGAATCCCGGTAGCTTGTTCTCTTCATTTCTACCCATATTTCATGCTAAGGTTCATGTTTAAAAATTTATCCATGCATGATTTGCTTGTATTTTGATGGATTATGGAGGAATATGAAAGTTGAATGCGTGTTAAACATCTTTTCCTAGGTGACTTTCATGAAAAACCCTTATAGGAACCTTTTTGCAAAAGTTGTAAAATGTGTGGTAGAATGTGATAATAATGGAAAATCCGAGCTACCATAAGAAGGAAAAGTGTTCGGCTAGGCTTGGGTAAGGTAGAAATTGCATGTGTTTCATTATACGAGCCTAGGGACTAAATCGTAAAAGTGTGAAAGTTTAACGGCAAAACGGTCATTTGGACCGGGGGTAGATATTAAACTTGAAATGTATAATGTAGTGTATTAATGAGTTAATTTTGTAGATATAGACCCCGAGGAACAAATTTCGGAGGTCGATCGAGGTAAATGCAATGTTTCGGAATAACTGAAACACAACTCCGAAATGAATATCAGGTAAGTTCGGATAACTTAAAGTAACCCCTAATATGAATAATTGTATGATTTTTGAATGCATGATGATTGCATTTATTATTGGCATGAAATATCATAGAAATGCATATTTGATGGTAACATGTGAAAAATGTCTCAATTGAGGTTGACAATAGGAATTCGATGGTAACCCATAATTACATATGATTTGAGATCCTACATGTGTTGCAGTAAGGATTTAGCCGGATGGGTAATCGGTTGATCTCAATTATGAAAAAGATCTAGCCCGGACGGGTGTTCCTTGAATGATTGAGCCACCCGAAGAATATGTGTGCATTATGGATTTAGCCCGGATGCGTAATCCGATATGGGATCTGAATTTAGCTTGGACTGGTAATTTAGATTCGAGCTTATTAAGGGTGTTTATTGTTATAGGGATTTAGCCTGGACTGGTAATCTCGACATCACCTTATGAGTTCATTCCTGCCATAGGATGTGAGGTTCGCGAGAGTCCATATATGTGAAATGATCAGTCGTAAGAATTGACGGATTATGGAATTCCATCAAGATTTCCTAGAAACTCAATGGGATTAATTTAATGCATGCCAATAAGATTATGAATGATGAGCTCATATACATAAATTACATGATGCTTTGTTATATGACTAACTCATTGATTGAGTGCATGTGATAGGGAATCATTTCACAATTGATGATTTCATGATTTAAATATGGATGTATGCTAATTACTCGGTAAGTTTACTTTCCGGTTATTCGAGCTTACTAAGCATGAAAATGCTTACCCCTCTCTTTTTCCCTGTCTCACAGAGCTTGAGGACTCATAAGGACTGGAAGATGATTGGAGAGTCAACACACTATCAACTAGTCAAGCTTTGGTATAAAGACATTTCTATTTTGTTCAATGGCATGTATAGGATTTTTTTTTTAGTATTTTGTTATATGTGTCATTTGATTTGCCAGATGAAGGTATATAAAAATGTATCTATCTTTTTGTATATGGCCATTGGATTTGGCTTAATTGAAGTAGGCAATGACCTACAAATCTATGCATATTTATACTTTTATATGAAAGGTTGCTATAATTGGCAATGAGTTACCAAAACGAGCCAAATTTTGAATGCGTTACGATAACATGGAAACCCATAAGTATAAAATAGGAAATAACCTTTCACATATGAAACCAATGATATGAGGTTTCCATACAACAAGCTTTATAATGACCATCTACAAGTATATAACTATGTTTTACTTTGAATTTGGTAACCACTAAGCCTAAGTAGTAGAAAGGGATGACTAAAGGCTCAGAAAATAGCCTATTAGGGTCCACATGGTTAGACACACGGGTGTGTGTCTAGGCCGCGTGTGACACACGGCTCCCTTCTATGGGTGTGTGCTATGGCCGTGTGTCCCCTGCACTTAAAATTTTAAGTTAGTATAGGACACGGTAGGTCACACGAGCGTGTGCCATAGCCGTGTCCCAAAATCAGTATTGAACACTGGCAGCCATACGGGCGCGTGCCATGGCCGTGTTTAAAAGTCAGTGTTGCCACAGGCTAAGGGCATGGGTGTGCCCCAAGCCACCTGGGCATGTGAATCTACACGGCCTATCTACACGGGCGTGTGACACTTTAAGATAAGGAAAATTTTCTAAGGAGCCCAAGGTTTATCGAACGTGCCTGAATTTGTCCCGCACTGCCTCTAGGTATGTTATAGGCCTCAAAGGCCTATATAAGGGATGAGATATTCGTGGTTGAAAGGTTTTAACTTTGAGCGAAAAATTGCAACCCAGATAGTGTGTTACAAGTGTAAAGCCCCGGTAATACCTCGAACCTTATTCCGGTGTCAAATTCGGGTGAGGGGTGTTAAACATGGAGTGCCAGTCTCCAGAATATCTAATAGGGACCTACGTTTCACCTCGCGGTTTTGGAAAAAGCTACATGAGGCGTTGGGTACTAGGTTGAACTTCAGTACGGCGTTCCACCCTCAAACTGATGGACAATCAGAAAGGGTGATCCAAGTATTAGAGGATATATGGAGGGGATGTGTGATTGAGTTTCGAGGTAACTGGGAGGACTATTTGCCATTGGATGAATTCACGTACAATAATAGCTATCAAGCAAGTATTGGGATGGCTCCGTATGAGGCACTGTATGGGCAAAGGTGTCGAACTCCAACATATTGGACGGAGTTGGGCAAACGAAGAATTTTGGGCCCTGAGTTGGTAGCAGATACTGAGGATAAGGTGAAGTTAATTCGGGATCGGTTGAAGGAGGCCTCGGATAGATAGAAATCGTATGCTGACCTTAAGCGTCATAAGATAGAGTATGCAGTAGGGGACTTAGTTTTCCTTAAGGTCTCTCCGTAGAAGAAAGTGTTAAGGTTTGGACGAAAGGGTAAGCTAAGCCCAAGGTTCATTGGGCCATATTGAGTTGTAAGGCGGATTAGACCAGTCGCCTACCAGCTAAAGTTACCTCCTGACCTAAGCTAGATCCATGACGTATTTCATGTTTCCATGCTAAGGCGGTATCGCTCGGATCCTTCACATGTCGTGGCGGTGGAAGAAATTGAGGTTAGGCCAGACCTAAGTTTTAAGGAAGAGCCCATACAAATAATTAATCGTGATGTTAAGATACTAAGCAAGAAGCCCGTTCCATTAGTCAAAGTACTTTGGTGGAATTAGAAAGCTGAAGAGGCTACTTGGGAACTTGAGAAAGCGATGCGACTTTAATATCCTCAACTATTTGAATCAGGTAAATTTTCAAGGACAAAATTTCTTTTAGGCGGTAGAGTTATAATGCCCCAAATTTTGGGCCTAAATGAAACGAGCTTTAGGTCTCATAAAATTTTTAAGTGAGCAAGAAAATGACAAATGGCATGTTGGCTTTAAGGGTTTAAGGAATTTGGAGTGTCGAGGTATGTTGGTGAAGTTCTGGGTTCGAGTTTTGTGGTGGAGGATTTTTAATTTAATTATTAAAGGAATCAGGGTTGGGAGTAGTTGGGCTTTTAAATAAAGATGGGGGAAAATGACATCAAAAAGCCTTGTGGAGGAGTCGCTAAGTGACGCCACTTAGGGTGTAGGGAGGTGGCATTAGTAGATAGCAAGGAGATTTGAGGTTCGAATCCTAGCTTAGTATTTTTAGGAGTTTAATTTTGGCCTTCTAGAAGGTTGTAAGTGGCGTGAAGATGGACTCCAAGGGGAGTGTTCAGAAAAGAAAATTTAGGAAATAGATTGGGGAGTTATCAGGGAGAAAAATGACGAGATTAGAAGGGGGAAGAGATGGAGTCAAATGGAGAATTGAGGGTCAGACAATTCGGATATAGGGGCTATAAATAGGTGTCGAATAGGGGGTGGCCAGGCTAATGCCGAATTCCCTTCACCTTGTTGCCAGAAACCCTTTTTCCTAATAGCCAAAAACCCTTTGTTTTACTTTCTCTCTTTGTGCCAATTTTCCCTCTTTTCCTCTGCACAATTTTCATTGTTCCATTTTTGGGTTAGCTGATTCCTTCTTCTACTCTTCTTCTTTAATTTGTGCCGAATAAACCTTATTCACCATACTAGTTTGAAAAGCCGAAAAGTCGAATCTCCCTTGGGCCGATTACTTTTTTGGTGTACGTACCTTATCTCTTTTTCGGCTAGTATTGTTAATACTGATTACTTCCCTCCCTCACTCTTTCTAATCAACATTGGTAGGGAATTAGTATCGAATCTCGGGTTTTAGCTCTCTGCCGAATTGCTCATTAGGTGTTTTGCGGTTTGGTAAGTATTTCTCTCTTATTGACTAAGGTTGGCCGAATGATCTTAAGTGATATAAGGGGGTAAATTATGTTGGATGCTAGTCCCCTAGTATTTGGTTTTAATGAGTAAGAGTAATGCAGATCTAAGGAATACGTGATCAAGGAAAAACTATTAAGGATTGGTGTTCAAGGTAAGCTTAAGGTGAGGTTTCAGTTTTTTTGGGTAAAATATGTGTTAAGCATACAATTAATGGAAGGGTGATATCGTTTGTAGGTTGGTGACTAAGGGAATCGTAGCACGCTTACTTACCAGGTGTGTACTTACACTGCACACAGAAGTAGATTGGCAAAAGCCAAAATGCCGAAAAGTCAAAATACCGAAAAGCTGAAAGTATGGCTATGGTAGTCTTATGAGTGCGCGAACACTCATAAGGGGGAGACTGATAGGTTGCCTGAGGCCCATGGGCAATTCCATGGACTTGGGTTGTGAATAAGCCAAACGGGCCGGAATGGGCTAAATGGGCCCGAGGGGTTATTGGGCCCATATTAGGTAAAATTTGATAAGTGATGCTATGTGATAGAAAATTTGTATGTGAGCATGAATATGATGTGAATTGGGCCGGATGGGCCATATAAATGAGATTGGGCCTAATAGGACATATGAATGTAAATTGGGCCTGATGGGCCATATGAACGTGAATTGGGTCAGATGGGCCATATAAATGAGATTGGGCCTAGTGGGCCACATGCAGGTATCTAGGGGTTTTGGGCTTAGTATATGATGACTACAAAAAACTTAATTAAATTGTTGAGACATGGACAAGTCATATGTGTAAGGTGTGGCAACGGGTATATGCATGTCTAGGATTGGATCTAAGGAGAGCTTGCTACTTAAGCGGTCTTAATGACCCACCTCCTCTTCTCTGAAATTCTACCTGGTGCATAGTATTCGTTCATCTTAACTCACGGGATTTGTTAACGGGCCAAGGTAAGTGAAAACCGTAAAAAAGAGAAAATTACTGAAATGCCCCTAAGGGCGAAAATGACCAAAATACCCCTATGTGTTGAATGTAAGTTTAATGGATGTGGCATGCATATCTGCTGCATACAAATGATATTCTGCTTAGGTTGCATATGGGTTGGGAATTATGGAACGGAGGAAGTATATGTGGATCGCATGGTTCCTTAACAATAGTGGATCCACCGACGGCTTTTAGGCCCAATATGTAAATGAAGTTTGCGAAAACTCACCCCCTCTTTTATTTTTCTCAGGTGATGCTCAATAGGAGGTTCGATGTCTGGAGGGACTCTGGGTGGCCAGTTAGCGAGACAGCTTGGACTTGTTCGTTCTACTAAACAACAAATAGCATTTAGTTACTAATTTATTAAGTGATTTTAGACTGGATTGTAATAAGGCCTCCCCTTTTTGTTATTATTTGGATTATTATTTTTATGCGATATAATTATGAGAGGTTTAACTTGGTTTCTTGAATTATAGCATGTTTACTATGTTTCCGCAACTAAATTCTTAAATGATAAGTTTTCTTAAATAAAATGTTTTAAACAAAGCTTTCGCAACTGAAAAGAGTGTTTTCATAAGTTAACTAAGGTTTCATATCTTAAGGAAGGGTTTTCAATGAAAATAATGTTTTCGTTCAAACACTTCAATGTGATGCGCCAGATTCGGCCATAGCGTCCGGGCCGGTTTGGGGTGTTACAGGCATCGACTTCTATTTTACGCATAAGACCATGTTTGGGACATCGGCATCATATCTGATTTCGTGTAACACCCTGTCTAGGATAGATGCATCGATGTATGTAAGACCACATCTGGGACGTTGGCATGTATATGCTTTTCGAGTTTTCTGCGTATCCTTATGTTTCCGAATGGTTCAAATGGGCATTCCGAGAAATGAATGATTTTGTAAATGCATATTTGATTCAAGTACGTTTTAATTGTACATTATATTGAGAATAAAATATAAGTTCATGTATTTTCGAGAACATATGAATTATAGGTAAATCATGTGATATAAGTTAGTATCTTGGTCATAAAGTACATGTATTCATGATGTTTATAAGTTTATGTTAATAAGTTTATTTGTATATGGCTTACTAAGCTTTTGAAAGCTTACTCTATGTATATTTGCATTGTTTTATAGATATCGAAGCTACTGTGAGCTCAGGGATCGTCGAGGATCATCACCACACTATCGAACCTTATAATTCATATGTTAGTATGAATTATAGGTAAACCATGTGATATATGTTAGTATCTTGGTCATAAAGTACATGTATTCATGATGTTTATAAGTATATGTTGATAAGTTTATTTGTATATGGCTTACTAAGCTTTTGAAAGCTTACTCTATGTATGTTTGCATTGTTTTATAGATATCGAAGCTACTGTGAGCTCGAGGATCGTCGAGGATCATCACCACACTATTGAACCTTATTTTGGTACTTCTGAAAATTGTATATATGGAAGTATGTCATGTATAGGCTAGAAGTGGTTGGATTATGTTTTGTGATGTATATATTTAGCCATGTGATATGGCTAGTTTGTTTTTATATTTAGCCATGTGATATGGCTAGTTTGTTTTTGAACTTATAATTTGATTATGGTATATGATAAATGATGCTAATGTGCAATTATATGGTATGTTTTGAATGACCAAATGAAATGGTCAAGGTTGATAAGTTTTGGTAAGTCTAAGCATGAGATTGAATGATATATTGAACATATGTCTAGGTATGGTTTTAGTTTAGGTTTTGTTATGAATTGATTTAGGAATTGAGATTTGAACTTGTTTATAATGTTAAGTCATGTATAATGTATGTTTTGGTATTGAGATTGATTGAAACTAGCATGTAAATATGTTTGGTTAGGTGTTTGTAGGTTGACCCAAATTGACGTGGCAAATTGGCTATTCATATTGCATATTTGTTTCCACACAGGTAGAGACACGAGCGTGTGTCTCAGCCGTGTGTGCCTGTGTCTCTACCCGTGTGTGACACACGGCTATGTAGCACGGTATCCCCTGGAGTACCCTACAATTTGTAAGTTAGGCTTTGACACGACCAAGGCACACAGACATGTGGCTAGCCGTGTGGCCCAAGTCAGTTTCGACCACGGCCGTGTCTTGTGGCCGTGTGAGTAAGTCAGTATGTATGCCTTGTTTTGACACGGCTTAGACACACGGGCGTGTCTAATGCCATGTAAGTCACACGGCCTGTTCACACGGGCGTGTGACCTATACTTCTTTGAAAAATGTTTTAAGTTTTTGGAAAAATTTTGTACGTGTTTGGTTTAGTCCCGACCCCTTTCTAAAGCATGTTTAAGGTTTCGATGACCTTTATAAGGGACTCTATATTGCTGCTATTCTCTAATGCTTTGTTGATTATGAAATGAAAGTTAAATGTTCTGATTTGTCTGGTAATGCCTTTAACCCTAGTCCGGTGACGGATACGAGTTAGGAGTGTTACATAACGAGCTCATTAAATATGAGTTTTACATACATACCTGTACTAACTCTCAATATAGCCATAGTCTTTCAAACTTTGACATTCCCGTTGAACACTCAGAATATTAATGGATACTCAAAAAACTTGCACATAAGTGCCATACATGTAACCAAAGCTACCTCATATCTCATAATACATCTCGTATTTAAGCTATTCATGGGCCTGCTCACACAAGCTGTCAGTCCGGATGTAGCTACACAGTGTTGCTCATACAAGTTGTTAGGTATCCACAACATATGCCAGCATACCCAGCCACTGGTAGAACGTACAAGACTAGCACCTGGATCACATAAACACATGGGTCCCTAATGACATGTCACTCGTATCTTATTCTATTCCAAAGGTTCAACCGAGATTTCTTGCTTGTCGAAACTTTGTCATATACATCCAAGGTGTAACACCCCTTACCCGTATTCAACGTCAAAATAGGGTTACGGAGCATTACCAGACTTATATTTTGCTTAAAACAAAGGACACATGTGTAACACCCCGAACCCGAGACCATCGCCGGTGTCGGACACGAGGGGTTAACAAGCCAAATCTACATGTTTCGCCCATCAATTTGACATTTCCAGTCAGGTTGGAAAACTGCGTCACTGTCGCCTTAAAAATCATATCTCGAGTTTCAAAACTCGGAAACAGTTTTCGTAAATTTTACCTGAATTTAGACTCATATATCCATCCATGGATTTATTTCTAGAATTTTTTGTTGGGCCAATTGGTACAGTTTATTAGTTAAAGTCACCCATGTTACAGAGATCGACTGCTCTGACCTTTTCACGTTACAACTTGAATATCTCTCTGTACAGGGATTTAATACTCATGCCGTTTGTTTCTAATGAAACTAGACTCAAAATGGAATCTGTACATATAAGGCATGACTCCTGATTATTTCTGGATAATTTATAGTAAATTTTTACAGTTGCGACAGGGGACCCAGAAACCGTTCTGGCCCTGTCTCACAATAGCATTAATATCTCTTAACATGTAACTCCTATGACCGTTTCGTTTCTTCCATATGAAAGTAGACTCATCAAGGTTCATTTACATAACTTATTCACTATTTAATACCATTCCTACAAATTTTGGTGATTTTTCAAATCCACTCCACTGCTGCTGCCAGCATCTGTTTTCAAGGTAGGTCTTATCTATTTGTAGTCTCCATGATCCAACTAGTCTTGCCATACATAGGTTCACCTATGACCATTTTAGCCATTCCAATGGCTGATCATGTGACCAACACTCCCATTTCCAATCCATAATTACATCATGAAACCATATATATATATACAAATCACAAATGGTCTAAGTTCAGTACTTGACTTCTACGAGCCATTTTCGCATGGCCGTATACATATACATCACAACACAATTGAACCGACAAGGGTAGTCCTATACATGCCATTTCAAAGTTCAACCAAAATTATACCAAAATGGAGGCTTTGATAGTGTAGATGACTTCGACTTTAATGATCCCGAATCCGATTGCTATCGAGCAAAATCTATAAAACAGAGAGCCAAAGCAACGGGTAAGCATTTTTATGCTTAGTAAGTCTCAAGGAATAAAATCAGCTTTAATTAAAGCAATACATTCACATAGCCAAATGCATCATTTCATTAATACACATTCACATAATCATTCTTACTTCACACTTCATCATTATATACTTTCACAAGGTATCAACCACTTCAATAGTTGATATTCGTTAGTCGATTGAGCGAATGTTGCTCAAACATGTCGACTTTTCCAATGCACATATAAACATACCTTATTCTTTGGGCTTTTCGGCATACTAATTGAATTTATTACAGCAACCAACACTCACCTCCAGCCCAAGCTTCTTGAATACAACTGGATATAACCACGTGCACGAATGCCTTTGGGTCTTAGCCGGATAGAACGACTTGCACGAATGCCTTGGTCTTAGCCGGATGTAGCCGCTAGCACAATTGCCTTGGTCTTAACCGGATATAATTTCCAGCATAAATGTCTTGGGACTTAGCCGGATATCATTCAATTGCTCATGCACACATACATCAATAATCATTAGACATTCATGTTTCATTTTCGTTACTAAGGCTCAAACACAAAGGTAATCACTAGCATAATCGCCCGGGACTTAGCAGGGTATCATTCAAATACTCATACACACATAAATCGATAATCATTACACATCCATATTTCATTTCACATAATTCAAGTAGGGTCACTTCTTGAGGACTTACCTCGGATGTTGTCGAACGGCTTTTACGGCTATTCGATCACTTTTTCCTTCCCTTGTCCAATTGTGGCCCTCTAAGCTCTTGAGCTAATTCAAACAAATTTAATTTATTAAAACCTCATTATGCTAGCTTATGGCGAATATGACAAGGAGTTTAAATAGTCATATGGCCACCCTTTAGCTTGAATACACAATGGTCATGCACATTTTATACTACATCAAGCAATTCAATACAATTCATTCAAGCATCAAGGAAAAGCTAAGGCCATCAATAGGCTACCTAAGGCCGAATATACATGTCCAATTTGAGGCCAATTATCCACTTAATACCACACAAAAAAACAGCATGCATTTTACTAGTTAATGTTTTACATATTGTGGCTCAATACTTATAATATAGCATCAAGCACTCATATGGCCGATTATACTTGCAATTTCACAAACATTCTTCAACATTTTCTTCTTTAAACAAACATATTCATCACTTACTTCATAACCAAAACATCATGTGCAAACATATATATACATATATGTGCATGGCCGAATTTCAAGGTGCCCATAGCCATCCAAAACACAAATTTTAACTATCATGCAAGAAGCATGAACCATGCTCATGAATGCATCATGGCCGAATACATCACAATCATGCCCCTTTCAACTTCAATCATGGTTAAACAAAAAAGAAAACTCAAAGTCTTACTCAAGATGGCTACAAAGAAATTTCAAGAGTAGACAATCCATCTTTGCATGCATCATCATCAAGCTTCACACTTAGCATGCAATGGCTTTATCACCATATTCACTTGGGCCGAATTTCATTCCCATGACATAACAAAGATTTGAACCATGGGCTAACAAGAACATCAATCTAGCAACCAAAAACATGCATGAATCTCATGGCACAACCTCAAACATACCTTACTCTTGATGCAAGTATAGCCAACCTCTTCCTAATCCTCTTCCAAACCAAGTATGAAGCAAAACTCCTTCCTTATCCTTAGTATTTTCGGCCAAAAGGAGAGTGAAAATAGATGAACAAAAATTTTTTTTTTTTTTGTTTTGTTTCTCTCATGTACGGCACAAGGGGGAAGCATCCACACTCATTTTTTTCATTTCTTTACCCATGCTCTTATTTTATTATTTCTAACATCCACCACTAGCAAAACATGTTTAAGACATGTTTTCTTTTGCCCATCTTCATCACCATGGCCGCCACTTCCTTCTCTTTGGGTAAATTGACATGCAAAACCATTCTTTTGCATGCATATACTATTAGACCATTGAAGATTGGCCTATCACCTTTCAACAATGTTTCATATAAGTCCATCTTAATAAATTCACATAGAAATGATCAAATTAATGCATGCAACTTTCACACATGCATTTGCTAACATCATAAACATAGAATATAACTTTTAATTACTTATAAGACTCGGTTTAATGGTCCCGACACCACTTCCCGACTAGGGTCAAATTAGGGATGTCACAACATGCCCATGTGGGCAGGCCATGTGTCTCACATGGTCACTAGGCACGCCAGTGTCACTAGTCATGTGAAAATAGGGGGTACATACTGACTAGGGTCACACGGCGAACCACACTCATGGGTGTCGAGCCTGTGTGCCTTTCAAGTGGCCACACATTCCCGTGTGCCAGGCTGTGTGCTAGGCCATGCCAAATCTGTAGGCTATACTGACTTATGCAACACGGCCAAGTCACACGCCCGTGTGTGAAATCGTGCGGAGCATTCTGACTTTATTTTAATTTCAACACTAGGGGACACACAACCATGTAACATGACCATGGGTCACATACGGCCGAGACACACGCCAGTGTCTTTACCCGTGTGAACAAAAATAAGCTATTTGCAAAACCATTTTTGCCACCCTATTTTTACATGCATGCACAAGCATAAATTACAAAATTTTATAATTCAATAGGCAGCCATTCCATAACATTACATACACATATTATACCAATTCAACATAGTATTCAAATGCCTAATCAATATGATACATTTTCCATTGATATGCCTA
Organism: Gossypium arboreum; assembly: GCF_025698485.1. Lineage (NCBI taxonomy): Eukaryota > Viridiplantae > Streptophyta > Magnoliopsida > Malvales > Malvaceae > Gossypium > Gossypium arboreum. Next base: position 48,481,610 of record NC_069072.1, on the reverse strand, counting down.
CTCCATAACAAGACAACATTTCCATATTTTCATTCCATCCACTACTTGCCAAAACATACCATATTTGAACACTCATAGACATCCAAAGCATTATACCAAGTTAAGCCAAATCACATGGCTTTTACTTATACAACAACATCTACCAAAATCACTATCTCAAGTAACCATAATTATCATCTTTATAACTAGCCTATACATGCCATATTTACATATATCTATAAATTCAAAGGTACCAATCAGCAACTGGATAGTGTGATGCGTAACTCCGACTTATCCGAATCGAACGAGCTATCAAACCTCTATAAAACATGGAAAAAGAAACAAAGTAAGCTTTATAGCTTAGTAAGCCCATATAATTCAGAATTTAATTTACCATTTATACATAACCAAACAATTAAACAAAGTATATCAAATTCACTTGCCAAATGCCTATATACAAACATTCATCAACAAGTGAGTCACGTAAGTGCATGTAATCATCCATTATCTCAGTTTAATACTCAATACATTGTATCATATAGAATTCACATATATCATGTACATCATTTATAACATTTCACTTTCAATCATATAAACAGTAATTCATTCGATAACAGTAATTCATCCGTGTAACACATAGCTTTTTCATATAACCAATAATAGAATTTATGCTCGTTGAACTTTTTAGAATATTAAGGGATACTCGGGTGAAATACATTACGTATATAAATCAGTAATCCGTCAATTCATTATCATTTTCGCTGTTTCTAGCTATGACTAGTAAGCTCCTCCTTAGCTGATAGACAGTAAGCTCCTCCTGAGCTGATGGACAGTAAGCTCTATTGAGCTGATATATCAGTAAGCTCATACGAGCTGTGGTGAGTCCGCAACACATGCAGGATCTCAACCTAAACGGTAACCCTAGTGACATGTCACTTGTATCCTACAATTTTTTACGGTTCAAACGGGGCTCGGTAACCATCAGACTATATCAATAAAGCATTCGTATTTCAAGTAGATCAACTACTAAATTATATACATTCATTTCAAATAATTAAAGTATTTAAAAGTTGAATTCTAATTATAAGAACTTACCTCGTGTTGCTCTGATGAAAATTATCGACTATTCGTCCACTTTTTCTTTTCCCCGATCTAATCCCAATCTCGACTTATCTTGATCTATATATTATCAAATTTAGCACATTCAGCTTTCGTTTCAATTTAGCCCAAAACACACATTAGGGTTATTTTACATATTTGCCCCTAAACTTTCACATTTTCACACTTTAGTCCTTATCAAATAAAATTGCAAATTCATGCTTAGTCTAATTTTGATGAAGTCTCTAGCAGCCCATATATTTTATTTATTCACACTTTTTCATACATAATTTTACATTTTATGCTATTTAGTCCTTTTTATCGAATTAAGCATCTAAATAGTAAAATTTATTTACGAAACTTTCACATAATAATTCTATCATGCTATAAAATTAAATAAAATAATAAAATAAATATTTTGAGTTTATATTTTTGGTTCTGAAACCACTGTTCTGATTGACCAAAAATGGGCTGTTTCAACTCTCCCCCTTAGAGATTTTCGTCCCCGAAAATCTTACAAGTAAATAGGTTAGGGTACTATTTTCGTATAGCTTCTTCGGGTTCCCACGTAGCTTCCTCAATCTCGTGTTTATGCCAAAGGACCTTCATTAAGGCTATGCATTTATTTCTCACTTCTTTGATTTCACGAGCTAAAATCCTAATCGGTCCTTCGCTATACGTCAAATCAGCCTGTATCTCAACATCTACCTAAGAAATCATTTGTATCGACATAGCATAGAAACATGAAATACATTATGAATCTTTTCAATTTCTGATGGTAAATCTAACTAATACGCTATAGGCCTTATTCTTTCGATGATCTCATACGATCCGATAAATTACAGACTCAGCTTTCCTTAATGGCCAAATCGAGGAACCTTTTTCCATGGTAACACCTTTAGAAACACTCGATCCCCAACTTGAAACTCAATTTCTTTACGTTTCAAATCCACATATGATTTCTGTCGATCTGAAGCTGCTTTTAAATTGTCGCGAATCATTTTCACTTTTTCTTCAGTTTCTCTAATCAATTCAATCCCGTGAATCTTTTTCTCACTTAGTTCGGTCTAGTATAGCAGAGTTTGACATTTTCGTCCATATAAAGCTTTGTAAGGTGCCATTTTTATACTCATCCAAAAACTATTATTATACGCGAACTCAATCAATGGTAAGTATTTTTCCCAATTGCCCTCAAACTCTAAAATACAACATCTCAACATGTCTTCGAGGATCTGAATAACTCTATCGGTCTAATCGTCAGTCTGAAGATGAAAAGTAGTATTGAAATTCAACTTCGTACCTAGGGCTTCTTGCAATTTCTTACAGAATCGTGACATAAATCTCGTATCTCTATCAGAAATAATAGATAGTGGCACCCTGTGCAATCGAACAATCTCAGAAATGTACAATTCAGCTAATCTATCAAGTGAGTAATCTGTACGTACCAGTATGAAATGACCAGATTTCGTTAGTCGATCAACGACAACCCAAATGGCATCTTTCTTTTTCAGAGTTAGAGGTAGTTGACACAATGTCCATTGTAACTCTATCCCATTTCCACTCGGGAATAATCACAGGCTGCAGTAAACTAAATGGTACTTGATGTTTAGCTTTGACTTGCTGACAAATCAAACATTTAGAAACAAACTTTGAGTTATCTCGTTTCATTCCTTGCCACCAGCAAAGCTGTTTCAAATCGTTGTACATTTTGGTAATTCCCTAATGAACATATAAATAGCTATTGTGTGCTTCGTGCAAAATTTTTTGAATGAGTTCTAAATTACTCGGTATGCAAATTCTATTCTAGAACCTTAAACAATCACCAGCTCTAATCTGAAACTCTGAATTAGGGATAGTCTCACATTGAATTCGTTTAACTTGCAATTCACGGTCATCTTTATGAGCTTTACAGATTTGTTGAAGAAATGTAGGTTTAGCTTTTAATTCAGTAAAATAGACCCATTATCACAAATCATCAACTGGATGTTCATTGCTCATAATGCAAGCAAAGATTTTTGGCTCAGAGCATTAGCAACAGTATTAGCTTTTCCTGGGTGATAATCAATCACAACTTTTGTAATCTTTCAATAACTCAAGCCATCTACGTTGTTCCAGATTCAAATCTTTCTGTGACATCAAATATTTTAAGCTTTTGTGATCCGTATAAATGTGGCATTTCTCACCACATAAGTAATGTCGCAGAATTTTCAATGCGAACACAATTGCAGCCAACTCTAAGTCATGTGTCGGATAGTTCTTTTCATGGGGTTTCAATTGTCAGGAAGCATAAGCTATAACTTTTCCTTCTTGCATCAGAACACATCCCAGACCATTTAATGATGCGTCACTATAAATCACAAACTCTTTTCCTGATTCAGGTTGAACCAGAACTGGTGCTTTAGTTAACAGTACTTTCAATTGTTCAAAACTCTATTGCCATTTTTCTGACCATTCAAATTTCACATCTTTTTGAAGCAGTCGTGTCATCGATGTCACAATCATCAAAATCCTTTTATGAATCTTCGGTAATAGCCCACTAAACCCAGAAAACTATGGACTTCAGACACATTTCTTGGAGGTCTCTAATCAACAATAGCAGAAATCTTACTCGGGTAAACTTTAATACCTTTAGCTAAAACAATATGCCCCAGAAATCCAACCTCTCGGAGCCAAAACTCATATTTGCTGAACTTTGCAAATAATTGCCTATCATGTAGAGTTTGTAAGACAACTCTCAAGTGCTCAGTATGTTCAGATTCATCTCACGAATAGATCAAAATGCTGTCAATGAATACAACAACAAATCTGTCTATATACGGTTTGAAAATCCAGTTCATCAAGTCCGTGAAAACTGCAGGAGCATTTGTTAATTAGAAAGGCATAACTAGGAATTCATAATGTCCGTACCTCGTTCTGAATGCGGTTTTTGGTACATCTGACTCCTTAACTCGTAACTGATAATAACCCGATCTCAAATCAATATTTGAAAATACTGTAGCCCCTATCAACTGATTAAATAAATCATCAATCCACAGTAGAGGGTATTTGTTCTTTATAGTCACTTTATTCAGCAGTCTATAATAGATACACATTCTCATCATGCTGTCTTTCTTCTTTACGAACAATACCAATGCACCTTAGGGCGAATAACTCGGTCGTGCAAAGCCTATGTCTGTCAATTCTTGCAACTGAGCTTTCAACTCATTTAATTTTGTTGGATCCATTCTGTACAGAGCCATCAATATCAATGTTGTAACCGGTACTAATTCAATACCAAATTCAACCTCTCTGATCGGTGGCAAACCCAGTAATTCTTCTGGAAATACATCCAAAAACTCACAAACAACAGGTGCAGATTCAATCTTTGATTCAGAAACTTTAGTAGTCAGTATGTATGCAAGATATCCATCATAACCCTTTTTCATACATTTCTGAGCTAACATAGACAATATCACAATAGGTAACTCATTCAAATCATCAGACAATCTGAAGAATTTCACCGTTTTGACATTTGAATTTGATAATCTTTCATCTGCAATTGATAATTGCATCTTGCATAGTTAACCAGTCTATACCCAAAATCACATCAAATTCATAGAATGGTAGAAGCATCAACTCGGCCGAAAAATAGTAACCCGAGTCATCAAAGGACAATTCTTACAAATTTATCAATTAAAACAGACTTGCCTAAGAGGTTCGATACTTTAATTACAAACTCTGTAGACTCAACATGTATACTCTTTTTGAACACTAAACTTATACAGAGAAAAAGTACCTGTAATAACATCTGGCGATGATGCCTCCTCTCGTGCACGGATGGCATAAGCTCTGGTAGGTGCTCGTACCTCAAATCTCACAACAGAACCTCTCATCGCACCTCGGTTACCACTTGTATTTCTAGTGTTTTTGTAACGCCCCAAAAATCTCGGTTACCACTCGTATTTCTAATGACACTAAACTTTATTTGTTTTCGATTTTGATAAAAATTGTGTTTTATACTCCTAGCCATGTGATAATTATAGTAGGTCTTAATTAAGGTTTGAGTTCGAACCTAGGGGTAAACAAAATTATATTTTAATTATTAAAAGGACCTTGTTGGCAAGTAGTTGGGCTTTTAAATAAAGATAGGGAAAAATGGCATTAAAAAGCCTTGTGGAAGAGTGGCTAAGTGACACCACTTAGAGTGGAAGGAGGTGGCATTAGTGGCTAGCAAGGAGATCCAAGGTTCGAATCCTAGTTTAGTATTTTTAGAAGTTTAATTTTGGCCTTCTAGAAGGATGGAAGTGGCGTGAAGATGGACTCCAAGGGGAGTGATCATAAGAGAAATTTGAGGAAAGGATTAAGGGGTTATCAGGAAGAAAAATGAGGAGATGAGAAGTAAGGAGCAAGTGGAGCCGAAATGGGAACTTTGGCTTGAGGAATTTGGCTATAAAGGTTATAAATAGGTGCTGAATGCAAGGGTGTCAGGCTAATGCCGAAATCTTTTTCACCTTGCTACCCGAAATCTTTTTCGCTTCAAGATCGAAAAAGTCGAAAACCCTATTGTTTTTCTTTCTTTTTGTTGATTTCTTCTTCTACTCTTCTTCTTTAATCTGTGCCAAATATACCTTATTCACCATTCTAAGTTTGGAAGCCGAATCTTCCAAGGGCCGAATACTCTTTGACCGAATCTAGTGTAAGTGTTGCTCTTCCAGTCTATTTTTGCTAAGGTATCGATTATTGTTCCTCACTTCTTCTATTCGGTTTTTGGGTAGGAATAGGTATCGAATTTCAATTTTTGGATCCCTACCGATTTGCTCTTCAGGTGAGAGACATTGGTAATTACTCTTAATCTTAGTTGGCCGAAAGGTCAGAGTTAAGGAAAGGGGACTTGTGTTGGATACGAGTCACCTATTATTATGGTTTTAATAGTTAAGATTGATGCAGATCTAGGAGTTGATTGTGGTTAGTGATTAAAGAAGGGGTTGTTATACTTGTCGCGTAAGGTAAGGTGAAAGGTGAGGTTTCGATTTCACTAAAAATATGTATTAAGCATGCGATTAATTGTAGGATGATATTATTTGTAGGTTGGTGACTAAGGGAATTGTAGCACGCTTGCTTACTAGGTGTGTACATACACTGCACACACAAGTAGATTGACAAAAGAAAAATGCCGAAAAGCCGAAATGCCGAAAAGCCGAAAGTTTGGCTGGGGTAGTCTTGCGAGTGCTCGAACACTCGTGAGGAGGAAATGATAGGTTGTCTGGGGCCCATGGGTGATTCCATGGACTTGGGCTGTGATCTGGCCAACCGGGCCAGAATAGGCTTAATGGGCCCGATAGGCTGTTGGGCCCATAATAGGCGAAATTTGATAATTAATGTTATGTGATAGAAAATTTGTGTGTGAGCATGAATATAAGGTGATTTGGGCCTAACGGGCCATATCAAGGTGATTTGGGCCTAATGGGCCATATGAATATGAATTGGGCCTGATAGTCCATATGAATGAGATGGGCCAAGTGGACCATATGTATGTATGTAGGGGTTTTGGGCCTAGTATTTGATAACTACATAAAACTTTACTAATATATCACGACCGTGGACAAGTCATAGGGTTAAGGTGTGGCAACGGGTATATGCATGTCTAGGATTGGATCTAATGAGAGCTTGGTACTTAAGAGGTCTTAATGACTCACTCCTCTTCTCTGTAATCCTACCTGGTGCATGGTATTCGTTCATCTTAGCTTACAAGATTTGTTAACGGGCCAAGGTAAGTGAAAACCGTAATAAAGGGAAAATTATCGAAATGCCCCTAAGGGTGAAAATGACCAAAATACCCCTAGGTGTTAAATGTAATTTTTATGGATGTGACATGCATACATATGATATTCTGCTTAGGTTGCATATGGGTTAGGAATTATGGAACGAAGGAAGCTTATGAGGATCGCATGGTTCTTGACAATCCTGGATCCACCGACGGGTTTTAAAGCCCAATAAGTAAATGAAGGTAGTTCTGCAACCGGGCTACCATTGATGTGTCAGTTGGGTGGGTCGATATTTATATCCCTACATGGTATGACGGGGGACGGAGCTGGGGTGTAGCGGATGGATTATTGGGATGGGATTGTATCGTATGTTTGATGTGTAATGATTTTTGAATGCTTGCTTTTTGTCGAAGGTTGTACACACTGAGTTTGCAAAAACTCACCCCCACTTTTATTTTATTTTCAGGTAATGCTCAGTAGAAGATTCGATGTTTGGAGGGACTCTGGGTGGCCAGCTAGCAAGATAATTTGGACTTATTTTTTAAAAAAAAAAGCATATAAGTTTCTATTTTATTAAGTACTATTCAAATCAGTTTGTAATAGGGCTTCTATTTTGTTATTATTTGGATTATTATTTCTATGTGATGTAATTATAAGAGGTTGAACATGGTTCCTTAAACTATAGTATGTCTTTTCTACATTTCCGCAACTAAATTTTTAAGTGACATGTTTTCATCAAATCTTATGTTTCAAACAAGTGATTGAAAGGAGTTTATTTTTAAGATTTTCTTTTATTTTAAGAAGGGTTTTCAATGAAAACATAGTTTTCACTACAACACTTCAATGTGACACGTCGAATTCGGCCATAAGTCCGAGTCGGGTTTTGGGTGCTACAGTTTTGGGGTGGTCTCCCTCTAGTAGTCGTATTACTTACTTTCACTAGTTGATCTCTTTCAGCTATAAACTTACTTTCGTCGGTTCAGCTATAAACTTTTCTGGATAATACCGAAGATAATGATCAAGAGATCCACATCTGAAACAAACTCCGCTTATTATTCTACATTCACTGTAACGCCACTTATTGTAGTTTTTACATTCAGGTACAACATTTCTAACACTACCCACATTGGCAACAAATGTCGTTTGAGGTTTAGAGCTAAAATGTCTCTCATCTCTATCTCTGATTGAAATCCCCACAAAAGCAGTAGAACGAGGATGATATTCTCTAGATTTCTTTGATGCTAACTGATGTAATTTTCCCGCAAATATCTTTCTAAACTCTCTAGCCTCAGAATCGACTTTTCTCTTCTCTTTGCAAAGCTCTTCGGCTTTACAAGCTCTGTCAAAAAGAACAACAAACTTTTTTAGATCAAGAATCCCAACTAATAATCTGATTTTTTCATTTAATCCATCTTCAAACCTTTCACACATTATAGCCTCGAAAAAAAACACATTCATAAGCATATTTGCTGAGTCGTAAAAACTCTCTTTCATATTCTGTTACCAACATCTGACCCTCCTTCAATTCAAGAAATCCCTTTCTTTTCTAATCAATGAACCTTTGCCTGATGTATTTCTTTCTAAATTCAACTTGAAAGAACTCCCAAGTAACTCTTTCTCACGGAACTACAGATATCAAAGTATTCCACCACTGGTACGCAGTGTCTCTCAACAATAATATAGCACATTTTAAACATTCTTCAACTTTGCAAGACAATTCATTAAATACCCGAATCATGTTCTCAAGCCAAACCTCGACTCTCTCAGGGTCATCGTTAACAGTGGCTCTGAATTCCTTAGCCACGTGCTTCCGTATCTTTTATTGAATCAAAAAGGATCCATACTTTGAGAAACTACAGGGATCGGTTGGGGAATAGATACGGGTGGAGGTTGCTGAACAACCGAGTTTGTACGTATGTTTTGAGTGAACCACTCGGTCATTATTTGAAAGAGGGCCTCTTTAGCCTCACCTTCTTGACTACTCGACACGGGTTTAGATTCAGAAAGAGCTGTCCCTTGAGCGGGAGATGGCGTATTACTCTCAACATCATCTGCTATAGCTCGTTCGAGATCCATTACTATATAAAACACATTTGAAAGTGTCAGGAGTCATAACACTATCACAGTTTATATGTGGCATGTATAGCTAAACTCACATGCGCTACATTAGTCCTAGAATTGACTAAACCGTAGTTCTAATACTAATAAATGTAACACCCCTCACCTGTATTCAATGCCGAAATAGAGTTACAAAGCATTACTGGACTTATAACACATATAACCATACTTTTCTCATGCATTCACTCAATTCATACAATCATGATTCAATCTCAATCAATTTGTCCCTTATAATAGCCTACGAGGCCTTAAACATGCTTTAGAAAGACCTCGAGACTAAACAAATAATTCAGAAAAAAATTTGGAAACTTAGAAAATTTTGCTTCAAACAGAGGACACACACCTGTGTAGATAGGCCATGTGTCACACGATCACTAGACACGTCTGTGTCACCAGTCGTGTGCTAGGCCATGCCAAAACTGTAGGGTATACTGACTTATGCAACATGGCCAAGTCACACGCCCGTGTGCTAGGCCGTGTGCCAATTAGGGGGTATACTGACTTGTACCACACGGCTGGTCACACGCCTGTGTGGCGCATTCTCGCATCATTTTAGTTTCAACACCAGGGGTCACATGACTGTGTAACATGACCGTGTGTCACACACGGCCGAGACACACGCCCATGTAGATAAAAATAGGCTATTTGCAAATCCATTTTTGCCACCCTATTTTTACATGCATGCACAAGAATAAATTGCAACATTTTATAACCCAATAGGCAGCTATTCCACACATATTATATCAATACTATGCAATTCAACATAGTATTCAAATGCCTAATCAATATCATGCATTTTCCATTCATATGCCAACTACATATCAAGACAACGTTTCTATATTTTCATTCCATGTACTACTTGCAAATACATGCCATATTTACATATATCCATAAATTCAAAGGTACCAATCAAAAATTGGATAGTGTGATGCGTAAGTCTAACTTATCCGAATCGAACGAGCTATCGAACCTCTATAAAACTTGGAAAAAGAAACAGAGTAAGCTTTATAGCTTAGTAAGCCAATATAATTCAGAATTTAACTTACCATTTATACATAACCAAACAATTAAACAAAGTATATCAAATTCACTTGCCAAATGCCTATACACAAGCATTCATCAACAAGTTAGTCACGTAAGTGCATGTAATCATCCATTATCTCAATTTAATACTCAATACATTGTATCATATAGAATTCACATATATCATGTACATCATTTGTAACATTTCACTTTCAATCATATAAATAGTAATTCATTCGATAACAGTAATTCATTTGTGTAACACATAGCTTTTTCATACGAACTTACCTCGAGTTGCTCGGATGAAAATTATCAACTATTCATCCAATTTTCCTTTTCCCCGATCTAATCCAATCTCAACTTATCTTGATCTATATATTATCAAATTTAGCACATTCAGCTTTCATTCTATTCAATTTAGCCCAAAACACACATTAAGGCTATTTTACACATTTGCCCCTAAACTTTCACATTTTCACAATTCAGTCCTTATCACATAAAATTCCAAATTCATGCAACTAATCACAAACCCATGCTTAGTCGAATTTAAATGAAGTCCCTAGCAACCCATATCTTTTATTTTTCACACTTTTACCTACATAACTTTAAATTTTACACGATTTAGTCCTTTTTATCAAATTAAGCATCCAGACAATAAAATTTCTTTATGAAAATTTCACTTAATAATTCTATCATGCTGTAAACTTTAATAAAATAATAAAATAAATATTTTGACTTCAGATTTGTGGTTCTGAAACCATTGTTCCGATTTGACCAAAAACGGTTGTTACACAAGGAGTTAATCACAATTCATACAATATTAAAGCAATTTAAAACATAAATATAACAATGCATTATTTATATACGAACTTACCTTGGTACAAAATTAGTAGAATTTGACCTAATCGTTAAATACTTTGTTTTTCCCCCGATCTAGGTCCAAATCTCATTTTTCTTGATCTATAATAATAAATTTAACTTATTTAACACACACATTGTTCAATTCAGTCCAAAAAATATATTATGGCAAAATTACATTTTTGCCCCTAATGTTTCAAATTTTTACAATTTAGTCCCTAAGCTCGTAAAATGATTTTCATCCAATTTCTTCATTACCCAAGTCTACCCAAATCTTTATCATACTCATACTAGCCCACATTTTTCATTCTATCACACTTTTACTACTCATTTTTGTAACTTTTACAAATAGGTCCTTTTGATATTTTTACCTAAAATCACTTAGCAAAAGTTGTTTATCTAACACCGAACATGCATTTTCTATCTTTAGACATCAAAACACACAAATATCTAACATAATTAAAATTTTAAACTTTATCTTTCATTCAAATTAGTCATTGAATAAGCTAGATTAGGTTGCAAGGATCTCAAAAACATGAAAATCATTAAAAATGGGGCTAGAATGGACTTACAATCGAGCTTGAAAGCTTGAAAAACCCTAGCTATGTCTACCTCTTCTAAATTTCGGTCAACGGGTAGAAGATGAGCAAAAAGTGGCTTTTATTTTACTTATTAATTCATTTATTAACCAAATGACCAAAATGCCCCTAACTTAAAACATAAAAATTCTCTTACTTCTTTTCCATTTTAGCCTAATTACCATCTAAGGACCTTTAATTTAAATTTTCATTACAATTAGACACCTCTAGCTTATAGAACTCAAGTGTTGCACCTTTTACACTTTAGACCTTTTTGCTAAATTGAGTGCTCAAACATCAAAATTCTCTAATGAAATTTTCACAGAATCATTCCATAAAACTATAGACCATAAAAATATAAGCAAAAAAAATTTTCTGCGTCGACTTTGTAGTCCTGAAACCACAGTTCCGACTAGACCTAAGGGCTGTTACATACAGTTTAGTCGATTCTCAGACTAACGTAGCAAGTATGAGTTTAGCTATACATGCCATTATATAATTTTTGATAGTTTGATATCTCCTGACCATTTTTAAATTCGTTTTTCATATAGTAATGTCATCCAACCAAGCTAGTTGAGAGCACTGCTCAAACTTCCGTTCAACGAGCTGTATCTAGTAGTAGAAGGCCCGTATTTGAGGGTCGAGGTAAGGAGGCAAAAGAAGCCTTCTTTCAAATGGAATGAGTGGTTCACTAAATATTTGAGAACAAATCCTACTCTACAACAACCTCCCCCACCTACAACTTAATCGGTCTCAGAGATGCCACAGAGTTTTGAACATGTTAGAGTCGGTAAGCCTCCAGTGGATAAAATATATAAGTATGGGACAGAGGAATTTAGGGCTACTGTAGATGATGATCGAGAAAGGGCTGAGTTTTGGTTGGAAAATACCATTAGAGTTTTAGATGAATTATCACGTACACCAGCTGAGTGTTTAAAATGTGCAGTATCTTTACCGAAAGACACAGATTATCATTGGTGGAATACCAAGAGAAAATGTTACTTGGGAATTCTTCTGCACTGAATTTAGAAAGAAGTATATCAGTTAAAGATTTCTGGATCAGAAAAAGAAAGAATTTTTAGAGCTTAAATAGGGAAACATGACCGTATCTAAATAAGAGCGGAAATTTGTTCAGTTCAGCAAGTATGCCAGAGAATAGGTCCCGACTGAGGCTGATATGTGTAAACGTTTTGAAGAGGAATTAAATGAAGATATCAAGCTATTGATTAGAATTCTTGAACTAAGGAAATTTGTGGTTTTGGTTAATCGAGCACACAAAGTTGAGGAATGAAGTAAAGAAAAGAATCAAGCAAAGAGAAAAGCTCAAATTTCTGGTAAAAGATTTATGGGCAAATCACAATCATCTGCTTTAAAAAAATCAAAGAAGTACCATGATCATTTTGCCACCTTTATGGGATATTCTAGGAAAGAACGAGGTACATAGCTTATCATTGGTGGAATACCAAGAGAAAATGTTACTTGGGAATTCTTCTAGACTGAATTTAGAAAGAAGTATATCAATCAAAGATTTCTGGATCAGACAAAGAAAGAATTTTTAAAGCTTAAATAGGGAAGCATGACTGTATCTGAATACGAGCGGGAATTTGTTCGATTAAGCAAGTATGCCAGAAAATGGGTCCTGACTGAGGCTGATATGTGTAAACGTTTTGAAGAGGGCTTAAATAAAGATATTAAGCTATTGATTAGAATTCTTGAACTAAGGACATTTGTGGTTTTGGTTGATCGAGCACACAAAGCTGAGGAATTATGTAAAAAAAAAAAAGCAAGTAGAGGGAGAAGCTCGAATTTCTGGTAAAAGATTTATAGGAAAATGTAACGCCTTAAAAATCCCGAAACCCAAAAATCCTGAAACCTCAAACTTTTTTTATTTTCGGTTTTGATAAAAATTGTGTTTTATGTTCCTAGCTATGTGATAATTATAGTAGGTCTTAATTGAGGTTTGAGTTCGAACCTAGGGGTAATTGAAATTATAGTTTAATTATTAAAAGAACCTTGTTGGAAAGTAGTTTGGATTTTAAATAAAGATGGGGAAAAATGGCATCAAAAAGCCTTATGGAATAGTGGCTAAGTGACGCCACTTAGAATGTAGGGAGGTGGCGTTAGTGGCTAGCAAGGAGATCCAAGGTTTGGATCCTAGTTTAGTATTTTTATAAGTTTAATTTTGGCCTTTTAGAAGATGGAAGTGGCATGAAGATGGACTCCAAGGGGAGTGATCAGAAGAGAAATTTGAGGAAAGGATCAAGGGGTTATCAGGGAGAAAAATGAGGGGATGAGAAGTGAGAAGCAAGTGGAGCCGAAATGGGAAATTGGGCTTGAGGAATTGGGCCACAAGGGTTATAAATAGGTGTCGAATTCAAGGGTTTCAGGCTAATGCTGAAATCTTTTTTTCACCTTGCTACCGAAAACCCTATTCTCTTCAAGATCCAAAAAGCCAAAAACCCTATTCTCTTCAAGATCTAAAAAGCTGAAAACCCTTGCTTCCTTCTTTCTTTTCTTGGGCCGATTCTTTATTCTTCCTTTGCTCAAGTCTTTGATCCATTGTTATTTAGCCGATTTCTTCTTAATTCCCTTGGTGCTAGATAAACCTTGTTCATCATACCAAGTTGAAAGTCAAAAATCCGAATCTTCCAAGAGCCGAATACTCTTTGGCCGAATCTAGTGTAAGTGTTTGCTCTTCCAGTCGGTTTTTGCTAAGGTATCAATTATTGTTCCTCACTTCTTCTAATCGGTTTTTGTGTAGAAAGAGGTATCAAATTTTAGTTTTTGGATCCCTGTCGATTTGCTCTTCAAGTGAGAGACTTTGGTAAGTACTTTTAATCTTAGTTGGCCGAATGGTCATAGTTAAGGTAAGAGGACTTCTGTTGGGTACGAGTCACCTATTATCCTAGTTTTAATAGTTAAGATTGATGCAGATCTAGGAGTTGATCGTGGTTAGTGATTAAAGAAGGGGATGTTGTACTTGTCGCACAAGGTAAGGCGAAAGGTGAGGTTTCAGTTTTAGTAAAAATATGTATTAAGCATGCGATTAATTGTATGATGATATCGTTTGTAGGTTGGTGACTAAGGGAATTGCAGCACACTTGCTTACCAGGTGTGTTCATACACTGCACACACATTATGTATCGGCAAAAGCTGAAATGCCGAAAAGCCGAAAGTTTGGCTTATGTAGTCATGCGAGTGCGCGAACACTCATAAGGGGGAGACCGATAGGTTGCCTGAGGCCCAACGGGCGATTCCGTGGACTTGGGTTGTGATTTGGCCATATGGGCTGGAATGGGCTAAATAGGCCCGACGGGCTGTTGTGCCCATAATAGGTAAAAACTGAATGTTGATGCTATGTGATACGAACTTGTATGTAAGCACGAATATGAATGTGACTGGGCCTAATGGGCCATATAAATGTGATTTGGGCCTAATGGGCCATATACAGGTGATTTGGGCCTAATGGGCCATATGAATATGATTGGGTTTAATGGGCCAAATACAGGTATGTGAAATTGTTTGGGCTTTGTAAGGGGTTTTAGGCCTAGTATATGATATCCACATAAGACTTAATTAATATATTGCGACCGTGGGCAAGTCAAAGGGTCAAGGTGTGGCAACGGGTATATGCATGTCTAGGATTGGATCTAGTGAGAGCTTGGTACTTAAGCGGTCTTAATGACTCACCTCCTCTTTTCTACAGTCCTACCTAGTGCATAATGTTCATTCATCTTATCTCACGGGACTCATTAACGGGCCAAGGTAAGTGAAAACCGTAATTAAGGGAAATTTACCGAAATGCCCCTAAGGGCGAAAATGACCAAAATACCCCTAGGTGTTGAATGTACGTTTTATGGATGTGACACGCATACATATGATGTTCTGCTTAGGTTGCATATGGGATAGGAATTATGGAACGGAGGAAGTATACGAGGATTGCATGGTTGCTTGACAATCGTGGATTCACCGACGGCTTTTAAAGCCCAATATGTTAATGAAGGTAGTTCCGTAACCGAGCTACCATGGTGTGTAGGCTGGGTGGGTCGATATTCATAACCCCACATGGTGTGATGGGGGACGGAGCTGGTGTGTAGTGGATGGATAATTTGGATGGGATTGCATTGCATGACTCATGAATGATGTTTTTTTTGAATGCTTGTTTTTGCCGAGGGTTGTACACACTGAGTTTGCAAAAACTCACCCCCTCTTTTATTTTATTTTCAGGTGATGTTAGTAGAAGGTTCAACGTTTGGAGGGGCTCTAGGTGGCTGGCTAGCAAGATAATTCGGACTTGGTTTTTTTTAAGCATTTAAGTTTTTATTTCTTTTTAAGTGTGTTCAGACCAGATTGTAATAAGGTTTTCATTGTGTTATTATTACTTGAATTATTTGGTTTATTATTTTTATGCGATGTAATTATAAGAAGTTGAACATGGTTTCTTAAACTATAGTATGTTTTTCTACACTTCCGCAACTCAATTTTTAAATGTCATGTTTTCATAAAAACATATGCTTCAAACAAGTGATGTTAAGGAGTTTTTTTTTTTTCTTTTTGTTAATTAAGGTTTCTTTTATTTTAAGAAGCGTTTTCAATGAAGACACGATTTTCGCTAAAACACTATAATGTGACACACCAGATTCAACCATAACGTCTGGACCGGGTTAGGGTGTTACATTTAGTGGTATCATAGCCCAGGTTGCAAAACTCGGGCTGTGAAGTGGGCCTTATTACTTGGTTTTTTTTTTTGTGTTTTAATTTTTTTTGATCGAATTACAATGTTTTTGGAAAAGGGGAAGTCTTACTGAGTGGCACACCAAGTCTCCAATGTCGAACCAAGTAAGTTCTTTTGTTCTTGAGCCTGTTTAAATTGCTATACAGTAGATAGTTAGAGGGCTACTTTAGACGATTATGTTAGAATGGAACTGAAGCTCGTAGGATCTTGAAACTATAGAGGATTTACGAAAACAACTCTCTTTTTAAATACTTTCATAAAACATCGGGTTAATTATTGAAACTAACTAAAACTTCATAAAACTTTTAATCCTGAAAATACGTGAATCGAAGATGAGTGCTAGAAGAGGTGCGAGAGGCCGTGGCCGAGGCCACGGAAGTGTTAGGGCTGAATCCTCTGCATCAGGCCATATGCCCGATGATGTAGTAGAAGAGTCTCCGGCCTCACCTGTGGCTGGGAATGGACAGTATGATTGGGCCGCAGGAGAAGATGCATTGTCTCAGGCAATGCTGAGGATTTTGGATAAGGTCGCTGGGCCCAATAATGGCAACGAAATTTGGGGGTCCATTCCAGAAAGACTTCGATCGAATGGGGCTGAGATCTTTAAGTGCATGGATGGCGTGGCTCCTAATGTGGCGAAATATTGGTTGGGGGCCACTGAAAGGATAATAGAGGATTTGGACTACACACCGGAACAAAAGCTGAAAGGAGCTGTGTCACTATTAAGGGAAGAAGCCTACCAGTGGTGGTTGATAGTGAAAGAGGGCACCCAACAGGAGGGGGTTACTTGGGAGTTCTTCAAAGCGCTTTCCAAGGGAAGTATGTGGGTGCAAGCTATGTGGATGCTAGAAGGAAGGAGTTCATAAACCTGACCCAAGGAAACAAATCAGCGGCAGAGTATGAGGCGAAGTTTCTACACCTTAGTAGTTATGCAAGAGTAATGGTGGAAACAAAGTATGAGCGTTACGTTAGGTTTGAGGATGGACATAGAGATGCCTCAGGGTACTGATAGCTCCACAAAGGGAGCGAGTTTTCTCAGAGTTGGTGGAGAAGGCAAAGATAGCGGAGGAGGTAAAGCGTACTGAGTTCTTAAATCGAGAAAAATAAAGGGGTAAGAGTAAAAGGGAGGCTGAGACTCTTGGTGTTGGACAAATGCCTAGGGCTAGGGCCAGAGTTAATGGGCCAGATAGAACAGGACCCCCTGCTGTTAATCCAGGGGTGCCACTTTGTGCTGGTTGTGGGAAAAGTCATGTAGGCGGGTGTTGGAAGAGGACGGGAGCTTGTCTAGCTTGTGGATCTATGGAGCATAGGATCAGGAATTGCTCTAGAATGTCAGCTCAGGTGCTAGTCGTGGACCGAGGTGGTGTACAGCCACCGAGAGGTGGTCAACTACCACCGAGAGGCTGTGATCAGGCCAGGGGTGGAAACGGTTTGGGTCATAGGGCACCAGGTAGAGTTGCTGGTCATGCTGAGGTGAGGCAGCCATCTTTGGTCTATGCAGCATGTCGTCAAGAGGATGGAGATGCTCCAAAGGTGAATAATAGTATGTACTTACCCATAGTATGCTATTTACTAAGTTGGAATTAGAATGTGCAGCAGAAGTGTGGTGTGGTAGTCTGTGTTAGTAGTTGGAAATTTCAAGGACAAAATTTCTTTTCGGGGGTAGAGTTGTAACGCCCCCAAAAATCCCGAAATCCTGAACTTTCTTGGTTTTCGGTTTGGATAAAAATTGTGTTTTATGTTCCTAGCCATGTGGTAATTTAGTATGTCTTAATTAAGGTTTGAGTTCGAACCTAAGGGTAAATGAAATTATAGTTTAATTATTAAAAGGACCGTGTTGGCAAGTATTTGGGCTTTTAAATAAAGATGGGGAAAATGACATCAAAAAGCCTTATGGAAGAGTGGCTAAGTGACGCCACTTAGAGTGTAGGGAGGTGGCGTTAGTGGCTAGCAAGGAGATCTAAAGTTTGAATCCTAGTTTAGTATTTTTAGAAGTTTAATTTTGTCCTTCTAGAAGGATGGAAGTGGCGTGGAGATGGACTCCAAGGGGAGTGATTAGAAGAGAAATTTGAGGAAAGGATCAAGGGGTTATCAGGGACAAAAATAAGGGGATGAGAAGTGAGGAGCAAGTAGAGCCGAAATGGGAACTTGGGCTTGAGGAATTCGGCCATAAGGGTTATAAATAGGTGCCGAATGCAAGGGTATCAGGCTAATGCCGAAATATTTTTTTCACCTTGCTATCGGAAACCCTATTCTCTTTAAGACCCAAAAAGCCGAAAACCCTTGCTTCATTCTTTCTTTTCTTATGCCGATTCTCTATTCTTCCTTTGCTCAAGTCTTTGATCCATTGTCAGTTAGACGATTTCTTCTTTATTCCCTTGGTGCTAGATAAACCTTGTTCATCATACCAAGTTTGAAAGCCGAAAAGCTGAATCTTCCAACGGCCGAGTACTCTTTGACTGAATCTAGTGTAAGTGTTTGCTCTTCCAGTTAGTTTTTGCTAAGATATTGATTATTGTTCCTCACTTCTTCTAATTGATTTTTCAGTAGGAATAGGTATCGAATTTCAGTTTTTGGATCCCATCGATTTACTCTTCAGGTGAGAGACTTTGGTAAGTACTCTTAATCTTAGTTGGCTGAATGATCATAGTTAAGGTAAGAGAACTTGTGTTGGGTACGAATCACCTACTATTATGGTTTTAATAGTTAAGATTGATACAGATCTAGGAGTTGATCGTGGTTAGTGATTAAAGAAAGGGTTGTTGTACTTGTCGAGCAAGGTAAGGTGAAAGGTGAGGTTTCAATTTTAGTAAAATATGTATTAAGCATGTGATTAATTGTAGGATGATATCGTTTGTAGGTTGGTGACTAAGAGAGTCGCAGCATGCTTGCTTACCAGGTGTGTACATACACTGCACACACATTATGTATCGGCAAAAGCCGAAATGCCGAAAAGCCCTAAGTTTGGCTACGGTAGAATTGTGAGTGCATGAACACTCATAAGGGGGAGACCGATAGGTTGCCTGAGGCCCAACGGGCGATTCCATGGACTTGGGTTGTGATTTGGCCATATGGGCTGGAATGAGCTAAATAGGCCCGGTGGGCTGTTGTGCCCATAATAGGTAAAAACTGAATGTTGATGCTATGTGATACGAACTTGTATGTAAGCATGAATATGAATGTGACTGGGCCTAACGGGCCATATAAATGTGATTTGGGCCTAATGGGCCATATACAGGTGATTTGGGCCTAATGGGCCATATGAATATGATTGGGCTTAATGGGCCAAATACAGGTATGTGAAATTGTTTGGGCTTTGTAAGGGTTTTGGACCTAGTATATGATATCCACATAAAACTTAATTAATATATAGCGACCGTGGACAAGTCAAAGGGTTAAGGTGTGGTAACGGGTATATGCATGTCTAGGATTAGATCTAGGGAGAGCTTGGTACTTAAGCAGTCTTAATGACTCACCTCCTCTTTTCTGGAATCCTACCTGGTGCATAGTGTTAGTTCATCTTATCTCACGGGACTCGTTAACGGGCCAAGGTAAGTGAAAATCGTAATTAAGGGAAATTTACCGAAATGCCCCTAAGGGCAAAAATGACCAAAATACCCCTATGTTTTGAATTTAAGTTTTATGAATGTGATACACATACATATGATGTTCTGCTTAGGTTGCATATGGGGTGGGAATTATGGAACGGAGGAAGTATATGAGAATCGCATGGTTGCTTGACAATCGTGGATTCACCGACGGCTTTTAAAGCCCAATATGTAAATGAAGGTAGTTCCACAATCGAGCTACCATGGTGTGTGGGCTGGGTGGGTCGATATCATATCCCCACATGGTGTGACGGGGGACGGAGCTAGTGTGTAGTGGATGGATAATTTGGATGGGATTGCATTACATGATTGATGAATGATACTTTTTTTTTTTGAATGCTTGTTTTTTTACGAGGGTTGTACACACTGAGTTTGCAAAAACTCACCCCCTCTTTTATTTTATTTTCAGGTGATGCTCAGTAGAAGGTTCGATGTTTGGATGGACTCTGGGTGGCAGGCTAGCAAGATAATTCGGACTTGGTTTTTTTAAGCATTTAAGTTTTTATTTCTTTTTAAGTGTGTTCAGACCAGATTGTAATAAGGTTTTCATTGTGTTATTATTACTTGAATTATTTGGTTTATTATTTTTATGTGATGTAATTATTAGAAGTTGAACATGGTTTCTTAAACTATAGTATGTTTTTCTACGCTTCTGCAACTCAATTTTTAAATGACATGTTTTCATAAAGGCATATGCTTCAAACAAGTGATGTTAAGGATTTTTTTTTTTTTTGTTAATTAAGGTTTCTTTTATTTTAAGAAGGGTTTTCAATGAAGACACGGTTTTTGCTAAAACACTTCAATGTGACACACCAGATTCGACCATAGCGTCTGGCCCGGGTTTGGGGTGTTACAGAAATTCACATCCATATGCTTCAAAGAAATCAAAGAAGTACCATGACCATTTTACACCTTTACGGGATATTCTGGGAAAGAGCGAGTCTCTCAACATTCTAACCCAAGATCTTCGTCTCTATCTGTAACAAGTGTGAGAAGTGTCGGTAACCCCAAATCGAGGTGTAAACACTGTAATAAATTTCATTTTGGGGAGTGTCGTTTGAGAAGTGTAGCCTGTTACCGATGTGGTTCTCTTTATCATTTCCTTAAAGATTTCCCGGAAAGGATTGAAAAAGATACTGATCAAACTTCGAAGCCGAGTAATCCCACCTCAAGAGGTAGACCAGCCCATCACCCTGGCAATGTCAGTGGCAGCTGAGGTACTACAAGGGATTTAGCAGTTAAACCTGAATCACGAGCACCGGTAAGAACATATGCTATTCTTGTTAGAGAATATGCTTCTGCACCAGACATCATTACTGGTACATTTTCTCTTCTTGATACTGATATTACTGCTTTGATTGATCTTGGATCCACACATTCATACATATGCACAAATTTAGTGTTTGTTAAGAATTTACCTGTTGAATTCACTGAATTTTTGGTTAAAGTTTCAAACCCCCTGGGCTAGTATGTTATGGTGGATAAAATTTGTAAAAAATTTTGGTTGATGGTAAAGGGTTAGTTCTTTTCAGCTAATATAATGTTGTTGCCCTTTGATGAATTTGAAGTGATTTTGGGAATAGATTGGCTAACTCATCATGATGCAATGGTGAACTGTAAACCGAAATATATTGTATTCAAATGTCAGAATGGTAAATTACTCCATGTGGAATTTGATAAATTGAATGGGTTATCTAATGTGATTTCGGCAATATCAGCACCGAAATATATTAGAAAGTGATATTATGCATATCTTGTATATGTGTTAGATACTAAAGTATTTGAGTCAAAAATTCAATCAGTGCCGGTTGTTTGTGAATTTTCTGATGTATTTCCGGAAGAGTTACCTGGTTTACCACTGGTTAGAGCAGTGGAGTTCTCTATAGATCTTGTTCCGGGGACAACACTGATATCCAGAACACCCTACAGAATGACTCCTATTGAATTGAAAGAGTTGAAAGCACAGTTGCAAGAATTGACTGATAGAGGATTGGCTCAACCTAGCTTTTCACCTTGGGGTGCACAAGTTCTGTTTGCAAAGAAGAAAGATGGATCATTGAGATTGTGTATAGACTACAGACAATTGAACAAAGTCACAATAAAAAAACAAGTATCCACTGCCTCGAATTAATGATCTATTTGATCAGTTGAAAGGTGCCACAGTATTTTCAAAGCTTAATCTCCGTTCTAGCTGTTATCAGCTACGGTTGAAGGAATCAGATGTTCCAAAGATAGCTTTCAGAACCAGGTATGGGTATTATGAGTTTCTTGTAATGCCATTTGGATTGATGAATACACCTACAGTATTCTTGGATTTGATGAACAGAATTTTTAGACTGTATCTAGACAGGTTTGTGGTGGTATTTATTGATGATATTTTGGTATATTCCCGAGATGAAAATGAGCATGCCGACCATTTGAGAATTATGTTGCAAACTTTGTGAGAGAAACAATTGTATGCAAAATTTAGTAAATGTGAATTTTGCTACGGGAAGTTGGTTTTCTTGGACATATTATATCTGCTGAAGGTATCAGGGTGGATCCAAATAAAATTTCAGCCATTATTAATTGGAAGCCACCGAAAGACATGTCTGAAGTTAGAAGTTTTCTGGGACTAGCAGGGTATTATCAGAGATTTGTTAAAGGATTTTCAATGATAGCTTCTCTGATGACTCGATTGTTGCAAAAAGATGTGAAATTCGAGTAGTTTGATAAATGTCAGCAGAGTTTTGACAGATTGAAAGCTTTATTGACAAAAGCACCTATGTTGGTTCAACCTGAATCAAGTAAGGAATTTGTAATTTACAATGACTCGTCATTAAATGGTTTAGGTTGTATTGATGCAAGACGGTAAAGTAATAGCCTATGCTTCAACACAACTAAAACCACATGAAAGAAATTACCTGATACATGATCTGGAATTGGTAACCATTGTTTTTGCACTGAAAATTTGGCGACATTACCTATTTCGTGAAAAGTGTCACATATTCACCGATCATAAAAGTTTAAAGGATTTGATGTCACAGAAAGACTTGAACTTAAGACAGCGCAGGTGGCTTGAAGTATTGAAAGATTATGATCTTCTGTCTTTACTTGCCTTGTGAGCGATGAATGCTCGGTTGTCATTATCAGATGATGGTTCAATTATAGCTAAGTTAAAAGCTAGACCAATATTTTTGCAACAGATCTGTGAAGCTCAGAAGAGTGACGATAAATTACAAGTTAAACGAGAACAGTCTGAATTGAATCCTGATTTAGAATTTTAGATTGGTTCTAATGGTTGTTTGTTATTTAGAGGGGATATGTGTACCGAAGAACTCAGAATTTGTACAGAAGATTTTACATGAAGCTCATAATGGTAACATGTCTATTCATCCTGATAGTAATAAAATGTATAATGATCTGAAAAAAATGTGCTGGTGGCTGGGAATGAAATGAGATATTTCTAAATTTGTATCTAAATATTTGATATGTCAACAAGTAAAAGCTAAACACCAGGTGCCATCGGGATTATTACAGCCAGTTATGATTCCGGAATAGAAATGGGAAAGAATTACCATGGACTTTGTATCAGGATTACCCTTGCCTCCGAAGAAGAAAGATGCTATTTGGGTAATTTTCGACTGATTGACAAAGTCTGTACACTTTATTCCTGTGCATATGGATTTTTCCTTGGATAGATTAGCTAAATTTTATGTTTCTGAGATTGTTAAATTGCATGGAGTACGTGTCTCCAATATTTCAAATAGAGATCCTTGATTTACATCTCAATTTTGGAATAAGTTGCAAGAAGCTTTGGGTACACAGTTACATTTCAGTATCGCATTCCATCCTCAGACTGATGTACAATTCGAACATGTTATATAAATTATAGAAGATATGCTTCGGTGTTGTGTGCTTGAATTTGAAGGTAATTGGGAAAAGTATCTGTCTTTACTTGAATTTGCCTATAATAATAGTAATCTGTCCAGCATTAAAATGACACCGTATGATGCTATGTATGGTTGTAAATGTAGAACTCCATTGTATTGGATAGAGCTCAATGAGAAAAAAATACACGGAGTTGACTTGAAACTGAAGAAAAGGTGAACGTGATTCAGGACAATTTGAAAGTAGCCTCGGATAATCAAAAGTCTTATTCTTATCTTAAACAAAAAGAAATAGAGTTTTAAGTCAGCAACAAGGTACTCTTGAAAGTATCACCTTGGAAGAAAGTCCTTTGGTTTGGTCGCAAAGGAAAACTGAGACCATAGATCATTGAGCCATATGAAATAACAGAAAGAATCAGACCTGTTGCGTAACCATTAGCACTACCACAGAACTTGACAAAATTCATAATGTTTTTCATGTGTCTATTTTGCGTCTTTATTGGTCGGATCCTTCACATGTTATTTCTCCGATAGAAGTTGAAATTCAAAGCGATATGACTTACAGTGAGGAACCGATCAAAATCCTGGCGCGTGAAACAAAAGAGTTAAGAAATAAAAAGGTAGCATTGGTAAAGGTTCTCTGGCAACGACGTGGTATTGAAGAAGCTACCTAGAAACTGGAGGATACCATGAAGAAATAGTACTCAAGCCTCTTTACTGGTAAGATTTTCGAGGATGAAAATTCTTAAAGAGGTAAAAGTTGTAACAAACCATTTTTAGTGAAATCAGAACAGTGGTTTCGGGACCACAAATCTGAGCCAGAAAGAAAATTTATTTTATTATTATTGCATAGTTTACATTATGATTGGAATGTTATATGAAAATTTTGATAAGAAAATTTTATTGATTACAAAAAGGATCAAATTGCATAAAATGCAAAAGTAGAATTCTAGTAGCTAAAAGGATCAAATAGCTATGGAATTCAAAATAAGAGGTCCGTAAATGGAAATTAGACCATTAAATAAAAGTTAGTAGATATTTTTGGTGATTCATCCATGAAAAAATTAGAAAAGGCTAAAGACTAAATTGGAAATCAAAATAATTAAAAGATGATAATAGAAAATATCATCTTATTTTTCATCATCTTCCCCAAATTTGGATGGAAACCCTAGGTGAGAGAAAGGAAACTAATCAAGCTTAATTAGGTATGTTTTCTTGTCTCGTTTTTAGTAATTTTTATATTTTGAGATCAGAATAGCTTAATCTATTTATTTTGGGGATTAATTTGAAAAGTTATCAAAGTATGAAAATTTTTCCATGGATGAATTATCAAATTATGAAAATTTTTCCATGGATGAATATGCTGAAAATTTGAAGTTTATGGTAGAAAAATGGAAGGTTGTTAATACATAAACAACTTTTACAAAGAGAATTTTGATGAAATCATGATTTAGGGACTAAATTAAAAAATTGTAACATCCATGGGAAAATTCTGATTTTTATGAAATCCATGGGCTATTATTAAGACATGTAAAAATCGGTTAGGCTTGGAATAAAGATTAAATTGCATGAATTTCATTTTCCGAGCCTAGGGACAAAATTGACATTTATGAACAGTATAAGGCAAAATTGTAATTTTGCCTAGGATGCAAATTAAATCCAATTGATCATGAAAGGTGATAACTTGATGATTAATTTAATTTATATAGATCCGGACAACTCAAATTCGAAGTTAGATCGAGGAAAAGAAAAAGTTTCAAATTATTAGATTTTCATACACAAACAAGTGTTAAGGTAAGTTCGTGTAACCAAATTGTGTTTATTTATATACTTGAATTGTATGTGGTATGTGATTGTATGAATTATATAAATGATCAAAATAAATGAAATAATCATATGCTCAATTATGTCCAAAAAAATATTAAGCTCCATTTAAATAATGTAATTCGATGGATATATGTGATTTCCCATATTACATGTGGTCCTGCATATATTGCGGACAGAATATAGCTCAGAGGAGAAAATCTTGTTAAAGCCCTCTTGAGCATCCTGTTAAATAGTTCTTGCGAGCATCCTGATCGGTAGTGATTCTTGCATGTGTTGTGCACTACCGCAGCTCTGTGTGAACATCCTGTTACATGATTTGATCAGTTGTAATCCAACATATAATGCAGACATAAACGCAGCTCTACGTGAGCGTCCTGATATAGGCTCTTATCAGCTTCCTGACATGGCTCACTTGAACTCTCTGTTACTTTATCCTGTGCTCCCTCATATTAACTCTTCGGAGTTATCTATTAAGCTTTATGAGCTCCCTGAGTAAAACTCATCTGAGTTTCCTGTTTAGTCTGGATAAGTGTCCTGTTACATGGCTCATCTGAGCATCCTGTTATATGGCTTGAGAGTGTGCTCTCTGATTATTTGCCCTAATGGGTGCCCCTAATTATGAGTTGACGACTTACTGTTTTGTACACTTTACGTGTACTACCTGAGCTGAGTATCCATCAAAATTTCAATGATTCAACGGATAAATTGTTGAAATGAGAAATTATGAGATTAAATGAATTATATCTTAAATGTTCCTGAAATACCTAAAGTGTAACATGATGAGCTCATCCATGTTTAATTGATGCATAAATGAAATATGTGACTAACTTGCTTACTTGAGTGTATGTGATTAGGCAAATTGCCAATTTTTTGGGAAGCATGTTATTATATAATTATTTTACTAAATGCGATTGGTAAGTTTAATTCCTGTTATACGAACTTACTAAGCATTAAATGCTTACTAGGTTTTATTTTTCCTATTTTATAGTTTTCAGAAGCTCGATAAGGTTGGAGAACAATCGGAGAATCATCACCCTATCCTCTAGGTTGTTTTGGTATAAAAAGTAACCTTATTTTGATATAATGGCATGTATAGGTTAGCTTGGCCTAGGTTGGCATGTGAATAGCTGTTTGTAACTTAGCCATTGGAATGGCTAAAAATATCTATATATTTTATTGGTATGTTATTATAAGGTTATATATCATGATTAACTTATATGTATGTAGTTTGGTTAAATTGAATTAGGGTAAAATATAAATCATTAGCAGAAGGTAAGTTTGATCATACGAATATGTGATAGTATTTCATACATGTTAATATTGTTTGCTTGATTTATATGACTTGAATTAGTTGGAAAATGTATGTAAATGTTAATGTAGGTTGAAGGTTAAATTTGGGTGAGAAATAAGGCTATGAAATGACTTTATTTTGTCCACACGGGCGTGTGTCTTGACCATGTGTGACACATGGCCTGATACATAGGCAAGTGGTTTGGCCGTGTGTCCCCAATATCTTAAATATTTAGAAACAGAATGCTCAGAATTGGGCACACGGGCAGAGACATAGGCGTGTGTCTCAGGCTTGTG
Source organism: Gossypium arboreum (assembly GCF_025698485.1). Taxonomy (NCBI): domain Eukaryota; kingdom Viridiplantae; phylum Streptophyta; class Magnoliopsida; order Malvales; family Malvaceae; genus Gossypium; species Gossypium arboreum. Next base: position 48,454,586 of record NC_069072.1, on the reverse strand, counting down.
TGACACATGGCCTAGAACATGAACGTGTGTCTTAGCTGTGTGAAACCTGCACCTAATTTGTGAAAATTAAATTGACCACACGGCATAGCACTTAGGTGTGTGGCAGGTCGTGTGGCACAAGTCAGAGAGTTACACAGGTAAGGACACAGGTTGGGACACAGCTGTGTGCCTCACATCGAATGCCCACACGGCCTGAGACATGGGCATGTCATTTGGCTGTGTGGCTACTCACACTGGCGTGTGACCCTTGTCTTAAAGAAGAAATTTTTAAATTTTTGCGAAAAATTCTCTGAGATCCTGATTTATTCCGAACTTAATTCTAATGTTTAAATTGGGCCTTGAGGGTCCATCCAAGGGAAAATATGATTAGTTTCGGATATGAAAAATAAATGACATGAATTACATGAAATTATTCTGTAAACTCTGGTAATGCTCCGTAACCCTGTTCCGGCGACGGATACCAGTTAGGGGTGTTACAATTCTCCTAGCAATTAGGCATGACAACTAAATTCATAAATAAAATTTAGCATTCCAACTCAAAAACTCAACTTCCAGAAACATGTAGAACCTTTCAAAGGTTCTTCTAATGACCCCGAAAGTCAGTGGTTATAGAAACGGTGGTTTTGGAACCCCGTTCTCCATTGATCAAGTCTGTAAATATTATTTAATAATATTTACAAGTTAACTATAATATTACATTGAACTTTGGTTTGACACATTAGTTAATTAGATAGTTAAGGTGCAAGTGTAACAACCCGATCTTAGTGGGATAAAGAATGGTGGTTTCAGAACCCCATAATCTGATAATCGAGACTGTAAATATTATTTAACTATTTTTATGAGTCAACCATAAATTTAAATTGAATTTATATATGATAAAATATCTAATTAGATAGTTAGTTAAGTATAAGTTGTTTGACCCTAACGTCAATGATTTTGGAAATTGAGGAACCGGGACCCCGTTTCCGTAAGTCAGTCTTGTAAATATTTTAATTAAATATTTAAGGAGTTAAATTAGAAGTGAAATGAATTTCAGTCAGGTAATTTTTGTCGAATTAGTGTTTAATTACGGTATCAGGACTAAAACATAAAATTGTTAAAAGCTCAATCTTAAAGAATCTACAATTAGAACTTAGTGTTAAGGGATGATATGGAAAATATACCAAGAATACAAGTATATATGGTCAGTTAGCTAAACATTATATATGTTTATATTAAATAAAACACTATTTAATTATAAAATAAAATAAAATATAATAATAATAATAAAGTGATGTTATGGTGGAAAGAAAGAGAAAAAAACTTATTTCTCTTTACATTTCCACATTTTTTAATTAAAGAAGAAAATGGGAGAAGGACCAGCAGGTTGGTTTCCAAAATTTCCAAGCTTAATTTGGTTAGTCCAATTTAGCTATTTTCTTATAATTTTTATGTTTTTGAAATCCCAAGAACTCAAGCTAGCTGACCCATACTGTATTTTTTGTTGCTGTTAAAGTTTGTGAATGTTACCCTTGTTGAGTAATTAAAGTTTTAGGGACCAATTTGATAGATCTTAAGTTTAGTATTAAAAAAGGACTAAATTGTAAACTCAATTGATGATTTTGTGTAATAGGGATTAAATTGAAAAAAATTCAAAATTTGTGGCAGAAATGAAAAATATGAAGTTAAATTAGGCTTAGAGTGAAATCAGTATAAAAATTAGTCGTTTAATTTAATAGATATCTTAGTACCGATTTTAGGGACTAAATTGCATAAAATGCAAAATTTGTATAAGTCTACAATTGAATATGAATGTGTTTGTAATTTCGTATGTTTTTGTTAATCCGTAGCTAACGTCAACCCAAATTTCTCGAAAAGGAAATAAAAGGTGAAGTTATCGACAAATAGCTCGGAGCTTATGGTTTGTGTTTCTATAACCCGAATCTTTTCAATTGTTACATTTATGGACTATGTTGCCCACTAATAAAATAAGGTAAGTTGGAAATGATAAAACGAGCTCAATTGAGTCTATTTGAATTAGTTGTTTTTTATAAGGACTAAATTGAATTGATTTGAAAATATGATATGTTGTTATAATTGGGAAATTGAATTTAGTTGATGATGATGCTGTCACATATGTGATTTAATGATTGGTTGATGAAATTATATTGTAGAACTGAGAAATTGAGTATAAACGAAATTGAAATAACGATGGATACTGGATAACATATTTTAAGTTCGGAATTATGGATTTGACATTGTACGATTTAATCAATTCGATTGAGATAGGGAAAATGTGTATGCTACAACTATGATAGCTCGATTTAAGATAAGCAAATGGATTGAGTAATTAGGTGATGTATTAGGGTTTTTAGATTGAGATGTTAAAATGCATTATAAATTTTATAATAGGTTTTAATGTTCGATTGTGGGAATACCACTAAGTTATACTCAATGTACAATTTTATTTTTTATGTGTAGGTTAGGTACCTTACGTTTCAATCATCGTCTCAGCATCCAACGACAATCCCGAACTCAATTTTTGGTGATTGATAGCACTAGAAAGAACATAGGTTTTCCTCTTTACTTATTGGTTAAATTGTTCCCTTCTAGTTATCATTAGCATATATTTTAGTATTTTCAGTTTAGTAAATTGCATTTTATAACTTAGTGAATCCTAGCCTATTTTATCCTTAATTTTGCTATCTTTTTGGTTTCATGTTGCTACATGAGTTAATTCCAGATTGCGTCCAGAATTGTCGCTGCACCTGATAGCTATCTGGATAAGAAAAGAATGTGTGACCTTTCTCGACTGGTATAACCAACCTGTATGTACTAGGACAAAATGATTCTGAGGAAAGGACACATATCCTGTTGGAGGAGGACATAAAAGTTTGACGTGAAAGAAAAAAAAAAAGGAGAGGAACGAAAGCTTTTTCTTGACCATCATCTTCTTCATCCAACCTTGAAGCTTGTGGCTATGGCAGCTTAAGCCTCTCACGGGTGAGCCAATGTGAACATTGATGCAGATTAGCTTCTGAAGAGGAGACTTTAGTGTGAGACAAGAGGGAATAGAGAGATTCAGTCGAGTTGTCTAGGAATAGTATTCTCCACTTGATTCTTTCTTATTTCTTTCTAAATGCCAGTGACTACTCTCTGTTTTCTATTTGTATGGAAGTACACATGAATTCTTGGTTAAATGTTATTTTATTCAATCTTGTTTTTATTATTTAATGTTGGGTTTGAATGTTTCTTAACACGGAAGTGTTATTGCAGTCACTGACACTGAAAAGTGCAGTGACAGTTCAAGCCAACAAGTATTACAACGTAAGTTGAGTGAGGATTAGAGGAATTTAGTCCCCTTGTTCTTAATGTGCCATATTGTCATTACTGGAAGGTGGGGTTAATGTGTATGCTTACGTCTAAGATTAAATAGAGGAGTGACTTTTGGTAAGATATACATTGAAATTATTTGCCTCGACAATCATCTATCTTTTTATACCTTGTGAGTACTTAGTATTCTGCTGAAAATTCATGTTGGGGATCCCAATTTATCATTATTATATTTTATTTTATTTTATTGTTTTCAAGTTATTGCTCTTACAACTATCCTTACAATTTATCTCGTTTCTATCTAGTTATTGCACCGACATTAATAGACAAAAGACAACAATCCCTATGGGATCGATATCCAATAGACTCACAGCATCTACTATACTTACATTGACAGTGTACCTTTCACATTATTGCTGTGATGTTAAACAGTCGATCAAGTTTTTGGCGCTGTTGCCGGAGATGGCATTTGTTTGATTTTTTTTTTTGTTTTTGTGTGTTTTGCACTTTATTTTCCTTACATAATATTTAGTATTCACTAACTGGTTTTTCTTTGTTGCTATTTATTCAACTTCATTTTAGGTGTTTTATGACCTAAAGCAAGTCGGATTTCTTGCCGATATTGATCCAAAAATTGAAAGGACAGTTGGCAGTAAACTTTGAGAACAAAGAAATATGGCTCTACCAGGGGACAATACAGCCAAACTCCCGATGTAACAGGAAAATGTTAATAACCTATTATTAACGCAAGATGCTCACATACAAAACAGGACTATACGAGTTTTGTAGTACCTATCTTGGATGATTTACAACCGGGAGTTGTTAGGCCAATAACCCAAGCTGGGAATTTTGAACTCAAGTCAATAATGTTTCAAATGCTGAATTCTAATGGACAATATGCTGGACTGCCACAAGAAGATGCGAAGAACATCTTAAATCCTTTTTATTAATTTGTGCTTCCTTTAGTCAACAAGGCATTCCTGATGATACCTTAAAGATGCAATTATTTCCTTATTCCATCCAAGGAAGAGCCCGTACTTGGTTTTTTGGGCTACCTATCGAATCAATTACTTCTTGGGATGCACTAGCAACGCAGTTTGTTTTACGATTTAACACGCCAACAATGAATCTTCGTCTTCGAAATGATATTACTGCTTATCATCAGCTGGATGATGAAAATCTGCACACCACATAGGAATGTTATAAATCTATACTGTAGCACCCCTTATCCGTATTCAACACCGAAACAGGATATGAGACATTATCGGACTCACATCACAAGCAAACATAAACTTCTGAGTCATAAATTTACGTCAAATTAAAACCATTCGTATTTAATCATAAAGTACCTAATACGAGCCTACAAGGCCCAAAACATACTTTAGAAGTGGTTTGGGACTAAATCGAGCACTTAGGAAATTTTTAAAAAACTTAAATTTTTTTTGCTAAGAACAGGGGTCACACACCCGTGTGGCTTGGGACATGCCTGTGTAGGTAGGCTGTGTGGTCACACACACCCATGTCTCTAGCCTGTGTAACTCTCTGTTTTGTAATGCATGAACAAATTGAGATCACACGGCCAAGTCACATGCCCGTGTGCTAGGCAGTGTGGTTAATTAAGTTTTCATAAAATGGGTGTAGACTTCACACGCCCGAGACACATGCCTATGCTTGAGGCTGTGTCCCTCACACGGCTGAGACACATGCTCTTGTCTCTGCTCGTGTGCTCAATTCTGAGCATTCTGTTTCTCAAAATTAAGATGTAAGAGACACACGGCCAGAACACATGCCCATGGGGCGAACCATGCGTCACACACGGCCTAGACACACGTCCATCTGTCTACCCGTATGGACAAAATAAAGGCTATTCACCAAGCCATTTGTCACCCTCTCTTACACCTGTACATGTACAAGTTCAATGGCATAATCCATGGCATGTTTAAGCAACCAAACATCCATAAACAAGGCTAAATCATATCATTCATTACCAACACTTAACATATTTACTTTAGCATAATTTACCAAATCAATTCATACCAAACTCACATTCACAAGTTTCAACATGAATACTTTCATCATGTAAAATTCTACTTAGGTTTCCTAGCACACCCAAGGGCCCATCTCATCCATTTCACAACAAGCCATTTAACCATAATAAACATATAGCAACCCATTACAAAACACAAAAACAAGAAGGCATTAACACATATACTTATATAAATGGGCTTACAACCATTTTAATTAAAATAAGCCAATTACATGGCTAAATATCAAATCACCTTAAACAAATATACGCCAATACATTTGGCCAAATCAAATGACACATATAACAAAAAGACCAAGTCTGTATACATGCTCAAAATGTTTTAAAATCATCAGTACCCAAAGGACAGTTTGATAGTGTGATGTGACTTCTGACGGTCTCTAATCTCGAGCTAGCTTGGTGACACTATAAAACATTGAAAATAAAACGGAGTAAGCTATATAGCTTAGTAAGCTCGTATGAAGAAATAAGAAACCTTATCGTACATAAATCATGCAAGTAATGTATTATAAGATGGCATAATTTACCCTAATTTCATGATCATAATTCACTTCCATCACAACCTACCTTAAATTTCTCATTTCACGAATTAATAATCATAAGCTTCGAGTACGTACCTGCACCATCTCGTAATGAATTTACACTTATTCTCATCTTTGACATACCCGTGAACCACTAGGAATAATAATGTCAGATACTTGGGATCTTACACACTAAGTGCCACATATGTAGCCAATGCTACCTCAATCTCATATCGCATAATTGCTCGTTCTCGAACTAATCAACAGGCCTGCTCACACAAGCTGTAAGTCAAGACGTAGCTACTCGGTGCTGCTCACACAAGCTGTCAAGTAACCACAACATATGTCAGTATACTCAGCCATTGGTAGGACATACGAGACCAGCACCCAGATCACATAATCACATAACACATGGTAACCCTAGTGACATGTCACTTGTATACTAATCTATTCCAAAGGTTCAAACGAGATTTCTTGCTTATCATACCTTCGTCAAACTCGTCCGTAAAGTTAAACTCGTCCACACAATCAATCATACAGTTCATGCAAATATTAAAGCATTTAAATAAAATTATATTAAAGCTTATTTAACATACAAACTTACTTTGGTTACAAAAACGACAAAAGGGAGCTATTCGTCAATTACTTTGTTTTTCCCCCGATCTTGACCTGAACTTCGTTTTTCTTGATCTATAATACCAAATTTAACTTATTTAATTATCACATTGTTCAATTCAGCCCAAAAACACACAATGGCAAAATTTATATTTTTGCCCCTAACTTTTTGACATTTTACATTTAGTCCTTAGGCTCGTAAAATGAATTTCATTCAATTTCATCACAACCCAAGCCTAGCCGAACCTTACTAGTACTCATAACAACCCACATTTTCCATTTATTCACATTTTTATACCCATTTTATAGACATTTACAATTAAGTCCCTATTTGGCGTTTTTATCAAAAATCACTTTGTAAATGTTGTTTAACTATCAACAAACATGCATATTCTACCATTAAACATCAAAATACACACCTATTCAACATGGGTAAAATTTTAGACTTTGATTTTCTTTCAAATTAGTCCTTGAAATAGCTAAATCAAGTTACAACAATCTCAAAAATATAAAAATCATCAAAAACGGGACAAGAACAGACTTAAAATCAAGCTTGAAAGTTGGCCAAACCCTAGCTATATCTTCCTTTGTGATTTTTGGCCATGGGGGGATGAAATTATGAACGCTTTTTATTTGTTAATTTTGTCTTTATTTACTAAATGACTAAAATACCCTTAATGCCTAACTTAAAATTTTACCTAGCCATATCCACTTTTGTCCATACTAAAATATAATGGTCTAAATACCATTTAAAGACCTCTAATTTAAGAATTCTTAGCAATTAGGCACCTTTAACATAGAGAACTCAAGTTTTGCACCTATTGCAATTTAGTCCTTCTAGTCAAATTGGACACTCAATTGATAAAATTTCTTAACAAGATTTTCACACAATCATTCAAGCATACTGTAGACCTTAAAGCAATAATAAAATAAATATTTCTACTTTGAATTTGTGGTCCCAAAACCATTGTTCTGATTTGACCCAAAGACAGGCTGTTACATTTACTTCGGCGTTGCCCCATGCACAACATTCAACCAGAAACACAAATTGAGATTTTTTATAATGGGATGAATTCATATACAAGGAATCTTGTCGATGCATCAGCCAATGGACCTCTACTGGATTGCACTTATAATGATGCTGTGAGAATTCTTGAGAGAATTGCTCAGAATGATTATTAATACCCTATCTCCAGAGCCGCATAAGGAAAAACTACTCCAGGAGTTATTGAATTGGCTGCAATAACTGCACTAGTGCTCAAGTTTCTTCTCTCACAAACATGATTAAAAATATGCAAGGGACTAGTGTCGTTGTACCTATACAAGTCGCTCAGTAAGTTGATGTTCCTACTTTTTGTTGTGAGATTTGTAGTGATAAACATAACTATGAAGATTGTCCACAACATCTGCAACAATTATTATGGCAACAATTGTTATGGTAACTCTTACAACAACTCTACATGCAGCCAACCGTTTTAGGGAACTTAGAATGCTGGACAAAATACCACAACATTCAAATATGGGAATACATCTACTTCGGGCAATTATAATCCAAGACAAGGGAATTACAATAAACAACAACAAAACTACAATCATCATACTCAAATGCATCCACATCAAGTCCAGACACATCCATACCAAAATTTGATGCAGTCACAACACTCTTCAATACCGAATCAGCATGTTCAAGGACATCAGTAGCAACCGTACACTCAAGCTTCTACTTCTAACCCATTAGCAACTCTTGAGGAGTTAATGTAGGAGCATATTACTCACACGGAACCTATCATACAAGTGAATTCATCTTTCATCCAAGTATTGGAGGCACAATTAGGAAAACTTACTTCAAATCTGAATACTCGACCACCAGGCTCATTACCTAGTGACACGAAAAATCCCAGTCCGAGGGAGAAAGAACATTGTAAGGTTATCACTATTAGAAGTGGTAAACAAACTGGTGAAACGTTTATAGACTCTATTGTAACATCTCAAGATACGGATGGAGTGATCACTGGTGAGAAGGTTGAATCTGTCAATGCATCAAACAAAGAAGTTCCAAAAATTGTCACTCATATACCTAATGTTCGACCTTCGAAACTGTCGACACAATCAAAGGTGTCAATACAAGCAGATGTATCTCTACCTTCACCTTTCCCACAAAGATTCAACAAGAATGAGCATAACAAGCAATATCAGCAGTTCTTGGACACACTGAAGCAACTACAGATCAACATTCCTTTAGTACATGCTTTGATCACATGAAATCTACTGCAGTGACATTATAACTAGCCGATTGATCCTTGGCTCAACCTAAAGGGAAAATCAAAGATGTCTTAGTTCGTATGGATAAATTTGTTTTTTGACTGATTTTATCATACTTGACTGTGAGGTAGACAAGGAGGTCCCCATAATCTTGGGACAACCATTTTTAGCCACTGGCTAAGCTCTTATTGATGTATACAAAGATGAACTAACCATGCGACCTAATGGCGAGCAAGTCATCCTCAATGTTTTTGAATCTATTCAATGCAAGGACAAAGAAGAATGCCATACTATCAATGTGCTAGATGATCCAATTAAGCAAGAATTCAATGACCAAAGTACAGTACTTTCTGAAGAGTTTGCAGTGACATCTGATGTTGAGTCCTTAGATGATTGTATCAGCATGGTTAAAGCTAATAATCTTGAACTCAAGAATGGATGGCAGATTGAATCCTTAGACCTATCCAATAGAACAAGTCCCCTTAACACTGGATGTAACTCAAGAAGAGAAATTGGTCCATATTCTCAAGCAACATAAACAAGCTATTGCTTGGAGTATTCTCGATATTCAAGGTCTTAGTCTTTCTTTTTGTATGCACAAGATCAAATTGGAAGATGAAAGCAAGCAATCGATTGAATAGCAAAGAAGATTAAACAAGAAGATGAAGGAAGTTTTTAAAAAGGAAATCATAAAATGGCTTGATGCTGGAATTATTTACTCGATTTCATATAGCAATTGGGTAAGTTTAGTGCAATGTGTACCTAAAAAACTGTGGTTCTCAACGATAAGGACAAATTAATTCCTACACGCATTCCCACGAGATGACTAGTTTGTATGGATTATCGCAAATTGAATGCGGCCACAAAGAATGATCACTTCCCACTTCTTTTCATTGACCAAATGTTGGATCGGCTTGCTGAAAAGGCCTATTATTGCTTTCTAGATAGCTATTCTAGGTATAATCAAATTGCTATTGCACCGGAGGATCAGGAGAAAACAACCTTCACTTGCCTCTTTGGTACCTTCGCTTTTCATCGTATGCCTTTCAGTCTTTATAACGCACTAGCCATATTTCAAAGGTTCATGATGGCAATATTCTCATATATGATCGAAGACTCTTTAGAGGTTTTTATGGATGATTTCTCAGTTTATGGGAATGATTTTGACCATTGTGCTGACAATCTGGATAAAGTGTTGAAGCGATGTGAGGACACACATCTTGTCCTGAATTGGGAAAATGTCATTTCATGGCAACTGAAGGCATTGTGTTAGGCCATCACATCTCTGGTCAAGGCATTCAAGTATACAAAGCTAAGGAGGAAATCATTGAGAAATTATCTCCACCAACAAACATGGAAGGTATTTGCAGTTTTCTTAGACATGAGGGGTTTTACTGAAAGTTTATTTGAGATTTTTTTTGAAAATTGCAAAGCCCTTATTATAACACCCGTAACCCGTATCCGTTGTCAGGCTAGGGTTAAAGGCGTTACCAGACGAATCAGAACATTTCATAAATAATTCACAAACATCATTCACATATAATCATACACCATTACAGAGTCCCTTACATTGGTCAACGTGACCTTAAACATGCTTTAGAAAGGGGTCGAGACTAAACCGAGCTCATACAAAATTTTTCAAAAACTTAAACATTTTTCAAAGTTATACAGGTCACACGCCTATGTGAACAGGCCATGTGCCTCACACGGCTTTAGACATGCCCATGTGTCTAGGCCGTGTGAAAATTAGGGAGGCTATTGACTTGGCCACACGGCTGACCACATGCCCAAGTGTCTAGTCCATGGTCAAAACTGACTTGGCCATACGGCCTAGCACACGCCCGTGTGAGCGACTGTGTGGTTTTCCCAGGCTCATTTTGAAATGGCCCTCGAGCAACACGGTTGAGACATACGCCCGTGTGGGCAAAAATATGCCATTTACAAGGCCAATTTTCCACCCATTAAGGGTCCTCCCTACAAGCATCAAAACCACAACATTTTATACCAAATTCTCAACCATTTCACAACCAAATCATACACCATTCATGTCATTACATTATCAACAAATTCCATTCTCAATTTACCAACCAAATCATACCAAATCTAAACAAAAATTATACCAAAGCATATGTTTCAATACTTCAAATTTACATCATTCAATCTCATGACCAAAACTTACCACTTTCTCAATACCAAAATGACCAATTTCTATAGCCATTCAAAACACATCATATTGATCATATTGCATCACATATTTCATACCAAGAACTCATTCATATACACAACCAAAATCAAGCCAAATCACATGGCTAGTCATATACATTACATAACATATCCAAATACTTCTATCCTATACATGCCATACTTTTATATTCACAATGTCAAAAGGTACCAAAATAAGGTTTGATAGTCTGGTGACGATCCTCGACTATCCCTGAGCTTTCGGTAGCTTTTATATCTATAAAACAATGCAAACGCTGACAAAATAAGCTTTCAAAAGCTTAGAAAGCCATATACAAATAAACTTAACATTCAAAACATGAAAGTATCATCAAATTACATATACTCCATGGCCAAATACTATCTCAAATCACATAGTTCATATACATTTAAACATATTCCCAATTCATTTACACATATAGCATATTTTCTCATACTTATAACATATATCATCACTTATGCATATACTTACCGTTATTTCTCAAACATAGTATACATTTCAAAAGTACTTGAATCAAATACACATCTCACATAATAAATCATTTCTCGGAATGCCCGTTGAACCGTTCGAAATCATTAGGATACGCGGATAGCTTGAAAAGCTCATACAATGCCAACGGTTTCAGACGTGGTCTTACATGTAATCAAATATTCATGCCATTGTCCTAGACAAGGTCTTACATGAAATTAAATACGATGCCAACGTCCTAGACGTGGTCTTACACGTAAATTATAAGTCGATGCCAACATCCCAAACATGGTCTTACATGTAAATCATAAGTCGATGCAACGTCGTAGACGTGGTCTTACACAAAAACACATATCGGATTCATGTCATGACATATGTATCCTAACTATTCCTATGGTTCATACGGGGCTTTTCAAACGTTAGAACTTTGTCGATACTTTCTCAGATGTCTCATTTTTTTCTCAACTCATATATTCATTCATCATAGTTCAATAGCATATAATTGATAGTAATTCAATTCATAACACATTTATTTGTATATAGACTTACCTTGTATGGATTCGAATAGACAGAATCAACTATTAGATGACTTTCGACTTTCCCCAATCTAATTCTGTTTTCTTTAATTCTTGATCTATATAAATTCAAATTTAACTATTTTACTCACCAAATCATTCAAATCAATCCACAAACACACATTTAGGGCATTTTACAAATTAGCCCTCATATTATTTTGACAATTTAGTACCTAATCACAAAAATCACAAAATACACAAAATTTGCATATACTTATGCTTAGCCGAATATTCATAGCACTCATACAAGTCCACATATTTCATTTATTTCACATTTTAGTCCCTTAATTTACAAATTTCACAATTTAGTCCAAATTACTCAAATTCATCAAAAATTCAAATACAAAATATATCAACCCAACACATATCTTTCAATTTCTATCAACTAACTTCGCATATCTCACAATTTCATCAATGGAATATTTTAAAATCATCATCAAAATCAGAAATTTAGGCATGGGCTTTATAGAATATCAAGCAACGATCACAAAAACGTAGAAATTATCGAAAACGGATCAAAACACATACTTAATCAAGCAAAACCTTAGTCGAACCCTAACTCAATCTTTTTCTTTCTTATTTCTTTGATTTCTGGCAAGCATGGATGAATATAATGGCTAATTTTAACATTTCTTTTATTCAACACATTAATACACCATTTACCATTATACCCTTAGTTAATTAACATTTAAACCATTAACATACAAGGCCATTAATTTCCACCCAAACTTCCAATGGTCAAATAACAACATAAGGACCTCTCATTTAAAAAGACATAACAAATAGGCACTTTAACAATTAGAAGGCCACTTTTACAATTTACGCGATTAGGTCCTTTTATCAAATTAAACACACAAATGATCGAATTTTCATATGAAACTTTCACACATGTCAATTCACATATTTTAAGCACAAAAAATAATATTTAAATACTTTTCTAACTCAGATTTGAGGTCTCGAAACCACTATTCCAAGTAGGGACTAAATCAGACTGTTACACTTATGCTCATTGCTAGAACAGAATCAAAAATTCTTTTTTGACAATGCATGTGTGAATGCCTTTATTCAGTTAAAAAAGCAGCTAGTGACTGCACCCATTGTCATTGCACTAGATTGGTCTCAAACTTTTGAAGTTATGTGTGATGCAAGCGACTTTGCTGTGGGTGCGATTCTAGGACAATGAAAGGGAAAATATTTCACGCCATTTATTATGCTAGCAAAACTCTTACAGAGGCTCAATTCAATTATACCACCACAAAGAAAGAATTGCTGGCTGTAGTCTTTTCTTTCGATAAGTTTTGTTCCTATCTTGTCAGTGCAAAGGTTACTGAATTTACTGATCGCTTGACGTTGAGATATCTCTTTGCGAAAAAAGATGTCAGACCAAAACTAATACGTTGGATATTACTATTGCAAGAATTTGACATTGAGATAAAAGACCATAAGGGTTCAGAGAATCAAGTTGCAGACCATCTTTCTCAATTAGAACTTGGCAGCAAAGACGAAAACATACTTCAAATTGTCAATGTATTCCCAGATGAGTAGTTATTTAATGTAGATGCAACTCTTTGGTATGCTTATTTTGTTAATTATCTAGTGTGTGGAAAACTCCCATTAGGTGTCACAGGCCATTAAAAAAAGATTTCTTCGTGACGTAGTGAAGATCATTGGAACGAGCTGTATTTATTCAAGGTATGCAATGACAACATCATTTGACATTGTGTTCCGAAAGAGGAGATGATTTCAATCCTGAAGCATTGTCATGTTGCTCCTTGTAGAGGTCATTTCGATGGTATGAGAACTACTTCTAAAGTTCTACAATCAAGATTCTACTAGCCATGATTATTTAAAGATGCCCATAATTTTGTGAATTAATGCGATAGATGTCAGCGCACCGATTTTATATCCTGACGCAATGAAATGTTGTATTAGCCAATTATATAGGTTAAATTATTTGATTTTAGGGTATGGATTTTATGGGACCATTTCCATGTTTATTTGGAAATATTTATATATTAGTAGCTGTTGACTATGTCTCGAAGTGGGCTGAAGCTGTTGCTGTCCCAAAGGATGATGCAAAGATAGTGCTAAAATTTTTTCACGAGCATATACTCACCCACTTCGGCACATCAAAGGTATTGATTAATGATCAGGGTACACACTTTCATTGCAACCAAGTGGCAACTACACTAAAGAGATATGGAGTTAATCATAGAATGGCTACTACTTATCATCTGCAAAACTAATGGACAAGCCAAAGTATCGAATCGACAAATTAAAAACATTCTTGAGAAGGTTGTCAACCCTTCGAGGAAAGATTGGCCTTTCAGATTGGATGACACTTTATGGGCATTGCGGACAGCATACAAAACTCCATTAGGGATGTCACCATATCAATTGGTTTTTAAGAAAGCATGTCACTTGCCAGTTGAACTGGAACACAAAGCAATGTGGACAATTAAGCAAGTGAACATAAACTATGAAGCGACTGGAAAGAAAAGGCTATTGGATATCACTAAACTAGAGGAGATTAGGATAAATGCCTATGAAAATGCTATGATTTATAAGGAAAAGACCAAATGATGGTATGACAAGATTATTTTACAATGAAAATCTATCGTTGGTCAACAGGTTTTATTATTCAATTCTGGACTTAAATTGCACCCAAGTAAATTGCGTTCACCTTGGTCTGGACCTTTTTGAATTTGTCAACATATTTCCTCATGGTGCAACCACAATTCGAGATTTACGTGATAGACACCAGTTCAAAGTAAATAGGCAGAGGCTAAAACACTTTTTTGGCAACAGTGATCAAAAGCAGGAAAAACCATTAAATTGGTTGAAAAGTTTTAATTTTTAATTATTACTCTGTGATTTTAGTTTATTTTATTTATGTTTTATTAATTTTTTTTCCTTCCTTTTTGTAGAATAATTAGGTACCATTGTCGACTCATTGAAATTTTGCTGTCAACGCATTTCGTAATTCTGTACTACCATTTATAACTCATCAGAATTCAGGAAAATTCAGATTCCACCATTGGATCAAAAATCACTCAGCCATTTGATCCTTCTAAGCAGGCACAATTGCTATTGACTACAATTATTCCCGCCAGCTTTATATCTCTCCACAAAACAACACACCTCTCTATCTTCCTCTTTCACTCACTATAAATCCTCCTCCACTATACCGACTGTAACGTATTCAGGCAACCATTTTTATTTCTTTTTTCTTCTCAAGATCATATCTTTTCAACTTTAAAATTAAAAGATGGCAAAAATGAGAGGCTCAGTTAAGGAAGCCACCAAATCTGGTGATGAAGGATAAGATAGCTTGAAGAATTCCTGCAAAAGATTGATAGCTTGTTTGAGCATGGTGTTTTTGCTGATCAAGAGGACACTATTGTTGAGAACAAAGTTGTTGCTGTAGAAGAGGAAGTTGTTGCTGAAGAAGAAGAAGTTGCTGAAGATGAAAAAGAAAAAGAAAAGGAAGATTCTTCTGTGAACATTGTCACCACACCTAAGTTTATGGATGCAAATATTGATAATTTGGAGTGAGATGGTGCAAGACCATCAGAAGTTGATAAGGTAACTAGTGAGGAGCAATGCTATTCATTGGCAATAGTGGTCTACATTGGACCACTCCAGGTGGTCTCTCCTACACAGGAAGCAGCCGATGATACCGGGGCAAAGCTGAAAATTGAGGAGCAATCTGAGGATCGTACGAAGCCCAAAGAAAAGAAGAAAAAGTGCTCTAAAGATAAAAAACAAAAGAAGGAGAAGAAAATAAGGAGAAAGAAACATCATGCAGCCATATCAATGGTTGAGGATAACTGAGTTAGTTTCTTTTAAGCTTTCACTGTAGTATTCATGCATTGCATGTAGCTGTAAGTTTTATTTTGAAAAGTACACATTGTCATTGTATTTTTATTGTCATTACATTTTCATGTTAGTGCATTGGGGACAATGCAAACTTTAAGTTTGGGGGAATGCACATAGGGCTTGGAAATGCACCCACATTTTAAACTTTTTTCGGGTAATGAAGCATGCAAGGTTTAATTATAGTTAATGAAAATTGTTCAAAATTTTTTGTTACCTTCGATGCTTAATTCTTGAATCATGTGAATTATCAATGAATGAGTTGGATAAATTTGACAGAAGGTTGTAGCTTCAATTCTTTGATAAATGGATTAGGTTGCTGTAACACCCTTTACCTGTCTTCGACACCGGGACAAGGTACGAGACATTACCGCACTTAAACATAACCAATCATACAAAACAGGGCCATAAAATTTCATCCAATTTAAAACCATTCATGTAAATGCATATCATGCCTATTACGGGCTTACGAGGGCCAAAACATACATTGGGGGTTGGTTCGGGACTAAACCGAGAACTTTGGAAAGCTCAAAAAATTTTCATCAAAACAGGGGTCACACGCCCGTGTGGCTTAGGACACGCCCATGTGGGTAGGTTGTGTGGTCACACACGCCTGTTTCCTCAGCCCATGTAACTCTCTGTTTATGACGTCATGCGCAATTTGGGGTCACAAGGCCAAGTCATACACCCGTGTCCCGAGGCCGTCTCCTTCACACGGTTGAGACACACAGCCATGTCTTTGCCTGTGTGGCCAAGAAAATGGCTATTTACCAAGCCATTTGCCACCCTCATTTGCAGGCTCACATGCACACTTTCAATGTCACTTAACATGGCATAATTAAGCTACCAACACAACCATTATCAAGGCTTAAACATATCAAAACAATTATTTACTGTTCATAACAAAATTGTCCACTTGAGTCATAGTCACTAAATTATTTATATCTTGAGCTATAGAACTCTAAATTAAGATTCGATTGATTTTCCCGAAACTATAATCAAATATCTTCCTACCATAAAATTTTTAGAATTTATGGTTTAGCCAATAAGTACATTTAATTCTTCAAATTCATCCCTATTCTGCTATTTGACAGTTTCGACCGTTCTTCACTAAAAATTAATTATCTCTTAGTAAGAGATTCAGATGATGTTCCCATTTTTTTCTTTGAAAATAGACTCATTAAGAATTTAAAAATATAATTTGAACCCCCAAGTATTTATATACAAATTTTAATTATTTTCCAAAGTCAGAACAGGGGAACCCGAAATCATTCTGACCTTGTCTCATAAAAATTCAAATATCTCATAAAATGAAATTATTTTGCTTACACCGTTTCTTCTATGTAAAACTAGACTCAATAGGCTTTAATTTCATATTTTATTCAACCTATAATTTGATTTCCACAATATTTTGGTGATTTTTCAAATTTATACCATTGTTGCTGTCCAAAACTGTTTTAATGCTAATTTTACTCTTTCATGATTCCCTTATACTAACTTTCATTAACATACCTAAACCACATCACACAAGGAGATTGGCATAGGCATATGCGTAATTAATATACTTGCAACCCATTAGCCAATATAAGTCAATTTATATGGCTACATACCAAATCAAATTCTTATTCATTACAAGCCAACACATGTGGTCATATCATAATGACACATACACAAAATGACTAAGTCCCTATACATGCCATAGACTTAACATACTTACAATCACTTATACCCCAAATGATAGCTTGATAGTGTGACAAAACCTCTGACGATCTCCAACCCAAGCTAGCTGAATAAACCTATAAGAAATGGGAAAGAAAGGGGGTAAGCTTCACAGCTTAGTAAGTCCGTATGAAAATAATAGCAACTCGTACCAATCATATACCATGTCCAACAATATAAACACAAGTTAACATAAAGTGGCTACTAATCTCAAGTTGTAATGAAATCAATTCCCAATGCTTATTCTTTTGATTTACCAACATAATTTCACATAACTTGACTTAATCTAGCAACAATAATATCTCCAATCAATTTGGCCTACAAGCCTTTTTCATAAGCATCAATCAACTTAACCATGTATTTATACATCTTACACATAAACCAATAATCACAAGGTTAACTCAAAGTTACTTTCATAGTGATCATGAACTCATAATATCACGAAGCCATAGGTTATAAACTTTACGTGCATACCTGTACCAACTCGTAACACAACTCATACTCATTCTTCTCATTGACTTACTCCTTGGGTCTTCTGTCAAGTTACTCGATAATTCACCTGTTGAACACTTGGAATACTATCGAATACATCGGAATCTCACACCTAAGTGCCCATATGTATCCATCGCTACCTCATATCACATATCACATTTTGCTCGCTTTCAAGCTACTCACAGGCCTGCTCACTCGAGCTATCGGTCAGGATGTAGCTACACGGGCTACTCACACAAGCTATCAGGTATCCGCAACACATGCCGGACAACCCAGCCAATTGTAGAACATACAAGACCAGCACCCAGAACCCCATAACATGTATCACATATATCATAAGCCCAGACCACATAACTTATGAGCTCAGATCACATAGTCCCTAGTGACATGTCACTTGTATCCTAAACTATTCCTGAGGTTCAAACGGGATTCTACGATACCACATTTTCGTCAAACTTACTCGTAATGTCGATTTCAATATCCATAACACCAATTGCATACCCATGGAATAATCAAACCGTAATTCATAATAAAATTTAAGCATTAAACACATGATACAACATCACATTAATTAGATATGTACTTACCATACATGCAATATTAAATCATTTAAAATATGGTACATATTGCATAATTTGCATATGAACTTACCATACACTCAATATTTAAGCATTAAAAATAGAGTACATATTGCATTCCTCACATACGAACTTACCTCGATACCAAAAATGGTGAAAAAGACCTGACTGTCAAATACGTATTTTTCCCCCATTCTAGGTCTAAACCTCATCTTCCTTGATCTAAAACATCACATTTAGCTTATTTATTACTCACATTATTCATTGTGACCCAAAAATCATATTATGGAAAAATTACATTTTTGCCCCTAAACTTTGTCCGATTTACACTTTGCCTCTAGGCTCGTAAAATGATTTTTATTCAGTTACTTTGCACTTTAAGCCTATATGAATCATTTCCATAACTATAGCAGCCCACAATTTCCACTAAATCACACCTTTATGACAAATTTTATAACTTTTACAAATTAGTCCTTTTTAGCGTTTTCACTAAAAACTACTTAGTAAAAGTCTTTTAACACACAACAAACATTCATATTCCTCCCTTAAACATCAAAATACACACATGTAACACATGGGTAAATTTTTAAACATCAACCCTAGCTCAAATAAAAGGTAGAAATAGGTAGATCTTGTTACGAGGATTTTAAAAACGTAAAAATCATTAAAAATGGGGACAAAAGGACTTACAATCGATCTTGGAAGCTTGAAATACCCTAGCCATGGTTTCCCTTTGTGAATTCAGCCATGGGGTCGAAGATGGACAAAAATTGGCTTTTAATTTTTTTTAATTCATTTTAATTAATAAATGACCAAAATGCCCCTAACTTAAAAATATTTTATTTCACCTATTTCATGTCCATTTTTGTCCAAAAAATTAACTGATGGTCTAATTACCATTTAAGGACCTCCAATTTAAAATTTCATAAAAATTAAACACCTCTAGCTTCTAGAACTCAAGTTTTGCACTTTTTATAATTTAGTCCTTTTAACAAAATTGAGTGCTCAAACGTCAAAATTTTCAAACGAAGTTTTCAGTAAATCATTTTGTGAAATTTTGGACCATAAAAATATAATAAAAATAAATTTTCTTATGTCGGATATGTGGTCTCGAAACCACTATTTTGACTAGACCCAAAATCGAGCTGTTACAGTTGCATTAGTAATGGATTAGTGCTATCATTCCTTAAATCTTTAATGAATCTACTTTCTACAGCTGCTTATATATATAGTTATAAATTAGAGACACTCCAAAGTGGGTGTAGTATGAAATGTTAAAGAGGGAACACTCCAATACAAGAGTTAGAAAAATTAATCTGGCCAAAGGCTATCACTACATGAGTATGTGTTGGTGCAATTACGTACTCACTGAGGGTTTGTTGCACTCCATCGTTACTTCTCAAGAACAAGGATACAGTAATGCAACAATATCCCTTATTCCAAATATATATAATATAAATACTTAGTATTGTACAATAAATGTTGTACTGGTAGATGCAACTTAGGGTTTAAAGCATGATGCTAGCATTGATGAAGTTACAACCTTATTCATTCATGCTTATGTATTGTCGATGAATATTCTTTCATCTGAATGTGATTCATTCATTAGGAATTTAGAGGGTTCAAGTTGCTAGAATGATCATTTGCCTTAGTAAATTTTTTGTAGCCTTGCTATTTTTTGTTTTATTTGAGGACAAGTAAAAACTCAAGTTTAGGGGTGTGATAGCACTAGAAAGAACATAGGTTTTCCTCCTTACTTATTGGTTAAATTGTTCCCATTTAGTTATCCTTAGCATTTATTTTTGCATTTTCAGTTTAGTAAATTGTATTTTAGAACTCAGTGAATCCTAGCCTATTTTATCCTTAATTTTGCTACCTTTTTGCATTAAAGTCGCTGCATGAGTTAATTCCACATTGCATCCAGAACTGTTGCCGTGCCTGAAAACTGTCTAGATAAGAACAAAAAATGTGTGAGCTATCTAGTCTGGTATAACTAGCCTGAGTGTAGAAGGACAGAATAATTCTAAGGAAAGGAAATTTGTACTGTTGGAGGAGGACATAAAAGGTTGATGTGAAAGAACAAAAAAGGAAAGGAGGGAGAGCTTTTTCTTGACCATAATCTTCATCCTACCTTGAAGCTTGAGGCTATGGTACCTTAAGCCTCTCACTAGTGAGCCAACATGAAAATTGATGCAGATTAGCTTCTCACCAAGAGACCTAAGTGCGAGGCAAGAGGGAATAGAGAGATTCAGTCTAGTTGTTTAAGAATAGTATTCTCCACTCGATTCTTTCTTATTTCTTTCTAAATACTTTTGATTACTCTCTGTTTTCTGTTTGTATAGAAACATAATTCTTGGTTAAATATTATCTTATTCAATCTTGCTTTTATTTTTTAATCTTGGGGTTAGAATGTTTCTTAACGCAGAAGTGTTATTGCAATCACTGACACTAGAAAGTGCAAGGACAATTCGAGCCAACAAGCATTACAATAGAAGTTGAGTGAGGATTAGAGGAATTTAGTCCACTTGTTTTTAATAGTGCCATATTGCCATCATCGAAAGGTGGGGTTAATGTGCATGTTTAAGTCTCAGATTAAATAGAGGGGTGACGCTTGGTAAGTTATACACTGAAATTTATTGCCTCAACAATCACCTATCCTTTTATACCTTGTGAACTGTAACACTCCTAACCCCTATCCGCCGCCGGGCTAGGGCTAAGAGGCATTACTAGACATATCGGAATATTTCGCATTCATTTCACATCATTGCATCATAGTCAAACATCAACATTAAGTCTCTTTCTTATGCCAACTAGACATAAATCCTGCATTAGAAAGAGGTCGGGACTAAACCGAACACATACAAAATTTTTCAAAACTTAAACATTTTTCAAAGTTATAAAGGTCACACGCCCGTGTGAGCAGGCCGTGTGGCTCACACGGCATTAGACACGCCCATATGTCTAGGTCATGGCAAAATAGGGCATACATACTAACATATCACATGGCCACATGACACTCCCGTGTGCCAGGCCGTGTAAAAATTAAAGAGGCTACTGACTTTATCACACGGCCAGTCACACGCCTGTGCGTCTAGCTCGTGCTCGAAACTGACTTGGCCAGACGTCCTATCACACGCCCATGTGTGTCTAACCGTGTGATCTACCCAGGCTCATTTCGAAATGGCTCTCGAGCAACACGGCTAAGACACATGCCCTTGTCCCTACCCGTGTGGGCAAAAATAGGCCATCTACAAGTCCAATTTGCCACCCATTTTGGGTCCTCCCTACAAGCATCAAAACCAAAACATTTTATACCAAATTTTCAACCAATTCACAACTAAAATATACACTATTCATGCCAAATCATAAGCCAAAGTCCTACCAAATATAAGTTTCATAACTTCAATTTATCTCATTCATTCACATGCCAAAAACTTACCAAAATGACCAATTCTCTTGGTCATTCATGAACACATCATACATACCATTTCTTAGCACATCAAACATACCAAAACCAAAGCAAATAACAACTTAAATCTAGCCATATCACATGGCATGATATGCGCATCACAAAACATATTCTAAAACTTGTAGCCTATATATGCCATACTTCAATATACACATTTTCAAAAGGTACCAAAATGAAGTTCGATAGTATGGTGATGATCCTCGATGATCCCCCGAGCTTCCAGTAGCTTTGATATCTATAAAACAGTTGAAAACATACACACAGTAATCTTTCAAAAGCTTAGTAAGCCATATACAAATAAACTTAACACATAACATCAATCTAAATCAATTTATTCATATAACTCAAGGCAAAATACATTCGCATAGCCATATGTCTCTTATAGTTCATTTCATCATGATTCACATATATATATCATATCTTATTCTCATAGCAAATCATCTTTATATCATATGTTCACAAAGGTACATGTACTTACCTTTCATTCTCAAACATGGTATATAATTCAAACGTACCTGAATCAAATACTCATTCACATAGTCATCCATTTTCTGGGAATGCCCGTTGAACCGTTTGGAATTAATAAGGATACTTGGATAGCTCAGAAAGCTCATACAATGCCAACATCCCAGACGTGGTTTTACATGTAATCAAATATCGATGCTACTGTCCCAGACAGGGTCTTACACGAAATTAAATACGATGTTGATGTCCCAGACATGGTCTTACATGTAAATCATAAATTGATGTCAACATCCCAGACGCAGTCTTACACAAAAAAACATATCGGATCCTATTTCATGACATATGTATCCTAACTATTCCTATGGTTCATACAGGGCTTTTCAGACGTCGTCACATTACTGGAACTTTCTCGAATTTCTCTTATTCAACTCATATAGCAATTCATTATTGTTCATGACATATAAAAAATAATAATTCAATTCAAAACACATTTATTTGTATATCGACTTACCTCGTACAAATTCGAATGGACAAAATCGACTACTCGACGACTTTCAACTTTCCTCAATCTAATTCCATTTTCATTGGTTCTTGATCTATATAAATTCAAATTTAACTCTTTTATTCAACATATCATTCAATTCAATCCATATACACATTTTAGGGTATTTTCCAAATTATCCTTCACATTTTCACATTTTAACACTTTAGTCCCTAATTCACAAAATCACAAAATACACAAAATTTCCTTTTACACATGCTTAGCCGAATTTTCATGGAGTTCATGTAAGTCCACATATGTTAGCTAAATTTTCATGGAGTTCATGTAAGCCCACATATTTCATTTATTTCACATTTTAGTCCCTAATTTTCTCATTTCCACAATTTAACCCAAAATACTCAAATTCATCAAAAATTCAAAGACAAAACATATTAACCCAACATCAGCTTCCATATACTATCATCAAACTTCATAAAACTCATAATTTCATCAATGGCATATCTTAAAACCATAATCAAATTCAAAAATTGAGGCATGGGCCGAGTAAAACGTAAAGAAATGATCACAAAAACGTAGAAATTATCGAAAACGGATAAAAAACCATACCTTAATCACCAATATCAATAGTCGACCCCTAAAAGCTCTTGTTCTTTCTTTTTTTTTTCTTTTTTCGGCAATAGATGATGAATTTGGAAGAAAATATGGCTTTTGTATTATTTAATTCCTAATAATACATCATTTACCATATCATCCTTACTTAAAACATTATAAAATCACTTAATAAATGGATATTAATGTCCATTAACCTCATCAATAGTCTAATAACATCATAAGGACCCAACAATTAAAAAGCCATAACAAATAGGCACTTAATCAAATAGAATGCCACTTTTACATTTTATGCGATTAGGTCCTTTTTATCAAATTGACACACAAACAATAAAATTTTCACACGAAACTTTCACAATATTAATTCATATATAATAAACATGGAAAATAATATTAAAATATTTTTAACTCGAATATTTTTAACTCGAACTTGTAGTCCCGAAATCATTATTCTAACTAGGGTCTAAATCGGGCTGTTACATGAGCACTTAGTATTCTGCTGAAGATTCATGTTGGGGATTCCATTTTATCATTATCATATTTTATTTTATTGTTTTCAAGTTGTTGCTCCGACAACTACCCTCACAATTTATCTCATTTCGATCTAGTTATTGCACTGACATTAATAAACAAAAGACAACCATCCCCGTGGGATCAATACCCGACAGGATCACATTTGTTTACTATACTTGCATCGACAATGTATGCTTGCACATTATTGCTATGATGTTAAACAATCTATCAGTAATGTGTTCATTTTGGTCTCGGCATGTACCTAGGATGTCTTATGTTTATATTATGTTTATATGATTGTGTTGGTATTTTTGAGTGATTATATGTATACATATATTTGTGTATAAGTGATGGCAATTATAATGTTAATGGTATTTGTATGAGTAGTTGGATTGTATTGTTAATAGTTTAATTGGTAGCTAGGTAACGTGTTATAAAATGGATGTGCAAAATTGAGTTTTATGCCTATATTATGCTTGAAATGGTTTAGTAGTTTTGGTGTATATGGAATGAAGATGAATAGGAGTCAATTTGAGATTTTATCAAATGGTTAGTTTGGTGTTCATTAAATCATAGTTTGAGGGGCCTAGGAGGGCGTATTGAAATGGTATGCACATAATGTTTTAGTTTATTTTGGTTTATTGATTAAGGCCCCAATTGTGGCATATTTGTTAGACACATAAGTTGGCTGCTATAAATGATAATTTTTGTTTGAATTTGATGCTTTTGAATTGGTTTGGATATGATTAAAAGTGTAACAGCTCGCTTTTGGGTCTAGTTGGAACAGCAGTCTTGGGACCATAAATTCGACGCAGAAAATTTATTTTTCTTATATTTTTATGGTCTAAAATTTCATGGAATGATTTCATGAAAATTTTGCTAAAATAATTTGACATTTGGGCACTCAATTTAGTCAAGAGGACTAAACTGTAATAAGTGTAAAATGTGAGTTCTATAGGTTAGGTGTCTAATTGTTATGAAATTTTAAATTGGAGGTCCTTAAATGGTAATTAGACCATTGGTTAAGTTGGTGGACAAAAATGGACATGGTTAGGTACATTTCTAAAGTTTTTCATTAAGGGCATTTTAGTAATTTGGTAATTAAAATAAATTAAAAAGCCAAAATAAAAGCCAATTTTTGTCCATCTTCTTACCATGGCAGAAATTCACAAGATGAAACCATGCTTAGGGTTTTTCAAGCTTGCAAGCTTGATTGTAAGTCCGTTCTAACCTAGTTTTTAATGATTTTTATGCTTTTCAAATTCTTGTAACATGATCTACCTATTTCTAGCACTAATTTGAGGAATGATTAAGGTCTAGGGTTTCACCCATGTTAGAGATATGTGTATTTTGACATTTAATGATAGAAAATGCATGTTAGTTATTAGATAAACGACTTTTGCTAAGTGATTTTCGATGAAAATGCCTAAAAGGACCTATTTCTAAAAAGTTATAAAACGGGTATTAAAATGCAAATAAAATAAAAATATAGGCTTCTATGAGAGTGTATAAGGTTCAGCTAGGCATGGGTATTGAATAAATTGAGTACATTTCATTTTACGAGCCTAGGGACTAAAATGTAAAAATGTCAAACTTTAGGGGCAAAAATGTAAATTTTTCATAATGTGATTTTGGGCTGATTTGATTAGTATAATGATTAAATCAGTTAAGTATGATATTATAGATCAAGAAAAACAAGGTTCAAAATTAGAACGGGGAAAAAAGGAGTATTTGACGGTTAGGTCCTTTTCACCATTTTTATGCCAAGGTAAGTTCGTGCGTTTAACAAGCATTAAATCATATATGTATAAATGCTTAATTGATATGATTTTGGTAAATGCTATATTATTGAAATGAAATGTGAATTTTATTTAGTACGATACTACGGAATGATCGATAGAGATTCGATACAGCAAAAATCCCAATTGAACCCTAGATAGGATGCAAATGTCCTGACATTAAGGTTACTGAGATTACGTGTAAGACCATATCTAGGATATGGCATCGATATGATAATTCGTGTAAGACCATATCTGGGATATGGCATTGATATTAGACTTCGTGTAAGACCATAGCTGGGCTATTGGCATCGATATGAGATTACATGTAAGACCATATCTGGGATATGGCATGGTATGGTACGGTGTGTACGAGATTCCCAAGTATGCTTTAGTTTTCCAAGTGGTTCAACGAGTAATTTAATGGGTATGTCAAAGAATAGAAAGAGCGTATAAGTATTACTAATTGGTACAGGTATGTACGTAAAGTTTATAAGCATTGACTTCATGAAATTGTGAGCTCATGATTTCCACGAGAATGATTTTGTGAAAACCTTGTGATTATTGGTCTATACTTGTGATGTATGAAATTTGTGGTAAATTCTGTTAAAGATCATGTGATTGGCTTTCAGACCAAATTGAGTTATGATATAGCATATTTATTCTATACAAATTGTGATTTATCGAATATGAGAAAAGGAAATATTAGAATAATTGTCTATTAAAATAACTATGGAAGTATGGGAAGATATGAGCTTTAAACAATTGAAAGATGTTAAAATATATGCTTGAAATGTGAATACTCGTAATTAATGTGTATGTTTATTATGGGGTTTGAAATGATTGGTTGATTGTGGCAATCTGTTGTAATGGAGAGATTATGGTTGTAGGCTAATGTCAAGACATTTTAAATTGTGTTTGTGAATTTATAGAGCAAATAATATGATTGAATAAGTTATAACTGTGAAATTCATAGCAATTTGTACTATCTTGTGTTTAAATTGTTGGACTTATTATTTTTGTATGGACTTACTAAGCTATATAACTTACCCTCTTCCTTTCCCATATTTTATAGTGTCGTCAAGCTAGCTCGGGTTGGAGATCACCGAAGATCCTATAACACTATCAAGCTATCATTTTGGGTATTGAAGAATTCAAATATTTTGAGTTATGGCATGTACAGTGTAATACCATAAATTTTGGGCCTAGAAGTAATGGGCCTTGAGTTTGGGATCGGTTAGAAGGTGGCTTAAATGAATGAAATGTGCTTAAATATTTTATAATTGCATGTTTAGTTTAATTGTTAAGTGATTTAGGAGGGGTAAGTAGTGTGGAAAAAAGTCCCGGTTCGACCTGGGCTTTAGCAAAATTTTGCATTTTTTCAAAAAAGGCCCTAACGTGATGACCAAAATTGACCCTAGTCGGAAGTGGTTTCGGGACCGCTAAACCGAGTCACCGAAATGTTTGAACGTAATATTTATTGTCTAGAATATGTAATTATGAATGTGTGAAAATTTCAAGCTTGATTTAGTCGATTGCATGTGAATTCATTAGTAGGACTTGTGTGACACTTTTGAAATGTGATAGGCTAATCTATAAGGATCTAATAGTGCATGTAATCAAAAGGGAGGACTTGCATGTCAAATTTCCCCCCTAATTAGTAGTTGCCGGCCATGCTATGAGTGGAAACATGTCACAAACATGTTATGTTAGTGAGGTATGTTAGGAAAAATAAAATAAGGAGTATGGGTAATAAAGAAATGGAAAAAAAAGAAAGAATGTGTGTGAGTGTTCCCCCCCCCCATTGCCGTGAGTTGAAGAAAAGAGAAAAAAAAAATTTGTTCATCCTTTTTCATTTCTTTTGGCCGAAAATTCTAAGGAAGAAGGAAGGAGTTCTTGCTCATGCTTGGTTTGGAAGAGGATTAGGAAGAGGTTTGGCCATACTTGTATCTAGATTAAGGTATGTTTGAGGTTGTGCCATGAGATTCATGCATGTTTTTAGTTGCTAGCTTGAGTTCTAATTAGCCCATGGTTCAAATCTTTGCTATGTCATGGGGATGATATTCGGCCAAGGTGGATTTTGTGTTAATGCCATTGCATGCTAAATATGAAACTTGACAATGATACATGTGATGGTGGATTGATGACTCTTGGATTTTCTTTTTAGCATTTTTGAGTGAGACATTAAGTTCTTTGTTTAACCATGACCAAAATTGAAATGGTATGGTGTTGTGATGTATTCGGCCATGGTATATCCATAAGTATGATTTATGCTTGTTGCATGGTAGGTAAGATTTGTGTTTTGGATTTATGTTCATGTTTAGTTATAATCAACTTTGAGATTCGGCTCTTGCATATATATATATATATATATATATGTTTGCACATGACGTATTGGTATGACATATACAATATCTCAAGGTATATACTTACATATGATGGTGTTTGGTTATGGAGTACATGATGGATGCGTATTGAGTTATAATATGTAATGCATTAGTTAGTAAAAGGTATGCCATTTGTGTGTGGTATTGAGTATATAATTGGCCTCAACATAGACATGCATAATCGGCCACATGAATGAGTACATAGGTTGATGTGTTGTTCGGCCATAGGTAAGCATATTGAAGGCTTTATCTTGACTTAGAAAATTCGGCTAAGGAGAGTATTAACTAATGTGTTGAGTTTGATTCATGATTCCATACATATGTGACTTTAATGTCTAATGAATATATGTGGGCTAAGTACCTTGAGTTCCTCTTTTCGATGCTCAAATGATTAAATCAATTTATTTGTTAAATTAAGCTCAAAGAGCAAAGGGGAACTAAATCCGATAAAGGGAAGGAAAAAGTGGTCGAATAGCCATCGGAATCGTTCGACAACATCCGAGGTAAGTTTTCGAGTAATGAAACTTAAATTATGATTCGGTTAGATTATGTCTTAAGTAAATCAAAATCATGCTCTTGTATGTGGCTATTGAGCCGAAATTGTAAATGTGATAAGTGTCTTGTGTTTGAGCTTTGGTAATGAAAATGAAATATGAATGTGTCATGATTTATTGATATATGTGCATGGTTACTCGAATGATATCCAGGCTAAGTCCCGAAGGCTTTTGTGCTAAGCGACTACGTCCGAACTAAGATCCGAAGGCATTTGTGCTAGCGACTATATCCGGGCTAAGTCCCGAAGGCATTTATGCTAGTGACCATATCCGGGCTAAGACCCGAAGGCCTTGTGCGAGTGGTTATATCCGGCTAAACCCCAAGATGCTTGATTTGGGAATGAGCGATCTTGCTGTAAAATTTAAATTAATACGCTCGTAAAATCCCAGCGATGAGGTATGTTTCGTGTGCTTGAATTAGTTGATCCCTCACAAATCTGTATTCGCTCGATCGATAAATGAGCTACCGCCTTTGGCTAAGTTGATCTTTGTGTATGAACATAAGGGTTGGTAATGTGAAGTAAGTATGATATTGAGAATTTATGCATATGAAATTATCCGTTTAGCTATATGAATGCTATGCTTTTGTTGTCCGAATCCCTTGCTCAAAACTTACTAAGCATAAATTGCTTACTCCGTTTCTTTGTTTCTCTGTTTTATAGATTTTGGCTCGTCACCTATCGGACTCGGGATTTTTGGAAGTCAAAGTCTCCCACACTATCAAAGCCCCTTTTGGTACAATTTTGGTTGAACTTTGAAATGGCATGTATAGGACTACCCTTTTGTTGTTGGTCATGTACCCATGGATTTTGTGTAAATTTGGATAGCCATGCGAAAATGGCTTATATCGTTTTAGCATAGTACTATAATCGTTTTGTATGTTGATCACTAAGAGGTATGGAAATGTTTGGAAACGATTAGCCATTGGAATGGTTAATCATGATTATACTTTGTGCTATGTATGCAAAAAGGGCTAATTGAATCATGGAAACTATGAAATAGGTAAAGTCTACCTTAAAGGCAGATGCTGACAGCAGCAGCGATGTGGATGTGAAAAATCACTAAAAATAGTAGAAATGGAATTAAATAGTGAATAAATTATGTAAATTAACCTTTATGAATCTAATTTCATATGGAAGAAACGAAACGGTCATATGAGTTGTATGTTAAGAGATTTTTAGGTTTTCGTGAAACAGGGCCAGAACGGTTTCTGGATTCCCTATTCCGACTTTGGAAATTCATTATAAATTAACCAGAGATAATTAGGGGTCATGCCATATATGTATAGATTCCTATTTGAGCCTGGTTTCTATAGAAACAAACGGCATCAGTATTGAAGCCCTGTACAGGGAGATATCCAAGTCGTAATGCGCGAAGGTCAGTATAGTCGATCCCTGTAACATGGGAGACTTTAACTAATAAACTGTACCAATTGGCCCGGCCAAATATTCTAGAAACAAATTTGTAGATGCATATATGAGTCTAGTTTCAGGGAAAAATCACAAAACTGATTTTCGAGTTGTGGAACTCAAGATATGATTTTTAAGGTGACAGTGACACAGTTAGCCAGCTGTCTGGAAATTTTTAAATGGACTGTGAAAATAAATATATTATGTCTGTTAGCACCTCGTGTTCGACTCCGGCCACGGTCTCCGGTACGGGGTGTTACATGAACATTAGGTGGAAGGCTTATTAATAGGGCCTAGTAAAATCTGACACAAGGAAACGCTTGGCCTAGTGGCAAGAGAGGTTCGTAGCAAGCAGGAAGTCCAGGGTTCGAGTCATGGCCTTGGCGAAAATTTTTATTACACACATGAGTAGTAGGGGAACTAGCATTTAGGCCTTATAAATGTGTTTGGTGGAAATTTGACACAAAGGATGCACTTGGCCTAGTGGTATGATGGCGTTGGGAGTAAGGAGAGGTACTGGGTTCAAGTCGCGGTATGAGCAGAAGTTGTGGGTTTTTTTTAGACAACCTGGAGGTTGGCAAAAAGATTTTATAAATAATTGGGGAGGAAGAACGACAGAAATAAGGTAGGTGCCGTGGTGGCAAGGGACGTATAGTGTAGCCAAGAGATTGGGGGTTTGAAACTGAATGGTAGCAAATATTTTTAGGATAACCTGGTTGAGGGTTAATAGGCCTTAAAAATAGGGAGGGATGGAATATGGCACAAGAGCGCCTGTGGTGTAGTGGTGAGAAGCATGTCATTGATATGAGAGGTTGCAGGTTCAAATCCCAAGCCTAGAAAAGTTTAAATTTTTAATCCTGAAGAGAACTGAGGCTTAGGCACATAAGCCTTATAGTTAATTGTGACTGAATGTTAGCACAAGGCAGGTAGTGGTGTAGGGGCCAGCAGCTTGTTAGAAGCTTGTTGGAAAGTTGAAGGACAGGAGTTTGAGTCATTTCATGCGCAAAAGGGGGATTTAATTTTGCTACTCAACGCAGGGAAGGATGGCCAGTCGGTGGAAGCAATTTGAATGCAATTCAAATTGGAATTTTTGGCTAAAATCAAGGAGATAAGGATGAGGATTAAGTGTGGATAAGATGAGGATAAAAATTGAAGTGAATTTAACTAGTTTAAGTTGATTGGGGAGTGTAGGTTTGTATTTTTATTTATTTATTTTTTCTTTTAATATATATATATATATATATATATATATGTGTCGTATGAGTAAGTAAGGGCATTTGTTGTTTTTGTGTGCTTCAGTCGTGTACCAAACCATACTCTTGATCTTTTCTTCCCTATTTTAATCGAATCAACCTCTTCCCTCTTCAACTTAGCCGACTGTTTCTTTTTCATTTAAAAGTCGAGTCATACACTTTGGTGGTTTGATTTCTTGTTGGCAAGCGATCTCAGAATCGGTAAGTGAATTAGATCTTCTTCAGCTTTTGTTTAATATTTCAAAGTTCTTTCGTTTCTACACTCTTAAAAGTCGATTTTTCTTTATTCTTTCCAATACTTTCGTTAACCTATGGTTTCTCCATTTATTTCTCTTTCTCCCTCTCATTCAAGAGTGTGATCGCTGGCTAAGTATTAGTTGATGGAAAAAGGGGGTTCTAGTAGAGAAGTTGGGATAGAGGCTCCAAAGTTTACGCGACGTAAGGTGTCAGCCGTTTGGGACTTTTTGCCTGGATGCAAAAGGGGAACTACGTCAGATGTCGGGTTACATAGGCAAATCGCAGTCGATCAATCTAGTCAAGGCAAGTATAGGTTGTTCTTCGGTAAGTAGTGGATTTATTTTGAATTAATAGAATGTGACTAATGGAGTATAATGTTTAATACAGGTTTGGGCAGTTATGAATACTTAGTACTCCAGGTGATAAGGTGTGTACTTCTACCCTATGATAGCTTGATATAAAGTAGAAGGTGTGTACATACACTGCACACACACAGTAGATCGACAAATCCCGAAATGCCGAAAAGCCGAAAGTTTGGCTACAACAGACTCACAAGTGCACGAACACTCGTAAGGGAAAACCGATAGGTTGCCTGAGGCCCATTAGCATTCCATGGACTTGGGCTGTGAATTGGCCAACCGAGTCGGAATGGGCTAAATGGGCCCAATAGGCTTTGGGCCCATAATAGACAAAAATTGATAATTGATGCTATGTGATGGAAAATTGTATGTGAGCGTGACTGCAAATGTGTTTTGTGCCTAATGGCCATATAAATGTGATTTGGGCCTAATGGGTCATATAAATGTGATTTGGGCCTCATTGGCCATATGAAAGAGATTAGGCCTAGTGGGCTATATATAGGTATGTGGATTTGTTTGGGCTTTGTAAGGGGTTTTGGGCCTAGTAGTTGATAACTACTTAAACAGACATAAGACTTAATTAATTAATTAAAGACCGTGGACAAGTCATAGGGTTAAGGTGTGGTAACGGGTATATGCATGTCTAGGTTTGGATCTAGGGAGAGCTTGGTACTTAAGCGGTCTTAATGACTCATCTTCTCTTCTCTGGAATCCTACTTGGTGCATAGTATCCGTTCATCTTAGCCAACAGGGATTTGTTAACGGGCCAAGGTAAGTGAAAAACCCGCAATAAAGGAAAATTACCGAAATGCCCCTAAGGGAAAAATGACTAAAATACCCCTATGTGTTGAAGGTAAGATTTATGGATGTTACATGTATACTTGCTGCATTTATACGCACTCATATGATATTCTGTTTAGGTTGCATATTGGTTGGGAATTATGGAACGGAGGAAGTATATGAGGATCGCATGGTTTCGACGACCGTGGATCCACCGATGGCTATTAAGCCCAATATTTGATTAGCAGCTTGCTGCAATGTAGGGAGTATCGCAACCGGGCTACCATTGATGTGTATTAGATGGGTGGGTCAATATTTATATCCCCACATGATGTGTACAGGGGGACGGAGTTGGTGTGTAGCGGTTGGATTATTGGGGTGGGTTGCACAGCATTGCATGTATGATATTATTGTGATATTATTGAGATGTGGGCTTTGGCCCAACTAAGGCTAATATGGGCTAAGGCCCAAAGGCCACCGTTATTGAATTAGGCTCATGCCCAAAATGACTGTGATTGTTTTATACTTGTTGAGGGTTGTACACATTGAGTTTTCAAAACTCACCCCTTCCTTCTAAATTTTTCAAGTAACTCTCAGTAGGCGATTCGACGGATGGAGGGACTCGGAGGTGGCCAACTAGCATAAAAAGTTTAGACTTAGTCTTTATATAATTTTTAATATTTTGATTTTCAATTATTTCTATTTGATTTGGGTTGTAACAAGGTCTTTCCTCTGGCTAATAATTCAAATTAGGTTTATTATTATTTTTATGTGTTGTAATTATGAGATGTTGAACATGGATTTCTAAACCATAGTTTTTATATACTACGTTTCCGCAACTAAAGTTTTAAAGAATAAGTTTTCATAAATCATATGTTTTAAACAAGTTTTTGCGATTGAAAAGAAAGATTTTACAAAGTAATTAAGGTTTTTCATTTTAAAGAAGTGTTTCCAATGGAAACAAGGTTTTTGCTAAAACACTTCAATGTAACACGCCAAATTCGGCCATAACATCCAGGCTGGGTTTGGGGTGTTACATATAGGGACTTGGTCTTTTGGTTATATATGTTGGCTTATAATGGTTCATGGTTCGTTTTGTATATAGCCTTGGAAGTTGGTTAATGCTCGTTACGAGTGTATTTATATTAATGTCATTTGTGAATGTGGAATCTTGCATAATTTGATGTAGAGAGGTTGATGTTTTAAGTATGATTGATAATGGAATGAGAATGACATGTTATTTTCTTGGTTGTGATTGTTTGGTTGTTCTTACATGCTTGAATTTGTGCCATATGGTGTTCTGTAGATGTGTGCAAGTGAGGGTGGCAAAATGGCTTGGTAAATAGCCTTGTTTTTGTCCACACGGGTAGACACACGGGCGTGTGTCTAGGCCATGTGGGATACACGGTCAGCCCCATGGTCATGTAATCCGGCCGTGTGTCCCCTACATCTAAATTGTTGCAAAACAGAATGCTTAGTATCAAGCACATAGGCATGAGACACGGCAATGTGTCTCAGCCGTGTGAAGGACACGGCCCCAGGACATGGGCGTAACACCCTGAATTTGGGCCTAGAAGTTTTGGGCCTTGAGCATGGGAGCCATTGAAGGCAGCTTATAATATTCTGTTGTGCGTGAAAATTTTGTAGTTGAAGGCTTGTTTTAGTGGTTAAGTGTGCTGAGAAGTGTTGGAGAAGTCCTAGGTTCAAACCTGGACTCTAGCAAAAATTTTGGTTTAAGGTGAATTAAACCCTGGGTGTAGTAGGTAGGCTTTAAAAATATTGTTGGAGAAATTGTGACACAAAAAGCCTTGTGGCTTAGTGGCAAGTAGCGTGTGGAGTATTTAAGGGGAGGCATGGGTTCGAATCCCATGGTAAGCAAAGAGCATTTATTTTGCTAACAGGCGGCAAGAGTTGGTGTTGAATTTAAACTCGATGATGGAGGATCCCACATCGGAAGCTAACATAAGAGTGGATCTGGTCGGCTTTAAATAAAGAGAACCATGAGGAGAGTAAAGGTACCTTCTTGGTGATCCCTTTCACTTTGTGGCGTGCTCGGTTGGGTTGGCGCGGCTAAGAGTGCTCGGAGCGTGGATTAACTCGGTCTCCAATCGGTGTGTATTTCTCACTACTCTAGCTGTAGGATGGCTATTTCGAGCCATGATGGTAGAAAGGGGCCATATGGGCCCAATGGGCCTACTAGCCCAATTGGATAAGTTGCTTAATTGTGTAGTAAATATTGGACTAGGCTAGGTGAATCTCATATCGTGGCTAGATTTGGGCTAAAAGGCCACACGAGCGTGTGGGCCCATTTGATAGAGAAAGGCTTTAGGCCCATTCGTATTGTTATCCCTGTTTAGAATACTTTAGTTTAGGAAATTACCAAAATACCCTTGGTTTACAAAATTACCAAAATACCCCTGGTTTGTAAAATTACTAGAATACCCTTGGTTTATAAAATCACCAAAATACCCCTGGTTTGTAAAATTACCAAAATACCACTGGTTTGTACAATTATCAAATACCCCTAGTTTGTAAAATTACCAAAATACCCCTGGTTTATAAAATTATCAAAATACCCCTAGTTTGTAAAATTACCAAAATACCCCTGATTTGTGAAATTACTGAAATACCCTCGACTTGTAAAATTATTGAAATACCCTCGACTTGTAAAATTACCAAAGTACCCTTGATTTATAGAATTACCGTTTTACCCTCGATTTACAAAATTATTAAAATACCCCTGTAGGGTAGAATTATCGAAATACCCTTGTAGGGTAGAAATATCGAAATACCCTTGTAGGGTAGAAATATGGAAATACATTTATAGGGTAGAATTATCGAAATACCCCTGTAGGGTAGAATTACCGAAATACCCCTATAGGGTAGAATTACCGAAATACCCTTGTAGGGTAGAAATACCGAAATACCCCTGTAGGATAGAAATACTGAAATACCCCTATAGGGTAGAAATACCGAAATACCCCTATAGGTAGAATTACTAAAATACCCCTGTAGGGTAGAATTACTGAAATACCCCTGTAGGGTAGAATTACCGAAATACCCCCGTAGGGTAGAATTACTGAAATACCCCTGTAGGGTAGAATTACCAAGATACCCTTGTGGGGTAAAATTACCATTTACCCCTAGGGTGTTAAATGACCTTATTTTT
Source organism: Gossypium arboreum (assembly GCF_025698485.1). Taxonomy (NCBI): domain Eukaryota; kingdom Viridiplantae; phylum Streptophyta; class Magnoliopsida; order Malvales; family Malvaceae; genus Gossypium; species Gossypium arboreum. The sequence continues at coordinate 48,418,419 of NC_069072.1, read as the reverse complement.
GCCCTTGTGAGCAAGTGGTGACTTGGATTTGTGTGGTTGTGGATTTGATTGTGAATATATGTTGGTGATATGAATGACTTGGTGAAATTGTTTGATTCAAATATGGATATGATATTCGATTACGTATGTTGTATGCGATGACATGTATATCATTGCATGGGATATGGGTTATATTGATGGAGGAAGCGTTACGCGGCCTCATTTGCAATCTGGTGGTTTCGCCACATATATATATATATATATATATATACATCTCCAGTGGCTATGCCACAATTATTCGATCTGGTGGCTCGCCACATATATCTGATTCGGTGGCTCGCCACGATTATCTGATCGGTGACTTTGTCACATTATCTGCTCGCAACCATGCTGCATATTTACGTGGCGTGTGGCGGTTGGGTGGGTCGAGTAGTCTCCCACATGGTGTAAGGTTGGTATGGGGGTGTATACTATTTGGATTGGGTTGGGATTGCATTCACATTTCGATTTTGATTACATTACGATCTCGATTCGATTCGATTCGATTCGATTCGTCACCGATTTCGATTCTAGTTTTGATGATGTTTCTTATTCTGTAATGGGTTAAAGCCCATCTAGTACTGTCTGTTATAGTGGGCTAAGGCCTAATTGATACTGAAACTGTACGTAAGGCTGGGGCTAGACTTTTAATTCTTTTATATGACTGACTGTTCCTTTTTATAGTAGGGTTATTTCACACTAAGTTTTCGTAAACTCACCCCGTTTATTAACCTTTCAGGTAATTTCCAGCCTTAGACGGATCGGAGCTACGAGGGACTCGGAGGAAGCCACACACACTATTTATTTTATAGTGTTGATTATTACTTTTAAATGTTTTATGTGGGTTGTAGTAAAGCCGTTGTAATTTTCTGGATTTCAAATTTGAAATTTTACTTATTGTTCTTATAATTGCTAGTATTAGAACACGGTTTTCCAAAGCAACTACTGTTGTTCAAAACATCACGTATCTGCAATTATTTTTAAATCAAGCTTCCGCAACTGCCAAGATTTTCACAAAGTTGTTAAGAATGTTATTCAGCTGAGGTTTCTAACAAGGTTTAAAAAGGGTATAAGTTTTTAATTATTAAGAAGGGTTTTTAATGGAAACATGGTTTTCGAAAAATACTTCAATGTGACATGCCAGATTCGAGCCAAACTTCCAGGCTGAGTTTGGAGTGTTACATTTAGTGGTATCAGAGCCTGGGTTGCAACAACTCGGCTGTGGATTGGGTTTTCAAAGGTTGAATTTCAGAAAATTATTTTCAACCATGTGGCCTGTATGAAGTATTTCTCTTAAAAAGTGTGGCACACCGAGTCTCCGTTGCCGAATCCGTAAGTCTTCTGAATACTTTTGTCTGTTTAGAAATTGAAATACTGTGGATTCCTTAGATATTGGTCTGAATTTAAATTTGGTTTTTATTTTATGTGGATGTGATGTTTGGATATAGAAATTGTATATATGTGTGATAAATATGTGTCTGCTTCAGTGAATAAGTGTTGTATGTATGAGATGTTTCAAGCTCTAGTTGAAGTGTGATAGTGATAGTAGGATCAGAGTGTACAGCGATAGCGTAGTAGGGTAGATGTTACACCACCACCCTGTTAGATGGAAATTTCGGGGACGAAATTTCTTTAAGGGAGGTAGAGTTGTAACACCCTGAATTTGGACCTAGAAGTTTTGGGTCTTGAGCATGGGAGCGGTTGAACGCAGCTTATAATATTCTGTTGTGCGTGAAAATTTCGTAGTTGAAGGCTTGTTTTAGTGGTTAAGTGTACTGAGAAGTACTGGAGAAGTCCTGGGTTCAAACCTGGACTCTAGTAAAAATTTTGGTTTAAGGTGAATCAAACCCTGGGTGTAGTAGGTAGGCCTTAAGAATATTGTTGGAGAAATTGTGACACAAAAAGCCTTGTGGCTTAGTGGCAAGTTGTAACACCCCTATCCCGTAACCGTCGCCGGAATAGGTAAGGGGCATTACCGGACTTGTAACTCATGTCAGAACAGTAAAATTTTAAACTTTTTCTTGAAATAAAGATCATTCATTTAAATAAGTACTAAGCACAGCCAGGGATAAAATTTAAACTGCTCTAAGTAAACATTCAAAAGATGCCATTTTCGAATGGCTTATATACATTAACCAAAAATATTCTTCCGCCACTAGTCTATTCTATACATGCCATAAAATAATTCTAAACATAACAAGAACAAGCGGTGGATAGTGATAGTGTGACTAGTTCTTGACGATCCTCGAGCACAGTAGCTTCGCAATGAGATCTATAAAACAGTGAAAACAAAGTAAACGGAGTAATCATTACAATGCTTAGTAAGTTTTAAGCAGTGTCAACAGATAACAATCAAATTATAACATAGTTGTTCGTATTTTTATTTCACTCTTCCTTCGGGCATACCATCCCTTTACCGAATATGCACATCTCATCATATACAATAGGCAGATAAACTTTCACATAAAAGTGAGCTCATGTGACATAGATGTATTGTATGATTTCACATAACCTCTCACACTGATCCGATGTCACATAATCATAGGAAAGTCTCATAGATTGCTCTCGTATGCATCACATAACTACCTTATGATTTAGTTCAAATCAAGCTCACATATAAACTTGGAGTACATACCTGTTTAACCTTTCGCATTGAGTAAATTTATAAGTAATTCTTATTACGAAGTCTTATAGCTTTAAACTCTCCTCGGATTATCGGCGGGACCTTTAGCTCAGATGAAATCTCCACACGAAGTCAGCGGGTCTTAACCCGGACATAGTCACCACATACAGTCATCGGGCCTTAAATCCCGGATTTACATCACAGAGTTTCATGCATATTTATTCACATGTTACAGCATTCACATCGACTATCATATTTGTAATTTATTTACCTCTTCAAATATCTAATAAAACACACCTTCCGCCATTTGTCATTTGGCCACAATATATATATATACACATCTCATACATACCTCACATTAGCCATTTGGCTTTACCACATATCCATCTCATACACGTTTCGCATTAGCCATTCGGCTTTATCTCATATCTATCTCATACACATTTCGCATTAGCCATTCGGCCTTACCACATATATACATGTTCACATTCATCACATTGGCCATTCGGCCTTATCGCACATTCGCATGTTCACATTCATCACATTGGCCATTCGGCCTTATCACACATACGCATGTTCACATTCATCACATTAAAATCCTAAATCAAAATATAAATTTTCATGTATTCACATCACAATTATCCAAATATACTTCACATACCACATATACTTTCACGTATACACTTTGTCTTGGCTGAATCTACATCTATCATTTTCCAATGAATAATTCAATTTCATGCCATACTATCATTTCATATTCAAATACTTATGAACTTAAAATTTCACAAATTTTAATATCAAAGATCCATCTATCACTCATATATCATTTTACAATATCACAATTTAGAATTCACGTATGGGTTTAATCAATAGCTTATGAGCAACTAAAACAAGTTTTGTCAAGGTTTACAACATAATCTCAAATTCAGCACAAGTTGTTTTTCCTGAGCAATAGTCACTGAATTATTTATAACTGGAGCTAAAAAACTCAAAATCAATTGCTGTTAATTTTCTCTGTATATAGACTCATATATCTTTCATCCATAAAATTTTCAGAATTTTTGGTTTGGCCATTCAATACCAGATTTTTCATAAAGTTTCCCCTGTTTCACTATTTGACTAATCTGACCACTCTTCACTACGAATCAAATTTCTCATTTTACAGAATTCAAAATGTGTTGTATTTGATTTCATTTGAAACTAGACTCATTAAGGAGTCTAAGCATATAAATTTTATCTTATAACCATTTTGTAAAAATTATAATGATTTTCTAAAAACAGAATAGGGATTTGAGTCATTCGACACCGTCTCACACAACTTTAAATATCTCTTTATAGGAAATTTCTTTGCTCTCTCTTTTATAAGAAACTAGACTAATTAAGCTTTGATTACATATTTTATTCAGCCTATAATTCCACACCAACAATTTATGGTGATTTTCTAAAATCACGTTACTACTCTCGCCTAAGCAAATTATTACAATTTGCTCTTAAATTTCAAGTCCAAACACTTATGAACTTACCATTTGAGTTTAAAACATATCATGGCCCCATCATATCTTATTAAATCAACTCATTATGTCCTATTATGATTGAATTTACTCAACGTTTAATCACTTAAAACTTACCTCGGAAGTGGTCGACGACTAGATATCCACGGCTATTCGTTTACTTTCTCTTTTCCCTTATCCGACTTTGATCCTCTAGGCTCTTGAGCTAAATCAAACAATTTACTTCCCAATCAAACACAATCACACGGCATCCATATACATTTTAGAACCATTCTTAACATATTTACTACTCATTTACAAACAAAATACTCATATCACATTTATAAAACTACCTTTCATAAACACTATGTATAAATATGCATTTCTTCACTATTTACTAAGTCAAGCCAAACCACATGATTTATTAATCGTTAATATATATATATATATACAGCATTAACAACTTCACTTAAGCTTAAGTATAAAATTTGGTCTTACCAAATTTTGCACATTTTACCAAAATAATAACTACCAATTTTACACATAAGTGCCGAATCAAATCATACCATAGTTACAATATCACTTGACTAATGAAATATCCAAAATATCAATCTATCATTTACCAAATTCATAAACCACATATAAGGCACATTTTAAACTCAAGCATGTAACTTAACAACTTAACCATTAGTTGCGAACCACAAACAAAACATATCATAGGCATGTAAAACATATTTTACCAGTTGATAGCCAAATATAAATATACAACCCTTTACCATTTCCAAAATACATATGCATGGCCAACCTTTTAACCATATATTCGGTCATAAAATTTATTCCTTAATAATTCAACCAATTTCACAATTTAAATCAAAACTAATTGCATCATTTATAACCGTACCTAAATGAACATCAAATAGTATACAAAACATATTCATACGTTAACATCTCAAACCTTACTTTAACAACCAATATGCAAGATATCACATATACATAACTTAGCTTATGAAAGCATATGTATTATATCATAAACACATCTTTTACCAATTACCTCACTTAAGCCAAATTTTATAATCAACCACAAAAAATATACCACAAATCATACTTCCAAAATGAGCTACTTCCATGGCCGATTATATTTCATCATTAACATATCTCATTTTGAATCATTTAATCAATATCACATACACATCACCCAAACACAAATCATACCTATCATATAACAAGCATAACAAAATAAACCAACCATGTCAAATATAACCATAATTTGATCAAACCTTGAAACCGAACTTAACAAAATAAACAAGCCATTGAATGATTAGAACTTGAACTAACCACCTTCTTTATACATAATTTTCCAAGAATTTCAAGGTACTTACCTCTTCCAAACCTCAAAATTCTAAGTTTAATCTATGGGATAAGTAGAGTTGGAACTAATCATCTCAAACATGCATAGATTTTCAAGAATCATTCAATACATACCTCATTCTAGCCATCTTCTAAGCCAAAAATCAAGGCAACCCAACTTTCTTCTCCTCCCTTTAGGCTACGGCAATGGAGGACAAGGATCAACCAACTTTTGATTCAATTTTCTATGACCGAATGCACATACCTCAAATTTTTAGCTTGCTATCTTGCCGAAATCCTCAAAACATATTTCTTCTTTCTTTCATTTTTTTTTTCGGTCAAGAAGAACAAAGAGGATGAAGCCTTTTTTTTTTTTTTCATCATTTTCCCTTCCATTATTTTATTACCATGCTCCTTATTTTATCATTCCTCCCATGAAACACCAACATAACATGTTATGACATGTTTTGCCCATCACACTTTGTCCACCCTATTTGTCATGGCCGGCCACTACTAATTAGCGGGGAAATTGTAACACCCCAAACCCGAGACCATCGCCGGTGTCGGACACGAGGGGTTAACAAGCCAAGTCCACATATTTTGCCCACTAATTTGACATTTCCAGTCAGGCTGGAAAACTGCGTCACCGTCGCCTTAAAAATCATATCTCGAGTTTCAAAACTTGGAAACTGGTTTCGTAAATTTTCCCTTAATTTAGACTCATATATCCATCCATGGATTTATTTCTAGAATTTTTTGTTGGGCCAATTGGTACAGTTTATTAGTTAAAGTCACCCATGTTACAGGGATCGACTGATCTGACCTTCGCGCGTTACAACTTGAATATCTCTCTGTACAGGGCTTTAATACTGGTGCCGTTTGTTTCTAATGAAACTAGACTCAAAATGGAATCTGTACATATAAGGAATGACTCCTAATTCTTTCTGGATAATTTATAGTAAATTTTTAAAGTTGCGACAGGGGACCCAGAAACCGTTCTGGCCCTGTCTCACAATAGCTTTAATAGCTCTTAACATGTAACTCCTATGACCGTTTCGTTTCTTCCATATGAAAATAGACTCATCAAGGTTCATTTACATAGCTTATTCACTATTTAATACCATTCCTACAAATTTTGGTGATTTTTCACATTCACGTCACTGCAGCTGGCAGCATCTGTTTTTAAGGTAGGTCTTACCTAGTTTGTAGTCTCCATGAACCAACTAGTCTTGCCATACATAGGTTCACATATGATCATTTTAACCATACCAATGGCTGATCATGTGACCAACATTCCCATTTCCAATCCATAATCACATCATGACACCATATATATATATATACAAACCGCATATAGTCTAAGTTCGTACTTCACTTTTACGAGCCATTTTCGCATGGCCGTACACATATACATCACAACATATTTAAACCAGCAAGGAGTAGTCCTATACATGCCATTTCAAAGTTCAACCAAAAATTTATACCAAAATGGAGGCTTTGATAGTGTGGATGACTTCGACTTTAATGATCCCGAATCCGATTGCTATCGAGCAAAATCTATAAGACAGAGAGCCAAAGCAACGGGGTAAGCATTTTTATGCTTAGTAAGTCTCAAGGAATAAAATCAGCTTTAATTAAAGCAATACATTCACATAGCCAAATGCATCATTTCATTAATACACATTCACAAAATCATTCTTACTTCTCACTTCATCATTATATACTTTCACAAGGTATCAACCAATTCAATAGCTGAATTTCGTTAGTCGATTGAGCGAATGTTGCTCAAACATGTCGACTTTCCAATGCACATATGAACATACCTTATTCTTTGGGCCTTTCGAGCGCATACTAATTGAATTCATTACAGCAACCAACACTCACCTCCAGCCCAAGCTTCTTGAATACAACCGGATATAACCACGTGCACGAATGCCTTCGGTCTTAGCCCGGATAGAACGACTCGCATACGAATGCCTTGGTCTTAGCCGGATGTAGCCACTAGCACAATTGCCTTCGGGTCTTAACCGGATATAATTTCCAGCAATAACGTCTTCGGACTTAGCCGGATATCATTCAATTGCTCATGCACACATACATCAATAATCATTAGACATTCATATTTCATCTTCGTTACTAAGGCTCAAACACAAATATAATCACTAGCATAATCGCCTTGGGACTTAGCCCGTATCATTCAAATACTCATACACACATAAATCAATAATCAATACACATCCATATTTCATTTCACATAATTCAAGTAGGGTCACTTCTTGAGGACTTACCTCGGATGTTGTCGAACGGCTTTTACGGCTATTCGATCACTTTTTCCTTCCCCTTGTCCAATTGTGGCCCTCTAAGCTCTTGAGCTAATTCAAACAAATTTAATTTATTAAAACCTCATTATGCTAGCTTATGGCCTAATATGACAAGGAGTCTAAATGGTCATATGGCCACCCTTTAGCTTGAGTACACAATGGTCATGCACATTTTATACTACATCAAGCAATTCAATACAATTCATTCAAGCATCAAGAAAAGCTAAGGCCATCAATCGGCTACCTAAGGCCGAACATACATGTCCATTTGAGGCCAATTATACACTTAACACCACACAAAACAGCATGCATTTTACTAGTTAATGCTTTACATATTGTGGCTCAATACTTATAATACATCATCGAGCACTCATATGGCCGATTATACTTAGTCATACTTGCACCAAATCAACAATAAATTCCAAGATTTCCACATCATAGGTATTCTAGGCCGAATGTACTTGCAATTTCACAAACATTCTTCAACATTTTCTTCTTTAAACAAACATATTCATCACTTACTTCATAACCAAAACATCATGTGCAAACATATATATACATATATGTGCATGGCCGAATTTCAAGGTGTCCATAGCCATCCAAAACACAAATCTTAACTAACATGCAAGAAGCATGAACCATGCTCATGAATGCATCATGGCCGAATACACCACAATCATGCCCCTTTTAACTTCAATCATGGTTAAACAAAAGAAAACTCAAAGTCTTACTCAAGATGGCTACAAAGAAATTTCAAGAGTAGACAATCCATCATTGCATGCATCATCATCAGGCTTCACATTTAGCATGCAATGGCTTTAACACAATATCAACCTTGGCCAAATACCATTTTTCATGGCATAGTAAGGATTTGAACCATGGCTAACATGCACATCAAGTTAGTAACCAAAACAAGCATGAATCTCATGACACAACCTCAACATACCTTAATCTTGATGCAAGTATAGCCAAATCTCCTTCTAGATCTCTTCTAAACCAAAAAAAATGGAGCAAAATCCTCCTTCTTCCTTAGTCTTGGCTCAAAGAAAGGATGAACAAATTTTTTCTTTCTTCCTTTACAACTCACGGCAATGGGGAGATACCACACTCACACACATTTTTTTTTCATTCTTTTCTTACCCATGCTTATTTGTTTATTATTTCTCCCTAATGCCCAACAAAACATGTTTCATGACATGTTTAGCCCATATTTCTTTGTCATGGCCGGCCACCACCTATAAAAAGGGGAATTTGACATGCAAGTCCATTGTTTTGCATGCATGCTTTAATTAGTCATCACACATTTCCCCTTCATACTTTCAAAGTTCACTACTAAGTCCTTTCTAGTGAAATTCACATTTATAACACTAAATCGAAACATCAAAAATGTCACACATATCATAGGCATCAAAATAAATTTTAAATTATTTTTATGCCTCGGTTTTGTGGTCCCGAAACCACATCCCGACTAGGGTCAATTTTGAGCTGTCACAACTCTCCCCCACTTAAGAAATTTTCGTCCCCGAAAATCTTACCGGTAAATAGGTTTGGATATCGCTCTTTCATAGAGTTCTCGGTCTCCCAAGTAGCTTCTTCTATCCCGTGCTTGAGCCATAACACTTTCACTAGCGGAACCCGCTTGTTTCGCAACTCTTTCACTTCCCGTGATAGGATACGAATCGGTTCTTCCTCATAACTCATATTAGCTTGAATTTCAATTTCTGATGGACTAATCACGTGCGATGGATCGGATCTATAGCGTCAAGCATCGAAACATGAAAGACATCGTGAACCTTTTCGAGTTCGGGGCAAAATCAAACGATATGCCCACTGGACCGACTCGCTTCGGATATCTCATATGGCCCAATGAACCTCGGGCTCAACTTGCCCTTACGGCCAAATCGAGTATCTTTTTCCAAAGCGATACCTTGAGAAACACTTTATCTCCCACGATACTCGATATCCTTACACTTCAGATCCGCGTCGACTTACGACGATTGGAGGCTATCTTCGACTTTCACGGATTACTTTCACTTTCGCTCAGATCTCTAATCAAATCCACCCGAAAATTTTGCCTTCACCGAGCTTAGTCCAAAACAATGGTGTACGGCATTTACGACCGCACAAAGCCTCGTAGGGTGCCATCTTAATACTTGATTGAAAGTTGTTGTTGTAAGCGAATTCAATCAACGGCAAATACCATTCCCATGAACCACTAAACTCGAGGACGCAACATCTCAACATATCCTCAAGTATCCGAATTATCCGCCGGATTGACCATCGGTTTGAGGGTGAAAGCGATCTTGAAATGCAACTTGGTACCCAAAGCTTCTTGCAACTTTTTCCAAAATCACGAGGTAAATCTCGGATCTCTATCCGACACGATGGAAATAGGCACCTCGTGTAATCTCACAATCTGAAAACGTACAATTCGGCTAATTTGTCCATTGAAAATCCGACGCACGGGGACAAAGTGAGCCGACTTAGTCAATCTATCTACCACGACCCAAACCGCATCCTTCTTACTTGCGACAAAGGCGGTCCGGATACAAAGTCCATTGTGACTCGATCCCATTTCCACTCGGGTATCGTGATTGGTCAAGTAATCTGAAGGCACTTGATGTTCCGCTTTCACTTGTTGACATATTAAACATCTCAAACAAAGCCGAGATGTCTCGTTTCATACCATGCCACCAAACCGACGTTTCAAATCGTTGTACATCTTCGTACTCCCGTGGATTGCCATTCGGCTACAATGGGCTTCATTCGAATTATCGAAATGAGTTCAATTCTTTGGAACACATGACGACTTTTGAACCTCAAACAATTGTCATCATCGATTTGAAACTCCGAGTCCTTGTTGAACACACTCGGCCGTTTTGCACCAACTCGTCGTCGACTTTACGAGCTTCTCGAATTTGATGTATCAATAATGGTTTGGCTTTCAATTCAGCCACTAACACACCGTCGGATCGAGCAGACAAGTGCACCTTCATCGCTCAGTAAAGTGAATAATGATTTACGACTCAAGGCATCCGCAACCACATTTGCCCTTCCGGGTGATAGTCAATGACCACTCATAATCCTTTAATGATTCGAGCCAACGTCTTTGTCGCAGATTTAAGTCTCTTTGGGTCATCAAATATTTGAGACTTTTGTGATCCGAGTACACATGGCACTTCTCACCAAATAAGTAATGTCGCCAAATCTTTAAGGCGAATACGATGGCGCTAATTCGAGATCATGGGTCGGATAATTTTCTCGTGTGGCTTTAATTGCCTCGACGACAGGCCACAACTCGACCTTCTTGCATCAATACGCAACCTAACCCAAGGAGGAGGCGTCACTATAGATGACAAACTCTTTGCCGATTCGGGTTGCACTAGAATTGGGGCTTCATCAAATAAGTTTTCAGTTGATCGAAACTTTTCGACATTTCTCCGTCCATTCGAACTTAACATCCTTTTGGAGTAGCCGTCATCGGCGTGGCTATCGTTGAGAACCCTTTACAAATCGTCGGTAATAACCTAGCAAGCCCCAAAAAGCTCCGAACCTCAAGAATATTTCTGAGGCTTCCAATTAAGTATGGCTGAAATTTTATTCGGTCGACTCGAATACCCGATGCAGATACCACATGACCCAAGAAGCTAACCTCTCTTAACCGTAACTCACACTTGTGAACTTAGCATATAATTGCTTATCCCGTAAAATTTGCAGACTAACCTCGGTGTTCAAGATGTTCGGTCTCATTTCTTGAATAGACCAAGATGTCATCAATGAACACAACTACGAATCGATCCAAATATGGTCTGAAGATCCGATTCATTAAATCCATAAATACCGCAGGGGCATTAGTAAGCCCAAACGGCATCACTAGGAACTCATAGTGACCATATCTCGTTCTGACTCGGATTCGCAATTGATAATAGCCCGATCTCAAATCTATTTTCGAGAACATTGAGGCTCCCTTCAGTTGATCGAACAAGTCATCGATACGTGGTAACGGATATTTGTTCTTTATCTTCGCTTTATTAAGCTGACGATAGTCGATGCACAGCCGCATGGTTCCATCCTTCTTTTTCACAAACAACACTGGCGCACCCCAAGGCGAAAAACCGGGCGAGCAAAACCTCTATCCACCAATTCTTGCAACCGAGCTTTCAACTCCTTTAATTCCGTTGGTGCCATACGACACGGAGCTATCGAAATTGGAGTGGTACCGGTACCAATTCGATGCCAAATTCTATTTCCGAACAGTGGTAAACCCGCAATTCTTCGTGGAAAACATCCGGTATTCACAAACCGCGGCACAGATTCGGGTTTCTTTTCGATTCCTTGTCATCGAGCACATACGCAAGGTACGCCGCACCCTTTTCTTACATATTTCCGCCAACATTGCGATATTACGGTGGCAACCCTTTAAGTCCGTAGATCGAACCCGAATTATCTCGTTATTCGAGCTCCTCAAATCGATAGTCTTGCTTTTGCAATTTACAACCGCATCGTGCATGGTCAACCAATCCAAACCAAGAATAACGTCAATTCATCGAACGGCAAAAGCATCAAGTCCGCGGAAACAAGAACCTCGGAACACTAGGGACTTTTCTTGCACACTTTGTTGACAAGCACGTAATGACCCAAGGGTTTAACACCAATTACAAACTCGGTAGACTCAATAGGCAAAGTCTTCTTGGATGCTAAGGTTTCACATATATAAGAATGAGTAGAACCAGGTCAATCAAAGCAATCACATTAGTATTGAAAAGAGTGAAAGTACCGTAATGACATCCGGAGAGGCAGCATCCTCGCGTGCGCGTATGGCATAAGTCCTAGCAGAGGCCGAGCCTCGGATCGATGGTAGCATCTCTAGATCCTCTCGACCGCCACTAACATTGCCCACATTTCTAGGTGGCCTACCTCGGCGATGGTAGCACCCGGTTTCCACTCGACTTACATTTTGTTCAAGCAACCTCGGGCAATCCTTCATAAAGTGGTCGGCCGATCCACACTTATAGCAGGAGCGATCACGGAACCAACAGCTCCCGAATGCCATTTGCCACAATGCGAGACACTCGCCTCTCTCGGCGATCATTTCCACCATGGCGATCAAGTGACTCGTGTGGTCACAGGGTCGATCGCGTCCTCGTCTAGAAAAGCCAAGCGCCTCTAGACCGGCTCACATCATCTCGAAATCTCTTCGATGCTGTTGAAGAGACTTCCCGAGGACCTCTTTCGAATTCTCCGGTCCCACATCACTTTTTGTTTCTCCTTTCTAAGCTCTTGACTTTACAAGCTCGCTCAACAAGTACTACGAACTCTCGTATTTCGAGAATGCCAACGAACATCCTTATATCATCATTTAGCCCATCCTCGAAGCGTTAACACATAATAGCTTGGACGAAATGCATTCTCGCAGCGTCGGCTAAGCCTCACAAATTTTCGTTCAGTAGATGATGGAATCGACATAGAACCTTGCTTAAGATCAAGAAATTCCTTCGCTTTTGGTCGATGAATCTCGATCGATATACTTTTTTTGAACTCGGTTTGAAAGAATTCCCAAGTCACTTGCTCTCTAGGCACCACGAAGTCGAGTACTCCACCAATAGTAGGCGGACTCACGTAGCAAGGAGATGGTACACTTTAAGCACTCATCGGTGTACAAGATAGCTCATCGAGCACCGGATAGTGTTGTCCAACCAAAATTCAGCTCGCTTCGGCATCATCATCATCCGTAGCTTTAAATTCGGTGGCCCCATGTTTTCAATCCTATCGATCGGGGCTTACTTGACCTTATTTGGTCGATTCACGGAGGTATTGTAGGTCTGGGGTTGCATTTGTCGGGAATGGAGGTTGTGGAACAGCCGTGTTAGTTCGAATGTATTGGTTAAACCTTTCATTCATCACACTATAAAAGGCTTGCCTAGCCTCATCATTCGGATTGTGGCCATAGGTTGAGAGTCCGGCATTGTCCCTTCTTGCGGGAGCAGCGCCACACTCTCCACATCATCACTATCGCTTTCGGTTGGGATCGGATCCATTGCTATAAACAAACACAAAGTTAAATTGTCGTAAATCACCACACTATCGATTCATCATTTAATGGCATGTATAGCTAGACCCCAAACACATCACGGTAGTCCTAGAATCGACTAAACCGTGGCTCGATACCAATAAAATTGTAACACCACGAACCCGAGACCATCGCCGGTGTCGGACACGAGGGTTAACAAGCCAAGTCCACATATTTTGCCCACTAATTTGACATTTCGGTCAGTGGAAAACTGCGTCACCATCGCCTTAAAAATCATATCTCGAGTTTCAAAACTTGGAAACTGGTTTCGTAAATTTTCCCTGAATTTAGACTCATATATCCATGGCCGGCCACCACCTATAAAAAGGGGAATTTGACATGCAAGTCCATTGTTTTGCATGCATGCTTTAATTAGTCATCACACATTTCCCCTTCATACTTTCAAAGTTCACTACTAAGTCCTTTCTAGTGAAATTCACATTTATAACACTAAATCGAAACATCAAAAATGTCACACATATCATAGGCATCAAAATAAATTTTAAATTATTTTTATGCCTCGGTTTTGTGGTCCCGAAACCACATCCCGACTAGGGTCAATTTTGAGCTGTTACAGAAATTGACATGCAAGTCCACCCTTTTTATTACATGCACTAATAGATCCTTATGTTTTGACCTATCACATTTCAAAAGTGTCACACATAAGTCCTATTGACTAAATTCACATGCAATTTACTAAATCAAAGCTTAAAACTTTCACACATTCATATTCACATATAATAAACATAAAATATGACGGCTAATTATTTTTATGACTCGATTTTTTTGTGGTCCCGAGACCACTTTTCGACTAGGGTCAAATTAGGGGTGTCACACAAGTAGCGTGTGAAGCATTTAAGGGGAGGCATGGGTTCGAATCTCATGGCAAGCAAAGAGCATTTATTTTGCTAACAGAGGGCGGCAAGAGTTGGTGTTGAATTTAAACTCGATGATGGAGGATCCCACATCGGAAGCTAACATAAGAGTGGATCTGGTCGGCTTTAAATAAAGAGAACCATGAGGAGAGTAAAGGTACCCTTCTTGGCTGATCCCTTTCGCTTTGTGGCGTGCTCGGTTGGGTTGGGCGCCGGCTAAGAGTGCTTGGAGCGTGGATTAACTCTAGTCTCCAATCAGGTGTGTATTTCTCACTACTTTAGCTGTAGGATGGCTATTTCGGGCCGAAAGGGGCCATGTGGGCCCAATGGGCCTACGAGCCCAATTGGATAAGTTGTTTAATTGTGTAGTAAATATTGGACTAGGCTAGGTGAATCTCATATCTGTGGCTAGATTTGGGCTAAAAGGGCCACACGAACGTGTGGGCCGAGAAAGGGCTTTAAGCCTATTCGTATTGTTATCCCTGTTTAAAATACTTTAGTTTACGAAAATACCAAAATACCCTTTGTTTACAAAATTACCAAAATACCCCTGGTTTGTAAAATTACTAGAATACCCTTGGTTTATAAAATCACCAAAATACCCCTGGTTTATAAAATTACCAAAATACCCCTGGTTTGTAAAATTATCAAAATACCCCTAGTTTGTAAAATTACCAAAATACCCTTGGTTTGTAAAATCACCAAAATACCCCTGGTTTGTAAAATTACCAAAATACCCCTGGTTTGTAAAATTATCAAAATACCCCTAGTTTGTAAAATTACCAAAATACCACGGTTTGTAAAATTATCAAAATACCCTAGTTTGTAAAATTACCAAAATACCTCGATTTGTGAAATTACTGAAATCCCCTCGACTTGTAAAATTATTGAAATACCCTCGACTTGTAAAATTACCAAAGTACCATTGATTTATAGAATTACTGTTTTACCCTCGATTTTCAAAATTATTGAAATACCCCTGTAGGGTAGAATTATCAAAATACCCTTGTAGGGTAGAAATATCGAAATACCCCTGTAGGGTAGAATTACCGAAATACCCTTATAGGGTAGAATTACCGAAATACCCCTGTAGGGTAGAAATACCGAAATACCCCTATAAGGTAGAATTACTAAAATGCCCGTGTAGGGTAGAATTACCGAAATACCCTTGTAGGGTAGAAATACCGAAATACCCCCGTAGGGTAGAATTACTGAAATACCCCTGTAGGGTAGAATTACCGAGATACCCTTGTGGGGTAAAATAACCATTTTACCCCTAGGGTGTTAAATGACTGTTTTGCCCTTGTGGGCAAGTGACTGACTTGGACTGTGTGGTTGACGGATTTGATTGTGAATATATGTTGGTGATATAAATGACTTGACTGTGATTGTTTGATTCAAATATGGACATGATATTCTGATTCTGTATGTCGTATGCGATGACATGTATATCTGTTGCATGGGATATGGGTTATATTGATGGAGGAAGCGTTCTGGCAGCCTCGCTGCAATCTGGTGGCTTCGCCACATATATATATATATATATATATATATCTGTCCTGGTGGCTATGCCACAATTATCTGATCTGGTGGCTCTGCCACATATATCTGTTCTGGTGGCTCTGCCACGATTATCTATTCTGGTGACTTTGTCACATTATCTGTTCTGGCAACCATGCTGCATATTTCTGTGGCGTGTAGCGGTTGGGTGGGTTGAGTAGTCTCCCCACATGGTGTAAGGTTGGTATGGGGGTGTATACGGCTGGATTGGGTTGGGATTGCATTCACATTCTGATTTTGATTACATTCGACATCGATTTCGATTCGATTTCGTCACCGATTTTGATTTCGATTCGATTCTAGTTTTGATGATGTTTCTTATTCTGTAATGGGTTAAAGCCCATCTAGTACTGTCTGTTATAGTGGGCTAAGGCCCAATTGATACTGAAACTGTACGTAAGGCTGGGGCTAGACTTTTAATTCTTTTATATGACTGACTGTTCCTTTTTATAGTAGGGGTATTTCACATCGAGTTTTCGTAAACTCACCCGCTTATTAACCTTTCGTAATTTCCACCTTAGACGGATCGGAGCGCAAGGGCTCGGAAGAAGCCACACACACTATTTATTTTATAGTTTTGATTATTACTTTTAAATGTTTTATGTGGGTTGTAGTAAAGCCGTTGTAATTTTCTGGATTTCAAATTTGAAATTTTACTTATTGTTCTTATAATTGCTAGTATTAGAGCACGATTTTCCAAAGCAACTACTATTGTTCAAAACATCACGTATCCGCAATTGTTTTTAAATCAAGCTTCCGCAACTGTCAAGATTTTCATAAAGTTGTTAAGAATGTTATTCAGCTGAGGTTTCTAACAAGGTTTAAAAAGGGTATAAGTTTTTAATTATTAAGAAGGGTTTTTAATGGAAACATGGTTTTTGAAAAACACTTCAATGTGACATGCCAGATTCGAGCCAAACTTCCAGGCCGGGTTTGGGGTGTTACAATGGACGTGTGCCCCGGCTGTGTGATTTCAATTTGCTCTTGGGTGCCAAACAGAGAGTTACATGGGTCTGAGACACGGGTGTGTATGACCACATGGCCTGCCCGTATGGGCGTGTGACCCTTGTTTAGGCAAAAATTTCTAAGATTTGTAAAATTTTCTAAAGTTCTCGATTTAGTCATGAATTGCTTCCAAAGCACATTTTGGGCCTCGTAGGCTTGAATTAGGGACTTTATGCTCGATTTCAAAAATTTTTATTTTGGACAAAAATTTATGACCCGAAATTATATAATTGCTTGTGATGTGAGTCCGGTAATGCCTCGTACCCTGTTCAGGTGTCGAATATGGGTAAGGGGTGTTACAAAAAGGTTGCTTATTGCTTAAGTGACTGTAGGTTGAATGGTTTGAATTGGAAGGTATTTTTTAGGTGCCTCAACCTGGCACACAACCGTGTGCCCTACATGGCTTAAGACACGGCCGTGTGGCTTGTAGGTTTTGGCTGATTTTTGGTGCACACGGCCACAGTTTGTTACACTAACAAAGAAATAGCCATGTGACGTATTTTTTAATATTTATACTTTTGTCCCATAAGGCCTCTATCATTCCACACAATCAGGGGACACAACCATGTAACCTCTGTTTTCATATTTTCTTAACTTTTTGTTTTTTATTTAATTTCATCCTTGTTTAATACCAAATTGTTTTTTAAGCTTCCATATGCTCGATATAAATATAAAATAGGTTTAATAGCATGCTATACTTGCTCGTATGTGAAGAATTGATATTTATTTGAGATTTTTATAAATAAATTACATGTAATTGTTTGATATTTGTTCATAGCATCTTATTACTTGGTCAGGTGACTAGACTTGGTAAAGGGTGTTACAGTTCTAAAACTTTTAAACTTCATTTCTTAAATTTACAAACACTAAAGGACTTAGAACTTTACCAGCTCACTGGATTCCCTACTTTTTCGACTCAAACCTCATGATCATCGCTCCATGCAGAGCTTCCCGTAATTATCTCTTCTTCGAAGCAACCAAAGAAGATGATGAAGAAGAGAAGAAAACAAAACATAATTGAGAAGAATTCACCCTAAAAATTCACTTCTTAGCTACTTATAGCCCTTCACGTACAATTGTTGTAACACCCTTAACCCGTACCCATCGCTGAAATAGGATTTTGGGGCATTACTAGAACATTCAGAACATTTTACAGATAATTCTTATAAATTACTATTCATTCACTGAGATCATTCAAAACAACCCTTAATTGGACCCTCGAGGTCCAATACAAGCATTAGAATCAAGTCGGGACTTAATCGAAAACTCATAAAATTTTTCGCGACATTTCAAGAATTTTCCAAGGTGCAGGGCTCACACGCCCGTGTGGTCAGGCCCTGTACTACACACGTCCGTATCCCTAACCCGTGTAACTCCCTAACTTTTAAGGCATGAAGAAATTGAAGTCACACGCCAGTGTACTAGGTCGTTAACAAATTTTATTTTTGAAATTTAGGTGCAATTTTCACACGGCCGTGTCAACCACACGGCTGAGACACACGCCCGTGTCTCTGCCAGTGTGCCCAATTTTGAGCATTTTGTTTCTCATTTTTAGGATGCAGGAGACACAAGGTCGGACCACATGCATGGGACAGGCTGTGTGTCACACTCGTCCAAGACACACGCTCGTGTGGACAAAATAAGGTCATTCCCTAGCCTCATTTGTCACCCAAGACTTATCATTTTCCTGCATCAAAACTCACAAGCATATATCTACCAATCCAACATCATATTCACATAAAATTTTCCGTAAATCATGTGGTATTATCTCATGCATCAAAGGATATAAACTTACTCTTAACATAAACTTAAATGCCAGCATAATTCCAACAAACTAACACATAATAAGCACTTATGTGATTACCAAAATATTACTTCAAAAATAACCAAACTTAGACTATCACTAGCCACTCCAATGGCTAGATTACAAAACAACAATTACAAGCAATCATTGGCCATAAGCATATACATGCCATTATACCAAAATGAGATTTCTATTTGTACCAAAATGAAATAATGGATAGTGTGATGACTGCTCTGACCGACTTCCAACCTTCGCAAGCTTTAAGCACTATAAAACAGGGAAAATCAAAACAATTTATGCTTAGTAAGTTCATATAATGGAAAATAAACTTACCGGACATATTTATTAATACAAGCATACATAAATTTACATTCTATCGATTTTGGGTATGTTACCTAAACAGATACAATTATTCAACAAGTTAGTCACATAATCTCATATGAATATTCAAGTAAACATAGATGAGCTCATCACATTACAAGCTTCCATTAATTTCACCTTTCCACACTTCAAGAATCATTTTCATTGAACTATCGAAATCTCAATAGATGTTCGGGTAATATGCGCATGTGCAAAAGTACCAATTAGGGTACATAATAAAAAGGCACACTCTTGAGCCATACATTTTACAGTAGGATTACCAGTCTAGGCTAAATCCTATCCGTAGCATATGTTCTAGAGAGCTTGTAACACCCCTAACCCGTATCCATCGCTGGACTAGGGTTAAGCGGCATTACCAAACATATCAAAATACTTCGCATTCATTTCATAAACATCATAGCATCCTAGTCAAACATCAACATAAGTCCCTTTCTTAGGTCAATGAGACCTTAAACATGCATTAGGAAGAGGTCGGGACTAAACCGAACATGTTCACAACTTTCAACACTTAGGAAATTTTTTTATTCTATTAAGGTCACACGCCCATGTAACCAGGCCGTGTGCCTTACACGGGTATCAGACACATCCATGTGAACTAGCCGTGCCAAAATAGGGTGACCATATTGACTTTCACCCACGGCCAATAGACACGCTGTGTGCCATGGCCGTGTGATATTTAGCTAGCTACTGACTTATGCCCACAGCCATATGACACGCCCGTGTGTCAAAGCCGTGTGATTTTTAAGAGGTTACTACCAAAAAAACACGACCACAAAGCATGCCCGTGCCTTTTTACCGTGTGGCACAATGCAGGCTTAGTTTAAGCCAACTTGTCATCCCATTATGGGTCACCCTACAAACAAGGAATCAAACATATATGTACAACCCAATCAACCATTCTTTAAGCTAAAACATACATCATTCATGCCATAATATTATCAATCATTTACATACTTATAATTCTTACCTTTTTATACTAAAATATAATGTAAGATTATATAAAAGAACATCATCCATTCTCATACCATGAACATCCCAAACTTACCTTCTCCTTTATCTAATTGAGACATGCCATAATTGTAAATTAAATCACATATCAAAAGCCATTATCAAATATGAGTTCAAACATAAATTAGCCAAATCTCATGGCTAACTATATATATCACAAAACATGCTTCACAACTACTAGCCTATACATGCCATACTTCAAATATTTACATTTTTAAAAGTACCAAAATGAGATCGATAGTGTGGTGATGATCCTCGACTATCCCCGAGCCTTCAGTAGCTACGATAACTGTAAAACAGACAGTAATCAAACAGAGTAAGCTTTCAAAAGCTTAGTAAGCTCGTACTCAAAACATTCATAGTATATGAACATAAAATGATAACCTATGAGTATTTGCACAATTTCTATTTGTACAATTTCAATCCATATAACTATATCAACTCAATGAGATTCATATACATAACATCATTTACCACTTAGGCATTATACATACCTGAAACTTCCCGTACTTATTCACTTTTGTACTTACCTCATGTTGAATATTATAAGACTTTCCATAAGTTATTCGTATTTTACACATCAGCACACTTAGTGCTATAAGGTTAGCCGAAGCTAAATATTTCCGCACACTTAGTGCCATCTCAAATAACTGAGACTAAGTCGGTTTCGCACACTTAGTGCCTCAAGTAGCCGAAGCTAGTTAAATCGCACACTTAGTACCAAAGCTAGTTTAAATCGCACACTTAATACCAAAGCTTTCGATTCATCACCATATTATCCAATTCAATTATATACAACCCATGTAAAATAAAGGCATCAAAACTTACTTAACATCACATTTTAAGTATGAACTTACCTCGTACTCGGAATTTGTCGACTCGGACTATCTACTCGATAACCTTCGACTTTCTTTGATCTAAGTCTGAATTCCTCCTTTCTTGATCTAAATGTATTCAAAATTAACCCTTTTATTCACCAAATAATTCAATTCAATCCATAAACACATATTTAGGGCATTTTACAAGCTAGCCCTCACATTTTCACATTTCGACACTTTAGTTCCTATTTCACAAAATCACAAAATACACATAATTTGCATATACACAAACTTAGCTAAATTCTCCTAGTACTCATACTAATTCAAACATATCATTTATTTCACATTTTAGTCCCTCAAAATAACATTTTTATAATTTAGCCCAAATTCCTCAATTTCATCAAAATCCAAAGACAAAACATGTAAACCCAACATCAAGCTTTCATATTTTACTATTTAACAACACAAAACTCATGTCTTCATCCATGGAATATTTCAAAATCACCATCAAAATCAAAAATTGAGGCATGGGCTTGATAATGTACGAAGCAATGATTATAAAAACATAAAAATCATCAAAAATCGATCAAAACACATACCTTAATCAAGGATTTCCTTAGCCGAACCCTAGCTATTCTTTTTCTTTTTTTTTCCTTGAATTTTTGGTCAAATATGAGAATGAAATGGTTTATTTCATGCCTTTAATTTAATTATAATTCATTTATAATTAGTTTACCATTTTGCCCTTAGTATAAAACATTAACAAACCACTTTACAAAGGCCATTGTTGTCCATTAACCTTTTAAATGGCATAATAACCACATAAGGACCTCTCATAAACAAAGCCAAGTCAAATAGGCACTTTTAACATCTAGCACCCAGCTTTTACATTTTACGCAATTTGGTCCTTTTTGCAAATTAAGCACACAAACAGTTAAATTTTTACACGAGACTTTCATACATGTCAATTCACTTACCATATACACGGAAATTAATATTAAAATATTTTTCTAACTCGAATTTGTGGTCCTGAAACCACTATTCCAACTAGGGTCAAAATCGAGCTGTTACAGAGCTTAATATGGATTACCCATTCGGGCTAAAACCAATTTATAACCTAAGCTCAAGAGGGCTTACAGTAGAATTACCCGTCCAAGCTAAATTCTATCTGCAACATATACACTATTATTCTTAACCCATCGAAATTCAACATTCATCTGGATCATGACAATTTGTCCATTTTTCACAACTTATGACTATTTCATTATGTGTATCATCTCATACATATCAACACAATCATACAATTCAATTCAAGCATATTAGCATACATATTTAAGTTGCACAAACTTACCTTGAAAATGGTTCGTATTTGAATTTCAACTAATCCGAAACATTTTGCCTTACTTGATCTAGTTCCATGGTTGGTCTTTCCGGATCTATATGGGTAAATTTAACTATTAATCTATCACATTTTATATACATTTGCATCCTATTACATACTAGGCAAAATTACCATTTTGCCCCTATCTTTTTCAAAAATTTTAATTTCATCCCTAAGCTCGAAAAATGAAATTTATGAAATTTAACCCTCTTTCCAAGCCTAGGTAAATTTTATATATTACAATTACAGCACATTCATTTCACAAATTTTAGAATTTTCCATGGGTTTTATCACTTTTTCATTTTAGTCCCTAAATCAAGTTCTCACCAAAAATTGATTTGTAAAAGTTGTTTATCTATGAATAACTTTTCATTTTCACCATAAATTTCTAATTTTCAGCATATTCATCCATGACCCAAATTTTATACCTTGATAACTTTTCAAATAAATCCCCTAAATAGAAAGTTAGGCTATCCCGATTCTAAAAATATAGAAATTACTAAAAACGAGACTTGATTTCATACCTTATTGAGCTTGAAAAGTTTTCTTCCTCTCTCCTAGGGTTTCCATAGAAAAATTGGGGAAGATGATATGAAATTAGATTATTTTTTCTTTTTAATTAATTATCATCTAATAATTTTATTGATTTTCAATTTAATCCCTACCCTTTTCTAATTTTTCCATGGATGAGTCATTAAAATATCTACTAACTACTCTTCAATGGTCTAATTACCATATAAGGACATTAAGTTTTGAATTTTGTAGCTATTTGATACCTATAGCTACTAGAACTCAACTTTTTCATTTTATGCAATTTAGTCATTTCCCTAATTAAACACACAATCAATAAAATTTTCGAACCAAAATTCTCATGTGACCTTCCTATCATGATACCAACCATAAAATAAAATAAAATAAATTTTAATTTTTGGCTTGGGTTTGTGTTCCCGAAACCACTGTTCCAACCTCACCGAAAATGGGCTATTACAGTTATCAACCTTATAAAAACCATTCATTGGTAATCATTTTGTCTCCCACTAAATAACCAATTGGTTCTTATCTAACTAAACCAGAATTGGAACTTAACTATGTCCAAATCAACAACTAAATTTTCCCGATTTTTTCAATAAAAGCTGTCATCTTATGGCTTCTTTCAAATTAACCCCCAATTATTCCTACTTTTCAAACTTAAGGAAAATTGAGTGTAACAACTCTCCCACCTTAAAATAAAATTTCATCCTTGAAATATCCTTTCACGATCAGCCTAAGAGGCGGACTTAGAGAAACGGTTACAAATCTCTACCCTTATATGATTCACGAAAGAAATCACCTTTCATTCTTACAAGAACCTTCAACATAGCTTATCCTTTTGTACCTTCGCTTTATACCTGCTTTACTTGATTTGTGACAGCCCTAAATTGACCCTAGTCGGAAAGTGGTTTCGGGACCACGAAATCGAGTCTTATAAATAATTAAAGGTTATATTCTGTGTTTATGATGTGCGTAAATGCTTGTGTGATAGTTCCATTCTTTAATTTGGTTAGTGTATGTGAAATTTATTAGTAGGGACTTATGTGAGACAATTTAGAAATATGCTAGGCAAGTGTTAAAGTGGCCTATTAATATATGTGGGAAAGTGCTTGTCCTTGCATGTCAAATTAGCCAAATTAAAGCATAGTGGCCGGCCATGCTATGGGTGGAAACATGTCACAAACATGTTATGTTAGTGATGTATGTTAGGAAAAATAAAATAAGGAGCATGGTAATAAAATAATGAAAGGGAATATGATGAAAACAAAAAAAAAAAAAAAGTGTCCATCCTTTTTCATTTCTTTTGGCCGAAAGTTCTAAGGAAGAAGGAAGGAGCTCTTGCTTCATGTTTGGCTTGGAAGAGGATTAGGAGGAGGTTCGACTATACTTGTATCTAGGATAAGGTATGTTTGATGTTGTGCCATGAGACTCATGCATGTTTTTAGTTGTTAGCTTGAGTTCTAACTAGCCCATGGTTCAAATCTTTGCTATGTCATGGAGATGATATTCGGCTAAGGTGGATTGGTGTTGATGTCATTTTCATGCTAAAAGTGAAGCTTTGTAATGATGCATGTGATGGTGGATTGATGACTCTTGAATCTTCTTTTTAGCATTTTTGAGTGAGACATTAAGTTCTTTGTTTAACCATGACCAAAATTGAAATGGTATGGTGTTGTGATGCATTCGCCATGGTAGGAAGTAGAAGAGAAATGTGGTTGTTGTTCACGTTATTTAGATGAGAAATGGTAGTAAAGTGAAGTGCCAATGTTAGTGTTTGATTTACTAGTGTGTATATGTGTATTATTTAGTTTTGAATTTGAAACAAAATGGTATGTAGTCAATACAAGTAACCATATTTGTAGGAAGTATTAAGCATATACTCGGCCTCAACCTAGACATGTATATTCGGCCACATGAGATAGGTTGGTGTTGCATGTGTTCGGTTAGAGGCAAGGATATTGATGCTTTTATCTTGGCTTAGATAATCGGCTAAAAGAGAGTGTGGGCTAAAATGTTGAGTTTGGTTCATGATTTCCATATATATATGTGACTTTAATGCCTAATGTATATATGGGCTAAGTACCTTGAGGTTCTCTTTTGATGTTCAAATGAATTGTGTTAAATTGCTTAATGTGATTAAAAATGCGCATGACCATTGTGTATTTGAGCTAAAAGGTGGCCATATGACCTATCAAGCTCCTTGTCATATTCGGCCATAAGCTAGCATAATGAGACTTTAATAAGTTAAATTTGTTTGAATTAGCTCAAGAGCTTAGAGGACCACAGTTGGATAAGGGAAAGGAAAAAGTTATCGAATAGCCGCCGAAAACGTTCGACCACATCCGAGGTAAGTTTTCGAGTAATAGAACTTAGATTATGATTTGATTAGATCATGTTTTAAGCAAATCAAAATCATGCTCTTTGTATGTGGCTATTGAGGCGAAAATGATTATGCTCGATAAGCGACTTGTGATTGAATCCTAGTTATGAAAATGAAATATAGATGTGTCATGATTTATTGATATGTGTATGGATATTCGGATGATAACCGGGCTAAGTCCCGAAGGCATTTGTGCGAGTTACTAATTCCGGGCTAAGTCCCGAAGGCATTTGTGCGAGTTACCAAATCCGGGCTAAGTCCCGAAGGCATTGGTGCGAGTTACTATAACCGGGCTATGTCCCAAAGGCATTTGAGCGAGTAGCTATATCCGGTTAAATTCCGAAGGTACGTGATTTGGGAATGAGCGATCTTGCTGTAATAATTTCAATTAATACGCTCGTAAAATCCCAACAATGAGGTATGTTTCGTATGTGCATTGGAATAGTTTATTTCTTTCGAATATTATTCGCTCAGTCGAGTAATGAGCTTCCGGTCTTTGACTAAGATGATCCCTTATGTATGAATATAGGGGTTGGAATGTGAAGTAGGAATGATTTGAGAATATGTATATATGGAATTATCCGTTTGGTTATATGAATGCCATACTTCAATTGTGCTTAATTTCATTGCTCAAAACTTACTAAGCATTAAATGCTTACTCCGTTCTATGAATTTCTGTTTTATAGATTTTGGTTCGTCACCTATCGGACTCGGGATTATTGAAGTCAAGTCTCCCACACTATCAAAGCCCTTTTGGTACACTTTTGGTTGAACTTTGAAATGGCATGTATAGGACTACCCTTTTGTTGTTGGTCATGGACCCTTTGGTTTTGTATAAATTTGGATGGCCATGCGAAAATGGCTTATATACACTTTGAGCTTAATATTATAATCGTCTTGTATGATGTTCATTAAGAGGTATGGAAATGTTTGGGAACGATTAGCCATTGGAATGGTTAATCATGATCATATTTTGTGCTATATATGTTAAAGGGCTAGTTGAATCATGGAAACTATGTAATAGGTAAAGTTTACCCTAAAGGCTGATGCTGGCAGCAGCAGTGATGTGGATGTGAAAAATCACTAAAAATAGTAGGAATCGAATTAAATAGTGAATAAATTATTTAATCTAACCTTGATGAATCTATTTTCATAGGAAAGTAACGGAACGGTCATATGAACAGTAAATTATGAGATGTTAAAGTTTTCGTGAAACAGGGACAGAACAGTTTCTAGATTCCCTATTCCGACTTTGGAAATTCATTATAAATTAACCAGAGACAATTAGAAGTCATGCCTTATATGTATAGATTCCTTGTTGAGTCTCGTTTCATTAGAAATAAACGGCATCAGTATTGAAGCCCTGTACAGGGAGATATCCAAGTCGTAATGCGCAAAGGTCAGTGTAGTCGAACCCTGAAACAGGGGGCACTTTAAGTAATAAACTGTACTAATTGGATCGACCAAAAATTCTAGAAAAAAATTTGTAGATGAACATATGAGTCTAGTTTCATGAAAAATTTACAAAATTGGTTTTCGAGTTTTGAAACTCAAGATATGATTTTTAAGGCAACAGTGATGCAGTAACCAGCTTGTCTGAAAAATTTTCAAATGGATTGTGAAAATAAATGTATTATGTCTGTTAGCATCTCGTGTACGACTCCGGAAACGGTCTCGGGTACGGGGTGTTACATGATTTGTGGATGTCAACCACTCCATTGTTGGATACACTCCAATCCATAGAGTTTCTTCACAATCTTGGCGAACGCTCTGGGGCGAATACCACTTGACTGACATCTTCTTGAATTTGATTTTGGCAGATATTCTTGTAAATCTTAGATTTGTTCATGCGTTAACTCTGCACATCTAGTGGGTCAATTCCTTCTCATCACAGGGTAACTAAGCTTGCCTATGGAATATTTTTATTACTAACTTGGCGAGATACTAGAGCTACCACCCTAATTCGAAGTTTTACTCCAATGGTAACAAAGGCTTATCAACCATTCTCAAAATGATTATCATTTGATTGACTTGGAACCTACTCTACTTACCTAAGGTTGCACACTTATTAGGTAACAACTGGAAGATATCCCCACCTTGGGAAGACTAAAGGACCTTAAAAATAATTCCTCTTCCAGTGCCAAAAGGTGTCTTTCATGCATTGGTGGACCTGAATGGTTCCTTTACCATTCTTAAATTTTCCACAACTTCCCATACACACTTTTGGTTATAAATAAACCCAAACATTGAGAGGGAAGTTTATAATTCCACAAACCTTTCAGCTTGTCCAGTTTACTTAATATTCCTCACTTTTATTCTTTCGATCATTCTTTTTCTCGTCTGATTACATTATTGGGTGACGTTCCCTTGTACTCCCAACACTGAAATTTTGAAAATAAACCCAAGGAGTTCAACTACATGTATTTTAAGGGTTAAACAATCATATTATAATCAATTTCTAATAGAAGAAGTGACGGGATACTGGTCACACAACTTTAACATAAATAAATTAGATATTCTTATACCATAAATGTAACTGAAAGGAAGTATGTTTGGCCAAAATAAAATCCATTTTCTTTCTTCACACTCACCTACAGTTATGAAGCATGAGATTTTGAAACTAGTTTTATACTAAAATAATTTCCAATAAAATATAAAAAATAAGTTGTAACATAATTACTCTAATATTTTTATTGTAAAATTTTTAAGTGTAGGTAAAAATAGCCTTGTACATTTTTTTTATTTTTGAGTTGAACAAATTATTTAATTCTATTCTTACAATTATTTAATTCTATTCTTACATTTTTTTCAATTTACATGTTAACATGTTCCACAGTTTATTTATTTGAAAAATAATGATAATAATTTCAATTTGTCCTTAAAAACCTTGAATGTATAGGTTTTTCAAAATTTTCAAAATATATATTAATAATATTTATCCTTTACTTAATTGAAAAATATAGTTGATGTTAGAGTTGTGTGACCCGAATCCCATTTGATCCACCTTGAAAAGTTCCAGGTGCAACTCACTTGTTAAAGAAATAAAATAGAGGGGCAAAATTGGAAATTTGTAAGTTGCATCCATATAGGACTATACTTCTTCTATTAGACTTTGATTATAAAATGGTTGTTTAACCCATAAAACGTGTGTTGTCGAAAACCTCTCATTTTCTTTTTTTCAACATTAATGAATTTTTCCTCCTCTGCCCTTAGTTTTTTTTCCCAATAAAGGTTTTCCATATCAAATTTGTATGTCCTTATTTTTCTTTTTTATTGCTTTGCTATCAATCCTACTATCATTATCGATGTATAATATAACAGTTGACATAAATATAGGTGTCACTAAGAAATTCATCCAAAAATATTAGTTATAAGAAAAAAAATATAAATGTACTAAAAGCTTAAAATGAAATAAATTTTTATTCAAATATCTTGCTATGTGCAATACTAAAATAATAATACTTAATATATAGTAAATTGAAGTATGAGTTGAGCCGTTTTAAGTTTTTGACATTATTGTTTATTCATGGAAAAGTAAATGAAATTATTAATTATCAGAGCTTCTATCCCACTAGTTGTTATGCTTGCAAGCCTCATAGCAAGAACCGATAATATTGTCAACTTTCCCCAAATCTGCAAAAATGAAAAAGAAAACAGACTAAGAATGCAATATGAGGGAAATAATGGCATATTTATTAATAAAATTTTAATATATTTATATGATTTAATACATATACCAGTGGGATTGGGAGGTTTTATTATCGAGTTTGCATAATCAGTAGTACAGTCGAAGACAACAGTTGGAGAATTACATTTGCATGCTAGTAAGCACAGAGCTGTGCAAATTACAATTTGTGGAGGACTAGGTTGGGGAAGGCATTTAAGTGCACATTCTTTGGCACATGAGCCTATCCCTTCTTTAACATCACCATCAATATTTATTCATCACCTGCTTGCGTTTGACTTGCTAACAAAGCAGAGGCGGATACGGGGGACTGGCAGTGACCTTGGCCCCCTGAAATGAAAATTTTATATTTAGGCTTTTAAAATTTTTTTAAAATTTTAAATTAATAAAGGTAAAATTATACTTTGGCCCCCTTAAAATTATAAAAATTCGATTTAATCCTTTAAAAATTATAAATATATAGACTATAAAAATTAAAATTTCATTCACCCCTAGAAAATTATTCTAGCTTCGCCCTTGTAACAAAGCCATCATCATCAATAGTTTCAAAC
This sequence comes from Gossypium arboreum, assembly GCF_025698485.1. Lineage (NCBI taxonomy): Eukaryota > Viridiplantae > Streptophyta > Magnoliopsida > Malvales > Malvaceae > Gossypium > Gossypium arboreum. Next base: position 48,388,571 of record NC_069072.1, on the reverse strand, counting down.
TTAGTGCCCTCATTTTCTTTGGAGCCATGACTCACTCCGCTCAATACTAAGTACCGTTTCTTCTAGTGTGTAACCTTTTTATTATTTTATATGTGAGATGTTAAAGGTTGAATAAAGTCATACTTTATAGGGTTGAACTGATGTAGAAAAATGTTCTTTAAAAGGAAAGAGCACTCTAAAAAGTAGGCTAATCAGGAAATATTTATTTTCTATTTGTATTCATATTTCCTGTCTGTTTACCATAGTTTTCAGAGGCAAATTTAAGGGCCAACATGACCCCAATCCCTCTTAAAATGAAAAATTATTATTTAAACTCTCTAATCTTTTAAAAATTTTAAATTAGTAAAAATAAAATTGTACTTTGGTCTCTCTAAAATTATAAAAATTGAGTTAATCCTTTAAAAATTATAAAGATATAGACTATAAAAAATAAAATTTCATTCAACCCTTAAAAATTATTTTGACTTTACCGATAGTTTTTGTTTTTACATAATTTTTCTTAATAAAAATTAATTATATTTTATTTCTTAATATGAAAATGATAAGTTATGATACCTAACATTCATGATTTAATTTCTAAAGTATAACTATTGACTCTTAGTAATATGATGAAACAAATGATATTCTTATCGATTCAAAAGATTCTACAAACCTTAAATTTTTATATATTATAAATATGCATGTATAAAATTTATATAACTCTATATAAATGTCATGGCCTTATCTTTTACCGCTTAATATATTGCATATGCCATTCTTGATTAGGCCTCAACAATTCTATAATTGCGATTTATTATGGGCTTTCCATAACAGTATGCTTTCAAGTTTGTACTTTTTTTTTTTTGGGGGGCATAGGAAAGTGAAATTTATGAGTTGTTTTTTGTTCCCAACTTCTTAAACAAGGGAAGCCAATAACCACTTGAAGTCGGCATTCTAAACGAATTACTCATACCTGATAAAAAATTAGTTGTCCGCATATATGGAAAGGCAAATCCATAACTGATAAAAATAAGATTAATTAGTAATTCATTGTCGTTGATTATTTGTAAATATACTTCCCATTTCTTGCCCATGGTTTTAATTTTTTTTACTTGTGGTTAGCTTTACTTACATTAGCTTCTTTTTTTTTTCCTTGCATTACTGAATAAATTAAATTGTTTGGGACGGATTCACCAATAAAGCAATCGACATCAACAAAAAATTGGGAAGGTTCCAATCTTACTGAAATTGTTGGGAGTTATAAGATACTTTCAAATGTTCAAATAGAAATTATCCACTGAAGTATTAATGTAACTGTATGGTTAGCCAAAAAAAAAAATCTATTTGTTCTCTTTGTCACATCTCAAAAATGGGATTAAAAGAATTAAGTTTCTGGTTGATTGATTGATTGGATTTAACTTTGAATACGCATGAATGTTAAAGTGTGCTAATGTATATTTTAGTGTAACTGAGCATGCCTTGTATGATTTGTGTATGGTATACGACATGTTAGAATAGGAAAATTGGCACGAAAACACGAAACAGTATGTATATGTGTCAATATGTCATATGTAGGTTGGGCAATGTTTTGTTATCTTTGCAATTGAGTCTTAATTTTTATGTTGTGCAATTGAAGTCCCTAAATGATATGAAATGACTTGAAAATTTGCATGATTAAATCTTATTTGGATAATTTCATGATTTTACTCTCGATTTTACCAAGAAGGTCTTCCTAAAATATTTTACTAAAATTATTATTTAGTCCTTAAACTTTGCTTTAAATAATTAATTAAAGTATTAAAATGATATAATCAGGTTTTATTTTATTAATTAATCTAAAATGAAACTTGATTATGACATTTAATTTGAAATATTGTGTATTAATTGAGTTAGGACCTAATTGGAAAAGGGTAAAATGATTTAAGATATTAATAATGAGTCTTGACAATGAGTATTAACTATAATATATAAAACAAAATGGAATGTTTTAAAAACTATACAGCTTAAATAAATAAGTTAATAAAAAATTTGAGTAAATGTGTAAGCTAATAAAGAATATGTAAGTTGAGCCCGAAATAAATATATACATTTATATGACTAAAATAAGCAAGAAATAAGACAGGCTGAATGGTTAAGTGATTCTGCAACCATTCTAAAAGTCCTAGGTTCAAACTCCATTCCTTCCATTTGGCTAAAAATAAGGGAATTTGCCCGTGTGCTCAATTCTGAGCATTCTGTTTCTCAAAATTAAGGTGCAGGGGACACACGGCCAAACTACACGCCTATGTCCCAGGCCGTGTGTCACACACGGTCTAGACACACGCCCATGTGTCTGCCCATATGGACAAAATAAAGCCATTCCTACTTCATTTTTCACCCAAAATCACATCCATGACCTGCACTTGAATCACACATCCAAATACCAACCATTTCAAGCATTCAAATCAAGTAAATTGCATCATTCATCATGGCATATCATTTCATGCATACATGTCTATAATCTTACTTAGTTAAGTCCTCAAGTTAGATATAGTTTGATCAACTACTTAACATATATGTAGCTACCGTAGTTTAACATTACCAGTATATTAAAACAAACCATTACTAGCCATTCCACTGGCTAGATTACAAACATCATTTACATTTACATGCCAATATGGCCAATATATCCTATACATGCCATTATAGCCATAATTGATTTACCATACTGTACTGATATGGGTCGATGGATAGTATGAGTGATCTCCGCCAAGCTTCCAATCCAACAAGCTTTCGATTTACTCTAAAATAGGGAAATAAAACTAAGTAAGCATAAAATGCTTAGTAAGTTCGTATAACATGGTACTTAACTTACCATTCATTTTGTTTTGAGATAACTATATAAGGCATATTCAATCAATTTGACCTCAAGCCCTACACACACATCCTTATTGCCCTTATTAGTCATATAATCCTTAATACATCAAAAACATGTATGGGCTCAATAACAATCAAGTTTCCAAGCACATATGCTTTCCACAACATGTATAATTCACATTGCTATATCTCAAGTATATTTTCACATAACACATCTCGAGTTCAGATTATTTCATATCAAAACTTTACACCGTTTACTCAAAATATCAATGTCACATGAGTAGTAGTACACTTAAAGTGTACAAGTTTATAACCAATGATGAACATACTCATCAAATAAATTCCATATACAATATCATCATTTCATATTTCAATCTATAAATTATCATGTATCGTCATTTTCATATATTTTTCCGATATGTGTAATATCTCATTTCTTATTCATATCTTATCATGTCAAGAACTTTTACCCGTTGAATTTATCTAAAATATCGATAGATACGCAGGTGGTACACTCGAGGTGTATGAATAAGGATCCGTCAATTCATGCCTAATGGTACCCATAGGGTACTATATCAGAGAGTACACTCTCGAGCCACACATGTATACAACAGGATTAACTGTCCAGGCTAAATCCTTTTTTTGATATATGCTCTAAAGATCTGATCTGGATTACCCGTCCGGGCTAAATCCAATCCATAACATATGCTCGAGAGGACTTATATCAAGATTACCCATCCGGGCTAAATCCTTTGTGTAATAAGGTCAATAGGATTACTCGTCCGAGCTAAATCTCGTCCGCAACAAATGCAAGACCTCATTCATTTTGGGAAATCACATATCCATCGAATTTTCCATTTATTCAAACGAAATTTAGTATCTTTCAAGAATTATCAAGCATGTGGTCAATCTTATATGTTTATTCATTTATGCAATTCAAATATTCACATTCAACTCAAGCATAAAATTAACATTTTTATCAGTTATCATTTGTCAGGCATTATAATTCATCGGACACTTTATTTCTCGGTCTTTAACGAGTATGTGATCATTTCACATATTTATAGCATTTATACAATTCACAACACAACATTTAATTCAAGCATAAAAACATATACAATTTAGTTACACGAACTTACCTCGACAATGTTCGTGTATGTAAAATTTACTAATCCGACATTTTCTTCTTTCCTCGTTCTAGCTCTGAATTTCGTCTGTCTGGATCTATACGAGTAAATTTAACATCAATTTACCATATTTCACATTCAAGTGGACTTAATTTTCATCCTAGGAAAAATTACCATTTTGCCCTTAACTTTTCCATAATTTCCCATTTTGTCCCTAGGCTCGGAAAATAAAATTTTTGCAATTTACTCCCTATTCCAAGCCTGACCAAAATCCCATTACAAAATTTATAGCACATGCATTTCACAAATTTCATAATTTTCCATGGGTTTTATCACTTTTTCATTTTAGTCCCAAAATCAAGTTTCCATCAAAAATTGCTTTGTAAAAGTTGTTTATCTCTCAACAACCTTTCATTTTCTACCATAAATTTCATATTTACAGCATATTCATCCATGACCCATTTTCCATACTTTGATAATGTGACAGCCTTAAAATGACCCTAGTCGGAATGTGGTTTCGGGACCACAAAACCGAGGCATAAAAATAATTTAAAATTTATTTTGATGCCTATAATGTGTGTTAACTCATGTGTGACATTTTTGATGTTTTGATTTAGAGTTATAAATGTGAATTTCACTAGAAAGGACCTAGTAGTAAACTTTGAAAGTAGGATAGGGAAATGTGTGATGACTAATTAAAGCATGCATGCAAAACAATGGTCTTGCATGTCAAATACCCCTCTTTTATAAGGGGTGGCGGCCATGACAAGGAGGATGGGCAAAACATGTCATAGACATGTTTTGTTGGTGCAATAGGGAGAAACATTAAACTAAGGTGTATGGGTAATAAAAAATGAAAAAAAAAATGTGTGGAAGGCTTCTCCCTCCCCATTGCCGTGAGTTGAAGGAAAAGAAAGAAAAAATTTTGTTCATCCTTTCTTTGAGCCAAAACTAGAGAGAAAATACAAAGAAGAAAAAAAATGTGTGTGTTCATCCTTGAGCATCTTTTGGCGAAAATTGAAGGAAAAAGGGAAGAAGGAGTGAAGCATTCGGCTATCCTAGGTCACTATTAAGGTAAGTTTGATGTTTTGCCATGAGATTCATGTATATTTTAGTAGTTAGCTTGAGTTCTAACTAGCCATGGTTCAAATCCTTACTATGTCATGGAGATGATATTCGCTAAGGTGAGGTTGTGTTGATATCATTTGCATGCTAAAAGTGAAGCTTTGTAATGGTGCATGTGATGGTGGATTGATGATTATTGAATATTCTTTTTAGCACTTTTGAGTGAGAGTTTGATAGATACTATGAGGTTAAACTTCATGACATTGTAAGCTTGTAAGTTGGATGATGAAGTTCATGCTTTGTGAAGGTAAATGGGGTAGAAGGAGCATTCGGCCATAATGAAAATATATGGGATAGTCATAGTCATCCTTATGATTCGGTTCTTGCATATATATATATATATATATATATATATGTTTGCACATGATGTATTGGTATGACATATATACTATCTCAAGGCATATAATTACATATGATGGTGTTTCGGTTATAGAGTAAATGATTGATGCGTATTGAGTTACAATATGGAATGCGTTAGTTAGTAAAATGTATGCTGTTTTTGTGTGGTATTAAGTGTATAATTGGCCTCAACATGGACATGCATATTCGGCCACATGAGGGGAATTGGTGTGCATGCATTTGGTTAGAGGCAAGCATATTGATGCCTATTCTTGGCTTAGAAAATTTGGCTAAGAGGAATATTAACTAATGTGTTGAGTTCGATTCATGATTTCGTACATATGCGACTTTGATGCCTAATGAGTATATATATTGGCTAAGTACCTTGAATTCCTCTTTCGATGCTCAAATGATTAAATCAATTTATTTGTCAAATTAAGCTCAAGAGCAAAGGGGAGCTAAATCCGATAAAGGGAAGGAAAAAGTAGTCGAGTAGCCGTCGAAATCGCTCGACAACATCCAAGGTAAGTCTTCGAGTAATGACCCTACTTGAATTATATTGAAATCATGCTCCTTGTGTGTGGCTATTGAGCCGAAATTGTAAAGGTTTGATAAATATTTTGTGTTTGAGCCTTAGTAACGAAAATGAAATATGGATGTGTCGTGATTATTGATATATGTGTACATGAGCATTTGAATGATACCGGGCTAAGTCCCAAGGCATTTATGCTAGTGATTATATATGGGCTAAGACCGAAGGCATTCGTGACGAGTTGTTATATCCGGGCTAAGACCCGAAGGCAATTGTGCAAGTTACCAAATCCGGGTTAAGACCCGAAGGCAATTGTGCTTGTGTTATATCCGGTTAAATCCCGAAGGTACGTGATTCGAAATGAGCAATCTTGCTGTAAAATTTCAGTTTATACACTTGTGAAAATTCCAGCAATGAGGTATGTTAAAGACGTGCTTGAATTAGTTGAGTCCTTACAAGTAAGTATTCGCCGGTTGATAAACGAGCTACGGCCTTTGGCTAAGTTGTTCTTTTGTGTATAAACATAAGGGTCGGTAATGTGAAGTAAGTATGATTATGAGAATGTGTTAATAAAGTGATTCATTTAGTTATGTAAATGTAATACTTTAGTCAAAGCTAATTTCATTACTTGAGACTTACTAAGCATTAAAATGCTTACCCGTTGCTTTGGCTCTCTGTTTTATAGATTTTGCTCGTTAGCTATCGGATTCAGGATCATCAAGTCGAAGTCATCCACACTATCAAAGCCCCATTTTGGTACAATTTTGGTTGAACTTTGAAATGGCATGTATAGGACTACCCTTTTGTTGTAGGTCATGTACCTTTCAGTTTTGTGTAAACTTGGATAGCCATGCGAAAATGGCTTATATCGTTTTAGCATAGTACTATAATCGTTTGTATGTTGATCATTATGAGGTATGGAATTGTTTTGAAACGATTAGCCATTGGAATGGTTAATCATGATCACACTTTGTGCTATGTATGCAAAAAGGGCCAATTGAATCATGGAAATCATGAAATAGGTAAAGCCTACCTTAAAGGCAGATGCTGACAGCAGCAGTGATGTGGATGTGAAAAATCACTAAAAATAGTAGGATCGGTATTAAATAGTGAATAAATTATTTAAATGAACCTTGATGAATCTTCTTTCCTATGGAAGAAACGAAACGGTCATATGAGTTATATGTTAAGAGATATTAAAGTTCTCGTGAAACAGGGCCAGAACGGTTTCTGGATCCCCTGTTCCGAATTTGGAAATTCATTGTAAATTAACCAGAGATAATTAGGAGTCATGCCATATATGTATAAATTCCTCTCTGAGTCTAGTTTCTATAGAAACAAACGGTATCAGTATTGAATCCCTGTACAGGAAGATATCCAATTCGTAATGCGTGAAGGTCAGTGTAGTCGAACCCTGGATTAGGGGAGACTTTAACTAATAAACTGTACTAATTGGCCTGACCAAAAATTTTAAAAAAAAATATGTTGATGGACTTATGAGTCTAGTTTCAGGAAAAATTTATGAAACTGATTTTCGAGCTTTAAAACTCAAGATATGATTTTTAAGGCGACAGTGATGCAGTAACCAGCTAGTCTGGAAATTTTTTTTTATGGACTGTGAAACAATTAAGTTAAGTCTGTGTGCACCTTGTGTTCGACTCGATATGAGACTTCGAGTGCACGGGTGTTACAATTTTATTGGTATCAGAGCTACGGTTTAGTCGATTCTAGGACTACTGTAATACGTTTGGGTCTAGCTATACATGCCATTTTGTGATTAATTGATAGTGTGGTGATTTCTGACATTTGAATTTGTGTTTATTTATAGTAATGGATCTCGATCCCAACCGAGCGATAGCTGATGATGTGGAGAGTGTGGCGCCTGCTCCCGCACAAGGGACAGCGCCGGCGGACTCTCAACCTATTGCTAGCAATCCGAATGATGAGGCTAGGCAAGCCTTTTATAGCGTGATGAATGATTGGTTCAACCAATACATTCGAACTAATACGGCTGTTCCACAACCTCCATTCCCAAAAAACACAGCCCCCGCACCTTCAATGCCTCCGGTAATTGACCAAATAAGGTCGAATAAGCCCCCAGTTGACAGAATCCGAAAACATGGGGCTACTGAATTTAAAGCCATGGATAGCGACGATGCCGAGCAAGCTAAATTTTGGTTGGACAACACTATTCGGGTACTCGATGAGCTATCTTGTACACCCGATGAATGCCTAAAGTGTGCTATCTCCTTGCTACGTGATTCTACCTACTATTGGTGGAGCACTCTGACTTCTGTTGTGCCCCGAGAGCAAGTAACTTGGGAGTTTTTCCAAACTGAGTTTCGGAAAAAGTATATCAGTCAGAGGTTTGTTTATCAAAAACGGAAGGAATTTCTTGAGCTTAAGCAAGGTTCTATGTCAGTTAGTGATTACAAGCGAAAATTTGTTAGACTTAGTAGATACGCTCGGGAATATGTTTCGTCCGAGGCTGTCATGTGTAAACGCTTCGAGGATGGGCTGAATGAAGACATAAAAATGTTCGTTGGCATTCTTGAAATACGAGAGTTCGTAGTACTTGTCGGCGAGCTTGTAAAGTCGAAGAGCTTAGAAAAGAAAAACAAAAAGTTGATGTGGGAACTGAGAGTTTAAGTAAAAGATCCTCGGAAAGTCTCTTCAACATGCATCGAAGAAATTTAGAGATGATGTGGGCGGTCTAGAGGCACCGGGCCTTTTAGACGAGATCGTGATCGACCCCTGTGGGTACACGAGGCACTTGATTGCCGGTGTTGGGAATGAACGTCGAGATAGAACGAGTGTCGACATTGTGGCAAATGGCATTCGAAGTCTGAGGTTCCGTGACCGCTCTGTTACAAGTGCGGATCGGTCGACCACTTTATTAAAGATTGCCCGAGGTTGCTGAGCAGAATACAAATCGAGTGGGAAACCGGTGCTACCACCGCCGAGGTAGACCATCCGGAAATACGGGCAATGCTAGTGGTGGTCGAGAGGATCTAGAGATGCTACGACCAGATCCGAGGCTCACGCTCTGCTAGGGCTTATGCTATCTGGCACGCGAGGATGCTTCCTCGCTAGATGTTATTACGGTACTTTCACTCTCTTTGATACTAATGTGATTGCTTTAATTGACCTCGGTTCTACTCACTCTTATATATGCGAAACCTTAGCATCCAAGAAGACTTTACCTATTGAGTCTCTCGAGTTCGTAATTCGGTGTCAAATCCTTGGGTCGTTACATGCTGGTCGACAAAGTGTGTAAGAAATGTCCCCTAGTAATTCGAGGTTCCTGTTTTCCGGCGGACATGATGCTTTTTCCGTTCGATGAATTTGATGTTATTCTTGGGTTGGATTGGTTGACCGTGCATGATGCGGTTGTGAATTGCAAAAGCAAGACTATTGATTTGAGGTGCGCAAATAACGAGATGGTCCGAGTTGAATCTACGGACTTAAAGGGGTTGCCAGCTGTAACATCATCAATGTTGGCCCAGAAGTATGTAAGAAAGGGGTGCGAAGCATACCTTGCGTATGTACTTGATGATAAGGAGTTAGAAATAAAACCCAAATTTGTGCCGGTGGTTTGTGAATACCCGGATGTTTTTCCCGAAGAATTACCGGGTTTGCCACCTGCTCGGGAGATAGAGTTTGGTATTGAGCTTGTACCTGGGACCACACCGATTTCGATAGCTCTGTATCGTATGGCACCAACGGAATTAAAGGAGTTGAAAGCTCAGTTGCAAGAGTTGGTGGATAGAGGTTTTGCTCGCTCGAGTTTTTCACCTTGGGGTGCACCAGTGTTGTTTGTGAAAAAGAAGGACGGAACCATGAGGTTGTGCATCGACTAGTCAGCTTAATAAAGTGACAATAAAGAACAAATATCCGTTACTGCGTATCAATGATTTATTCGATCAACTGAAAGGAGCCTCAGTGTTCTCAAAAATAGATTTGAGATCGGGCTATTATCGATTCTTAATTCGAGATCGGATATACCCAATCGCCTTGAGCGAGATATGGTCACTACGAGTTCTTAGTGATGCCGTTTGGGCTCACTAATGCCCCTGCGGTATTTATGGATTTGATGAATCGGATCTTCAGACCGTATTTGGATCGGTTCGTAGTTGTGTTCATTGACGACATCTTGGTCTATTCAAGAGATGAGACCGAACATGCGGAGCACCGAGATTAGTGTTGTAAATTTTACGGGATAAGTAGTTATCGCTAAGTTCAAACAAGTGTGAGTTCGGTTAAGAGAGGTTAGCTTTTTGGGTCATGTGGTATCTCAGACGGTATTCGAGTCGACCGAGTAAAATTTCAGCCATACTTAACTGGAAGCCTCCGAGAAATATTACTGAGGTTCGGAGCTTTTTGGGACTTGCCGGTTACTACTGACGGTTTGTAAAAGGATTCTCAATGATAGCCACACCCATGACGAAACTGCTTCAGAAAGATGTAAAGTTTGAATGGATGGAAAAGTGTCAGACAAGTTTCGATCAATTGAAAACTTATTTGACGGAAGCTCCAGTATTAGTGCAGCCCGAATCTGGCAAAGAGTTTGTCATCTATAGTGACACCTCCCTACTTGGGTTAGGTTGTGTATTGATGCAAGAAGGTCGAGTTGTGGCCTATGCGTCGAGACAATTAAAGCCACATGAGAAAAATTATCCGACCCATGATCTTGAATTGGCTGCCATCGTATTCGCCTTAAAGATATGGCGACATTACTTATTTGGTGAGAAGTGCCATGTGTTTTCGGATCACAAAAGTCTCAAATATTTGATGACTCAAAGAAACTTACATCTGCGACAAAGACGTTGGCTCGAGTTGTTAAAAGATTATGAGCTTGTCATTGATTATCACTCGGGAAAGGCTAATGTGGTTGCGGACGCCTTAAGCCGGAAATCACTGTTTGCTTTACGAGCGATGAATGTATACTTGTCCATTCTACCCGACAATGTGTTAGTAGCTGAATTAAAGGCCAAACCATTATTGACTCATCAAATTCGTGAAGCTCAGAAAGTTGACGATGAGTTGGTTGCAAAACGGGCTGAGTGTGTTCCGAACAAGGAATCGGAGTTTCAAATTGATGATGACGATTGTGTAACACCCCAAACCTGGCCTGGACGTTATGACCGGATCTGATGCGCCACATTGATGCGTTCAAAACATTCCGTATTACTTAGTTCGGAAAAGCTGAGTTGGTGTTGTAAAAGACACTTTTAAAGGTAGGTTAAAGTGAATAGAAGCTGTGCACCAGGTAGGAAACCAGAAAAAAAGAGGAGGTGAGTCCGTCGGACTGCTTAAGTACCAAGCTCTTCCCGGATCCAATCCTAGACATGCACACCACCATTGCCACACTCTAACATCTCGTATAATTTTGAGAAAGTCGTTTGATTATGTCCGTCTTAAGAAAATGTTTAAGTTGAAAACGTTTGTTTAAAATATTTATTTCCTTGGAAAAACATTTACTTATGGAAACTTTATGCGTCATCGTGATCTTTTAAAAATCAAGTAGTTTTTATAAAACGAACCCTAGTGCTAACCAGTTTAATAATCCCCAAAATAAAAATAATTAAAAAGAGCGGCCTTATTACAACTTTAAACATAATAAAATAAAATAATCCAAATTAAATGCTAAACTTATTTAAAATTGGCAATCCATCTTCATGGCCACTCTGAATCCCGCCCACTCCAAGTCCACCAACTAGGGCTCACCTGTAAGGAGGGAAGAGGAAGGGGTGAGTTTGGAAAACTCGAGTATATCTGAAACCCATCCAAAGCCCAATTCAGCTCGAGCCCATTGGGCCTAAGCCCTATTCAGATAACAAGATACAGAGGTCAAGCCCTTTTCGAATCTGAGCAAGGCCTTAGCCCTTTTACATAACAGTGTGGCCCATAGGCCCGGTTCAAGAACATGAGTATCAATGAAATAATGAATGCAAGCCCATCCGGGAGACTACTCAACCCACCAACCGCTACACCGCCTGCACCAGCCCTACACACCATGTGGGAATATCTCAACCCACCCAAATTTACACACCACAGTTAAAGAACGCACTCAAATTTCGATCGATTGAGGCAAAGCCTCCCGACGTGGATGAACCACTTTCAAGACTTCCTCCATTAATACCCCAACCCCATGCAATGAGATATTAATAAAAGCATATCATGTAAAATACAACATTGATCAATCATGCGATTCACCAATTTAAAACCCTAGGGGTATATCGGTAATTTTGCTCTTTAAGGGTAATTTGGTAATTTTGCTCTTTAGGGTAATTTCGTGATCACGCCATGCACAAGCTAATTCATAATTTTATCAGTTTTATGCAATTTGATTCCACCATCTACCTAATGAGCTAATTTGCCCATCTCTTACCCATATTGGTCTCAGAAGCCCATTGGGCCCGATTTTGGCCCATCAAGCCCCTTTTTCCGAAATACGCTAAAGCATCACGCTGAACGTGCTTACCACCTTGCGGTGCAGATCTAACAATTCCTCTATGACTTGAGAGCATTCACATACTTACATGACTATGAAATGCCGGAATTTGGCATTTTGCTTTTTTCAATTGAACTAAGAAAGGGTGTTCAGACACACCGATTCATGACGAACGCTTCGAGATCCCTTTCGATGTCCTACAATTTATTAGCACAGTTCTTATTTACAAACCATAATCACTAAACCCCAAAACTTACTTATCCATGATCGAACCATATCCCTAAAACCTTTGAAACCTTACCTTTTGCCAAAATCGATAGTTAGCTCGAATCCGATTGCTCCAATGAACCACGCCTTAGATTCAACGCTTAAGAAGACTCTAGTCACCGAAAGAAAACATCGTTAAAGACTCTTAGAGCCATATGCCCAAATCGATGACCTCCCTAATTTTAGGGACTTGCTTTTCTTAACTTTGCAAAATAAGAACAGATCCGAGATGATACGTGACTTACCCCTTACTCCCACTTGATTTCCACGCAATCTAGTGTAGATTTATCTATCAAATGACGGTAGAACTCAATTCCCCAAAGTCTTGAAGTTTCGGCTATAAGCCCCCAAATCTATGGTTTTTCGGCTTTTGTGTGATGAAGAAGATGATAATGTGGGGCTACAACCTTGAAGTAGAATTGCGGTCAGAGATCTAGGATTAAGAAAAGATAATTGCAAATTAATAAAAACAAAAGAACATTGGAGAACACGGCTTTGAAGAAATCGGCACAAGCAATGATCACAGGATTTCGGCTTTTATGGATTCGCAAAAGTATTGATGAATAGCGGTATGATGAATAGTTTTGAAGAAGAAGAAAGAAAAATAGAAGAAGAGGAATAGGGAGGTGGTAGTTTCGCTAGAGAGGAAAAAGAGAGGAAAAACAACCCTAAGGTGTTAAAGCAGAAGAAAAACGGCACCACTCAATACCCTAAGTGCCAAATACTAACAACATAGCCCCCGCCGATTTTCCCTCTTCAATTCCCATAATTCGCCAACTCCTAGCCTCATCCAAATCCTTAAATCTCTCCCTTATCCCTCCTTAATCCAAGCATTTAAACCGATCCAACTCTCCTTTAGCGTAATCCACGAACTCCAACACTTACCCCTCCCGCACTAAAAAAATAAATGCATCTATTTGCCAACACAGGAATCGATCCCTTGCCTTCCCAAAGCTCCACACGCCACTTTTCTAGGAGCCTAGTGGCGCCACCCTTGCCACTTAACTAAGGCTCTTTTGTGATGCAATTTACCCATCACTCCACTTAAGGCCACTTAGCCAGAACCCCTAACTCCTAAGTCTAAAATTCCAAAAATTCAACTGGGTTTTGGCCAACTCATGGGCCTTCTATAAGCCCATTTACCTACTCAAAATACTAATTCCACATCCAAATACAAAATTTTAAAAATCTTTACAAAATATTGAAAATCACGAATAAACCCGAAAATCAGGATGTTACAACTCTACCCTCCTTAAAGAAATTTCGACCTCAAAATTTTACCTTATCGTAGCAGTTGAGGGTATTGTTGCTGCATAGCCTCCTCGCCTCCGGTAGCTTCCTCCTTGCCATGGTTTCTCCAAAGTACTTTCACTAGTGGAATTGATTTCCTTCTCAACATCTTGACGTCACGATCAAGTATTTGCACAGTTCCTCTTGAAGGTTAAATCTGGTGTACTTCAATTTCAAAGAATCGGTATGATATGAGTTGGGTCGATTGATACCGCCTCAACATGGATACATGAAAACGTCGTGGATACGATGCGATTCGGTGGCAACTCTAGCTGATAAGCCTTTGGTCCAACCCGCTTAACAACTCGGTAAGGCCCAATAAACCGTAGGCTCGACTTACCCTTCTTACCAAATCTCAAAATTTTCTTCCAAGGGATACCTTCAAGAAAACCATATCCCCACAAATAACTCAATCTCTTTGCGCTTCAAATCCGCATACGACTTACGCTCTATCGGACGCCTCCTTTAACCGACCCTTATCGCCTTAACCTTGCTTTCAAAGGTTCCGCCACCAATTCCGGTCCAAGCACTCGTCGTTCACCCAACTCGTCCAACACGTCGGCGCACGACATCTTCGCCCATAAAGCGCTTCATATGGTGCCATCTCAATACTTGCTTGATAGTCGTTATTGTACGCAAACTCCGCCAATGGTAAGTAGTCCTCCCAACTTCCACAAAATCGATGATACAACCTCTCAACATATCTTCCGAACACGAATAACCCTTTTCGACCGTCCATCCATGCGTGGGTGAAAAGGTGCTAAAATCCAATCGTGTTCCCAACGCTTCTTGCAACTTCCGCCAAAACCGAGACGTAAACCTAGGGTCTCGATCAGAGATTATTGACACTGGCACCCCATGCAGTCGCACTACCTCCGCCACATATAGCTTAGCCAACTTTTGTAGTGAGTAGTCGGTACGAACAGGTATGAAATGAGCAGATTTTGTTAACCTATCCACAACTACCCACACCGAATCTTTCTTGGTGGGTGTCAAAGGTAACCCACTCACAAAGTCCATTGTTACTCTTTCCCACTTCCATAGTGGAATTTTCACTGGTTGTAGTAATCCCGACGGCAGTTGGTGCTCAGCCTTAACCTGCTGGCACGTTAGACATTTCCCAACAAATTCAGTCACCTCTCATTTTAATCCGGGCCACCAAGACACCTCTCGCAAGTCTCGGTATAACTTATTCCCTCCAGATGCATGGCACGAGTCCACCATGAGCCTCTTTTAGAATTAATCGCCTCAATTCGGGATCCTTTGGAATACAAACCCTTCCACAAAAACACATAACTCCTTCACTGTTTCAACCCAAAATCCTCGTTCTCACCACTCTTAACTTGCTGGAACCAAGAGCTAATGAATCGTCCTTCAACTGCTTTTTCCTTAATCATTCGGTCCAAGTAGGCCTTACTTGCGCTTCGCCAACAAGCTTCCATCATCGAATAGACTTAATCGTGCGAACAAGGCTCTCAAATCCGTAACAACCCTTCGACTCAATGCATCCGCCACCACATTAGCCTTTCTGGGTGGTACTCTATCGAACAATCGTAGTCTTTAAGCAACTCCACCCACCTTCGTTGCCAAGGTTCAACTCCTTACGAGTCAACAAATACTTTAAGCTCTTATGATCTGTGTATATGATGCACTTCTCCCCATATAAGTAATGTCTCCAAATTTTTAACATAAAATTCACCGCCGCTAGCTCCAAATCATGTGTAGGGTAATTCACCTCATGAGCCTTAAGTCGTCGTGATGCATAGCGACCACCTTGCCCTCTTGCATCAAGACGCAACCTAACCCCACATGCGACGCATCGCTATATACGGTGAAGTCCTTCCCGCACACCGGTTGAATCAACACCGGCGCTTCGGTCAATACCTTTTTCAAGCGATCAAAAGCTTTTTGCTGTTTTCGGTCCGCACAAATGGTACTCCTTTCCTTATGAGTTTTGTCAAGGCGCCGCCATTACCGAGAAACCCTCCACAAACCTTCGTAGTAACCCGCCAACCCTAGGAAACTCCAAATTTCGACATCGACCTAGGTGGCTTCCATTCCAGAATAGCTTCAATTTTACGAGGATCCACCTTAATCCCCTCGGCAGAGACCACATGCCCTAGGAAGGTTACCTCTTTCAACCGAATTCACACTTGCTAAATTTCGCATAGAGCTCCTTCTCCTTAACACTTGCAAAGACAATACGGAGATGCTCATCATGCTTTGCCTCCGTTTGAGTATACCAAGATATCGTCGATAAAGACGACTACAAACCGATCCAAGTAAGGTTGGAATACTCGATTCATCGATCCATAAAAGCTGCAGTGCGTTCGTTAGCCCAAACGGCATGACCACAAACTCATAATGTCCATATCGAGTTCAAATGTTTGTCTTATGAATATCCCTTCTTTACCCTTAGCGATGGTATCCGAGCGAAGATCGATTTTGGAGAATACCGAAGCTCCCTAAATTGATCGAACAAGTCATCAATCCTTGGTAGTGGATACTTATTCTTAATCGCCGTTTGTTCAATGGCGATAATCGATGCACATGCGCATCGTTCCGCCCTTCTTCTTTACAAACAGACCGGTGCTCCCCAAGGAGACACACTAGGCCTAATGAAGCCTCTATCTAATAGCTCTTGAATTTGAGCCTTCGCCCACCAACTCCTTGGTGCCATCCTATAGGGTGCAATAGAGACCGGAGCTGTCCACGGTAACAAATCGATTCCAAACTCAACTTCCCGATTGGGAGGTAATCCAGAAGCTCTTCCGAAAACATCCCGAATTCCCTAACAGATTCGATGGTCTCCACATCGGATCCTCGCCAACTTGACTTACCAAAGCCGATATGCCTCGCATCCCTTGCGCATCGGTTTCTCGACCCTCAACGCCGATACTACATTGGATAAGTAATCCTTCGTTCTCCAATGATCATAACCTCTTCATCATTGATGATTCTTAACACCATCCTCTTAGTTGCACAATCCAAAGTTGCCTTATGCTTGGTCAACCAATCCATCCCTAGGATCGATCAATTCTTCAAACGGTAACTCCATCAAATCCCCACGTAAAACCTTGCCTTGAATCTCCGAGGCACCTCCTTGAAGAGTTTCTCTACCTTAACCGAATGACCTAAAGGACTTATCACAGACACCCCACATACAGTCTCCTCAAGTGCACGCCCAGTGCCCCGTAAATGTTATATGCCACATACGAATGGGTTGATCCCACATCAATCGAGCAAGATAAGGTACACCATAGATAAAAACGTATCGATTATGACATCAAAAGGTCACCCTCCTCGCGGCGACGAGCAAAGATACACCAAAGTCGGCTAACGAGCATCCGTTACCAATACCCCGCCAGTGCCCCACGTCCACGGCCATTACCTCCGCGACCTTGTCCACGACCTCTTGGGCGGTGGTCCATCCTCACGAGTTGAGCGATCGCTCGGCCCTTGTTCGCCACTTGAGCTGGAGTGGCCCTCCTAGGACAATCCTTAATCCTATGCTCCTTAGACCCACAATGAAAACAAGCCCTTAACGCCCAAAGACTCTCCTTGATGCATTCTGCCGCAATCTCCACAAGCTTGCAGTCTACCTGTGTTCACCGGAACTGCTCGAACCGGTTCCCCCATCCTAGCTCTCTTAACATTTCGATTACAAAGACCACTGGTCCAAGATCCCTCCCGAACCGATTAGGTCCTTATCACGATTCCTCCGTTTGGTTTGCTTCACTTCCTCGGCTATCTTAGCCTTCTCTACAGTCGTAAATCTCGCTCCCTCTCATGAGCTATGAGCACCCTTAACTCATCTCTAAGGCCATCCTCAAAATGTACGCTACGCTCATATTCAAGTGGAAACGATGCCATTAGCATACCGACTCAATCGTAGAAACTCCGCCTCATATTCAAGAATGGTCTTATTTCCCGAGTCGATTCAGAACTCCTTTCTGCGTGCATCTACATAGCTAGCTCCAACATATTTCGCCTTAAAGGTCTGCTTTGAACAGCTCCCATGTTACCCTCTCACCGGGGTACCTTCTCTCACAAGAATCCACCATCGACACGCTTCATCCCGCAAAGAACGACATCGCCCTTTCAACTTCGCTCTCCGAGCGTCCCAGTCGTCCATGATCCGCCTGTGGCTTCCAACCAAGATTTCACCACATTTGGGGCCACTCAGACACGCCTAAAAATCTCAGCTCCGTTGGCTCGAAGTCGTTCAGAAATGGACCCCCTATTCATGGGCCCGACGTTAGCTCCGGCCACCCTTTCCAAAACCCTCAACATGGCCTGAGACAAAGCGTCATCCCCTGCAGCCCGGTCATACGGCCCATTTTCATTAATCGGTTGTGGACGTACCCGCCAGCTGGCACGTGTTCAGATGACGCCGATCCAGCTTGAGTGCTACCTCGGCCTCGACCACGGCCTCTTCCTCGAGTAGCCCTTGTACTCATAACGATTTATCTGATTACGAATTTTATGACATTAGTTTACTGGTTTCACTGTTTAATACCGAATGTCTTATGAACAGATAAAGTTTTAAAGTTATTTCGCGCAATCATAATTTAGCTATGGTTCCAGTCTTGTAGTCCTAATACTACATCATCAATAGCTCTATCTCTAAGGCTCAAGATTATCTACAGATATTTACAAGACAAGACAAGATATATATATAGAAGCGAAAGATACTTACAGACTTGGTGGGGATTCAAGCATGTGCCACTCATTTATCAGTCTATTTAAAATTTCAAATACCATGTTTTTGTTTACCGAAAATAAAAAGATTTTATTTGAAAACACTTTTATTTTAAAACTATTGATTTAACCCCGTTTAACAAATAGAAAAAAACTTGAACATCTTCGAAAAACTTACCATTTCTAAAAAATACCCTTCTTAGGCCCAAGTTTTTGAAAAGATTTTCAGACCGATCCCAAATAGAGTTGTTGCAACCAGAGCTCGATACCACTAAATGTAACACCCAAACCCGGCACGGACGTTATGACCGGATCGATCGCCACATTGATGCGTTCAAAACATTCCAGATTACTTAGTTTGGAAAAGTGAGTTGGTCTTGTAAAAGACACTTTTAAAGGTAGGTTAAAGTGAATAGAAGTCATGCACCGTAGGAAACCGAGAAAAAAGAGGAGGTGAGTCCGCTTGACCGCTTAAGTACCAAGCTCTTCCGGATCCAATCCTAGACATGCACACCACCATTGCCACACTCTAACATCTCGTATAATCTTGAGAAAATCGTTTGATTATGTCCGTCTTAAGAAAATGTTTAAGTTGAAAACGTTTGTTTAAAATATTTATTTCCTTGAAAAACATTTACTTTATGGAAACTTTATGCGTCATCGTGATCTTTTAAAAATCAAGTAGTTTTATAAAATGAACCCTAGTGCTAACCAGTTTAATAATCCCCAAAATAAAAATAATTAAAAAGAGCCTTATTACAACTTTAAGCATAATAAAAATAAAATAATCCAAATTAAATGCTAAACTTATTTAAAATTGGCAATCCATCTTCATGGCCACTGAATCCTTGACTCCAAGTCCACCAACTAGGGCTCACCCGCAAGGAGGGAAGAGGAAGGGGTGAGTTTGGAAAACTCGGTGTATACTGAAACCCATCCAAAGCCCAATTAAGCTCGAGCCCATTGGGCCTAAGCCCTATTCAGATAACAAGACACAAGAGGTCAAGCCCTTTTCGAATACAATAGTAAGGCCTTAGCCCTTTTACATAACAAGTGTGGCCCATAGGCCCGATTCAAGAACATGAGTATCAATGAAATAATGAATGCAAGCCCATCTGGGAGACTACTCAACCCACCAACCGCTACACCGCCTGCACCAGCCCTACACACCATGTGGGAATATCTCAACCCACCCAAATTTCTACACACACAGCCATAAAGAACGCCGCTCAAATTTCAGTCCATTGAGGCAAAGCCTCCAAGACGTGGATGAACCACTTTCAAGATTTCCTCCATTAATACCCCAACCCCATGCAATGAGATATTAATAAAAGCATATCATGTAAAATACAACATTGATCAATCATGCGATTCACCAATTTAAAACCCTAGGGGTATATCGGTAATTTTGCTCTTTAGGGTAATTTGGTAATTTTGCTCTTTAGGGTAATTTCGTGATCACGCCATCGCACAAGCTAATTCAGTAATTTTATCGGTTTTATGCAATTTGATTCCACCATCTACCTAATGAGCTAATTTGCCCATCTCTTACCCATATGGTCCAGTAAGCCCATTGGGCCCGCTTTTGGCCCATCAAGCCCCTTTTTCCGAAATACGCTAAAGCATCACGCGAACGTGCTTACCACTTTGCGGTGCAGATCTAACAATTCCTCTATGACTTGAGAGCATTCACATACTTACATGACCATGAAATGCCGGATTTTGGCATTTCGGCTTTTGCTTTAATTGAACTAAGAAAGGGTGTTCTAGACACACCGATTCATGACGATCGCTTCGAGATCCCTTCGATGTCCTACAATTTATTAGCACGTTCTTATTTACAAACCATAATCACTAAACCCCAAAACTTACTTATCCATGATCGAACCATATCCCTAAAACCTTTGAAACCTTACCTTTTGCCAAAATCGATAGTTAGCTCGAATCGATTGCTCCAATGAACCACGCCTTAGATTCAACGCTTAAGAAGACTCTAGTCACCGAAAGAAAACATCGATTAAAGACTCTTAGAGCCATATGCCCAAATGATGACCTCCCTAATTTTAGGGACTTCGCTTTTCTTAACTTTGCAAAATAAGAACAGATCCGAGATGATACGTACTTACCCCTTACTCCCACTTGATTTCCACGCAATATAGTGTAGATTTATCTATCAAACGATGGTAGAACTCGATTCCCCAAAGTCTTGAAGTTTCGCTATAAGCCCCAAATCTATGGTTTTTCGCTTTTGTATGATGAAGAAGATGATAATGTGGGGCTACAACCTTGAAGTAGAATTGCGTCGAGATCTAGGATTAAGAAAAGATAATTGCAAATTAATAAAACAAAAGAACATTGGAGAACACGGCTTTGAAGAAATCGGCACAAGCAATGATCACAGATTTTGGCTTTTATGGATTCGCAAAAGTATTGATGAATAGCGGTATGATGAATAGTTTTGCGAAGAAGAAAGAAAAATAGAAGAAGAGGAATAGGGAGGTGGTAGTTTTGCTAGAGAGGAAAAAGAGAGGAAAAACAACCCTAAGGTGTTAAAGCGGAAGAAAACGGCACCACTCAATACCCTAAGTGCCGAAATACTAACAACATAGCCCCCGCCGATTTTTCCTTTTCAATTCCCATAATTCGCCAACTCCTAGCCTCATCCAAATCCTTAAATCTCTCCCTTATCCCTCCTTAATCCAAGCATTTAAACCGATCCAACTCTCCTTTAGCGTAATCCACCGAACTCCAACACTTACCCTCCCGCACTAAAAAAATAAATGCATCTATTTGCCAACACAGAATCGATCCTTGCCTTCCCAAAGCTTCACACGCCACTTTTCTAGGAGCCTAGTGGCGTCACCCTTTCCACTTAACCAAGGCTCTTTTGTGATGCAATTTACCCATCACTCCACTTAAGGCCACTTAGCCGTAACCCCTAACTCCTAAGTCTAAAATTCCAAAATTCAACTGGTTTTGGCCAACTCATGGGCCTTCTATAAGCCCATTTACCTACTCAAAATACTAATTCCACATCCAAATACAAAATTTTAAAAATCTTTACAAAATATTGAAAATCACGAATAAACCCGAAAATCAGGATGTTACAGATTGTTTGAGGTTCAGAAGTCGTCTGTGTGTTCCAAAGAATTCATAACTTCTTTCGATAATTCTGAACGAAGCCCATTGTAGCCGAATGGCAATCCACCCAGGGAGTACGAAGATGTACAACAATTTGAAACGTCGGTTTTGGTGGCATGGTATGAAACGAGACATCTCTGACTTTGTTTCGAGATGTTTAATATGTCAACAAGTGAAAGCGGAACATCAAGTGCCTTCAAGATTACTTCAGCCGATTACGATATCCAAGTGAAAATGGGATCGAGTCACAATGGACTTTGTGTCCGGACTGCCATTGTCAGCAAGTAAGAAGGATGCGATTTGGGTTGTTGTTGATAGACCGACTAAGTCGGCTCACTTTATCCTCGTATGCGTCACGGATTTTCATTGGATAAACTAGTGAATTATACGTTTCTCATTGTGAGATTACACGGGTACCGATTTACTTGTGTCGGATAGAGATCGAGGTTCACCTCGCGACTTTGGAAGAAATTGCAAGAAGCTTTGGGTACCAAGTTGCATTTCAAGACCGCCTTTCACCCCCAAACCGATGGTCAATCCGGCGGATAATTCGAGATACTTGAGGATATGTTGAGATGTTGCATCCTCGAGTTCAGTGGTTCATGGGAACGGTATTTACCTTTGATTGAATTCGCTTACAACAATAGTTTCCAATCAAGTATTAAGATAGCGCCTTACGAGGCCTTGTACGGGCGTAAATGCCGTACACCATTGTTTTGGACCGAGCTCGGTGAAAGCAAAATTTTCGGAGTGGATTTGATTAAAGATGCTGAACTGAATGTAAAAGTAATCCGTGAAAATCAAGATAGCCTCCGATCGTCGAAGTCGACGCGGATCTCAAACGAAAAGACATTGAGTATCGTGGGAGATAAAGTGTTTCTTAAAGTTTCGCCGAGAAAGATACTCGATTTGGGCGCAAGGGCAAATTGAGTCCGAGGTTCATCGGGCCATATGAGATATCCGAACGAGTCGGTCCAGTTGCATATCGTTTGATTTTACCCCCTGAACTCGAAAAGATTCATGACGTCTTTCATGTTTCGATGCTTCGACGCTATAGATCTGATCCATCGCACGTAATTAGTCCATCAGAGGCTGAAATTCAAGCCGATATGAGTTATGAAGAAGAACCGATTCGTATCCTAGCTCGTGAAGTAAAAGAGTTGCGAAACAAAAGGGTTCCGCTAGTAAAAGTATTATGGCTCAAACACGAGATAGAAAAAGCTACTTGGGAACCCGAGAACTCTATGAAAGAGCGATACCCAAATCTATTTACCGGTAAGATTTTCGAGGACGAAAATTTCTTAAGTGGGGGGGAGTTGTGACAGCCTTAAAACGACCCTAGTCGGAATGTGGTTTCGAGACCACAAAACCGAGGCATAAAAATAATTTAAAATTTATTTTGATGCCTATAATGTGTGTTAACTCATGTGTGACATTTTTGATGTTTTGATTTAGAGTTATAAATGTGAATTTCACTAGAAAGGACCTAGTAGTAAACTTTGAAAGTAGGATAGGGAAATGTGTGATGACTAATTAAAGCATGCATGCAAAACAATGGTCTTGCATGTCAAATACCCCTCTTTTTATAAGGGGTGGCCGGCCATGACAAGGGAGGATGGGCAAAACATGTCATAGACATGTTTTGTTGGTGCATTAGGGAGAAACATTAAACTAAGGTGTATGGGTAATAAAAAAATGAAAAAAAATGTGTGGGAAGGCTTCTCCCCTCCCCATTGCCGTGAGTTGAAGGAAAAGAAAGAAAAAAATTTTGTTCATCCTTTCTTTGAGCCAAAACTAGAGAGAAAATACAAAGAAGAAAAAAAAAATGTGTGTTCATCCTTGAGCATCTTTTGGCCGAAAATTGAAGGAAAAAGGGAAGAAGGAGTGAAGCATTCGGCTATCCTAGGTCACTATTAAGGTAAGTTTGATGTTTTGCCATGAGATTCATGTATATTTTAGTAGTTAGCTTGAGTTCTAACTAGCCATGGTTCAAATCCTTACTATGTCATGGAGATGATATTCGGCTAAGGTGAGGTTGTGTTGATATCATTTGCATGCTAAAAGTGAAGCTTTGTAATGGTGCATGTGATGGTGGATTGATGATTATTGAATATTCTTTTAGCACTTTTGAGTGAGAGTTTGATAGATACTATGAGGTTAAACTTCATGACATTGTAAGCTTGTAAGTTGGATGATGAAGTTCATGCTTTGTGAAGGTAAATGGGGTAGAAGGAGCATTCGCCATAATGAAAATATATGGGATAGTCATAGTCATCCTTATGATTCGGTTCTTGCATATATATATATATATGTTTGCACATGATGTATTGGTATGACATATATACTATCTCAAGGCATATAATTACATATGATGGTGTTTCGGTTATGGAGTAAATGATTGATGCGTATTGAGTTACAATATGGAATACGTTAGTTAGTAAAATGTATCTTTTTTTGTGTGGTATTAAGTGTATAATTGGCCTCAACATGGACATGCATATTCGCCACATGAGGGAATTGGTGTGCATGCATTTGGTTAGAGGCAAGCATATTGATGCCTATTCTTGGCTTAGAAAATTCGGCTAAGAGGAATATTAACTAATGTGTTGAGTTCGATTCATGATTTCGTACATATGCGACTTTGATGCCTAATGAGTATATATATTGGCTAAGTATTTTGAATTCCTCTTTCGATGCTCAAATAATTAAATCAATTTATTTGTCAAATTAAGCTCAAGAGCAAAGGGGAGCTAAATCCGATAAAGGGAAGGAAAAAGTAGTCGAGTAGCCGTCGAAATCGCTCGACAACATCCAAGGTAAGTCTTCGAGTAATGACCCTACTTGAATTATATTGAAATCATGCTCCTTGTGTGTGGCTATTGAGCCGAAATTGTAAAGGTTTGATAAATATTTTGTGTTTGAGCCTTAGTAACTGAAAATGAAATATGGATGTGTCGTGATTATTGATATATGTGTACATGAGCATTTGAATGATACCGGGCTAAGTCCCGAAGGCATTTATGCTAGTGATTATATATGGGCTAAGACCAAGGCATTCGTATGAAGTTGTTATATCAGGGCTAAGACCAAGGCAATTGTGCAAGTTACCAAACCGGGTTAAGACCAAGGCGGTTGTGCTTGTGTTATATCCGGTTAAATCTCAAGGTACGTGATTCGAAATGAGCAATCTTGCTGTAAAAATTTCAGTTTATACACTTATGAAAATTCCAGCAATGAGGTATGTTAAAGACGTGCTTGAATTAGTTGAGTCCTTACAAGTAAGTATTCGCTCAGTTGATAAACGAGCTACCGGCCTTTGGCTAAGTTGTTCTTTTGTGTATAAACATAAGGGTCGGTAATGTGAAGTAAGTATTATTATGAGAATGTGTTAATAAAGTGATTCATTTAGTTATGTAAATGTAATACTTTAGTCAAAGCTAATTTCATTACTTGAGACTTACTAAGCATTAAAATGCTTACCCCGTTGCTTTGGCTCTCTGTTTTATAGATTTTGCTCGTTAGCTATCGGATTCGGGATCATCGAAGTCGAAGTCATCCACACTATCAAAGCCCCCATTTTGGTACAATTTTGGTTGAACTTTGAAATGGCATGTATAGGACTACCCTTTTGTTGTAGGTCATGTACCTTTCAGTTTTGTGTAAACTTGGATAGCCATGCGAAAATGGCTTATATCGTTTTAGCATAGTACTATAATCGTTTGTATGTTGATCATTATGAGGTATGGAATTGTTTTGAAACGATTAGCCATTGAAATGGTTAATCATGATCACACTTTGTGCTATGTATGCAAAAGGGCCAATTGAATCATGGAAATCATGAAATAGGTAAAGCCTACCTTAAAGGCGATCTTTGACAGAAGAGTGATGTGGATGTGAAAATCACTAAAAATAGTAGGATCGGTATTAAATAGTGAATAAATTATTTAAATGAACCTTGATGAATCTACTTTCTTATGGAAGAAACGAAACGGTCATATGAGTTATATGTTAAGAGATATTAAAGTTCTCGTGAAACAGGGCCAGAACGGTTTCTGGATCCCCTGTTACGAATTAGGAAATTCATTGTAAATTAACCAGAGATAATTAGGAGTCATGCCATATATGTATAAATTCATCTCTGAGTCTAGTTTCTATAGAAACAAATGGCATCAGTATTGAAGCCCTGTGCAGGAAGATATCCAATTCGTAATGCGTGAAGGTCAGTGTAGTCGAACCCTGGATTAGGGGAGACTTTAACTAATAAACTGTACTAATTGGCCTGACCAAAAATTCTAAAAAAAAAATATGTTGATGGACTTATGATTTTCGAGCTTTAAAACTCAAGATATGATTTTTAAGGAGACAGTAACGCAGTAACCAGCTAGTCTGGAAAATTTTTTTTTATGGACTGTGAAACAATTAAGTTAAGTCTGTGTGCACCTTGTGTTCGACTCATTAACGGACTCGGGTACGGGGTGTTACAGATAACTTTTCAAATTAATCCTCCAAATAGATAGATTAGACTATCCTGGTTTCAAATATATAGAAATTACTAAAAACGGGGATTGATTACTTACCCAAATAAGCTTGATCAGTCTTCTTCCTATCTCCTAGGGTTTCCATAGAAATATTTTGGGAAGATGATATGAAATTGTTTTCTTTTTCATTTAATTAAATTGACATTTAATAAATTTTCATCTTTCCAATTTAGTCCTTAGCTTTTTTTTTCCATGGATGAGCCATACCAAAATATCTACATACTTTTTTTACTGGTCTAATTGCCTTATAAGGACCTTAAGTTTTGAATTCCATAGCTATTTGATCCTTCTAGCTGCTGGAATCCAACTTTTGCATTTTATGCAATTTGGTCCTTCTCGTAATTAAACACTTAATCAATAAAATTTTCTTATCAAAATTTTCACATGACATGTCTATCCTATTACGGACCATATAATAAGATAAAAATAAATTTTATTTTTTAGCCCGAATTTGTGGTCCTGAGACCATTGTTCCGATTTCATCAAAATTGGGCTGTTACATTCATATTGTTCCTTTTCAAATCCTAATAGAATTTGCTCTCCATCCTTCTATTTATTCTCTTTTTATTTTTTTTATTTCCCTTTTCTTTACACTATATTTTCATCCTAATTACTGTTAATTATTTTGCTTTCCCGAATCAGATCATCATCTATTAAATCGCTATTTTTCTACCGATTTTGTAATTTCCATTAATAGTATTATGATCTTTACCAAGAAACAATAAGTACATCTCATACCAAAATATAGATCTTAAAATATCGTAGTAGTTCTATTCGACTTTAATCTTTAATGCGATCAATCGATCCATTTAAAATCTTGATAAATCTTTTATAAATTTTGTCAAATCTTGAAATCAACCATTACTTCTTGTGTTAATGTCATTTGAAGGACTCGATTTAGGCGCATCAGACTAGAATCGAGTGCAAGGAACGTCAATTGGACTCTCGAGAAAGGTTTGTATTCTTTTACAAGTGAATTAGGATCATGTCTAGCAGATTAACAATTTTCAACTCTGGTGGTTCATCCATGGATTATCTGGAAGCTTTCATTTGCAAATATGTTGTGTATTCACAACCATCTACTAGCGTATTAACCTGCAACACTGGTGGTTCCTCCACCCCTTTTTTGGCAACTCATATCTGCAAATATGTTGTGTATTCAAAACCATCTGGCAGTGTATTCACCTACAACACTGGTGGTTCATCCACCCACATTCTGGTAGTTCTCATCTGCAAATATGTTGTGCATTCACAACCATCTGCTAACATATTAACTTGCAACTTTTGTGGTTTATCCACAACCCGGTGTGTAAGGATGGACGAGTTATGGGGAACTGTAACACCCCAAACCCGAGACCGTCGCCGGAGTCGAACACGAGGTGTTAACAGACTTCAAACCACTTATTGAGAATTTTCCAGACAAGCTGCCAATCTGTGTACTAGTCGCTTCAAAAATCATAACTTGAGTTTTACAACTCGAAAATCAGTTTTGTAATTTTTCCCTGAAACTAGACTCATATGTCCATCTACAGATTTTTTTCTAGAATTTTTGGTCAATCCAATTAGTACAGTTTATTAGTTAAAGTCTCCCATGTTACAGGGGTCGACTACACTGACCTTCGTGTGTTACAACTGGAATAACTCCCTCTGTAGGGATTCAATACTGATGCCGTTTGTTTCTATAGAAACTAGACTCAAAGAGGAATTTATACATATGTGGTATGACTCCTAATTATCTCTGGTTAATTTATAATGAATTTTCAAATATCGGAACAGGGAATCCAGAAACCGTTCTGGCCCTGTCTCACGAAATCTTGGATATCTCTTAAAATACAGCTCATATGGTCATTTCGTTTCATCCATATGAAAATAGACCCATCAAGCTTCGAGTACGTAATTTTTTTAGCTATTAATTCCACTTATACTATTTTTAGTGATTTTTCGATCTCATATCACTGCTGCCATCCGCAACAGTTACTGCAGTAGACTATGCCAATTTCATGAATCCTTCCTTAGCCTTACTAATCATCCATCATACGTGACACAAATTATGGCCACCTTATCAAAATTAAGGTTTCTAAGACTCGTGGCTATAGATTCTAGCATCCCACTCAAACGACCACATAGGCCATTTTCACATGGCTTAAAGTTTACAACCCAAAATTTAACAAAACAAAATAGCCCATACATGCCAAATGTTCTCCTAAGTTGACTAAGAAGACAATACCAAAAATTGCTCGCCGGTGTGATGACTTCGTTGACGGTTACGAACACCCAAAAGGAGACGAGTCCAAGAAACCTAAAATGGGTGACAAGAAAACACCGAGTGAGTTTATAACTCAGTAAGTCATAAGCATTCCACAACCATCCATTAATACAATTATCATAAAATGAAATAATGAAACAAGGCCAAGTGTTCCAGCCATACCGAACTATACCATAGTTCCTTAGATCTTTCGGATCAATCTCATACCAAGTCATACATTTACATTTCATATACTGTTCAATAGGATATTTGAAGCAATTTCCATACATCATTTCATTTCCGCAACAATCATGCAATCAAATGAACTTTCATCTATTCCACGATACCTTATTTACGGGAATGCAATTGAAATCATCACATAGATTTAAATCTTACCAACTCCACCCCGAGCATGAACATAGCATCTATTAGCCATGAACTCAAGGTACTTACTCTTTCCGCTGTCCATACTCATCTTGATGAAGTCACGCCTCCATATAAATGTTCAATCGGAGATATGTGTAGAGTTCGCACACATAGTGCTTAATACTCAATCACGCACACTTTGTGCCATGTGATTCAAGCCCGCACACATAGTGCCATATAGTCCAAACTCGCACACTTAGTGCCATACATTACAAGCTCGCACACTCAGTGCCAATCTCGTCCCCGTACACATCTATTTCTCGCACACTTAGTGCCGAAGCAAACTTCCTACACATTTTACTATCTCTTTTACGTTCAACAATATCATCTTTTCATACACATACATTTGTATATATTTCATCTCATTAAACACAATTGCATAGATATTACAATCATTTAAGCAATATCAAATATATGCTTAATGACTTACCTTGTGTTGGGTAAAATAGTCCAAGTCGGCTACTCGATGACCTTCGTCTTTCCCTTGCTTGATTCTCCTTCTTTAACTCCTTGAGCTTAATCAATAAATCAACTAGTTTAACCCTCTTGCTAAACATTCATAATTCAATTACACATGCATATGTATGTTTGTATATTTGGCAACCATCCTCACTTATTACCCATTTGGTCAACAATCTAAGCCAAGATAAGGCTTCAATATGGTTGCCTCTAACCGAATACATGCACACCAATCTACTTCCTTTGGCCGAATATGCATGTCTATGTTGAGGCCAATTTTACACTTAATACTACACAAAAAAACAGCATACATTTTCCTAATTAACGCATTACATATTGTAGCTCTATACACATCTCTCATTTATTTCATAACTGAAACAACATCACAAGCAAATATACACCTTGAGATAGTATATATGTCATACCAATACATCATGTGCAACATATATGCATGTAGGTGCAAGGGCCGAATCTCAAATTGATTATAACTATCCCATATATTTTCATCATGGCCGAATGTTCCTTCCACACCATTTACCATCACAAAGCATGGATTTCATCATCCAACTTACAAGCTTACAATGTCATGAAGTTTAATCTCATAGTATCTATCAAACTCTCACTCAAAAGTGTTAAAAAGAATATTCAAAAATCATCAATCCACCATCACATGCACCATTACAAAGTTTCACTTTTAGCATGCAAATGATGTCAACACAATCTCACCTTAGCCGAATATCATCTCCATGACATAGTGAGGATTTGAACCATGGCTAGTTATGTAACACCCCGAACCCGAGACTATTGCCGGTGTCGGACACGAGGGGTTAACAAGCCAAGTTCACATGGTTTGCCCACCAATTTGACATTTCCAGTCAGGCTGGAAGACTGCCTCACCGTCGCCTTAAAAATCATATCTCGAGTTTCAAAACTCGGAAACTGGTTTCGTAAATTTTCCCTGAATTTATACTCATATATCCATCCATGGATTTATTTCTAGAATTTTTGGATGGGCCAATTGGTACAGTTTATTAGTTAAAGTCACCCATGTTACAGGGATCGACTGCTCTGACCTTCGCGCGGTATAACTTGAATATCTCTCTTTACAGGGCTTTAATGCTGGTGTCGTTTGTTTCTAATGAAACTAGACTCAAAATTGAATCTGTACATATAAGGTATGTCGCCTAATTCTTTCTGGATAATTTATAGTAAATTTTAAAGTTGCGACAGGGAACCCAGAAACCGTTCTGGCCCTGTCTCACAATAGCATTAATATCTCTTAACATGTAACTCCTATGACCATTTCGTTTCTTCCATATGAAAATAGACTCATCAAGGTTCATTTACATAGCTTATTCACTATTTAATTCCATTTCTACTAATTTTGGTGATTTTTCACATTCACGTCACTGCAGCTGGCAGCATCTGTTTTAAGGTAGGTCTTACCTATTTGGTAGTCTCCATAAACCAACTAGTCTTTGCCATACATAGGTTCATATATGATCATTTTAACCATGCCAATGGCTGATCATATGACCAACATTCCCATTTCCAAGCCATAGCCACATCATGACACCAAATATATACATACAAACCACAATTATTCTAAGTTCATGTTCCCTTTTCGAGCCATTTTCGCATGGCCGTACATACTTACATCACCACATATTTAACAAACAAGGGGTAGTCCTATACATGCCATTTCAAGTTCAACCAAGAATTTATACCAAAATGGGGGCTTGATAGTGTGGATGACTTCGACTTCAACGATCCCGAATCCGATTGCTATCGGCGAAATCTAGAAAACCGAGAGCCAAAGCAATGAGTAAGCATTTTTATGCTTAGTAAGTCTCAAGGAATATAATCAACTCTAATTACAGCAATACATTCACATAGTTAAATGCATCATTTCATTAATGCGCATTCACATAATCATACTTACTTTACCATCCCAACTCTTATGTTCATACACAAATAACGGCTTCATTAAGGCCGATAACTCGCTCCATCATAGGAGCGGATATTCATCGCTCTTACTCCTAGCGCCGCAAAGCACACACCGCACTTACCTTATCATTGGGAAATTTCACAAGTGCATTAGCTGAAATTTTCCAGCAAGCTCATAATTTTCAAATCACATACCTTCGAGTTTATCCGGATGTAAATTTTCGTTCAATCGCCTTCGGGACATAGCCCGTTATGGTAACCCGCACCAAGGCCAACGGGACTTTACCCGGATATCACGATTTGCACAAATGCCTTGGTCTTAGCCCGGATTTAACAACTTGCACGAATGCCTTCGGTCTTAGCCCGGATATAGCTACTAGCACAATTGCCTTGGTCTTAACCGGATATAAATTTCAGCATAATTGTCTTGGGCTTAGCCGGATATCATTCAATTTCTCATGCACACATACATCAATAATCATTGGACATACATATTTCATTTTCGTTACTAAGGCTCAAACACAATTATAATCATTAGCATATTCGCCTTGGGACTTAGCCCGGTGGAATTCAAATACTCATACACACATGATCAATAATCATACACATCCATGTTTCATCTTACATAATTCAAGTAAGATCACTTCTTGAGGACTTACTTGGATGTTGTCGAACGGCTTTTTCGGCTATTCGATCACCTTTTCCTTCCCTTGTCCAATTGTGGCCCTCTTAGCTCTTGAGCTAATTCAAACAAATTCAATTTATTAAAACCTCATTGTGCTTGCTTATGGCGAATATGACAAGGATTTTAAATGGTCATATGGCCACTCTTTAGCTTGAATACACAATGGTCATGCACATTTTATACTACATCAAGCAATTCAATACAATTTATTTGAGCATCAAGGAAATGCTAAGGCCTTCAATAGGCTACCCAAGGCCGAATATTCATGTACATGTTGAGGCCAATTATGCACTTAACACCTCACAAAAACAGCATGCATTTTACTAGTTAATGCTTTGCATATTGTGGCTCAAAACTTATAATATAGCATCAAGCACTTATATGTGTGCTAGGCGAATTGTGCTTGAAATTTCACAATTATTCTTCAACATCTTCTTCTTTAAACCAACTTATTCATCACTTACTTCATAGCCAAAACATCATGTGCAAACATATATATACAATATGAGCATGGCCGAATTTTCAAGGTGTCCATAGCCATCCAAAATACAAATTTTAACTAACATGCAAGAAGCATGAACCATGCTCATGAATGGCCGAATATGACAATCATGCTCCTTTTCAACTTCAATCATGATAAATCAAAAAGAAGGCTCAAAATCTTGCTCAAGAGTAGACAATCCATCATTGCATGCATCATCATCAAGCTTCACACTTAGCATGCAATGGCTTTATCACCATAACAACTTTGGCCAAATACCATTTCCATGGCTTAACAAAGATTTGAGCCATGGCTAACATGCACATCAAGTTAGCAACCAAAACATGCATGAAACTCCTAACACAACCTCATACATACCTTAATCTTGATGCAAACTTGGCCAAATCTCCTTCTAGATCTCTTCCAAACCAAGCATGAAGCAAAAATCCTCCTTCTTCCTTAGTTTTGGCTCAAAGAAAGGATGAACAAAATTTTTTCTTTCCTTCTCTACAACTCACGGCAATGGGGGATTACCACACTCACACACATTTTTTTTTCATTTTTTATCACCCATACACCTTTGTTTATTATTTCACCCTAATGCACCAACAAAACATGTTTCATGACATGTTTAGCCCATCCTCCTTGTCATGGCCGGCCACCACCTATAAAGGGGAATTTGACATGCAAGTCCATTATTTTGCATGCATGCTTTAATTAGTCATCACACATTTCCTATCATACTTTCAAAGTTCATTACTAAGTCCTTTCTTGTGGAATTCACCCTTATAACACTAAATCAATCATCATAAAATGTCATACATGAGCACACACATATTATAGGCATCAAAATAAATTTTAATTACTTTTATGCCTCGGTTTTGTGGTCCCGAGACCACCTTCCGACTAGGGTCAATTTTGGGCTGTCACAACTCTCCCCACTTAAGAAATTTTCGTCCCGAAAATCTTACCGTAAATAGGTTTGGATATTGCTCTTTCATAGAGTTCTCGGTCTCCCAAGTAGCTTCTTCTATCCCGTGCTTGAGCCATAACACTTTTACTAGCGGAACCCGCTTGTTTCACAACTCTTTCACTTCTCGTGATAGGATACGAATCGGTTCTTCCTCATAACTCATATTAGCTTGAATTTCAATTTCGATGGACTAATCACGTGCGATGGATCGGATCTATAGCGTCAAGCATCGAACGTGAAAGACATCGTGAACCTTTTCGAGTTCGGGGGCAAAGTCAAACGATATGCCACCGGATCGACTCGCTCGGATATCTCATATGGCCCAACGAACCTCGGCTCAACTTGCCCTTACTACCGAATCGAGTATCTTTTTCCAAGGCGATACCTTGAGGAACACTTTATCACCCACCTGATACTCGATATCCTTACGCTTCAGATCCGCGTACGACTTCTAACGATCGGAGGTTATCTTTAGACTTTCACGGATTACTTTCACTTCCTGTTCAGCATCCCTAATCAAATCCACCCCGAAAATCTTGCTTTCACCGAGCTCAGTCCAAAACAATGGTGTACGGCATTTACGACCGTACAAGGCCTCGTAGGGTGCCATTTTAATACTTGATTGAAAGCTGTTGTTGTAAGCGAATTCAATCAACGGCAAATACCGTTCCCATGAACCACTAAACTCGAGGACGCAACATCTTAACATATCCTCAAGTATCTGAATTATCCGCTCGGATTGACCATCGGTTTGGGGGTGAAAGGCGGTGCTGAAATGCAACTTGGTACCCAAAGCTTCTTGCAACTTTTTCCAAAATCGCGAGGTAAATCTCGGATCTCTATCCGACACGATGGAAATAGGCACCCCATGTAATCTCACAATCTGAGAAACGTACAATTCCGCTAATTTGTCCATTGAAAATTCGTCGCGACGGGGACAAAGTGGGCCGACTTAGTCAATCGATCTACCACGACCCAAACCGCATCCTTCTTACTTTGTCGACAATGGCAGTCCGGATACAAAGTCCATTGTGACTCGATCCCATTTCCACTCGGGTATCGTGATTGGCTGAAGTAATCCTGAAGGCACCTGATGTTCCGCTTTCACTTGTTGACATATTAAACATCTTGAAACAAAGTCGGAGATGTCTCGCTTCATACCATGCCACCAAAACCGACGTTTCAAATCATTGTACATCTTCGTACTCTCGGTGGATTGCCATTCGGCTACAATGGGCTTCATTCGAATTATCGAAATGAGTTCAATTCTTTGGGACACACCGACGACTTTTGAACCTCAAACAATCGTCATCGCCGATTTGAAACTCCGAGTCCTTGTTCGAACACACGCAGCCCGTTTTGCAACCAACTCGTCGTCGACTTTCTCGAGCTTCTCGAATTTGGTGTGTCAATAATGGTTTGGCTTTCAATTCAGCCACTAACACACCGTCGGATCGGACAGACAAGTGCACATTCATCGTCAGTAAAGTGAATAACGATTTACGACTCAAGGCATCCGCAACCATATTCGCCTTTCCCGAGTGATAGTTAATGATCAGCTCATAATCCTTTAATACTCGAGCCAACGTCTTTGTCGCAGATTTAAGTCTCTTTGGGTCATCAAATACTTGAGACTTTTGTGATCCGAGTATACATGGCACCTTTCACCAAATAAGTAATGTCGCCAAATCTTTAAGGCGAATACGATGGCGGCCACTCGAGATCATGAGTCGGATAATTTTTCTCATGTGGCTTTAATTGCCTCACGACAGGCCACAACTCGACCTTCTTGCATTAATACGCAACCTAACCCAAGTAGAGAGGCGTCGCTATAGATGACAAACTCCTTGCCGGACTCGGGTTGCACTAGAATTGGGGCTTCAGTCAAATAAGTTTTCATTGATCGAAACCTTTTGGCATTTCTCCGTCCATTCGAACTTAACGTCCTTTTGGAGTAGCCGTCATCGGCGTGGCTATCGTTGAGAAGCCTTTACAAATCGTCGGTAATAACCGGCAAGCCCCAAAAGCTCCGAATCTCGTAATATTTCTGAGGCTTCCAATTAAGTATGGCTGAAATTTTATTCGGTCGACTCGAATACCCGATGCAGATACCACATGACCCAAGAAGCTAACCTCTCTTAACCGTAACTCACACTTGCTGAACTTAGCATATAATTGCTTGTCCCGTAAAATTTGCAAGATTAACCGCAGTGTTCAAAGATGTTCGGTCTCATTTCTTGAATAGACCAAGATGTCATCAATGAACACGACTACTAATCGATCGAAATATGGTCTAAAGATCCGATTCATTAAATCCATAAATACCGTAGGGCATTAGTGAGCCCAAACGGCATCACTAGGAACTCATAGTGACCATATCTCGCTCAAGGCGGTCTTGGGCACGTCCGAATCTCGGATTCGCAATTGATAGTAGCCCGATCTCAAATCTATTTTCGAGAACACCGAGGCTCCTTCAGTTGATCGAACAAGTCGTCAATACGTGGCAACGGATATTTGTTCTTTATCGTCGCTTTATTAAGTCGACGATAGTCGATGCACGTACCGCATGGTTCCATCCTTCTTTTCACGAACAACACCGGCGCACCTAAGGCGAAAAACTCAAGCGAGCAAAACCTCTATCCACCCATTCTTGCAATCGAGCTTCCAACTCCTTTAATTCGTTGGTGCCATACGATACGGAGCTATCGAATTGAGTGGTACCGGTACCAATTCGATGCCAAATTCTATTTCCGAACAGTGGTAAACCCGCAATTCTTCGTGGAAAACATCCGGTATTCACAAACCACGGCACAGATTCGGGTTTCTTTTCTCGATTCCTTGTCATCGAGCACGACGCTGTGTACGCTTCGCACTCTTTTCTTACATATTTTCGGGCCAACATTGCCGATATTACGGTGGCAACCCCTTTAAGTCCGTAGACTTAACCCGAATTATCTCGTTATTCGCGCACCTCAAATCGATAGTCTTGCTTTTACAATTTACGACCGCATCGTGCATGGTCAACCCATCCAAACCAAGAATAACGTCGAATTCATCGAACGGCAAAAACATCAAGTCCGCCGGGAAACAAGAACCTCGGAACACTAGGAGACGTTTCGTGCACACTTTGTTGACAAGCACGTAATGACCCAAGGGGTTTGACACCCGAATTACAAACTCAGTAGACTCAATAGGAAAAGTCTTACTGGATGCTAAGGTTTCACATATATAAGATTGAGTAGAACCAGGTCAATCAACGCAATCACTTTAGTATTGAAAAGGGTGAAAGCACCGTAATGACATCCGGAGAGGCAAGATCCTCGCGTGCACGTATGGCATAAGTCCTCGCAGAGCACGAGCCTCGGATCCGATGGTAGCATCTCTAGATCCTCTCTCGACCGCCATCGACATTGCCAATATTTCTAGGTGGCCTACCTCGAGCAATGGTAGCACCCGAGTTTCCACTCGACTCACATTCTGTTCAAGCTTCCTGCAATCCTTCCTAAAGTGGTCGGCCGATCCACACTTATAGCAGGAGTGATCACGAAACCAACAGCTCCCGAATGCCATTTGCCACAATGTTGACACTCCGCCTCTCTCGGCGATCATTTCCACCATGGCGATCAAGTGACTCGTGTGGTCACAGGGGTCGATCGCGTCCTCGCCTAAAAAGCCCAAAGCGCCTCTAGACCGGTTCACATCATCTTGAAATCTCTTGATTGCTGTTGAAGAGACTTTCCGAGGACCTCTTTCGAATTCTCCAGTTCCCACATCACTTTTTGTTTCTCCTTTCTAAGCTCTTCGACTTTACAAGCTCGCTCAACAAGTACTACGATCTCTCGTATTTCGAGAATGCCAACGAACATCCTTATATCATCATTCAGCCCATCCTCGAAGAATTTACACATAATAGCTTCGGACAAAATGCATTCTCGCGTGTATCGGCTAAGCCTCACAAATTTTCGTTCATAGTCGGTAACCGACATAGAACCTTGCTTAAGATCAAGAAATTCCCAAGTCACTTGCTCTCTAGGTACCACGAAGTCGAGTACTCCACCAATAGTAGGTGGAATCACGTAGCAAGGAGATGGTACACTTTAAGCATTCATCGGGTGTACAAGATAGCTCATCGAGCACCCGGATAGTGTTGTCCAACCGAAATTCAGCTCGTTCGGCATCATCATCATCCGTAGCTTTAAATTCAGTGGCCCCATGTTTTGAATCCTATCGACTGGGGCTTACTTGACCTTATTTGGTCGGGCCATCGGAGGTATTGTAGGTGCGGGGTTGCATTTGTCGGGAATGGAGGTCGTGGGACAGCCGTGTTAGTTCGAATGTATTGATTAAACCATTCGTTCATCACACTATAAAAGGCTTGCCTAGCCTCATCATTCGGATTGCTGGCCATAGGTTGAGAGTCCGCGGCGCTGTCCCTTAAAGCGGAGCAGCGCCACACTCTCCACATCATCAGCTATTGCTCGGTTGGGATCGGGACCCATTGCTATAAACAAACTCAAAGTCAAATTGTCGAAATCACCACACTATCGATTCATCATTTAATGGCATGTATAGCTAGACCCCAAACACCTCACGGTAGTCCTAGAATCGACTAAACCGTGGCTCGATACCATAAAATTGTAACACCCGAACCCGAGACTATTGCCGTGTCGGACACGAGGGGTTAACAAGCCAAGTTCACATGGTTTGCCCACCAATTTGACATTTCCAGTCAGGCTGGAAGACTGCCTCACCGTCGCCTTAAAATCATATCTCGAGTTTCAAAACTCGAAACTGGTTTCGTAAATTTTCCCTGAATTTATACTCATATATCCATCCATGGATTTATTTCTAGAATTTTTGGATGGGCCAATTGGTACAGTTTATTAGTTAAAGTCACCCATGTTACAGGGATCGACTGCTCTGACCTTCGCGCGGTATAACTTGAATATCTCTCTTTACAGGGCTTTAATGCTGGTGTCGTTTGTTTCTAATGAAACTAGACTCAAAATTGAATCTGTACATATAAGGTATGTCGCCTAATTCTTTCTGGATAATTTATAGTAAATTTTTAAATTTGCGACAGGGAACCCAGAAACCGTTCTGGCCCTGTCTCACAATAGCATTAATATCTCTTAACATGTAACTCCTATGACCATTTCGTTTCTTCCATATGAAAATAGACTCATCAAGGTTCATTTACATAGCTTATTCACTATTTAATTCCATTTCTACTAATTTTGGTGATTTTTCACATTCACGTCACTGCAGCTGGCAGCATCTGTTTTAAGGTAGGTCTTACCTATTTGGTAGTCTCCATAAACCAACTAGTCTTTGCCATACATAGGTTCATATATGATCATTTTAACCATGCCAATGGCTGATCATATGACCAACATTCCCATTTCCAAGCCATAGCCACATCATGACACCAAATATATACATACAAACCACAATTATTCTAAGTTCATGTTCCTTTTCGAGCCATTTTCGCATGGCCGTACATACTTACATCACCACATATTTAACAAACAAGGGTAGTCCTATACATGCCATTTCAAGTTCAACCAAGAATTTATACCAAAATGGGGGCTTGATAGTGTGGATGACTTCGACTTCAACGATCCCGAATCCGATTGCTATCGGCGAAATCTAGAAAACGAGAGCCAAAGCAATGAGTAAGCATTTTTATGCTTAGTAAGTCTCAAGGAATATAATCAACTCTAATTACAGCAATACATTCACATAGTTAAATGCATCATTTCATTAATGCGCATTCACATAATCATACTTACTTTACCATCCCAACTCTTATGTTCATACACAAATAACGGCTTCATTAAGGCCGATAACTCGCTCCATCATAGGAGCGGATATTCATACGCTCTTACTCCTAGCGCAGCACACACCGCACTTACCTTATCATTGGGAAATTTCACAAGTGCATTAGCTGAAATTTTCCAGCAAGCTCATAATTTTCAAATCACATACCTTCGAGTTTATCCGGATGTCGGTATCGTTCAATCGCCGGGACATAGCCCGGTTATGGTAACCCGCACCAAGGCCAACGGACTTTACCCGGATATCACGATTTGCACAAATGCCTTCGGTCTTAGCCCGGATTTAACAACTTGCACGAATGCCTTGGTCTTAGCCCGGATATAGCTACTAGCACAATTGCCTTCGGTCTTAACCGGATATAAATTTCAGCATAATTGTCTTCGGGCTTAGCCCGGATATCATTCAATTTCTCATGCACACATACATCAATAATCATTGGACATACATATTTCATTTTCGTTACTAAGGCTCAAACACAATTATAATCATTAGCATATTCGCTTTGGGACTTAGCCCGGTGGAATTCAAATACTCATACACACATGATCAATAATCATACACATCCATGTTTCATCTTACATAATTCAAGTAAGATCACTTCTTGAGGACTTACTTCGGATGTTGTCGAACGGCTTTTTCGGCTATTCGATCACCTTTTCCTTCCCTTGTCCAATTGTGGCCCTCTTAGCTCTTGAGCTAATTCAAACAAATTCAATTTATTAAAACCTCATTGTGCTTGCTTATGGCCGAATATGACAAGGATTTTAAATGGTCATATGGCCACTCTTTAGCTTGAATACACAATGGTCATGCACATTTTATACTACATCAAGCAATTCAATACAATTTATTTGAGCATCAAGGAAATGCTAAGGCCTTCAATAGGCTACCCAAGGCGAATATTCATGTACATGTTGAGGCCAATTATGCACTTAACACCTCACAAAAACAGCATGCATTTTACTAGTTAATGCTTTGCATATTGTGGCTCAAAACTTATAATATAGCATCAAGCACTTATATGTGTGCTAGGCGAATTGTGCTTGAAATTTCACAATTATTCTTCAACATCTTCTTCTTTAAACCAACTTATTCATCACTTACTTCATAGCCAAAACATCATGTGCAAACATATATATACAATATGAGCATGGCCGAATTTTCAAGGTGTCCATAGCCATCCAAAATACAAATTTTAACTAACATGCAAGAAGCATGAACCATGCTCATGAATGGACGAATATGACAATCATGCTCCTTTTCAACTTCAATCATGATAAATCAAAAGAAGGCTCAAAATCTTGCTCAAGAGTAGACAATCCATCATTGCATGCATCATCATCAAGCTTCACACTTAGCATGCAATGGCTTTATCACCATAACAACTTTGGCCAAATACCATTTCCATGGCTTAACAAAGATTTGAGCCATGGCTAACATGCACATCAAGTTAGCAACCAAAACATGCATGAAACTCCTAACACAACCTCATACATACCTTAATCTTGATGCAAACTTGGCCAAATCTCCTTCTAGATCTCTTCCAAACCAAGCATGAAGCAAAAATCCTCCTTCTTCCTTAGTTTTGGCTCAAAGAAAGGATGAACAAAATTTTTTCTTTCCTTCTCTACAACTCACGGCAATGGGGGATTACCACACTCACACACATTTTTTTTTCATTTTTTATCACCCATACACCTTTGTTTATTATTTCACCCTAATGCACCAACAAAACATGTTTCATGACATGTTTAGCCCATCCTCCCTTGTCATGGCCGGCCACCACCTATAAAAGGGGAATTTGACATGCAAGTCCATTATTTTGCATGCATGCTTTAATTAGTCATCACACATTTCCTATCATACTTTCAAAGTTCATTACTAAGTCCTTTCTTGTGGAATTCACCCTTATAACACTAAATCAATCATCATAAAATGTCATACATGAGCACACACATATTATAGGCATCAAAATAAATTTTTAATTATTTTTATGCCTCGGTTTTGTGGTCCCGAGACCACCTTCCGACTAGGGTCAATTTTGGGCTGTCACAAGTTAGAACTCAAGCTAACTACTAAAATATACATGAATCTCATGGCAAAACATCAAACTTACCTTAATCTCAACACAAGTATGGCCAAACCTCCTCCTAATCCCCCCTCCAAACCAAGCATGAAGCAAGACCCCTTCCTTCTTCCTTAGAATTTCAGCTCAAAGAAAGTGAAAAAAAGATGAACAAAATTTTTTCT
Organism: Gossypium arboreum; assembly: GCF_025698485.1. Classification (NCBI taxonomy): domain Eukaryota; kingdom Viridiplantae; phylum Streptophyta; class Magnoliopsida; order Malvales; family Malvaceae; genus Gossypium; species Gossypium arboreum. The sequence continues at coordinate 48,346,918 of NC_069072.1, read as the reverse complement.
CCTCTTTTCCTCTACTCACGGCAATGGGGGAGAAGCCTTCACACACATTTTTTTTCTTTCTTTATCACCCATACTTATTTGTTTATTGTTTCTCCCTAATGCACCAACAAAACATGTTTCATGACATGTTTAGCCCATACACCCTTGTCATGGCCGGCCATTAGCTAATAAATGGGGAAGTTGACATGCAAACCCCTCATTTTTGCATGCATGATCAACTAGTCATTACACATTTCCCCCTCATACTTTTAAAGTTTACTACTAGGTCCTTTCTAGTGAAATTCACATTTATAACTCTAAATTAAAGCATCAAAAATGTCACACATGAGTTAACACATATTATAGGCATCAAAATAAATATCAAATTATTTTTATGCCTCGGTTTTGTGGTCCCGAAACCACATTCCGACTAGGGTCGTTTTAAGGCTGTCACAGGAACTCTTACTATAGTGTGTAATGGTGGGGTAGGATCTTTTCTCTTAAACTAAAATTGTATTGCATTCATAAAGCATGTACATAGAATTCTGAGTTTTCTAAGATGATATATACATTGTTGAGTTGATCTGATATATCGATATTCTGAAACTGTTATTGTGAATTATTTTGTGTGATGTGATTTTGTATGCTAATTGGTTGCACTAATTTTATTGTGATGGAACTCATATTGAGCTTCATGGCTCACTCCCTTTTATTTCCATCTCTACAAATAATCCACCAAATTAGGACACGGACAGGGCATACAAAGGGCTTGGAAACAATTTACTTATATGAAAGTATTATTAGGCTTATTTTTATAATTTATGTTATTTCGAAATTGTATTGTTTTACCTATATTGTGGCATGGGACTCTTGTTTAGGATTTATTTAACGTGCATGAATTTTAATTTGAATATAGGATAATGAACTTCGAATTAGATTTGATTATGCATTAAATTATTCTAATTTAACTTAATTAAAAGTAAGTTAGATATCATTTTTTCGCTACTACAAAATATATTTACAATTTTGAGTAATAAACAAAATAGGAAAATTAGCTAAGTTCTTTTTAAAGGTAATCATCGTTACTGGAAAAATGTTATGTAACAGCCCAATTTTGGTGAAATTGGAACAGCGGTTCAAGACAACAAATCTGAGCTGAAAAAAAATTATTTTTATTTTATTACATGGTCTATAATATGATAGAAATGTCATGTGAGAATTTTGATAAGAAAATTTTATCGATTCTGTGCTTAATTACGGGAAGGACCAAATCGCATAAAATGAAAAAGTTGAATTCTAGTAGCTAGAAGGATTAAATAGCTATAGAATTCAAAACTTGAGGTCCTTATATGGAATTAGACCATTAATGAAAGTTAGTATATATTTTTGGATGATTCATGCATGGAAAATTAGAAAAAGGCTAAGGACTAAATTAAAAGTCAAAATTATTAAAAGATGATAAATTATTAAAAAGAAAAAAAATCATTTTTATCATCTTCTTCCCCAAAATAATGCATGGAAACCCTAAGAGAGAGAGAAGAAACTTTCTTAGCCAAATTAGGTAAGTTTCCTTGGCTCGTTTTTGGTAATTTTGATATTTTTGAAACCAGGATAGCTTAATCTATCCATTTGGGGGATTAATTTGAAAAGTTATCAAAGTATGGAAAATGGGTCATGGATGAATATGCTGAAAATTAGAAATTTATGGTAGAAAATGAAAGGTTGTTGATAGATAAACAACTTTTACAAAGTGATTTTTTATGAAAACATGATTTAGGAACTAAAACGTAAAGTTGTGAAATTTGATGAAAAATACTGAATTTTTATGAGTACATGTGCTGTAAATTTTGTAATGAGATTTTGGTTAGGCTTGGAATAGGGAGTAAATTCTACAAATTTTATTTTCTGAGCCTAGGGACGAAATGAGAATTTATGAAAAAGTTAGAGGCAAAATGGTAATTTTGCCTAAGATGACAATTAAGTCCACTTGAATGTAAAATATGGTAAATTGATGTTAAATTTACTCGTATAGATCCGAATAGACCAAATTCGGAGCTAGAACGAGGAAAGAGAAAAATGTCGGATTATTAGATTTAACGTACACGAACATTGTTGAGGTAAGTTCATGTAACTAAATTGTATATGTTTTTATGCTTGAATTAAATGTTGTGTTTGTGAATTGTATAAATGCTACAAATATGTGAAATGATCACACACTCGTTAAAGCCTAATAAATGAAAGTGCCTGATCAATTATAATGCCCGACAAATGATAAATGATAAAAATGTAAATTTTATGCTTGAGTTGAATGTGAACATTTGAATTGTATAAATGCATAAACATGTGAGATTGACCACATGCTTGATAATGCTTGAAAGATGCTTAATTCCTTTTGAATAAATGAAAAATTCGATGGATATGTGATTTCTTGAAATGAATGAGGTCTTACATTTGTTGCTGACGGGATTTAGCTCAGACGAGTAATCTTATTGACCTCATTACAGAAAGGATTTAATCCGGATGAGTAATCCTAATATAAGTCCTCTCGACCATATGTTATGGATTGGATTTAGCCTAGACGGGTAATGTAACACCCTTAACCCCGTCCCGTTACCGGAATAGGATTAATGAGTATCAGTCATTATAGTACATTTGTACATAAACGAGTATAAATGCAATATATCCATCTAAATATAATTTTACTTATTTCATTATTACAATCAACAATCTAATATAACACACTTAAGACATCCTAGGTACATGCCATTACCGATAATTAACATGCTTTACCTTTTTGAGTTCGGGATCGGCTTACGATGCTGATTCGACGATCTGTCTTTAACCTAAGCAGCGCATGGAAACAAACCGTACGTTGAGTATGAACTCAATGGTATTTTTATAAACCGATACTTAATTCAATAATAAATCATACATCAATGAACCTTGAGAATTCAATCTATTACTCCTAATAGTTCAATCATTTATTTTTGATATATAATGCTAAGATCTTGTTAATTACTTTCGATGAAATGTCTACAGTTTCAATGTTTATTCATTATCTGCCGATTTTTCATATTTATTCAGTAATAACCTGTATTCAGTATCATTCAGACATTCAGTAGCAATCCATTATTCAGTAACAATTATTTTTTCAGTACTTTTATTTACAATTCATTTGAGTAATAATATTATTCACCCTTCATTCAATATTCTGTACTATCTAATTTCAATAACACTCAATATTCTTTGGTAACAACCAATTGATCTTTATCGTTTAGTATCAGTCAGTCAACAATAATAGTTGGTTAATTAGTAATATTCATTTATTCAGTATCAGTCGTTTATTCTGTAACAGTCAATTATTTAGTAGCAGACACTACCCCTATTAACATGACTCGGACCTGGACGGATACAAGGATCCAACCCACACACCGGGGAGAGTATACAATGTTTCATCGGTCGAAGTCGGAATACACCGTAAGGGTAACAGTAACAGTAACAGTAGCGGTACACAAAGTACCTCATCAGAACAAATTCAAAACAGTAATAGTAACAGTCAGGTACGGAGTACCTCTTCGAAATGAATTCGGAACAGTCACAGTAGTCAACACAAACAGTGTCTCATCGACACACAGTCGGAATATCCCTGAACACTTCCAATCCTATGGCATGCCAACTATATCCGACTAGCCCGATACAGTTAATAGGGTATTCAATAAACTTCAACTTTTCAATTTCATTTGTAATTTAGTTTCAATCCAATTTAATACATTTTTCCATATCAATCCACATGCAAATCAATTTCAATGCAATATACATTTTTCAATTTTCCACTCAATATTCACATATTCTATTCAATATCAATAATCACTAATAATTCATGAATTTTTATTCAATTCAATACCATAATAATAATAATAATAATAATAATAATAATAATACTTACCATTCATATAAATAATAAATTCAACAAATAATTATTAGATTCGATTTATAGAAATACAAACCGTAATTCTCGAGTTTACTCGATATCCTCGTCCACTTTCTCTTTCCCCTTCTTCGATGACATTTCCGGCACAACATTAGCTACGGAAAAATTTACATTCATTCAAAGTCATTAATATCACATTCTTAAGATTTCCATGTATCTTTTCCATAAATTCCAATTTAGTCCTTCCATCATAACCATTCTTTTTCTTCAAAATTAACTTAAGTTTTCATCTTTATACTTGCTTAAAATAAATTCCAGCTTTTCATATTCAACATAAAACTTAAATTCTGAATTTCTTTCAGCTTAGTCCTTACTATGTCAAAACTTAACTTTCTCTTTATAATTTAATCCTTTTCCCACTTCTAACTTAAATTCCTACCAATAAAACTCACAATTCATCATTTTCTTTAACATGAATAATATCTAGAAATCTAATAACCTTCAAAATATCAACTTAATTTCACCAAAACTTTGTTCTAAAACTTCTAAAACATCAAGATTAAGTAAAAAGGGCTAAATTGACTTACTTATTAAACTTCCAAGCTTTAAACCTTTAATTTTCTCTTTTCTTCTTTCTTTTCTCTTTTTCTTTCTTCCTTCCCTTGTTTCGTTCCACATTCTGTTTCTTTTCATTCTATTTCTTTCTTTTATTTCCTTTTATTTACTTTACTTTTAATAATAATATATAATATACTTATATAATAAGCAAACATAGATGTGTAGTACAATTGTATGTATACTATTGGTACACATATAAATTATTTTTACCATACACTTGTCTTATATTTAATTTATTTATCATATAATATAAATTTAATAATAATAAATACATTAATTATTTACTTAAATAATAAGTAAATACATTCATGTATTACAAATGTATTTTATTTTTGCCATACACTTGGCACCCTTTTTGGCTTATTTACTTATTTAGTCCTTTCAGTTTTCTTTATTCTATAATTAAACTTTCACACTTCATTCAATTTAATCCTTTTATCCAATTATCCTTAATTTAAGCTAATTCACTTAATTAAACTTTAATTATCCACTCATTTAAATTCATAAATATTTTTAATAAATATTCACGAATCCATTTTTCAGAAACAAAGACCCGAAAATGCAATTTTTCGATAACTGTAAAATTCGGGTCATTATAGGTAATCCAGATCAAGCTCCTTAGAGCATATGTCATAAAAAGGATTTAGCCTGGACTGGTAATCCTGTTGTATACATGTGTGGCTCGAGAGTGTACTCCCTGAAATAGTACCTAATGGGTACCATTGAATATGAATTGACGAATCTTGATTTGTATATCACAAGTGTACTACTTGTGAATCCATCGATATTTCAGATAAATTCAACGAGTAAAAGTTCTTTACATGAGAAGATATCAATAAGAAATGAGTTATTACACATATCGGCCTGAAATACATGAAAATGACGATACGTGATAATTGATATATGGAAATATGAAATGACGATATTGTACATGAAATTTATTTGATGAGTATGTACATCTTTGATTATAGACTTATACACATTGAGTGTACTAATCATGACCTTGATATTCTGAGTAATATGAGTAAAGTTCTAATATGAAATGATTGAAACTCGAAATGAACTAGTACGAAATTATACTTGTAATAATGGGATAAATTATGCATGTTGAATGAATACATGTTGTGGAAAGCATATGTGCTTGAAAACTTGATTGTTATTGAGCCCATATATGTTTTGATGTTATTATGGATTATATGATTAATAAGGGCAATGAGGATGTGTGTGTAGGGTTTGAGGTCAAATTGATTGATTATGCCTTACATAGTTACCTCAAAATAGAATAAATGGTAAGTTAAGTACCATGTTATACGAACTTACTATGAATTTTATGTTTACTCAGTTTTATTTCCCTATTTTAGAGTAAATCGGAAGCTCGTTGGATTGGAAGCTTGACGGAGATCACTTACACTATCCATCAGCCTATAAAGTTATATATGGTAAATCAATTATGGTTGTAATGGCAGTATAGGATATATTGGCATGTAAATGTAAATGATGCTTATAATCTAACCATTAGAATGGCTAGTAATGGCTTTTTTTGATATATTTCTAATGTCATACTATGGTAGCTACATATGTGTTAAGTAGTTGACCAGATTATGTCTAACATATGGATTAAACTAAGGTAAGACTATAATCATGTATGCATGTAAAGATATGCCATGTTGAATGACAGAATTCGCTTAAATTGAATGCTTGGAATAGTTGGATTAGTGCAGGAAAATGATAATTTTGGGTGACAAATGAGGCTAGGAAATGGCTTTATTTTGTCCATTAACATCTCGAATTAGGGTTTAATTGGAACAGTGGTCTCGAGACCACAAATCCAAAGTAGAAATAATTAATTTATGATTGTTATGAGGTCTATAATATAATTGCATGCTTATGTGAAAATTTCATGAAGAAATTTTATGGATAAAGTGTTCAATTTGACATTTAGGACTAAATTGCAAAAGTTGCAAAATGTGAGTTCTAGAAGCTTTAAGCATGAAATTGCCATGGATTTTTAATTAGAGGTCCTTAAATAACAATTTTCCCAATTTCTATTTTTTTGGTAAAAAATGGGCATGAATAGGAAAATTTTGAAAGAAAGGCCTTGAGGGCTTTTTTGTCATTTGGTTAATAAAAGAATAAAAAGGAAAAAATAAGTCAAAAATTGTGTCCATCTTCCTCCTCCTTAGCCGAAATTCTCAATGAGCAATAGCTAGGGTTTTGTTCATCCTTTCAAGCTCAATTGTAAGTACACCCTACCCCCATCTTTAATGTTCTTTATGTTTTTGTGATCCTTGAAGCATGATCTAGCTATTTTTACCATTATTTTGAGCTAGGGTTCATGTTAAAAAACTTATCCATGTGTGACATGCATGTACTTTGGTGTTTAATGGAGGAATATGAAAGTTTGATGCATGATAAACATCTTTTACTAAGTGATTTTTTGTGAAAACACCTAAAAAGGACCTTTTTGTAAAAGTTGTAAAATAGGTGGTTAAAATTTTAATTTGAAAGAAAATATGGGCTGATATAAGTATGATATAAGTTTGGCTAGGCTTGGGTAGCAAAGAAAATGAACACATTTCATTTTACGAGCTTAGGGGCTAATTTGTAATTATGTAAAAGTTTAGGGGCAAAATTATAATTTTTCCAAAGTATGATTTATGGACTATTTTGAACAACATGATAATTAAATAAGTGAAATTTTCTATTATAGATCAAGAAAAAAGGAGTCCGGACCTAAACTGAAGAAAGAACAAGGTTTTGGACTAAATCAAATAGTAGCCATATTTTGGGTACCGAGGTAAGTTTGTGTGTAAATAATGCAAATTTATATTATTATGTATTTAATGCTTTAATAATACATGAATTGTATAATTGTCTTTGTGGATCTAATTAATGATGACTCGATGAAGATTCGATGAGTTCGGTGCCTCAAAATCCCTGTTGAACCTTAGGAATAGTTAGGATACAAATGTCATGACATTAGGGTTATGTGTGATCCCATGTAAGACCATGTCTGGGACATGGCTTTGGCATCGGTATGAGATCCCATGTAAGACCATGTCTGGGACATGGCATTGGCACCGACGTGTGATCTCATGTAAGACCATATTTGGGATATGGCATTGGCATCAATATGAGACATCGTGTAAGACCATAGCTGGCCTATCGGCTTCGATTTGTGATCCCATGTAAGACCATATCTGGGATATGGCATTGGCATCTTACTATGTTTATGAGAATTCCCGAGTATCCTTTAGTAATTCCAAGTGGTTCAACGGGTAATCAAAAGATTATGTCAAAAAGATGACAAGGTATGATCATGTTGAAAGGGTACAGGAGAGTACATAAAGCCCATAAATATTGATATTATGAATCAATGAGACCTCGATATGTGAATGAATAAATTATGATCATGAGTCTTATTGTACATTATGCAAATGACATGGCTTAAAGTGTAACTATGATACTTGATGACATTATGATAAATATTATTATGTTATGTGTATAATAAAGTATGGTTAATGTTGTTAATTATTTACATGCAAACTTACTAAGCTTTATGCTTACTCCCCTTTCTTTTCCATTTCCTTATAGTGTCGCCAAGCTAACTCGGGATCAAAGGACGTCGGAGCTCGATTCGCACTATCAAACCAATCTTTTGGGTATAGTGAATCTAAGTATTTTGAGTATGGCATGTATAGGGACTTAGTCTTTTTATTATATGTCATATTGGTTTAGCCAAATGTGTTGGCTTATGATGATATTGATTCATTTTGTATAAGGCCATGAGATGTGGCTCATATTGATTATTGGGTTATAAACCTATTTATCCATGCATGCATATGCCTATGCAATTGTGATGTGGTTGGTTGTTGTGAGTATGTGATGAAATATGTTGTAGCTATGAATGTTTGTTGATGGAATTGTAAGTGAATGGCATGATGACAACTAAGGCATGAGCATTTAAATGAAAGTAATCTACAACTCTTAGTGCATGCAAATTTATAAAATTTGGCTTGACCAAGTATGTAGTCTTATGCATGTATTAGTAAAGATGAAATGATCATGATCATGTCTTGTTTTTTTATGTTTAAGTGCTCAATTATGCCATGTTTAATTGACTTGAAGTCATGTATGTGTTTGCGCAAATAAGGGTAACAATTGGCTTGGAAAATAGCCTCAAAGTTGTCCGTACGGATAGACACATGGTATGTGTCTAGGCCGTGTGTGACACACGATCTGCCCCATGGGCATGTGATCTGGCCATGTGTCCCCTACACCCTAATTAGGTAAAACAGAATGCCCTGTAGTAAACACAAGGGAAGAGACACGGCCGTGTGTCTCATATGTGTGAAGGACACGGAGTCGAACACGGCCAATAGCACGAGTGTGTCTCAGGGTCACACAGGCGTGTTCCTCAGACCACACGGGCATTTGAGCCCTTCACCTTGGAGAAAAAATTTTAAATTTCGTGAAAAGTTCTTAGAGTTCCCAATTAAGTCCTGACTCGATTCGAATGCTCATATTGGGCCTCGAGGGTCCAATTAAGAGATGTTTTGAATGATTTTGGTAAATAAATAGTAAATAATATGAAATGTCCGTAAATGTTCTGAAAATCTCTGGTACCGCTTCGTAAACTTATTCCAACGACGGATACGAGTTAGGGGTGTTACATGTTAAACTAAATTGGTCTCTAATAACTCATGGGTTTTTCAAAAAATAGATTAAGTTTTCATCTAAAAATAAGCAAATATTTTAATATGATCATTTTTAAAACTCTAATAGCTTACCGGGCCATTTCGATGGCTAATGTAGTCTTCCGAATTCAGGTCTAATGTCTAGGCCAGGTTGGGGAGGTTATGCTCTTCACACTCACATATAGTTATGAATGTAACATCCCCATCTCAGCAAAGACGTTAGACCTGTAACACCCCGAACCCGAGACCATTGCCGGTGTCGGACACGAGGGGTTAACAAGCCAAGTTCACATGGTTTGGCCACCAAATTGACATTTCCAGTCAGGCTGGAAGACTGCATCACCGTCGCCTTAAAAATCATATCTCGAGTTTCAAAACTCGGAAACTGGTTTCGTAAATTTTCCCTGAATTTAGACTCATATATCCATCCATGGATTTATTTCTAGAATTTTGGATGGGCCAATTGGTACAGTTTATTAGTTAAAGTCACCCATGTTACAGGGATCGACTGCTCTGACCTTCGCGCGGTATAACTTTAATATCTCTCTGTACAGGGCTTTAATGCTGGTGTCGTTTGTTTCTAATGAAACTAGACTCAAAATGGAATCTGTACATATAAGGTATGTCGCCTAATTATTTCTGGATAATTTATAGTAAATTTTAAAGTTGCGACAGGGAACCCAGAAACCGTTCTGGCCCTGTCTCACAATAGCATTAATATCTCTTAACATGTAACTCCTATGACCATTTCGTTTCTTCCATATGAAAATAGACTCATCAAGGTTCATTTACATAGCTTATTCACTATTTAATTCCATTTCTACGAATTTTGGTGATTTTTCACATTCACGTCACTGCAGCTGGCAGCATCTGTTTTAAGGTAGGTCTTACCTATTTGGTAGTCTCCATGAACCAACTAGTCTTTGCCATACATAGGTTCATATATGATCATTTTAACCATGCCAATGGCTGATCATATGACCAACATTCCCATTTCCAAGCCATAGCCACATCATGACACCAAATATATACATACAAACCACAATTATTCTAAGTTCATGTTCCTTTTCGAGCCATTTTCGCATGGCCGTACATACTTACATCACCACATATTTAACAAACAAGGGTAGTCCTATACATGCCATTTCAAGTTCAACCAAGAATTTATACCAAAATGGGGGCTTGATAGTGTGGATGACTTCGACTTCAACGATCCCGAATCCGATTGCTATCGAGCGAAATCTAGAAAACCGAGAGCCAAAGCGGCGGAGTAAGCATTTTATGCTTAGTAAGTCTCAAGGAATATAATCAACTCTAATTACAGCAATACATTCACATGGTTAAATGCATCATTTCATTAATGCGCATTCACATAATCATACTTACTTTACCATCCCAACTCTTATGTTCATACACAAATAACGGCTTCATTAAGGCCGATAACTCGCTCCATCATAGGAGCGGATATTCATACGCTCTTACTCCTAGCGCGCAAAGCACACACCGCACTTACCTTATCATTGGGAAATTTCACAAGTGCATTAGCTGAAATTTTCCAGCAAGCTCATAATTTTCAAATCACATACCTTCGAGTTTATCCGGATGTCGGTACTCGCTCAATCGCCCGGGACATAGCCCGGTTAGGGTAACCCGCACCAAGGCCAACGGACTTTACCCGGATATCACGATTTGCACAAATGCCTTGGTCTTAGCCCGGATTTAACAACTTGCACGAATGCCTTCGGTCTTAGCCCGGATATAGCTACTAGCACAATTGCCTTCGGTCTTAACCCGGATATAAATTTCAGCATAATTGTCTTCGGGCTTAGCCGGATATCATTCAATTTCTCATGCACACATACATCAATAATCATTGGACATACATATTTCATTTTCGTTACTAAGGCTCAAACACAATTATAATCATTAGCATATTCGCCTTCGGGACTTAGCCCGGGTGGAATTCAAATACTCATACACACATGATCAATAATCATACACATCCATGTTTCATCTTACATAATTCAAGTAAGATCACTTCTTGAGGACTTACCTCGGATGTTGTCGAACGGCTTTTTCGGCTATTCGATCACCTTTTTCCTTCCCCTTGTCCAATTGTGGCCCTCTTAGCTCTTGAGCTAATTCAAACAAATTCAATTTATTAAAACCTCATTGTGCTTGCTTATGGCCGAATATGACAAGGATTTTAAATGGTCATATGGCCACTCTTTAGCTTGAATACACAATGGTCATGCACATTTTATACTACATCAAGCAATTCAATACAATTTATTTGAGCATCAAGGAAATGCTAAGGCCTTCAATAGGCTACCCAAGGCCGAATATTCATGTACATGTTGAGGCCAATTATGCACTTAATACCTCACAAAAACAGCATGCATTTTACTAGTTAATGCTTTGCATATTGTGGCTCAAAACTTATAATATAGCATCAAGCACTTATATGTGTGCTAGGCCGAATTGGGCTTGAAATTTCATAATTATTCTTCAACATCTTCTTCTTTAAACCAACTTATTCATCACTTACTTCATAGCCAAAACATCATGTGCAAACATATATATACAATATGAGCATGGCCGAATTTTCAAGGTGTCCATAGCCATCCAAAAATACAAATTTTAACTAACATGCAAGAAGCATGAACCATGCTCATGAATGGCCGAATATGACAATCATGCTCCTTTTCAACTTCAATCATGATAAATCAAAAAGAAGGCTCAAAATCTTGCTCAAGAGTAGACAATCCATCATTGCATGCATCATCATCAAGCTTCACACTTAGCATGCAATGGCTTTATCACCATAACAACTTTGGCCAAATACCATTTCCATGGCTTAACAAAGATTTGAGCCATGGCTAACATGCACATCAAGTTAGCAACCAAAACATGCATGAAACTCCTAACACAACCTCATACATACCTTAATCTTGATGCAAACTTGGCCAAATCTCCTTCTAGATCTCTTCCAAACCAAGCATGAAGCAAAAATCCTCCTTCTTCCTTAGTTTTGGCTCAAAGAAAGGATGAACAAAATTTTTTCTTTCCTTCTCTACAACTCACGGCAATGGGGGATTACCACACTCACACACATTTTTTTTCATTTTTTATCACCCATACACCTTTGTTTATTATTTCACCCTAATGCACCAACAAAACATGTTTCATGACATGTTTAGCCCATCCTCCTTGTCATGGCCGCCACCACCTATAAAAGGGGAATTTGACATGCAAGTCCATTATTTTGCATGCATGCTTTAATTAGTCATCACACATTTCCTATCATACTTTCAAAGTTCATTACTAAGTCCTTTCTTGTGGAATTCACCCTTATAACACTAAATCAATCATCATAAAATGTCATACATGAGCACACATATTATAGGCATCAAAATAAATTTTAATTATTTTTATGCCTCGGTTTTGTGGTCCCGAGACCACCTTCCGACTAGGGTCAATTTTGGGCTGTCACAACTCTCCCCACTTAAGAAATTTTCGTCCCAAAATCTTACCGTAAATAGGTTTGGATATCGGTCTTTCATAGAGTTCTCGGTCTCCCAAGTAGCTTCTTCTATCCCGTGCTTGAGCCATAACACTTTTACTAGCGGAACCCGCTTGTTTCACAACTCTTTCACTTCTCGTGATAGGATACGAATCGGTTCTTCCTCATAACTCATATTAGCTTGAATTTCAATTTCGATGGACTAATCACGTGCGATGGATCGGATCTATAGCGTCAAGCATCGAAACGTGAAAGACATCGTGAACCTTTTCGAGTTTAGGGGCAAAGTCAAACGATATGCCACCGGATCGACTCGCCGGATATCTCATATGGCCCAACAAACCTCGGGCTCAACTTGCCCTTACGGCCGAATCGAGTATCTTTTCCAAGGCGATACCTTGAGGAACACTTTATCACCCACCGATACTCGATATTCTTACGCTTCAGATCCGCGCACGACTTCGACGATCGGAGGTTATCTTCAGACTTTCACGGATTACTTTCACTTCTGCTCAGCATCCCTAATCAAATCCACCGAAAATCTTGCTTTCACCGAGCTCGGTCCAAAACAATGGTGTACGGCATTTACGACCGTATAAGGCCTCGAGGGTGCCATTTTAATACTTGATTGAAAGTCGTTGTTGTAAGCGAATTCAATCAACGGCAAATACCGCTCCCATGAACCACTAAACTCGAGGACGCAACATCTTAACATATCCTCAAGTATCCGAATTATCCGCCGGATTGACCATCGGTTTGAGGGTGAAAGGCGGTTGAAATGCAACTTGGTACCCAAAGCTTCTTGCAACTTTTTCCAAAATCGCGAGGTAAATCTCGGATCTCTATCCGACACGATGGAAATAGGCACCCCATGTAATCTCACAACCGAGAAACGTATAATTCCGCTAATTTGTCCATTGAAAATCCGACGACGGGGACAAAGTGGGCCGACTTAGTCAATCGATCTACCACGACCCAAACCGCATCCTTCTTACTTGTCGACAATGGCGGTCCGGATACAAAGTCCATTGTGACTCGATCCCATTTCCACTCGGGTATTGTGATTGGTCAAGTAATCTCAAGGCACCTGATGTTCCGCTTTCACTTGTTGACATATTAAACATCTTGAAACAAAGTCGGAGATGTCTCGCTTCATACCATGCCACCAAAACCGACGTTTCAAATCATTGTACATCTTCGTACTCCCCGGGTGGATTGCCATTCGGCTACAATGGGCTTCATTCAGAATTATCGAAATGAGTTCCGAATTCTTTGGGACACACCGACGACTTTTGAACCTCAAACAATCGTCATCGTCGATTTGAAACTCCGAGTCCAACGTCTTTGTCGCAGATTTAAGTCTCTTTGGGTCATCAAATATTTGAGACTTTTGTGATCCGAGTATACATGGCACCTTTCACCAAATAAGTAATGTCGCCAAATCTTTAAGGCGAATACGATGGCGGCCAGCTCGAGATCATGAGTCGGATAATTTTTCTCATGTGGCTTTAATTGCCTCGACGCATAGGCCACAACTCGACCTTCTTGCATTAATACGCAACCTAACCCAAGTAGAGAGGCGTCGCTATAGATGACAAACTCCTTGCCGGACTCGGGTTGCACTAGAATTGGGGCTTCAGTCAAATAAGTTTTCAGTTGATCGAAACCTTTTGGCATTTCTCATCCATTCGAACTTAACGTCCTTTTGGAGTAAGCCGTCATCGGCGTGGCTATCGTTGAGAAGCCTTTACAAATCGTCGGTAATAACCTAAGCAAGCCCCAAAAAGCTCGAACCTCAAGAATATTTCTGAGGCTTCCAATTAAGTATGGCTGAAATTTTATTCGGTCGACTCGAATACCCGATGCAGATACCACATGACCCAAGAAGCTAACCTCTCTTAACCGTAACTCACACTTGTGAACTTAGCATATAATTGCTTGTCCCGTAAAATTTGCAGACTAACCGTAGGTGTTCAGCATGTTCGGTCTCATTTCTTGAATAGACCAAGATGTCATCAATGAACACGACTACGAATCGATCCAAATATGGTCTAAAGATCCGATTCATTAAATCCATAAATACCGTAGGGCATTAGTGAGCCCAAACGGCATCACTAGGAACTCATAGTGACCATATCTCGCTCAAGGCGGTCTTGGGCACGTCCGAATCTCGGATTCGCAATTGATAGTAGCCCGATCTCAAATCTATTTTCGAGAACACCGAGGCTCCTTCAGCTTGATCGAACAAGTCGTCAATACGTGGCAACGGATATTTGTTCTTTATCGCCGCTTTATTAAGTCGACGATAGTCGATGCACGTACCGCATGGTTCCATCCTTCTTTTCACGAACAACACCGGCGCACCCTAAGGCGAATAACTCAAGCGAGCAAAACCTCTATCCACCAATTCTTGCAACCGAGCTTCCAACTCCTTTAATTCCGTTGGTGCCATACGATACGGAGCTATCGAATTGGAGTGGTACCGGTACCAATTCGATGCCAAATTCTATTTCCGAACAGTGGTAAACCCGCAATTCTTCGTGGAAAACATCCGGTATTCACAAACCACGGGCACAGATTCGGGTTTCTTTTTCGATTTCTTGTCATCGAGCACGACGCTGTACGCGCGACTCTTTTCTTACATATTTTCGGGCCAACATTGCGATATTTATCGGCAACCCTTTAAGTCCGTAGACTTAACCCGAATTATCTCGTTATTCGCGACCTCAAATCGATAGTCTTGCTTTTGCAATTTACGACCGCATCGTGCATGGTCAACCCATCCAAACCAAGAATAACGTCGAATTCATCGAACGGCAAAAGCATCAAGTCCGCCGGGAAACAAGAACCTCGGAACACTAGGAGACTTTTCTTGCACACTTTGTTGACAAGCACGTAATGACCCAAGGGGTTTGACACCCGAATTACAAACTCAGTAGACTCAATAGGAAAAGTCTTACTGGATGCTAAGGTTTCACATATATAAGATTGAGTAGAACCAGGGTCAATCAACGCAATCACTTTAGTATTGAAAAGGGTGAAAGCACCGGTAATGACATCTGGAGAGGCAAGATCCTCGGCGCGCGATGGCATAAGTCCTCGCAGAGCACGAGCCTCGGATCGATGGTAGCATCTCTAGATCCTCTCTGACCGCCACTGACATTGCCCATATTTCTAGGTGGCCTACCTCGAGCAGTGGTAGCACCCGAGTTTCCACTCTGACTCACATTCTGTTCAAGCTTCCTCGGGCAATCCTTCCTAAAGTGGTCGGCCGATCCACACTTATAGCAGGAGTGATCACGAAACCAACAGCTCCCCGAATGCCATTTGCCACAATGTTGACACTCCGCCCTCTCTCGGCGATCATTTCCACCATCGGCGATCAAGTGACTCGTGTGGTCACAGGGGGTCGATCGCGTCCTCGTCTAAAAAGCCCAAAGCGCCTCTAGACCGGTTCACATCATCTCGAAATCTCTTCGGTGCCTGTTGAAGAGACTTTCCCGAGGACCTCTTTCGGAATTCTCCAGTTCCCACATCAGCTTTTTGTTTCTCCTTTCTAAGCTCTTCGACTTTACAAGCTTGCTCAACAAGTACTACGATCTCTCGATTTCGAGAATGCCAACGAACATCCTTATATCATCATTCAGCCCATCCTCAAGCATTTACACATAATAGCTTCGGACGAAATGCATTCTCGCGTGTATCGCCTAAGCCTCACAAATTTTCGTTCATAGTCGGTAACCGACATAGAACCTTGCTTAAGATCAAGAAATTCCCAAGTCACTTGCTCTCTAGGTACCACAGAAGTCAGAGTACTCCACCAATAGTAGGTGGAATCACGTAGCAAGGAGATGGTACACTTTAAGCATTCATCGGGTGTACAAGATAGCTCATCGAGCACCGGATAGTGTTGTCCAACCGAAATTCAGCTGCTCGCATCATCATCATCCGTAGCTTTAAATTCAGTGGCCCCATGTTTTCTAATCCTATCGACTGGGGGCTTACTTGACCTTATTTGGTCAGTTACCGGAGGTATTGTAGGTGCGGGGGTTGCATTTGTCGGGAATGGAGGTCGTGGGACAGCCGTGTTAGTTCGAATGTATTGATTAAACCATTCGTTCATCACACTATAAAAGGCTTGCCTAGCCTCATCATTCGGATTGCTGGCCATAGGTTGAGAGTCCGCCGGTGCTGTCCCTTGTGCGGGAGCAGGCGCCACACTCTCCACATCATCAGCTATTGCTCGGTTGGGATCGGGACCCATTGCTATAAACAAACTCAAAGTCAAATTGTCAGAAATCACCACACTATCGATTCATCATTAAATGGCATGTATAGCTAGACCCCAAACACCTCACGGTAGTCCTAGAATCGACTAAACCGTGGCTCTGATACCATAAAATTGTAACACCCCGAACCCGAGACCATTGCCGGTGTCGGACACGAGGGGTTAACAAGCCAAGTTCACATGGTTTGGCCACCAAATTGACATTTCCAGTCAGGCTGGAAGACTGCATCACCGTCGCCTTAAAAATCATATCTCGAGTTTCAAAACTCGGAAACTGGTTTCGTAAATTTTCCCTGAATTTAGACTCATATATCCATCCATGGATTTATTTCTAGAATTTTTGGATGGGCCAATTGGTACAGTTTATTAGTTAAAGTCACCCATGTTACAGGGATCGACTGCTCTGACCTTCGCGCGGTATAACTTTAATATCTCTCTGTACAGGGCTTTAATGCTGGTGTCGTTTGTTTCTAATGAAACTAGACTCAAAATGGAATCTGTACATATAAGGTATGTCGCCTAATTCTTTCTGGATAATTTATAGTAAATTTTAAAGTTGCGACAGGGAACCCAGAAACCGTTCTGGCCCTGTCTCACAATAGCATTAATATCTCTTAACATGTAACTCCTATGACCATTTCGTTTCTTCCATATGAAAATAGACTCATCAAGGTTCATTTACATAGCTTATTCACTATTTAATTCCATTTCTACGAATTTTGGTGATTTTTCACATTCACGTCACTGCAGCTGGCAGCATCTGTTTTAAGGTAGGTCTTACCTATTTGGTAGTCTCCATGAACCAACTAGTCTTTGCCATACATAGGTTCATATATGATCATTTTAACCATGCCAATGGCTGATCATATGACCAACATTCCCATTTCCAAGCCATAGCCACATCATGACACCAAATATATACATACAAACCACAATTATTCTAAGTTCATGTTCCCTTTTCGAGCCATTTTCGCATGGCCGTACATACTTACATCACCACATATTTAACAAACAAGGGTAGTCCTATACATGCCATTTCAAGTTCAACCAAGAATTTATACCAAAATGGGGGGCTTGATAGTGGGATGACTTCGACTTCAACGATCCCGAATCCGATTGCTATCGAGCGAAATCTAGAAAACTGAGAGCCAAAGCAGCGGAGTAAGCATTTTTATGCTTAGTAAGTCTCAAGGAATATAATCAACTCTAATTACAGCAATACATTCACATGGTTAAATGCATCATTTCATTAATGCGCATTCACATAATCATACTTACTTTACCATCCCAACTCTTATGTTCATACACAAATAACGGCTTCATTAAGGCCGATAACTCGCTCCATCATAGGAGCGGATATTCATACGCTCTTACTCCTAGCGCAAAGCACACACCGCACTTACCTTATCATTGGGAAATTTCACAAGTGCATTAGCTGAAATTTTCCAGCAAGCTCATAATTTTCAAATCACATACCTTCGAGTTTATCCGGATGTCGGTACTGCTCAATCGCCTTGGGACATAGCCCGGTTAGGGTAACCCGCACCAAGGCCAACGGGACTTTACCCGGATATCACGATTTGCACAAATGCCTTCGGGTCTTAGCCCGGATTTAACAACTTGCACGAATGCCTTCGGGTCTTAGCCCGGATATAGCTACTAGCACAATTGCCTTCGGGTCTTAACCCGGATATAAATTTCAGCATAATTGTCTTCGGGGCTTAGCCCGGATATCATTCAATTTCTCATGCACACATACATCAATAATCATTGGACATACATATTTCATTTTCGTTACTAAGGCTCAAACACAATTATAATCATTAGCATATTCGCCTTCGGGACTTAGCCCGGGTGGAATTCAAATACTCATACACACATGATCAATAATCATACACATCCATGTTTCATCTTACATAATTCAAGTAAGATCACTTCTTGAGGACTTACCTCGGATGTTGTCGAACGGCTTTTTCGGCTATTCGATCACCTTTTTCCTTCCCCTTGTCCAATTGTGGCCCTCTTAGCTCTTGAGCTAATTCAAACAAATTCAATTTATTAAAACCTCATTGTGCTTGCTTATGGCGAATATGACAAGGATTTTAAATGGTCATATGGCCACTCTTTAGCTTGAATACACAATGGTCATGCACATTTTATACTACATCAAGCAATTCAATACAATTTATTTGAGCATCAAGGAAATGCTAAGGCCTTCAATAGGCTACCCAAGGCCGAATATTCATGTACATGTTGAGGCCAATTATGCACTTAATACCTCACAAAAACAGCATGCATTTTACTAGTTAATGCTTTGCATATTGTGGCTCAAAACTTATAATATAGCATCAAGCACTTATATGTGTGCTAGGCGAATTGGGCTTGAAATTTCACAATTATTCTTCAACATCTTCTTCTTTAAACCAACTTATTCATCACTTACTTCATA
The DNA here is from genome assembly GCF_025698485.1 of Gossypium arboreum. Lineage (NCBI taxonomy): Eukaryota > Viridiplantae > Streptophyta > Magnoliopsida > Malvales > Malvaceae > Gossypium > Gossypium arboreum. The sequence goes on along the minus strand of NC_069072.1, from coordinate 48,327,433 downwards.
GCCAAAACATCATGTGCAAACATATATATACAATATGAGCATGGGCGAATTTTCAAGGTGTCCATAGCCATCCAAAATACAAATTTTAACTAACATGCAAGAAGCATGAACCATGCTCATGAATGGCGAATATGACAATCATGCTCCTTTTCAACTTCAATCATGATAAATCAAAAGAAGGCTCAAAATCTTGCTCAAGAGTAGACAATCCATCATTGCATGCATCATCATCAAGCTTCACACTTAGCATGCAATGGCTTTATCACCATAACAACTTTGGCCAAATACCATTTCCATGGCTTAACAAAGATTTGAGCCATGGCTAACATGCACATCAAGTTAGCAACCAAAACATGCATGAAACTCCTAACACAACCTCATACATACCTTAATCTTGATGCAAACTTGGCCAAATCTCCTTCTAGATCTCTTCCAAACCAAGCATGAAGCAAAAATCCTCCTTCTTCCTTAGTTTTGGCTCAAAGAAAGGATGAACAAAATTTTTTTCTTTCCTTCTCTACAACTCACGGCAATGGGGGGGGATTACCACACTCACACACATTTTTTTTCATTTTTTTATCACCCATACACCTTTGTTTATTATTTCACCCTAATGCACCAACAAAACATGTTTCATGACATGTTTAGCCCATCCTCCTTGTCATGGCCGCCACCACCTATAAAGGGGAATTTGACATGCAAGTCCATTATTTTGCATGCATGCTTTAATTAGTCATCACACATTTCCTATCATACTTTCAAAGTTCATTACTAAGTCTTTTCTTGTGGAATTCACCCTTATAACACTAAATCAATCATCATAAAATGTCATACATGAGCACACATATTATAGGCATCAAAATAAATTTTAATTATTTTTATGCCTCGGTTTTGTGGTCCCGAGACCACCTTCCGACTAGGGTCAATTTTGGGCTGTCACAAGACCCGAATTCGGGAGATTACATTGGCCACCAAGATTGCCCATTAAACTGGTGGAGTTTATAAAGCAGTCATTTTTAAACATTTTTTTTTAAAAAACTTAGTCTATTTTCAGAAAAAACTTATGAGTTATCAAAGTTGGTTTAGATGGTTTAGATTAACTAACCTATTTTACGGTGATTCCTTTAAAAACTTAGCTAATTTCTGATTTAATTGTTACTCAAAATTTAATTATAATCTAGTAGCGGAAAATTGATATTTATTTAGTTTTAATAAAATATGTGTTTCATGCATAATTAATTAAAACTCTTGTTTTCAACTTTTTAAAAAAACAAAATTAAATTTCATGCATGTAGTATGATGCGGCCGTTGAGAGCACCAAAAATATCTTATCTCTATAAAATATTGAAAATAAAAAATAATAGTATAAGGGAAGTAGGGACAAATCCACAGGGACCGGATTTGTATAATTGCTTGTTCCTCAGAATTCTGGTCAGAATCGTGCCCAAGAAAACCTGCATACTTGGAAAAGAAATAAAAAACAGAATTAAAAGTTTTGATCTAGAAAAATATAATAAAAACAGAATTAAAAGTTTTGATTGAGGTTTTGAAAATTAAAAATAATAGAAATAACTACAGTTGAGGAAAATGTGTTCTTATAGAGAGATTCCAGCCTTCGGTTGTTTGATTCGTCTTGGGTTCAATCCTCAGCTTTTATGTGATCCTTCTCAAACAGAAAAAGCCAGTTATAGTGGAAGAGGAAGCCTACAACCACCAACTCCAAGAATTTAGACTTACAATTTAGCGGAACTTGACTCTAGTTAGTAATCGCTTCTGTGAGATTATCTTATGCTAGATCATCACTTCTCAATGGCGAATCCCATGCCATTTTGTCTCTTGGGCTCGCCAACCTCTGACGCACTAAGCTAACGAGCCGACTGTGCCACCTTCCCAAAACATACAAAACGGTCGCCTTTGCACACGTTGAAAAGATCACCTTTGAAGGGACATGGACAGAAGCGCCAGCCCCATAATGCGGAGAAGCGATGAATATTCGTCGAGAAGGCTAAGTACGGATCCTAAGCCTCATGAACCATTTTTGGAGAATTTTGACAACCTTCGACTAGATAGATTTAGTGGCTCATGATTTTTGGGGAAAGACAAATAAAAATAATGGAAAGGGAATTTTTTTATTGAAATATTAAAAGAACAAAAAGACTAAATTTATGTGGGAGAGAGTGTTACAGCAAAAGATGGACGAAATCTGTGTCACTTCATCCCTTATTTATAGTGCTAAGAAATCTAGCCTATTCCTAATTAAATTCTAAAATATAAATACAAATAAATAAAGATAATTAAAGATAAATGAAAATAAATCCTAAAATTAAATCTAAATAATAATCCTTCATAATTATCCTAATATAATTAAACATTAAATGGACTCTTGTGCTATAAAATCTCTTCTTTTGCACTTTTGCCCTTATATCTTCCATACTTGCATTTTTGGCACCACATTTTTCCCTATGTTTCATGTTGGCCCATTGCATCTTCAAATTTGCACTTTTTGCCCTTAAATTTCCTTTTGCCTCCAATTTAGTCCCTGAAAGATAAAAGACCATAAGTAGCTCAAATTAGTAGGGTCATGTAACGCCCCTTACCCGCATTCAACACCAAAACAGGGTACGAGGTATTACCAGAACATAACACATACTCTTAAATAAAACCGAGACAAAAATATGGCATCCAATTAGATCATGAATCGTTATAACATATGCCTTTAATAATATTAGCCAACTTCAATGGCTTTGTACAAAAAAATCGATCAAATACTATAACCAATATTTTAAACCTAGGCAATTATGACACGTAACAAAATAACTAAGCCTACTATACATGCCATAATTCAAAATGTTTAGTTCAAATACCAAAAGTATTGATAGTGCAGGCAGATCTTCAACGATCTCTAACTCCTGTGCTAGCTGGATGACACTATAAGACAAAAGAGAGAAAATAAAGTAAGCTTATAGCTTAGTAAGTAAGTATGTAAATAATAAATAAGAAATCTAATTTGTTTACAAAATAACTCAATTATGTCTATTTTTAATTTCACTATTTACTCCAATTTGATCAAACTATCCCTCCTGCATCATGTTCACTGAATAAATCATAACTCGAATTACGAAACCTGAAATTCAAATCCGTAAAAGTTTTCTAAAACTAGACTCATATTAATTCTTACGAAAATTTTTCTAGAATTTTTGGTCCAACCAATTAGTAAAGTTTATTAGTTAAAGTTTCCCCTGTTATACAGCTTGACTGATCTAACCTCTGTTCACTACAAATTAATTTTCTCACTGTACAAAAGTCAAATAGACATGAAATTTGTTTCATTTAAAACTAGACTCAATAACGAATCTAGGAATATAAACAATATTTCTTAATTACTTTTTTACAATTTTTAATGATTTTTCAAAGTTAGAATAGGGGATCACGTAGTCATTCTGAACAAGTCTCACAAAAATATAAATATCTCAAAATATAGGATTCCTTTACTTGTTCTGTTTCTTTTACATGAAAATTGACTCATTAATATTTAATTTCGTATCTCATTCAGCCTTTAATTAAATTCATACTATTTTTGGTGATTTTTCAAATTCACGTCTCTGCGACTGTCCAAATAGTTTTATTATCAATTTTGATCTTTCACACTTTGGTTGCATTCTTTGCTTATCCTTAACAATTTTTCCAACTTCCAGTCACATGTCAAGCTTATTACTCATACGTTACACATGTGTATTCTTACACTTATCATTACAAGGTCATACATTATTTCATTTAGTCGATTTTCCTATTGAACACTCAGATCGAGTCTCCGATACTTGGTGGTTTCAGCGCATAGTTCCACCCATCACATAGTTCGGCACTCTTGTACACATGGTGAACATGAACACTTAGTACCACCCATGTGACCTAGCCATTTTATCTCGTAGCTCTCTTGTCGACATGGTGTCCTTCACCTGGAACCACACATGCGACCTAGCTACATTTATCCGGTAGCTCTCTTGTCTACATGGTATACATCCCGTATCACACATGTGACCTAGCTACCACATAGTATCTCGTAGCTCTCTTGTACACATGATGTGCACTTGGCACCATACATGTGACCTAGCTTACCATCTATATCTTTCGATTCCGAAGGTTCAACTAGGAAGTATTTCACTTTCTAATACTTATTTCCATTCTTCCAATAGTCGATTATGATTCAAAATCAGCTACAATATATAAAATATGCTGAAATATAAAAACATAAATAAAGATAATGTATTATTTACATACAAACTTACCTCGGTGCAAAATATGGAAATTTTGCAATTTAGTCAAAAATATTTTCCTTCCCCTGTTTGAGGTCGATTCCACACCTTTCTTGATCTATAATAACACATTTAGCTCATTTAACACTCATACTATCTATTTCAATCCAAAAATCATATTATGGAAAAATTACGTTTTTGCCCCCTAACTTTTACAAAATTATGATTTTCCCCTAGGCTCGGAAATTTAATTTCAGCCCTTATTCTTATGTTTTATGACATGCTGAACATTTTTCTCTTCTATGACAACATCAAATTCTCACTCTAACATGTACTTATGAACATTAGGTATTTTTACCGATTTTGCCGTTTTGCTCGTTTTCGCTAAAAATCACTTAGAAAAGATCGTTCTCCTAACTTCAAACATTCATATTCTACCATCAAACATCAAAATACATGTATATAATTCATGGGTAAATTTTTAAACATAAACCCTAACTTGAAATAATGGTAGAAATAGGTAGACCGAGCTATGAGGATTTCAAAAATGTAAAGAACATTAAAAATGGGTCTTGAATGCACTTACTATAGAGCTTGAAAGCTTGGGAAAAACCCTAGCTATGGTGTTTATGAGAGTTTCGGCCAAGCTCGGTGAAGATGATACCAATTTTGGCTTTGTTTTCCCATTTTATTATTTTATTTACCAAATGACTCAATTGCCCTTCATTAAAAACTATGGTGTTTTATCCTCCTTTAGGTATTTTTGTCCAAACTAGTATAATGGTCTAATTACTATTTAAGGACCTCTACTTAAAACCCCCATTTCAATCAAGTACTTCATGAACTAGAACACACATTTTTCATCTATTTCAATTTAGTCCTAAACATCAAATTAAACATCCAGTCATAAAACTTTCAACCTCGGATTCGTGGTTTCAAAACCACTGCTCCGTTTTGGCCCTAAATCGGGCTGTTACAACTCTCCCCCCTTTAGGGATTCTCATCCCTAAAAATCTTACCGGTAAAGAGGTTTGGGTACTATTTTCTCATGGCTTCCTCCGGTTCCCACGTAGCTTCTTCTACTCTATGTCTTTGCCATAACACTTTCACTAGAGCTATGCTTTTCTTTCTTAACTGTTTCACTTCTCGAGCGAAAGTCTTAATCGGTTCCTCATCATAGGTCATGTCTGATCGAATCTCAATTTCTGTTGGAGAAATCACATGTGAAAGATCAGAACGATAACATCGCAACATTGATACATGAAACACGTTATGAGTTCTTTCTAACTCTGCCAGTAAAGCCAACCGATATGCCACTAGTCCAATCCTTTCAATAATCTCGTACGGCCCAATAAAACGTGGACTCAACTTGCCTTTTTGGCCAAATCTCAGAATCTTCTTCCATGGTGACACCTTCAAGAACACTTTATCACCCACCTAAAATTCAATCTCTTTTCTTTTTAAATCTGCATATGACTTTTGTCGATCTGAAGCAGCTTTCAAGCAATTATGAATTACTTTTACTTTCTCTTCGGTTTCTTTAACTAGATCAACTCCGTGAATCTGTTTCTCACTAAGTTCAGCCCAATATAAAGGAGTCCGACACTTGCGACCATACAAGGCTTCGTATGGTGCCATCTGTATGCTCGACTGAAAACTGTTATTATAGGCAAATTCAACCAAAGGTAGATATTTGTCCCAACTGCCTTCAAATTCTAAAACACAGCATCTAAGCATATCTTTGAGTACCTGGATTACTCTTTCTGACTGACCATCTATTTGTGGATGAAACGCGGCACTAAAAATTCAATTTTGTACCTAAAGCTTCTTGTAACTTTTTCCAGAATCTCGAGGTAAACCTCGGATCTCTATCTGATATTATAGACATAGGTACCCTGTGCAGCCTCACAATTTCAGCAATATATAATTTAGCTAATTTATCAAGTGAGTAATCGGTACGTACCGGTATAAAGTGAGCCGACTTTGTTAACCTATCAACCACAACCCAGACAGCATCCTTCTTTTTAGGAGTCAAAGGTAACCCGCCTACAAAATCCATGGTAATCCTATCCATTTCCACTCAGGTACCATCACCAGTTGGAGTAATCCTGAAGGCACTTGATGCTCAACTTTTACTTGTTGACAGATCAAACACTTTGTTACAAATTCAGAAATGTCCCTTTTCATGCCTGGCCACCAATATAACTTTTTTAAATCATTATACATTTTTGTGCTATCAGGGTGTACTGACAAACAGCCACTGTGTGCCTCATGTAATATTTTTTGAATTAATTCATCATTTTTCGGTATACATATCCTGTCTCGAAACATCAAACAGTCATCTGGTCCAACTCAAAAATCTGAGTCGTAACCCGATTCGCACTAAGTTCTCTTCGTTCGTAACTCACTATCGTTCTTTTGAGCATCACAAATTAGTTGGAAAAATAACGGTTTAGCCCTCATCTCTGCCAAGATTGACCCATCATCAGACAATGCTAACCTCGTATTCATGGCTCTCAAAGTAAAAAGAGATTTCCTGCTCAAGGCGTCAACAACTACATTCGCTTTCCCCGGATGATAATCAATCACTAGCGCATAATTTTTCAATAATTCAAGCCATCTCCGCTGTCGTAGATTCAAATCCTTTTGATTTATCAAATACTTCAAACTTTTGTGATTAGTAAAAATTCGGCATTTTTCACCATACAAATAATGTCGGCAGATCTTCAAGGCAAAGACAATAGTGGCCAATTCCAAATCATGTGTAGGATAGTTCTTCTCATGCAATTTTAACTGTCTCGAGGCAAAAGCTACCACTTTACCCTCTTGCATCAGCACACATCCAAGACCTGTCAATAATGCATCACTATACATTACGAACTCCTTCCCTGGCTCGGGCTGTACTAAAATCGGTGCTTCAGTCAATCGTGCTTTTAGCTTTTCAAAACTCTACTGACATTTATTAGCCCATTCAAACTTAGCATTCTTTTGCAGAAACTTAGTCATAGGAGAGGCAATCATCAAAAATCCCTCGACAAAATGTCTATAATACCCGGCCAAGCCTAAGAAGCTTCTAACCTCGGATACATTCTTTGGCGGTTTCCAATCAACGATCGCGGAAATTTTGCTCGGATCCATCTGAATACCATCACCTGAGACTATATGTCCCAAAAATCTGACTTCACGAAGCCAGAACTCACTTTTGCTAAACTTAGCAAACAATTTCTTTTCTCTCAAGACCTGCAAAATGGTTCTCAAGTGTTCGGCGTGCTCAGACTCATCCCGAGAATAAATTAGGATGTCATCTATGAACACTACCACAAACTTATCCAAATCTGGTCGAAAGATTCGGTTCATCAAGTCCATAAATATAGCTGGAGCATTTGTTAAGCCGAAAGGCATCACAAGGAACTCATAATGTCCATACCTTGTCCTAAAAGCGATTTTCGGCACATCTGACTCCTTAACTCTCAACTGGTAGTAACCGGACCTCAAATCAATCTTTGAAAACACTGTTGCCCCCTTCAACTGATCAAATAAATCATCAGTCCTCAGTAACGGGTACTTGTTCTTTATAGTCACCTTATTGAGTTAATGGTAATCAATGCAAAGCCTCATTGAGCCATCTTTCTTCTTTATGAACAATACAGGAGCACCCTAGGGAGAGAAACTCGGTCTCACAAATCTGTTGTCTATTAACTCTTGCAACTGAGCCTTCAATTCTTTTAATTTCAGTCAGAGCCATTCTATATGGAGCAATCGAGATCAGTGCAGTCCCCGGCAATAAATCAATGGCAAACTCTATCTCTCTGTTTGGAGGCAATGCAGGCAATTCCTCTAGAAATACATCTGGAAATTCACAGACTATCGGCACTGATTCAAGCTTCAATTCAGACATCTCAGTATTTATTAAATAGGCAAGATAAGCTTCACACCCTTTCCTTATGTATTTCTGTGAAGACATGTGCGAAATCACCATAGGCAATTTATTTGATTCATCTGTTTCAACCCAAAGAATTTCACCGTTTTCACATTTCAACTCCAGTGTTTTCTGTTTACAATTTACCTTGGCATCATACAATGTCAACCAGTCCATTCTCAAGATAACGTCAAACTCATCAAATGATAACAGCATCAGATTAGCCGAAAAACAATGACCTTGAATCATTAATGGGCAATTCTTGCAAACCTTATCAACTAGTACATATTGGCCTAAGGGGTTTGACACTTTAATCGCAAACTCAATAAACTCAATAGGCAACTTCTTATTAGATACTAAATTCACACAAATATAGGAATGAGTAGACCCGGGACAACTAAATTCACACTTTTAATTCACACAACTTCTTATTACCAGAACATAACACATACCATTAAATAAAACCGAGACAAAAATATGGCATCCAATTAGATCATGAATCGTTATAACATATGCCTTTAACAATATTAGCCAACTTCAATGGCTTTGTACAAAATAATCGGTCAAATACTATAACCAATATTTTAAACTTAGGCAATTATGACACGTAACAAAATAACTAAGCCTACTATACATGCCATAATTCAAAATGTTTAGTTCAAATACCAAAAATATTGATAGTGCAGGCAGATCTTCAACGATCTCTAACTCCTGTGCTAGCTGGATGACACTATACGACAAAAGAGAGAAAAGATAGTAAGCTTATAGCTTAGTAAGTAAGTATATAAATAATAAATAAGGAATCTAATATGTTTACAAAATAACTCAATTATATCTATTTTTAATTTCACTATTTACTCCAATTTGATCAAATTGTCCCTCCTGCGTCATGTTCACTGAATAAATCATAACTAGAGTTACGAAACTCAAAATTAAATCCGTAAAATTTTACTGAAACTAGACTCATATTACTTCTTACTAAAATTTTTCTAGAATTTTTGGTCTAGTCAATTAGTACAGTTTATTAGTTAAAGTTTCCCCTATTATACAGCTCGACTAATCTGACCTCTATTCACTACGAATTAATTTTCTCACTGTACAAAAGTCAAATAGACATGAAATTTGTTTCATTTAAAACTAGACTCAACAAAGAATCTATGGATATAAACTATATTTCTTAATTAATTTTTTACAATTTTTAATGATTTTTCAAATTTAGAATAGGGGATCACATAGTCATTCTGAACAAGTCTCACAAAAATATAAATATCTCAAAATATAGGATTCCGTTACTTGCTCTGTTTTTTTTTACATGAAAAAACACTCATTAAGATTTAATTTCATATCTCATTTAGCCTCTAATTAAATTCATACTATTTTTGGTGATTTTTCAAATTCACGTCTCTGCGACTGTCCAAACAGTTTTATTATCAATTTTGATCTTTCACACTTTGGTTGCATTCTTTGCTTATCCTTAACAATTTTTCCAACTTCCAGTCACATATCGAGCTTATTACTCATACGTTACACATGTGTATTCTTACACTTACCATTACAAGGTCATACATAATTTCATTTAGTCGATTTTCCCGTTGAACACTTCGGATCGAGTCTCCGATACTTGGTTGTTTCAGCGCGTAGTTCCACCCATCACATAGTTCGGCTCTCTTGTACACATGGTGAACATGAATACTTAGTACCACCCATGTGACCTAGCCATTTTTTCTCGTAGCTCTCTTGTCTACATGGTGTCCTTCACCTGGAACCACACTTGTGACCTAGCTACATTTATCCCATAGCTCTCTTGTCTACATGGTATACATCCCGTATCACACATGTGACCTAGCTACCACATAGTATCTCGTAGCTCTCTTGTACACATGATGTGCACTTGGCACCATACATGTGACCTAGCTACATTCCATCTATAACTTTCGATTCCGAAGGTTCAACTAGGAAGTATTTCACTTTCTAATACTTATTTTCATTCTTCCAATAGTCAATTATGATTCAAAATCAGCTACAATATATAAAATATGCTGAAATATAAAAACGTAAATAAAGATAATGTATTATTTATATACAAACTCACCTCGGTGCAAAATATGGAAATTTTCCTTCCCCTGTTCGAGGTCGATTCCACGCCTTTCTTGATCTATAACAACACATTTAGCTCATTTAACACTCATACTATCTATTTCAATCCAAAAATCACATTATGGAAAAATTACATTTTTGCCCCCTAACTTTTACAAAATTTTGATTTTTCCCCTAGGCTCGGAAATTTAATTTCAGCCCTTATTCTTATGTTTTATGACAAGCTGAACATTTTTCTCTTCTATGAAAACATCAAATTCTCACTCTAACATGTACTTATGAACATTAGGTATTTTTATCGATTATGCCGTTTTACTCGTTTTTGCTAAAAATCGCTTAGAAAATATTGTTCTCCTAACTTCAAACATTCATATTCTACCATAAAACATCAAAATACATGCATATAATTCATGGGTAAATTTTTAAACATAAACCCTAACTCAAAATAATGGTAGAAATAGGTAGACCGAGCTACGAGGATTTCAAGAATGTAAAGAACATTAAAAACGGGGCTTGAATGCACTTACTATAGAGCTTGAAAGCTTGGGAAAAACCCTAGCTATGGTGTTTATGAGAGTTTCGGCCAAGCTTGGTGAAGATGATACCAATTTTGGCTTTGTTTTCCCATTTTATTATTTTATTTACCAAATGACTAAATTGCCCTTCATTAAAAACTATGGTGTTTTATCTTCCTTTAGTTATTTTTGTCCAAACTAGTATAATGGTCTAATTACTATTTAAGGACCTCTACTTAAAACCCCCATTTCAATCAAGTACTTTATGAACTAGAACACACATTTTTCATATATTTCAATTTAGTCCTAAACATCAAATTAAACACCGTGTCATAAAATTTTCAACCTCGGATTCGTGGTTTCGAAACCACTATTCTATTTTGGCCCTAAATCGGGCTGTTACAGGTCATACTCTAAATAAACATGCAATTAGCACATAAAAATATGTCATTCTATAGTATTATCAAATTCCCCCTATTTAGCCCATGCTTGCCTTCAAGTATGGCTCCTATCCACTGTGAAGTTTAGAAATTGCCAAGAAAGAAGTATCACTCCAAAGTTTTATAAAAATTAGTCAAAATGCATATGAAAAATAAAGATAACCCTTAGCTTGCTTTAAGTAAAATTGAAAAAATATTCCAATTAACACACACAAAAATTAAGATCGACTTGGATTATTTCATGAAAATTTGGTAATTTACGAAACCTATCAAGACACCCTATTTGTTTATACCTTTAGTCCCCACATTTTATTAATACATCACTTTTTTTTCTATTTATGTTTTTAATTTTTTAAATTTCTTTATTTATTTATTGTTGCTTAAGAATATATTGAACCTTTTGACGCGAAGAAGATGACAGCCAAGCACTCCACCCCGGTTACTCAACCTAACATACTCCTAATTTTTATTTTTCTTAAGAACATATCGAACCTTTTGACACGAAGAGAGATGACAGCCAAGCACCTCACCCCGGTTACTCAGCCCAATACATTCTTAAAAATTAATTCTGGTTAGCGGAGTTTTACCTAACACCTCACACAATGTTTTGACGTGAAATAGGATGACAACCCAAGCACCTTACCCCGGTTACTCAGCTAGTCACATTTTAAGCTACACTCATAACCACGAAAACATTATTATTAAATGAAATTTTAATTTTGGAGGACTTAGGAGCAACAATAAGTTTCAGCAATCACCTTAATAGTCATGAACATATTTTAAGCATGCAATTGTATTAAGTGTCTTCTTTTCATTTAGACTTAATCAAATTTACTAAAATCAAAATAGGGTTAACTCTATTGATCATAATTATTTTAACATAATATAAATAAAACAGTGGAGATGAAATCAATTATAGCAAAATCATAATTTTCTCAGAAGACAAAAATCATGCTTGTAAGTCAAACAATGGGCAAATTCCTGGTAAAAATCTTGGGCATGAAAAGAGACAGAACATTCTAAAAAAATTAGATGTGGGCAGAAACGAGCATAAGGCAGTAGCAACAACAACAAAAACTCAAAACAGCAGATAAATGATAAAAATAATGAAGAATGCCTCTCCTACTTAAAACACATTGTCCTCGATGTGAAAGTAAAAGGAAAACAAATATTTGAAAGAAAATAGGTTTTATGAAACCTCCCCATGTAGTCACTGTCGTTCATGCATAGCTAGAAGGAGAAGAAGGTTCGACGTTGCGTGGAGGAGAGAAAGGAGGGGAAGGAGTTTGACGGCTAAGTTGACGTGTTGGGGCACCGAGAAGCTGTTGTCAATGGTGAAGGGTGGTTCGGCGGTGGCTCGACTGCGGATCCTTACCATGGCACTTGAAAAATCGATGGTCGGTGGGGTGAGGAAGAAGGTGCGGCGGCTAGTAGGGGTTTGTATGAAAAATAAGGTAAATTGTTAGGGTTTGGGGGTGTATAGGATGGATGTTTGGCTGTAGGGTGAGTGTTTGGAGGCAGGTTTTAAGTAGTCATGGGGCAGGGATGCACTATTCCTAGTTGAAATAAGGATAGGATAAGGGTTGTTTTTTAAAGTATGCCAATTCCTGAGTGTTTTTTTCCGCAGGTTTACCTAGATAGAAGAAGAGAAATTTATTAATATCCAAAAAATAAAATACTAAATAATAATAATAATAATAAATAAAAATTGGGTTGCCTTCCAACAAGCGCTTGTTTAACGTCGCTAGCTTGACACCTCAACTAGTATTGGGGCTATTCCAGCTGACTTCTTTCAATCATATGGACTTGAAAATTCTCCTTTTTTACCACATCCACCATATTCAGATTCAACCATCTTTGCGCATCTCGCCTTGGTTTCGTGTTTTCCTCCAAGAAAATCTTATGTGTGTCTGTCAAGGGGTTAATCTCTTTTAAGTCGGCAATGGTCTCATCATTCTTCAAAAATGTGTGTTTGAGATGCTCGGGAAGTGATTTTAATTTCAGATATGGTGCCTGCATAACAGAAGGTAGAAGTTTAGTATCCATAACAGCCAACAATTTATTAATAGAAAAATTATCAAACATCATTTTAGATTTATCTTCATAAGATGACTCAAAATTTTTTCTACTAATGAGTCAATTATGTCGACACGGTTTACGTTCAAGATTTCACTTGGGTGACTAATAGGATCGTAAACATTAAATTTCATGACCTCTTCGTCAAACTCCATCGTGAGTGTTCCGCTACGCATGTCAATCTTAGTTTTTATAGTACTAAGGAAAGGTCGCCCCAACAAGAAGACCCAGGAGCTTTATCCTCTTCTATTTTTATCACATAAAAATCTACAAGGAAAATAAGCTCCTTAACTTTCACTAATACGTCCTCGAGGACTCTTTCAGGATGCACAAAAGACCTGTCTGCCAACTGAATGATAACACCTATTTTCGTCAAAAAAACCTGCATTAAGTGATTCATAAATAGAAAAAGGCATGACATTTATGGAGGCCCTTAAATCACATATAGCCTTTTTTATTCCCAAGTGGCCTATTTTGTATGGTATTGCGAACATGCCCTTATCTTTACATTTCGCTATCATCTTCCGCTGTAACACTGCGGGTACATTGTCACCAACGTTTACCCTTTCATTACCTATTAATTTTTGCTTGTTGGTGCAGAGCTCTTTAAGAAACTTGGCATATCACGAAATTTGTTTGATGGCATCCAACAGTGGTATGTTGATCTCGACATTTGTGAATGTTTTAAGGATCTCCTTGTCCTTTTTACCTTTACGACAATGGTATAACCTTCCTGGAAATGGAGGTTGAATTTTAGGCAATAGAGGTTTAGTTCAGACCTATTCATCATTCTCGGGCTTTTCTTGGGTAGAATCTTGGCCAAGATTTCTATCAGGAATTTGTTCCAGTACCATTCCACTTTGCAACGTTACTGTATTTGCGTGTTGTCTTGGATTAGGTTCTGTTTGTGATGGCAACTTCCCTCGAGAGTTCAATTTCTCAATTGATATGGTCAATTATCTTATAGATACCTTCATTTCCTTTTGGAAGTTAAGAGTTTATTTTTGGAAATCAAGGACATTAGCTGCTAATTTATTGACCATAATTTCTAGAGAAGTACTTGAATCTCGTGGCTATTGTGGAAACTAATTTTGGTATGGTTGATTATACCATGGGTTGGCCCTATAACTCAAGTTAGGATGATCCCTCCATCCTGGGTTATAGGTATTAGTGTAGGGGTCATATCATATTTGTGGTGGTCCAGGGAAGTTTCCCACAGCATCTAAATGAGCCATAGCATCATCATATAGACTAGGGCATGCATCCATTGTACGTTCAAGTGTAACACAAATTCCGCATAGCTGGGCTGGTTTTTCTTTTTCTACAACAAGAGAATTCAGAATATTAGCAAGTCTATCAACTTTATCTTCTAAGGTCGAATTACTTAGCTACTGAACCCCTCTAGGGGGCTCAGGATTGGCTCGGAATTACTAAGTATTTGTAGTCATCGTGGATATCAAGTCCCTTACTTGTAGGGAAGTCATGTTGACCAACGCTCCTCCACTAGCAACATCTACCATGCTCATTTCTATAGGTTTCAAACCTTTATAAAAATATTGGAGAAGAGATTGTTCTGTTATACCATGTTGTGGGCAGCTCGTACACAACTTCTTAAATCACTCCCAGTAGTCGTAAAGAGACTCTGCTTCTTTTTGCCTTATTCCAGCTATCTTTCTTCTTAACTCTGATGCTCGTGATACTATAAAACACCTATTGAGAAATAAACAAGAAAGATCACCCCATGTAACACCCCTATGCCTGTAACTGTCGCCAAAGTAGGGTCACGAGGCATTGCGAAAACAACTCAACTTTAGAACATTTCATATACATATAAATCAGAAATTGGAATTATAAATTTAATTAATTCAGTTCTAATATAATCGAATATTCATATCTAACAACCAAAATCCAATAAGCCATATATTAGAGTATGCGCATATATATAAATATATAAAGTCAAGATCTCATAGAATAGCATCATGCAAATATAAATTTTACTATTCCTTTGGTATAAACCTTACCCTTAGCCGAATCCAATTGAGCATAAGATTCATTCATTCACAATAAGTACTTCAACTAATAAAATATTTGTAAGTCTTATTATTATAGAACTTAATTAACCGAGCTTACCAAGTATAAAACCATTTCACATTTAAACTTAAAAACCAACATTCAAACCATTATACTAACCTTAAGGAAGCACTTTCAATTTCTAATATGATTTACTAAACATACAAAGGTACTTTGCTTATATAAATATAACATATCATCCATATCATAAATACGCATGCTAGTTAACAAGATTTTAACATTATAAGATCACAAAACTAGATCATGTGCCATTTTCGCATGGCTCATCAAAATGATAATTACATCATTCAAAATACAAAACTCATCTTTGTCTATCCTATACATGCCACATTTTTAAACTTAAAGCTTCTTTAAAGATACCAAAATGATGACAATAAGTGTGATGACTTCAGTGATAGTCCCGAGCTCACAATGGATCCAGAATCTAAATAAAGATGACCAAACAATTCCAATGAGATAATACTCAGTAAGTTATAAACAATTTAATAAATAAATCACAACAGAACTCCATTTAAGTCTAATTTGTCCACCTATTCATTCATGATACCGTATAACCACATACTCTTATTTCTTCTTCCAAGACATTATACAATAACCTTTAGAAATAGACACATACATATAAATTCCATACACATTTCATTTTTTTATCTTTGTTCTCGTAAAAGCTTAATTACCTATGATGGTAATCAGTGTTCTATTTCACACCCTACCACGATCATAGTGCCCCACAACCGATCTCGCACACATAGTGCTCGGTTAATAAATTCGCACACATAGTGCATATATTCATTTGCACACATAGTGCTAGCTTTTCCATACGCACACATAGTGCTGCCCAATTCGCACACATAGTGCCCTTTTCATTCATGCATATACGTACACATAGTACAACAAAAATAAAAAAATAAAAAAATAGCACATCAATTTAATGCCATCGGCTCAATAATACATTATCTATTCGACATTTCTCCACATATAGAATTTACATTTCATGAGCTATGTGTACTCTAGGCATACATAGTAATCTAAGTCTTAATTGCTTAGAACTTACCTTATTGTCGAACAAACAGCTCTGATCGACTACTCAATAACCTTCGCTTTCCCCTTATCCGAACTTGGCTCTCTTTGATCTTGAGCTTAATTAAACAAATAAACTAATTCAATCATCTTATCAATTCATCATAACCCAAATTCTATTAATTTCAAACACATATATCATACGACACTTTCATCATTGATGAATTAAACACATAACATAACTGACTGCACATAGTTCTTAAATTCGACCAGGTTGTCATAACATTTTCATATTAACATCATACCATACCTAAATTGGACATTCATTTAATTATAGTCAAGCAAATTAAATTTCTCTTCCCACTATCACATACACGGTAACTCAATTCATTTCATGTCAAATGCATTTAACTAAACCATGTCTTAATATCAAGTGCATTCGACAATGACACTATAACACCCCAAACCCGGCCCAGACATTACGGCCGAATTCAGCGTGTCATATGGAGAATGTTACTAAAGAAGTTATGTTTTATCCAAAAATCTTTCTTAGGGTATGAAGAATGTTTTGTTTTAAGTTAAAGTGAATGGAAGCTGTGCACCAGGTAGGAAGCCAGAAAAGAGGAGGTGAGTCTGTTGGACTGCTTAAGTACCAAGCTCTTCACAGATCCAATCCTAGATATGCACACATCCATTGCCACACTTTAAGCCTGTTACTAGTCCACGAATAATTAATTAGGTTTAAGTCTATTTAAAATATTCATTTCCTTTGAAAACGTTTACATTGCGGAAGCTTTGCTCAGTTATCGTGTTATTTTGAACATAAGTAACTTTTATAAACCGCGCCCTAGAGCTAACCAATTTAATAACCCAAAATAATAAAAATAATAAGAAGAGCGGCCTTATTACAACTTAAACCAGAATAAAAATAGTCAAAATAATAATTGCGAAACTTAAAAAAATAGAAGTTAATCTTCGTGGCCACTCTGAATCCCGCCCGGCTCCAAGTCCACCAACTAGGGCTCACCTGCAAGGATGGAAGAGAAAAGGGTGAGTTTGGAAAACTCAGTGTGTAAGGAAAACCCATCCAAAGCCTAAGTCAGCTCAAGCCCATTCAGATAACAGTGGGTATTGGGCCGAAGCCCTTTTCAGAATACAATTACCTGGACCATAGCCCCATTTTCAGATAACAGTATGACCTAGAGGCCCATTCCAGAACAGATCAGACATATTCGTGTATGCAAGCCCAACCCAGCCTATAACCAACCGCTAAACTCCACCCGTACTAGCCCTACACTCCATGTGGGGAATAGCTCAACCCACTCAGCCCTACACTCCACAGTTGTAGCATTGCTGCTCAGTTATCAGTAAGTTGAGGCAAAGCCTCCAGTACGTGGACAAGCCACTTTCAGTACTTCCTCCATTGCAGCATTGCTGCTCAGTTATCAGTAAGTTGAGGCAAAGCCTCCAATACGTGGACAAGCCACTTTCGAGACTTCCTCCATCAAGATCCCGGTCCCATGCATCGATAATAATAACATGGCATGCAGTAAATAATAACAGTCAAACATGCATTCAGGTCAACCTTAACCCTAGGGGTATATCAGTAATTTTACTCCTAGGGGTAAATCTGTAAATTGTCCACCTATGAAGGTATTTCAGTAATTTTATTAGTTTTAAGGGTTTTCATGCATATTCCCACCTTTCACGTACTAACAGAAGCACTTACCAAGGGTTCTTACCGAATTGGTCCCGTTGGCCCACTATCCCAATTTTGGCCCATAAAGCCCAAAAATATCGAAGGCACAGAAATCATGCACTCTACAGTCTAAACATTGTAGTTTACCAAAAATGTTAATCGATTTACCTCACGACCATTCGCACACTCGCAAGTCCACAAAATACTGATTTTTCGACATTTCCGCTTTTCGACTTTTGCCGATCTAAACTATGAAAGGGTGTCAGTTATACACCTGTTTGGACGATATGCTGACGAGATCCACACACGAACTGCCTACAATTGGATTACTAACACGTTAATCTAACTATTAAAATGAACTACATATTAACCCCCTTACCACATTCGACCAAAAACAACTTAGGCACTAGCGATCCTACCTTTGCCGAAATTAGCGACTAGGTTTAGATCCAGTCGTTCCACTTGTCCAAGCCTTCGATCAGCAGCCTTCAGATCACACTATTACCAAAATAAAACAATTATAACAACCCTTAGAGCTACAAGCCCAAATCAACAGCCTCCCTAACCTTTAGGGGGTTTCGGCTTTTTTTTAAAACCTGAAATAAAGATTAGGTTTGAAAACTTAGCACCGGTTCCTTCGGTCAATGATTCCAATTAACTCCTACTCGATTCTGATGGAGATCTAACCCCTCAAATGATAACAAAACTTGAGCCCTTAGAGATCTCAGAATTAGGCTATGTCCCTAAGGCTATGCGTTTTCGACTTTTTGCAACAGTGAAGAAAAGGTGAGGGTTTTGTAGTGGCTTTGTCGATAGAGGTTTGGGGTTCAGAAAAAGAAAGAATTGATTAAAAAGGATGAAGAAAGATCAGTAGTTTTTGCTAGGAGAATTCAGCACAGACAATATAAACCTTCGGGATTTCGGCATTTGTGATATTCGACTATAAGGCTTAAAAATAATAGTAAGGATGTGGTGTAGGGAAGAGTGGTAGAAGGATTCAGCTATGGAGAAAAGAAGAGGAGAAGGTAGATGGGGAGAAAAAGAAAAGAAAGGAGGAGGAGGAAAGATGGTCAGAAAAAACGGCACACTTACCCATAAATGCCGAATTTATACTTGGCATTTAACCTAACCGAAATTTGCCCCCTAAGCAAACCCTTGGCCGGCCAACTCTTGCTCCCCAAGAGTCCACCATTCGGCCAATACTGCTCTCCCCAATCAGCTCCTAAATCCCTTATCCCCTCCTTACTCAATCCCTTGAGCAATTTAAACTCCTCCTGACAGTCTTTCACTTGAGTTCTATTACTTACCCTTTCCAACCATAAAAATAATTCCCTTAATATGCTTTCATTGTGACTTGAACCTTGGTTCTCCCTAGCATCCACACGCCACCTTTATAGCCTCCCCAGAGGCGTCACATGCCACTTTGCCACCTGCTTCCTTGTGCTTAATTTATACCCAATTAATACTTAAAAGCCCAATTAACCAGAACCCCTTCTTCCTATGGAATCAAAACTAATTAAAATTACCGGGTTTTAACTTAAGCTTGGTCCTTCTAGTGGCCCACTAACCTGATTAAATCTACGCCAAGCAAACAGAACACCAAAAATTTAAAATTTGCCAACATCCACAGAATTCCCGAAAATTGGGGCGTTACAACACAAACCAACTTACCTCAACATTCCATCTCCCATACCTTAACTGAATACTCCCTAGAGTATTTCAATCCTCCCAATTCAATCCAAGAGCTTAAAATTTACCTAATTGAGTTTGTCCATGTCTTTCTTATTATTCAACTAAAACAATAATTAAATTCATCTCAAATCCTCCATGACCGAATCAATATATATATATATATATATAACTCAATAAACAACAAATTATTAACCTCCCAATTCAAGTCCACATTCGGCATCCATAAAAAAACACTTACTAACAATTAAATTATTAATTTCCAAAATTAAGCCTAATTTCACCTTACTTGTGACAGCCCAAAATTGACCCTAGTCGGGAACTGGTTTCGGGACCGCTAAACCGAGTCACCAAAATGTTTGAATGTAATATTTATTGTCTAGAATATGTAATTATGAATGTGTGAAAATTTCAAGTTCCGATTTAGCCGATTGCATGTGAATTCAGTTAGTAGGAATTGTGTGACACTTTTGAAAAGTGAAAGGCTAATCTATAAGGACCTAATAGTGCATGTAGTCAAGGGAGGACTTGCATGTCAAATTCCCTCCCAAGTTGTAGTGGCGGCCATGACAAGGAATCATGGGCTAAACATGTCATGAAACATGTTTTGTTGGTGCATTAGGGAGAAACAATAAACAAATAAGTATGGGTAATAAAGAAAGAAAAAAATGTGTGTGTGTGAGTGAAACCCCCATTGCCGTGTATTGTGGAAGAAAAAAGAAAAAATTGTTCATCCATCTTTTCAGTCTCTCTTGACCGAAAGTACTAGAGGAAGGAAGGAATTTTGCTTCATGTTTGTTTTGGAAGAGGATTAGGAAGAGATTGGCTATACTTGCATCAAGATTAAGGTATGTTTGAGGTTGTGCCATGAGATTCATGCATGTTTTAGTTGCTAGCTTGATGTTCTTGGTAGCCCATGGTTCAAATCTTTGCTATGTCATGGGAATGAAATTCGCCAAAGTAAATGTGGTGTTAATGCCATTGCATGCTAAATATCAAGCTTGATAATGATACATGTGATGGTGGATTGATGGCTCTTGGACTTTCTTTTTGTATTTTGAGTAAGACATTAAGTTCTTTGCTTAATCATGACCAAAATTATAGTGTTGTGATGTATTCGGTCATGGTATATCCATGAGTATGATTCATGCATGTTGCATGGTAGGTAAGATTTGAGCTTTGGATATGTGTTTATATTTGGATATAAACAACTTGAGATTCGCCCTTGCACCTACATGAATATATGTTTGCACATGATGAATTGGTATGACACATATACTATTTTAAGGTGTATATTTGCTTGTGATGTTGTTTGGTTATGAAGTAAATGAGAGATGTGTATTGAGCTACAATATGTAATCGTTAGTTAGTAAAATGTATGCTGTTTTTTGTGTAGTATTATGTAAATTGGCCTCAACATAGACATGCATATTCGGCCAAATGAAGTAGATTGGTGTGCATGTATTCGGTTAGAGGCAACCATATTGAAGCCTTATCTTGGCTTGGATTGTTGACTAAATGGGTAATAAGTGAGGATGGTTGCGAATATACAAACATACATATGCATGTGTAATTGAATTATGAATGTTTAGCAAGATGGTTAAACTAGTTGATTTATTGATTAAGCTCAAGGAGTTAAAGAAGGAGAATCAAGCAAGGGAAAGACGAAGGTCATCGAGTAGCCGACTTGGACTGTTTTACCCAACACAAGGTAAGTCACTAAGCATATATTTTGTATTGATTTGAATAGACATAATGTCTATGTAATTATGCCAAAAGGAATGATGAATTTATATACATGTGTGTATGTGGTGATGGAAGTATTGAATGAAAGGAAAAGAGGTGAGATGTATTGAGTTGTTGATTTGGCACTAAGTGTGCGGGTATAAACAATTGTGATCATGAGAATGGCACTAAGTGTGCGGGTTTAAAACTTGTACAGCACTAAGTGTGCGAGTTTGATCATATAGCACTAAGTGTGCGAGTTGATTATATAGCACTAAGTGTGCGGACTCACTATATGCTTTTGAATCACTATTGACACCGAGTGTGCGACACTATTGAGTTGTTCACGGACAGCGGATCGGGTAAGAGCCTTGAGTTCATGGCTAATAGGCGCTATGTTTATATTCGGGTTGAGCTTGGTAAGTTTGAACCTATGTGACAATGTAAATTGAAGTCACGTACATAAGAATTATCGTGGATTGAGTGAAAGGTCATGTAGATGTATGATTGTGACGAAAACAAAATGGTGTATAGAGATGCTTCAATTATCCTATTGATTTGTATATGGAATGTGAATGTGTAACTTGTATGTGATTGAGTCGAAGGTCTAAGGAACTATGGTATAGTTCGGTTTGAATGGAGTAATTAGCCTCGCTCCATTTTGTTTCCTCTTGCGATAATGTTATTAATGATTGGTAGTGCATTGCTTATGACTTCATCGAGTTATATACTCATTTGGTCTTTGCTTGTCACCTATTTTAGGTTTCTTGGACTCGACTTTTTGCGTATTCGGGACCGTCATCAAGTCATCACACCGGTTAACAACTTTTGGTATTTTCTTCGTAGTTGGTCTTGGAGTACATTTCGGCATGTATAGGCTATTATGTTTGTTTGAGCTTGGTATGTAAATATTTTGAATAGCCATGCGAAAATGGCTTATAAATGTTTTGAGCATAATGTTATAATCATTTGGTATGTATATGCTCATTAAGAAGTACGGAAATGTTTGGCAACGACCAGCCATTAGAATGGGTCATCATGATTATATTTTGGACTATATATAAAAAAGGGTGGTTGAATCATAGAAACTATGTGTTAGAGAAAGTCTGCCCTAGAAATAGATGCTGGCAGCAACAGTGACGTGGATGTCAAAATCACTAAAAATAGTAGGAATGGAATTAAATAGTGAATAAATTATGTAAATGAACCTTGATGAATCCATTTTCATATGGAAGAAGCGAAACGGTCATATGAGTTGTATGTTAAAAGATGTTTGGGTTTTCGTGAGACAGGGCCAGAACGGTTTCTGGATTCCCTGTTCCGACTTTGAAAATTCATTATAGATTAACCAGAGATATTTAGGAGTCATACCATATATGTATAAATTCCTCTTTGAGTCTAGTTTCTATAGAAACAAACGGCATCAGTATTGAAGCCCTACACAGGGAGTTATTCCAGTTGTAACGAACGAAGGTCAGTGTAGTCGACCCCTGTAACATGGGAGACTTTAACTAATAAACTGTACTAATTGGCTCGACCAAAAATTCTAGAAAAAAATATGTAGATGGACATATGAGTCTAGTTTCAGGGAAAAATCACTAAATTTATTTTCGAGTTGTAAAACTCAAGTTATGATTTTTGAAGAGACTAGTACACAGATTGGCAGCTTGTCTGGAAAATTCTCAATAAGTGGTTTGAAGTCTGTTAACACCTCGTGCTCGACTCCGGCGACGGTCTCGGGTTCGGGGTGTTACAATTTTATTGGTATCAGAGCTATGGTTTAGTCGGTTCTAGGACTACCATAGCACGTATGAGTCTAGCTATACATGCCTTAATGTTAATGTTTAAATGTGTGATGACTTGACGGTTAAAATTTTTGTTTTGATTAGTAAATGGATCCCAATGTAGAGAGAACCTTGGCGGATGACGTTGAAAGTGTAGCGGCTGCTCTCGCACAGGGACGCCGCTGTTGAACCTCAGTCATCTGCGAATAATCAAGGTGAGGGGCTAAACAAGCCTTCTTTACCATGATGAATGAGTGGGTCGCATAATATGCCCGAACCAATCCGGCTGTCCAACAATTCCCAATTTGAATAATCCACCCCAAGAGCCCGTAATGCCATCTGCCATCGACCCTTTGAGGCTGAGTAAGCCACCAGACTTGATTAGGAAGCGAGGTTGAAGAGTTCAGGGCCATAGTTATCGATGATGCCGAAAGGGCCGAAGTTCGCTTGATAACACCATTCGGTGTTTGATGAATCATGCACACCGATGAATGTCTAAAGTGCGCTATATCCTTGTTAAGAGACTCACCTACTATTGGTGGAGGACCTTGATTTCCATAGTTCCAAACGAACGAGTTATTTGGGATTTCTTTCAAACGGAGTTTCAAAGAAATATATTAGTCAACGGTTCATCGATCAAAAGCGTAAGGAATTCTTGGAACTCAAGCAAGGCCGTATGACAAGATCTCGAATATGAACATGAGTTCGTAAGACTCGGTCGGTATGCTGGAGTGTGTGGCTGATGAGGTTGCTATGTGCAAGAGGTTTGAAGAAGGATTGAATGAAGATCTAAAGCTACTAGTGGGTATTTTGGAGATAAAAGAATTCGTAACACTAGTTGAACGAGCCGCAAGGTGGAGGAACTTGGAAAGGAGAAGAAGAAGGCTGAAATTGAAGCTAGAGACTATCGCAAAAGATCGACGGTAAAGCTCCGTTCTCACCTGTAAAGAAGTTCGTGGAGGACACCAATAAATCGAGGACGATCAGGGAATTTCCATTAGAGCACAACCATTGACGGACTCCGAGCTACTTGGTAGCTAGTGTGGGCAATAACCATCAAGAGAAACTGAATGCCCCCAATGTGGGAGAAGACACATAGGTGAATGTTGGGGTAAGTCTACCAATAGGGCTTGTTACGGATGCGGTTCAAGGACCACTTCATTAGAGATTGCACGGAGCTTGATGAGAAGAATAGGATGCAAGGTGCAAGACCTAGTGGAATGACACTAGAGGTAGACCACCAAGAATTTCAGGAGGTAGGGGTAGTAGTCGAGAGGGCCATCGACACTACTGTTCACCGAGACCAGACTCTGCTAGGGCATATGCCATCCGTGCACGAGAGGAAGCATCCTCCCCTGATGTTATCACTAGTACTTTCACTCTCTTTGATACTAGTGTGATTGCATTGATTGACCCTGGCTCTACTCATTCATATGTATGTGAAACCTTAGCATCCAGTAAGACTCTACCTGTTGAGTCTACTGAGTTCGTAATTCGAGTGTCAAACCCTTTGGGTCAATACGTGCTTGTCGACAAAGTGTACAAGAAATGTCCCCTAGTAATCCGAGGGACCTGCTTTCCGGCGGACCTGATGCTTTTGCCGTTTGATGAATTTGATGTTATACTCGGTTTAGATTGGTTGACCGTGCATGATGCGGTTGTGAATTACAAAAGCAAGACTATTGATTTGAGGTGCGCAAATAACGAGATGATTCAAATTGAGTCTACGGACTTGAAGGGGTTGCCAACTGTAATATCATCAATGTTGGCCCAGAAATATGTAAGAAAAGGGTGCGAAGCATACCTTGCGTATGTACTTGATGATAAGGAGTTAGAAATAAAACCCAAATCTGCGCGGTGGTTTGTGAATACCGGATGTTTTTCCCAAGAATTACCGGGTTTACCACTGCTCGGGAAGTAGAGTTTGGTATTGAGCTTGTACAGGACTACGCCAATTTCGATAGCTCCGTGATCGTATGGCACCAACCGAGTTGAAGGAGTTGAAAGCTCGGTTGCAAGAGTTGACGGATAGAGGTTTCGCCGACCAAGTTTTTCACCTTGAGGTGCACCGGTGTTGTTTGTGAAAAGAAGGACGGAACCATGAGGTTGTGCATCAACTATCGTCGCCTTAATAAAGTGACAATAAAGAACAAATATCCGCTATCACAGATCGATGATTTGTTCGATCAACTGAAGGAGCCTCGGTGTTCTCAAAAATAGATTTGAGATCGGGCTATTACGGCCATGAATCCGAGATTCGGACATACCCAAAACTGCCTTCAGAACGAGATATGGTCACTACGAGTTCTTAGTGATGCCGTTTGGGCTCACTAATGCCCCTGCGGTATTTATGGATTTGATGAATCGGATCTTCAGACCGTATTTGGATCGGTTCGTAGTTGTGTTCATTGACGACATCTTGGTCTATTCAAGAGATGAGACCGAACATGTGGAGCACCTGAGATTAGTGTTGCAAATATTACGGGATAAGCAGTTATATGCTATGTTCAGCAAGTGTGAGCCGGAAATCACTGTTTGCTTTACGAGCAATGAATGTACACTTGTCTATTCTACCAGACAATGTGTTAGTAGCCAAATTAAAGGCCAAACCATTATTGACTCATCAAATTCGTGAAGCTCAGAAAGTTGACGATGAGTTAGTTGCAAAACGGGCCGAGTGTGTTCCGAACAAGGAATCGGAGTTTCTAATTGATGATGACGATTGTTTGAGGTTCAGAAACCGTTTGTGTGTTCCAAGAAATTCAGAACTCATTTCGATGATTCTGAACGAAGCTCATTGTAGCCGAATGTCAATTCACCCGGGGAGTACGAAGATGTACAACGATTTGAAATGTCGGTTTTGGTGGCATGGTATGAAACGAGACATCTCCGACTTTGTTTTGAGATGTTTAATATGTCAACAAGTGAGAGCGGAACATCAAGTGCCTTCAGGATTACTTCAGCCGATTACGATACCCGAGTGGAAATGGGATCGAGTCACAATGGACTTTGTGTCCGGACTGCCATTGTCAGCGAGCAAGAAGGATGCGATTTGGGTTGTTGTTGATAGACCGACTAAGTCGGCTCACTTTATCCCGTCGCGCATGATTTTCATTGGATAAACTAGCTGAATTGTACGTTTCTCGACAGAGATTACACGGTACCGATTTACGTGGTGTTCGGATAGAGATCCGAGGTTCACCTCGCGATTTTGGAAGAAATTGCAAGAAGCTTTAGGTACCAAGTTGCATTTCAGACCGCCTTTCACCCCCAAACCGATGGTCAATCCGCGTATAATTCAGATACTTGAGGATATGTTGAGATGTTGCATCCTCGAGTTCAGTGGTTCATGGGAACGGTACCTACCTTTGATTGAATTTGCTTACAACAATAGTTTTCAATCAAGTATCAAGATGGCGCCTTACGAGGCTTTGTACGGGCGTAAATGCCGTACACCATTGTTTTGGATCGAACTCGGTGAAAACAAAATTTTTGAGTGGATTTGATTAAAGATGCTGAATGAAGGTAAAGGTAATCCGTGAAAGTCTAAAGTCGGCCACAGATCGTCGTAAATCGTACGCGGATTTGAAACGAAAGGACATTGAGTATCAGGTGGGAGATAAAGTGTTTCTTAAAGTTTCGCCTTGGAAAAGATACTCAGATTCGACCGTAAGGGCAAGTTGAGCCGAGATTCATTGGGCCGCACGAAATCTCGAACGAGTTGGCCCGAAGAGGGTATCGCTTGATTTTGCCCCCGAACTCGAAAAGATTCACAACGTCTTCCATGTTTCAATGCTTCGACGCTATAGATCTGATCCGTCGCACGTAATTAGTCCATCAGAGGTTGAAATTCAATCCGATATGAGTTATGAAGAAGAACCGATTCGTATCCTAGCTCGTGAAGTGAAGGAGTTGCGAAACAAAAGGGTTCCGTTAGTAAAAGTGTTATGGCTCAAACACGGATGGAAGAAGCTACTTGGGAACCCGAGAGCTCTATGAAAGAGCGTTACCCAAACCTATTTACGGTAAGATTTTCTGGGACGAAAATTTCTTAAGTGGGGAGAGTTGTGACACCAAAATTGACCCTAGTCGGAACTGGTTTCGGGACCGCTAAACCGAGTCACCAAAATGTTTGAATGTAATATTTATTGTCTAGAATATGTAATTATGAATGTGTGAAAATTTCAAGTTCGATTTAGCCGATTGCATGTGAATTCAGTTAGTAGGACTTGTGTGACACTTTTGAAAAGTGAAAGGCTAATCTATAAGGACCTAATAGTGCATGTAGTCAAAGGCAGGACTTGCATGTCAAATTCCCTCCCAAGTTGTAGTGGCCGGCCATGACAAGGAATCATGGGCTAAACATGTCATGAAACATGTTTTGTTGGTGCATTAGGGAGAAACAATAAACAAATAAGTATGGGTAATAAAGAAAGAAAAAAAAAATGTGTGTGTGTGAGTGAAACCCCCCATTGCCGTGTATTGTGGAAGAAAAAAAGAAAAAAATTGTTCATCCATCTTTTTATTCTCTCTTGACCGAAAGTACTAGAGGAAGGAAGGAATTTTGCTTCATGTTTGTTTTGGAAGAGGATTAGGAAGAGATTGGCTATACTTGCATCAAGATTAAGGTATGTTTGAGGTTGTGCCATGAGATTCATGCATGTTTTTAGTTGCTAGCTTGATGTTCTTGGTAGCCCATGGTTCAAATCTTTGCTATGTCATGGGAATGAAATTCGGCCAAAGTAAATGTGGTGTTAATGCCATTGCATGCTAAATATCAAGCTTGATAATGATACATGTGATGGTGGATTGATGGCTCTTGGACTTTCTTTTTTGTATTTTTGAGTAAGACATTAAGTTCTTTGCTTAATCATGACCAAAATTATAGTGTTGTGATGTATTCGGTCATGGTATATCCATGAGTATGATTCATGCATGTTGCATGGTAGGTAAGATTTGAGCTTTGGATATGTGTTTATATTTGGATATAAACAACTTGAGATTTGGCCCTTGCACCTACATGAATATATGTTTGCACATGATGAATTGGTATGACACATATACTATTTTAAGGTGTATATTTGCTTGTGATGTTGTTTGGTTATGAAGTAAATGAGATATGTGTATTGAGCTACAATATGTAATCGTTAGTTAGTAAAATGTATGCTGTTTTTTGTGTAGTATTAAGTGTAAAATTGGCCTCAACATAGACATGCATATTCGCCAAATGAAGTAGATTGGTGTGCATGTATTCGGTTAGAGGCAACCATATTGAAGCCTTATCTTGGCTTGGATTGTTGACTAAATGGGTAATAAGTGAGGATGGTTGCGAATATACAAACATACATATGCATGTGTAATTGAATTATGAATGTTTAGCAAGATGGTTAAACTAGTTGATTTATTGATTAAGCTCAAGGAGTTAAAGAAGGAGAATCAAGCAAGGGAAAGACGAAGGTCATCGAGTAGCCGACTTGGACTGTTTTACCCAACACAAGGTAAGTCACTAAGCATATATTTTGTATTAATTTGAATAGACATAATGTCTATGTAATTATGCCAAAAGGAATGATGAATTTATACACTTGTGTGTATGTGGTGATGGAAGTATTGAATGAAAGGAAAAGAGGTGAGATGTATTGAGTTGTTGATTTCGGCACTAAGTGTGCGGGTATAAACAATTGTGATCATGAGAATGGCACTAAGTGTGCGGGTTTAAAACTTGTACAGCACTAAGTGTGCGAGTTTGATCATATAGCACTAAGTGTGTGAGTTGATTATATAGCACTAAGTGTGCGGACTCACTATATGCTTTTGAATCACTATTGACACTGAGTGTGCGACACTATTGAGTTGTTCACGGACAGCGGATCGGGTAAGAGCCTTGAGTTCATGGCTAATAGGCGCTATGTTTATATTCGGGGTTGAGCTTGGTAAGTTTGAACCTATGTGACAATGTAAATTGAAGTCACGTACATAAGAATTATCGTGGATTGAGTGAAAGGTCATGTAGATGTATGATTGTGACGAAAACAAAATGGTGTATAGAGATGCTTCAATTATCCTATTGATTTGTATATGGAATGTGAATGTGTAACTTGTATGTGATTGAGTCGAAAGGTCTAAGGAACTATGGTATAGTTTGGTTTGAATGGAGTAATTAGCCTCGTTCCATTTTGTTTCCTCTTGCGATAATGTTATTAATGATTGGTAGTGCATTGCTTATGACATCGAGTTATATACTCATTTGGTCTTTGCTTGTCACCTATTTTAGGTTTCTTGGACTCGACTTTTTGCGTATTCGGGACCGTCATCGAAGTCATCACACCGGTTAACAACTTTTGGTATTTTCTTCGTAGTTGGTCTTGGAGTACATTTCGGCATGTATAGGCTATTATGTTTGTTTGAGCTTGGTATGTAAATATTTTGAATAGCCATGCGAAAATGGCTTATAAATGTTTTGAGCATAATGTTAAAATCATTTGGTATGTATATGCTCATTAAAAAGTACGGAAATGTTTGGCAACGACCAGCCATTAGAATGGGTCATCATGATTATATTTTGGACTATATATAAAAAAGGGGTGGTTGAATCATAGAAACTATGTGTTAGAGAAAGTCTGCCCTAGAAATAGATGCTGGCAGCAACAGTGACGTGGATGTCAAAAATCACTAAAAATAGTAGGAATGGAATTAAATAGTGAATAAATTATGTAAATGAACCTTGATGAATCCATTTTCATATGCAAGAAGCGAAACGGTCATATGAGTTGTATGTTAAAAGATGTTTGGGTTTTCGTGAGACAGGGCCAGAACGGTTTCTGGATTCCCTGTTCCGACTTTGAAAATTCATTATAAATTAACCAGAGATATTTAGGAGTCATACCATATATGTATAAATTCCTATTTGAGTCTAGTTTCTATAGAAACAAACGACATCAGTATTGAAGCCCTACACAGGGAGTTATTCCAGTTGTAACGAACGAAGGTCAGTGTAGTCGACCCCTGTAACATGGGAGAATTTAACTAATAAACTGTACTAATTGGCTTGACCAAAAATTCTAGAAAAAAATCTGTAGATGGAAATATGAGTCTAGTTTCAGGGAAAAATCACGAAATTTATTTTCGAGTTGTAAAACTCAAGTTATGATTTTTGAAGCGACTAGTACACAGATTGGCAGCTTGTCTGGGAAATTCTCAATAAGTGGTTTGAAGTCTGTTAACACCTCGTGCTCGACTCCGGCGACGGTCTCGGGTTCGGGGTGTTACATTACTCCATAATAGCCGATTGAGATTTTTGTCCATATTAACCATTCATAGAAATTTTTACTTAGTTCGTACTCACCTATAACCATTTATAATCACATAACTTCAAACATCAACAATTTAACATATATGAAACATAACTGAATGCTTCATGCATCACAAATTCAAAAATTAGCACATTGGTCATGCTAAGAGCTTCAAAACCAACTCAATTCCACAAAAATCCAAAAGAATCACATGAAATCATACCTTAATCTATACATTCACCATAGTCGAATGCCTTAGCTTCATTTTCTTTTCTTTTCTTTACGGTTTAGGCAAAAAATGAAAGAAAGGATGGGTGGAACTTTGTTTTTATCACAATTTTTCATTATAAATTCATTATTTCACAATATAAAACCATTATAATATAATGCTTATTTCTTTATTTAACATATAATTTCCACCAACTAAAATAAAGATATGAAAACACATGATTGCATACGTGTGTTGACCGGTCATTTACATTCAAAATGGTCCATTTGACATGCAAATCCCCCATAATACTAAACCATATAATATTTGGCCACTACACATTCGTCTATCACATTTTTAAGGTTTCTCAAACAAGTCCTTTTTAACTAATTCCACATCCAAAAGATAGAAATCAAAACACGATATTTTCACACATGAAATTTCACATATAATAAACATGGAATATAACATTCAATTATTTTTGCGACTCGATTTTGTGGTCCTAAAACCACTTTTCGACTAGGGTTAAAGTAGGGTTGTCACACCCCAAGTTGTAATAGATACAGGAGGTAAATAAAATAGTCATTCCTTAAATGAATCTGCTAGGAAAAAAGGGAAAGCATGCAGTTTAATTTGATCCTCAGTTACCTCCTGAGGTTTCACACTAAGGCAGACCATAGGGAACTCTTTCAGATGTTTGTGGGGATTTTCTTTTGCCACCCACAAAAAGTTGGTAGTACCTGGATTAAGCCTGACTTTAATATCAGTATCCACAGTAGGATAAGCAATGCACAATAATGGTTGTTCTGTCAGAGCTTTGGCCAGTTGCCGAATTGTTTGAGCTATTGGTTGATGTGCTAGATTCGGGTTTTCGTTAACCTTAGCGTTAAGCACTTCTTCTAGGGAACCAACTTCTACTTTTTCACTTTCAAATGTTTGAGTAGGGTTTTCGTTAACCCTAGACTCGACTTCGTCATCGATTCCAATTTTTGGTGGTGGATTACTCTGAGTCCCAACCACTCCTGACTTCTTTTTTCATAGCTTTGTTTCCTTGCGATTGGCTCTCGCAATCTTTTCTATTTATGAATCAAACACAAGAGTACCTGGAGCAGATCTGGTCATAAGAAACAAAGAACAAGATTAGTACATTGCTGGTCCCCAGCAACGGTAGCAAAATTTGATGCGATCGTTGAGAGCACCAAAAATATCCTATCCCTATAAAATATTAAAAATAAAAAATAATAGTATAAGGGAGGTAGGGTCAAATCCTCAAGGATCGAAATTGCACAATTGCTTGTTCCTCGGAATCCTAGTCAGAATCGTGCCCAAGAAAACCTGCATACCTGGAAAAGAAATAAAAAAAATAGAATTAAAAGTTTTGATCTGAAAGAATAAAATAAAAATAGAATTAAAAGTTTTGATCGGGATTTCAAAAATTAAAAATAATAGAAATAAATAAAGTTGAGGAAAAGGTGTTCTTACAGAGAGATTCCAGCCTCCGGTTGTCTCGATCCACCTTGGGTTCAATCCTCGGCTTTTAGGTGATCCTTCTCAAATAGAATAAGCCAGTTAAAGTGGAAGAGGAGGCCTACGACCACCAATTCCATGAATTTAGACTTACAATTTAGCAGAACCTGACTCTAGCCAACAATCGCTTCTGTGGGATTATCTTATGCTAGATCATCACTTCTCAATAGTGAATCCCACACCATTTTGTCTCTTGGGCTCACCAACCTCTAACGCAGTAAGCTAATGAACCGACTGTGCAACCTTCCCAAAATATACAAAGCGACCGCCTTTGCACATGTTGAAAAGATCATCTTTGAAGGGACATGGACGGAAGCGTCAGCCCCGTAATGCAAGAGAGGCGATGAACATTTGTCGAG
The DNA here is from genome assembly GCF_025698485.1 of Gossypium arboreum. Lineage (NCBI taxonomy): Eukaryota > Viridiplantae > Streptophyta > Magnoliopsida > Malvales > Malvaceae > Gossypium > Gossypium arboreum. The sequence goes on along the minus strand of NC_069072.1, from coordinate 48,294,742 downwards.
AAGACTAAGTAGGATCCTAAGCCTTATGAACCCTTTTTGGGGAATTTCGACAACCTTCGGCTAGATAGATTTAGTGGCTCATGATTTTTGGGGAAAAACAAATAAAAATAATGGAAAGGGAATTTTTTATTGAAATATGAAAAGAATAAAAAGACTAAATTTATGGGGGAGAGAGTGTTACAAAAAAAGATGGACGAAATTTGTGTCACTTCATCCCCTATTTATAGTACTAAGAAACCTAGCTTATTCCTAATTAAATTCTAAAAGGTAAATACAAATAAATAAAGATAATTAAAGATAAATGAAAATAAATCCTAAAATTAAATCTACATAATAATACTTAATAATTATCCTAATATAACTAAACATTAAATAATCTTGTGCTATAAAATCTCTTCTTTTGCACTTTTTCCCTTATATCTTCCACATTTTCATTTTTAGCACCACCTTTTTCCCTATGTCGCATGTTGGCCCATTGTATCTTCAAATTTGCACTTTTTTCCCTTAAATTTCCTTTTGCCTCCAATTTAGTCCCTGAAAGGTAAAACACCATAAATAGCTCAAATTAGTAGGGACATACTCAAAATAAACATGCAATTAGCACATAAAAATATGTCCTTCTAGAGTATTATCATAATAACAAAAGAAAACCTTAAATTCTAAGTCTCACGTCACAGTTCAAAATTAAATGTCACACCCCAAAATTCGGTCAAGGATTTTTGCGATATTTTAGTAATTTTAGCTTTAGTGAGCTCAGGAATCTCCTAGCATGGTAAACTTAAATTTTTTTATCTATGGCTTTTTAAAAATTAATCCATTTTTGAAAATGAGTTTTATTTACCTTTAGTTTTGAAAAGTGGACTGATTTGTATAAGGGTCTAAATTGTTAGTGTTTATGATTCAGTTAAACCAAAACTTAAAAAATACCCTATTTTCCCCCTTCATCTTCACCAACTTATGATAGTTTTCTCCATCTACTTGTTTTTGTCGTCCTTCATTCTCCCATTCTCCAATCACTCAATTTGGACTGCCAAACCTCATCATTTTGATTTCTATCATCACCCAAGCCATAAATCTCCATAGAATTTTAAGAAACAACCTAAGAGCACCATAGATTTCTCCATTCTTGAATTTTTGGGTTTTCGACCAAGTGTTTGATTCCTCATCAACTAAGGTAATGATTCAACTCCTTATTCATTTTTGATGTTATTTGATTCTTTAAATTGAGTTTTTAGCCATTAAATCGTATGTTTTAAATAAAAGCTGAAAATCGGGTCGTTAATGGTGAATTTCAAGATTTTGGGTAAAAACGTGGTTTAAAAGTATTTTTTGATTAGCTAGAATGTTTCTAAACTTACTTTGAAGTTTCGTTAAAGATTTTCAAAGTTTTAAAGAATTTTTGTGGAAATTGCCATAAACATGTTGAAAATTTTGATACCATGAATTGGGTAATATTGCGTAGATTAAAGGTTGAGAATCAATCTTAGGTGAATAATTAGATGAATAGAATTCCTTTTAGGCAAAAATATTAAGTATAAAATGAGATATGTGATTCTCAAGTTTGCTATGTCGAAGGTTTTGTTTACATGAGAACTTAGCTTAGGCTTGTATTTTGATTCCTTAAGGTGAGTCCTTAGCTGATTGTTGATTTTAATGTTGTGTGATTTATTGTGTTGAAGCTTTGGATTCATTAGGACCTTCTACAAGTTAAGGAAGAGATAGTTCAAACTTTCGGCGTTTCAGCGATAACATAATTGGTGAGTATTTAGAATCGCTACTTATGGACACGATTCATTGCGTTAATTGGGAATTTAGATGTAGCCTAAACCATTACTTTAAATTTTTAGTGTAACCTTTCTCATACTCTTGATTTAATATGTGATTATGTGTTGTGAAATCGTGGATTAAAATGAGAAGTTGTGGCATGTGAAATAAGCTTATGATGGCTATTGTGAAAGAGTTGATAGTGGGCATGTTATACGTGCCATATAAAAGTGATTATGTTGTGCTTATAATGTGATTATACAATGAAAAAATGTAGAAAATGGTAACTAATATATGTGTTTAATAACATATATTTTGGACTTGTGATCTTTGAGACCCGTTGGATATAGCTGGCATGCCATAGGATTGTGAGTACTCGCCTATATGTGTTGTGTTTTTGGGGCAATGAGGCTTGAGACGGATTTGGATAGATAAGGGAATGTTAGCTAATCTCCATTCACTAGGACTGTTAGGTGTGTTGGAGAGTGCTAGCTATATGCTACACTTTTGGGATATGTTTGACACTATGAGTCATTTGGTGTGCTAGGTATCCGTGTATCCGATGAATGGTGATAAAGCCCACTTTTACGTTTCATAACTCAAGTGTCAAATTATCAATGGATGTGTTTATGAATATTGTGATATGTATCTATATGATATGTGATTATTATGTAAAGGAATTAAGGAATAACGCATGAATAAATAACGACTTTAAATGTTAGGATGTTTTATTTGTGCTAAATGGTTGTTTCAATAAGGCATGATGACATGATTGCATGGTAGTTATTCTGATCATTCACTAAGCTTGTTAAGCTCACCCACTCCTTTTTAAACCATTGCAGATTAGTTGTATTCTGATGTGAGTAGTGTGGTTCTAAGGGAGTTATCTAAGCAACACTTTTGCATTATTTCTGTGACAACCCAAATTAGGGCCTAATCGGAATAGTGGTTTCGTGACCACAAATCCGAGATAGAAATAATTGTTTTATAATTATTTTGGGGTTTATGATATGATTGCATGATTGTGTGAAAATTTCGTGATGAAATTCTATGCCTAAAGTGCTTAAATTGAAAGTAGGGACTAAATCGAATAAGTTGCAAAATTTGCATCCCAGAAGTTTTTAGTATGAAATTGTTTTGGAATATTAATTAGGAGGTCTTAAATAGCAATTTGACCAATTTTAAGTTCATGGACAAAATTAGGACATGGAAGGAATTTTTGAAAGTTTAGTAAGGAGGGCATTTTGGTCATTTGGATATTAAATGAAATAAAATGGGAAAAATAACACAAAATTGGTCATCATCCTCCTTAGTTGCTGCGAATTCTCCTCTCTCCATAGCTAGGGTTCCTTCAACTTTCAAGCTCCATAGTAAGTGATTCCAAGCCCGCTTTTAATGTTCTTTACGTTTTGGAATCCCTAAGCTCGATTAAGCTTATGTTAGTAATAATTTAACCTAGGGTTCACATTTGGAAAAATACCCATAGGTGAAATTTGTGTATTTTGATGTTTTATGATAGAATATGAGGTTTTAAATTATGTTAAATAACTTGTGCTACTCGGTTTTAAGTGAAAACGAGTAAAAGCAAGATAATCGGTAAAAATACCTATTGTTCATAACTATATGATAGAGTGAGAATTTGATGTTGTTGTAGAAGAGAAAATGTTCAGCATATCATAAAATATAAGAATAAGGGCTGAAATTAAATTCCGAGCCTAGGGGCAAAATTGTAATTTTGAAAAGTTAGGGGCAAAATGTAATTTTTCCATGATGTGATTTTTGGATTGAAATAAATAGTATGAGTATTAAATGAGCTAAATGTGTTATTATAGATCAAGAAAGACGCGAATTGATCTCGAATCTGGGAAGGAAAAGTTTTGGACTAAATTGCAAAATTTCCACATTTTGCACCAAGGTAAGTTTGTATGTAAATATTACAATAATTTCATGTACATTCTTATATTTCAGCCTATTATATAAATATACTAGCTGATGTTAAAATATAAATCGACTATTGGAAGAATGAAAATAAATATAGAGAGAGATCCGGTTGAACATTCTGAGAGATCGAATGAAATAGAGGGAGCGTAGCTAGGTCACATGTATGATGCCGAGTGCACATCATGTGTACAAGAAAGCTCTGAGACACCCCAGTAGTAGCTAGGTCACATGTGTGATACGAGATGTATCCCATGTAGACAAGAGAGCTACGTGAAAGATAAATGTAGCTAGGTCGCATGCGTGATTCCAAGTGAAGGACACCATGTAGACAAGAGAGCTACGTGAAAGATAAATGTAGCTAGGTCGCATGCGTGATTCCAAGTGAAGGACACCATGTAGACAAGAGAGCTACGAGACAAATCGGTTGGGTCGCATGAGTGGTACTAAGTGTTCACCATGTGTACAAGAGAGCCGAACTAAACGAAGTATGATGGTGGAGCTGTGTCTTTGAAACCATTAAATATCGAGGATTGATCCGAATTGTTCAACGGGATGGTTTTGTGGTGATATTGTGGTTTGGACCTACACTTATGGTGAATGAAATGTGGTGAAAATGATTTGTGGTATATACATATATAAGATAAAATGAGGTTAGCATAAAGAATGTGTGAAAGAGTGAAATTAGCATTAAAACTGTTTTTAGATGGTAGCAGTGACGTGATTTTGAAAAATCACCAAAAATAGGAGGAATATAATTAGAGGTTGAATGAGATGTGAAATTAAAGTTTAATGAGTCTACTTTCATATAAAAGAAACAGAGCAAGCAAAGGAGTTCTATATTTTGAGATATTTACAATTGTATGTGACTTGCTCAGGATGAATACGTGATCCCCTGTTCCAACTTTGAAAAATCATTAAAAATTGTACAAGGAAAATTAAGAAATATAGTTTACATACCTAAATTCCTTATTGAGACTAGTTTTAAATGAAACAGACCTCAGGGTTGTTTGAATTGTGTACTGAGAGATATTCAATTCGTAGTGAACAGAGGTCAGATCAGTCGAGCTGTGTAACAGGGGAAACTTTAACTAATAAACTGTACTAATCGGCTGAACCAAAATTATAGAAAAAAATTAGCAAAAAGCTTTATGAGTCTAGATTCAGGAAATTTTACGGATTTGAATTTCGAGTTTTGTAACCCGAGTTATGATTTATTTAGTGAATATGATGCAGTAGAGACAGCTAAATCAAAGTGGAATGAATAGTGAAGTTAAAGTAGATAAACTTGAATTGTTGTGTAAACATGTTAGATTCTTTAATTAGTATTTACATACTTACTTACTAAGCTATAAGCTTACTTTGTTTCTGTCTTTTGTCTTATAGTGTTCTTCGCTTGCTCGGGAGTTAAGGATCGTGAAGATCTATCCGCACTATCATACTTTAGGGTATTTGAACTAAACGTTTTGAATTATGGCATGTATAGTAGGCTTAATTATTTTGTTACGTGTCATATTTGTCTAGGTTAAAATATTAGTTACAAGATTTCGACCAGATACTTTGTACAAGCCATTAAAGTGGGCTAATATTGTTCAAGACATATGTTATACGATGCACTATCAAATTGGATGACATATTTACATCTCGATTATGTTTAATGGTATGTGTTATGTTCGGTAATACCTTATATCTGCTCCTACGTGACAGTAACGGGTAAGGGTGTTACATTTAGTGGTATCGAGCTATGGTTTAGTCGGTTCTCGGACTAATAAAGTGTGTGTAAAGGTCTAGCTATACATGCCATAAAAATATTGTGATAGTGTGGTGACTCTCGATTATTCTAAACGTGTCTTGTTTTAATATAGTAATGGATCCTGAAGGAACTGCGGTGATGATGTCTTAGTAATGCGCCTCCCCGCACAAGGGACCGCTACTGTGGAAAGTAGACCTGAGACATTGAGACAAGGAGATGAGGCTCGAGATGCCTTTCTCCAAATGATGAACAATTGGTATCTTGAATTTATTCGAGCAAATCCAAATGCTCAACCTCCTCCACCCCTCCTATACCTCGACGATTCTCAGAGTGCTCAAGGTATAGATTTGGTAAGAATGAACAAGCCTCCGGTTGACAAGATTCGAAAACAAGGGGTCAAGAGTTTAGAGCAAAGGTCGATGATGATCCCGAGAAAGCGGAATTCGGCTTGAAAATTCTACCGTGTATTTGATGAGCTCTCATGTACACCCGAGGAATGCTTAAAGTGTCAGATCACTTTTGAGAGATTGACTTACCACCGGTGGAAGACTTTGGTTGCATGGTGCCAAAAGAAAAAGTTACTTGGGATTTCTTCCAGAAGAATTTAGAAAGAAATACATAAGTCGCGATTTATTGATCAAAAACGGAAGGAGTTCCTTGAATTGAAGCAGGGAAAATGTCTGAGAGCAGTATGAACGCGAATTTGTAAGACTCAAACAAGTATGCCCAGAATGTGTGTCCACCGAGGCCATTATGTGTAGAAGATTTGAAGATGGGCTGAATGAGGACATTAAAGTGCTTGTAGGAATTTTGGAGTTGAAAGAATTTGTAGTATTGGTTGATCGAGCTCTTAAAGTCAAGAATTGAACAAAGAAAGAAGAAAAGTCGCTATTGAGGCCCGAGATGTTAGAAAAAGAGATAAGCAAGCCATTTCAATCTCAACCAAAGAGGTCCAAAGAGACAAACCCTCGAATGACAGGTTTCAATTGGGGATTCACATAGAGATCGTGGTAGAGCATATTCGGGTCTAAAGCTCAAGCTACTTGGTGGCAAGTGTGGGTAATGTGCGACCTAGAAAGCTCGAGTGTCAAGAATGTGGCGAGCAACATTATGGTGAGTGTTGGGGACCGAGCGAGCTTGTTTCAAGTGCGGTTCTCATGAGCATTTTATTAGAGATTGTCCGGAGAAAGTTAAAGAAGAAAGATTTCAGAGTGCTAGATGAATACCACCGCTAGTAGAGGTAGACCCCGAGAAATCTTGGAGGTGGGACTAGTAGTAAAACTGTGATGAAAGATTTAACAGCAAGATCGAAGCTAGAGCACTGCTAGAGCTTATGCTATACGTGTCGAGAAGATGCATCATCTCCGATGTTATTATTGGTACATTTTCTCTCTATGATACTATTGTTATTGCATTGATTGATCCCGGTCCACTCATTCCTATATTTGCATGAATTTAGTATCCAATAAAAGTTGCTGTTGAATTTATCGAGTTTACGATTAAAGTGTCGAACCCTTAGGCCAATATGTGCTAGTTGACAAGGTTTGCAAGAATTGCCCATTAATGATTCAAGGTCACTGCTTTTCCGGCCAACTTGATGTTGTTACCATTTGGTGAGTTTGACGTTATCTTGGGAATGGACCGTTAACATTGTATGATGCTAAGGTAGATTGTAAACAAAAGACACTAGAGTTGAAATGTGAAAATGGAGAAATTTCGTGGGTTGAAACAGATGAATCAAATAAATTGCCTATGGTGATTTCGCACATGTCCGCATGTAAATACATGAGAAAAGGTGTGAAGCTTATCCGCTTATGTAATGAATATTGAGTTGCCTCAATGAAATTTGAATCGATCGATAGTCTGTGAGTTTCGGATGTATTTCCGAGGAATTGCCCGGTTGCCTCCTCGAGCAGAGATAGATTTTGCCATTGATTTGTTGCCGCACCGCACCGATCTCGATTGCTCCATATAGAATGGCTCAATGAATTAAAAGAATTGAAGGCTCGATTGCAGGAGTTAACAGACAAGGGATTTGTGAGACCGAGTTTCTCTCCCTGGGGGTGCTCTGTATTATTCAGAAGAAGAAGGATGGTTCAATGAGACTTTGCATTGATTACCGCGACTTAATAAGGTGACTATAAAGAACAAGTACCGTTGTCGAGGATTGATGATTTATTCGATCGGTTAAAGGGGCCACAGTGTTTTCAAAGATTGATTTGAGGTCCGTTACTACCCATTGAGAGTTAAGGAGTCGATGTGCGAAAACCGCCTTTAGGACAAGGTATGGACATTATGAGTTTCTTGTGATGCCTTTCGCTTAACAAATGCTCCAGCTATATTTATGGACTTAATGAATCGGATCTTCCTACCATATTTGGATAAGTTTGTAGTAGTGTTTATAGATGACATTTTAATTTATTCTCGAGATGAGTCTGAACATGCCGAACACTTGAGAACTATATTGCAAATCTTGAGAGAAAAGAAACTGCTTGCCAAGTTTAGTAAAAGTGAGTTTCGCTTCGTGAAGTCGGATTTTTGGGGCATATAGTCTCGGTGATGGTATTCGGGTGGATCCAAGCAAGATTTCGTGATCGTTGATTGGAAACCGCCAAGAATGTATCCGAGGTTAGAAGCTTTTAGGCTTAGCCGGTATTATAGACGTTTTGTTGAAGGATTTTCGATGATTGCCTCTCCTATGACTAAGTTGTTGCAAAAGAATGTTAAGTTTGAATGGACTGATAAATGTCAACAAAGTTTTGAAAAATTGAAAGCACGATTGATGAAGCACCAATTTTAGTACAAAGAAAGTCGGAAAGGAGTTCGTAATTTATAGTGATGCATCATTGATGTGCCTTGGATGTGTGTTGATGCAAGAGGGTAAAGTGGTAGCTTATGCTTCGAGACGCTTAAAACCGCATGAGAAGAACTATCCTACACATGATTTGGAACCGGTCATTGTTGTTTTTGCCTTGAAGATTTGGCGACATTATTTGTACGGTGAAAAATGCCGAATTTTTACCGATCACAAAAGTTTGAAGTACTTGATGAATCAAAAGGATCCGAATCATGACAAGCGAAGATGGCTTGAATTATTAAAGGATTATGATCTAGTGATTGATTATCATCCAGAAAAGCAAATGAAGTTCTTGACGCCTTGAGCGTAAAATTTCTTTTTACTTTGAGAGCCATGAACACGGGTTAGCATTGTCCGATGATGGGTCAATCTTAGCGTAAATGAGAGCTAAACCGTTATTTCTCCGATTAATTTGTGATGCTCAAAAGAATGATAGTGAGTTGCGGATCAAGAGAACTCAATGCGAATTAGGTTACGACTCGATTTTCGAGTTGGACCGGATGATTGTTTGATGTTTCGAGACAGGATATGTGTGCCAAAAACGATAAATTGATTCGTAAAATATTACATGAGGCGCACAATGGTCGTTTATCGTTCATCCTGGTAGCACAAAATGTATAATGATTTAAAGAAGTCAGATTGGTGGCGGTATGAAAAGGACATTTCGAATTTGTAACCAAGTGTTTGATCATCAACAAGTAAAAGTTGAACATCAAGTGCCTTCGTGATTACTTCAACCAAGAATGGTGCCCGAGTGGAAATGGGACAAGATTACCATGGATTTTGTAACCGGTTTGCCTTTAACTCCTAAAAAGAAGGATCTTGTTTGGGTAGTGGTTGATAGATTAACAAAGTCAGCCCACTTTATACCAAGACGCATCGATTACTCACTTGATAAATTAGCCGAATTATATGTTGCTGAAATTGTGAAGTTGCACGAGTACCTATGTCTATAATATCGATAGAGATCCAAGATTTACCTCGAGATTTTGGAAAAGTTACAAGAAGCTTTGGGTACAAAATTGAACTTTAGTACCGCATTTCATCCACAAACAGATGGTCAAACAGAAAGAGTAATCCGTACTCAAGATATGCTTAGATGTGTGTTATAGAATTTGGAGGTAGTTGGGAGAAATATCTATCTTTGATTGAGTTTGCCTACAATAACAGCTTATCAATCAAGTATACAAATGGCACCGCATTTAAGCCTTGTATGGTCGTAAGTGTCGACTCCTTTATATTGGACCGAGCTTAGTGAGAAACAGATTCATGGAGTTGATCTAGTTAAAGAAACCAAGAGAAAATAAAAGTAATTCGGATTGCTTAAAAGTCGCTTCAGATCGACAAAAGTCATATGCGATTTAAAAAGAAAAGAGATTGAATTTCGTGGGTGATAAAGTGTTCTTGAAGGTGTCACCATGGAAAAAGATTCGAGATTTAGTCGGAAAGGCAAGTTGAGTCCGCGTTTTATTGGGCCGCATTGAGATTCTTGAGAGAATTGGACCATGGCATATCGGTTATCTTTACCGCAGAGTTAGAAAGAATTCATAACGTGTTTCATGTATCAATGTTGCGACGTTATCGCTCGATCCTTCACATGTGATTTCTCCAACGAAATTGAGATTCGATCGGATATGACCTATGAGGAGGAACCAATAAAGATTTTGGCTCGAGAGGTTAAACAGTTAAGAAATAAAAGTATAGCTTTAGTGAAAGTATTGTGGCACGACATGGGATAGAAGAGGCTACGTGGGAACTTGAGGAAGCTATGAGGAAACAAAGACCCAAACCTTTCTGCAGTAAGATTTTCGGGACGAAAATCTCAAAAGGGGGAGAATTGTGACAACCCTAATTAGGGCCTAATCGGAATAGTGGTTTCGTGACCACAAATCCAAGATAGAAATAATTGTTTTATAATTATTTTGGGGTTTATGATATGATTGCATGATTGTGTGAAAATTTCGTGATGAAATTCTATGCCTAAAGTGCTTAAATTGAAAGTAGGGACTAAATCGAATAAGTTGCAAAATTTGCATCCCGTAAGTTTTAGTATGAAATTGTTTTGGAATATTAATTAGGAGGTCTTAAATAGCAATTTGACCAATTTTAAGTTCATGGACAAAATTAGGACATGGAAGGAATTTTTGAAAGTTTAGTAAGGAGGGCATTTTGGTCATTTGGATATTAAATGAAATAAAATGGGAAAAATAACACAAAATTGGTCATCATCCTCCTTAGTTGCTGCCGAATTCTCCTCTCTCCATAGCTAGGGTTTCTTCAACTTTCAAGCTCCATAGTAAGTGATTCCAAGCCCGCTTTTAATGTTCTTTACGCTTTTGGAATCCTAAGCTCGATTAAGCTTATGCTAGTAATAATTTAACCTAGGGTTCACATTTGGAAAAATACCCATAGGTGAAATTTGTGTATTTTGATGTTTTATGATAGAATATGAGGTTTTAAATTATGTTAAATAACTTGTGCTACTCGGTTTTAAGTGAAAACGAGTAAAACCAAGATAATCAGTAAAAATACCTATTGTTCATAACTATATGATAGAGTGAGAATTTGATGTTGTTGTAGAAGAGAAAATGTTCAGCATATCATAAAATATAAGAATAAGGGCTGAAATTAAATTTCGAGCCTAGGGGCAAAATTGTAATTTTGAAAAGTTAGGGGCAAAATGTAATTTTTCCATGATGTGATTTTTGGATTGAAATAAATAGTATGAGTATTAAATGAGCTAAATGTGTTATTATAGATCAAGAAAGACGCGGAATTGATCTCTAATCTGGGAAGGAAAAAGTTTTGGACTAAATTGCAAAATTTCCACATTTTGCACCAAGGTAAGTTTGTATGTAAATATTACAATAATTTCATGTACATTCTTATATTTCAGCCTATTATATAAATATACTAGCTGATGTTAAAATATAAATCGACTATTGGAAGAATGAAAATAAATATAGAGAGATCCGGTTGAACATTCTGGAGAGATCGAATGAAATAGAGGAGCGTAGCTAGGTCACATGTATGATGCTGAGTGCACATCATGTGTACAAGAAAGCTACGAGACACCTGTAGTAGCTAGGTCACATGTGTGATACGAGATGTATCCCATGTAGACAAGAGAGCTACGTGAAAGATAAATGTAGCTAGGTCGCATGCGTGATTCCAAGTGAAGGACACCATGTAGACAAGAGAGCTACGTGAAAGATAAATGTAGCTAGGTCGCATGCGTGATTCCAAGTGAAGGACACCATGTAGACAAGAGAGCTACGAGACAAATCGGTTGGGTCGCATGAGTGGTACTAAGTGTTCACCATGTGTACAAGAGAGCCGAACTAAACGAAGTATGATGGTGGAGCGTGTAGTGAAACCATTAAATATCGAGGATTGATCCGAATTGTTCAACGGGATGGTTTTGTGGTGATATTGTGGTTTGGACCTACACTTATGGTGAATGAAATGTGGTGAAAATGATTTGTGGTATATACATATATAAGATAAAATGAGGTTAGCATAAAGAATGTGTGAAAGAGTGAAATTAGCATTAAAACTGTTTTTAGATGGTAGCAGTGACGTGATTTTGAAAAATCACCAAAATAGAAAGAATATAATTAGAGGTTGAATGAGATGTGAAATTAAAGTTTAATGAGTCTACTTTCATATAAAAGAAACAGAGCAAGCAAAGGAGTTCTATATTTTGAGATATTTACAATTGTATGTGACTTGCTCAGGATGAATACGTGATCCCCTGTTCCAACTTTGAAAAATCATTAAAAATTGTACAAGGAAAATTAAGAAATATAGTTTACATGCCTAAATTCCTTATTGAGACTAGTTTTAAATGAAACAGACCTCAGGGTTGTTTGAATTGTGTACTGAGAGATATTCAATTCGTAGTGAACAGAGGTCAGATCAGTCGAGCTGTGTAACAGGGGAAACTTTAACTAATAAACTGTACTAATCGGCTGAACCAAAATTATAGAAAAAATTAGCAAAAAGCTTTATGAGTCTAGATTCAGGAAATTTTACGGATTTGAATTTCGAGTTTTGTAACCCGAGTTATGATTTATTTAGTGAATATGATGCAGTAGAGACAGCTAAATCAAAGTGGAATGAATAGTGAAGTTAAAGTAGATAAACTTGAATTGTTGTGTAAACATGTTAGATTCTTTAATTAGTATTTACATACTTACTTACTAAGCTATAAGCTTACTTTGTTTCTCTCTTTTGTCTTATAGTGTTCTTCGCTTGCTCAGAGTTAAGGATCGTGAAGATCTATCCGCACTATCATACTTTAGGGTATTTGAACTAAACGTTTTGAATTATGGCATGTATAGTAGGCTTAATTATTTTGTTACGTGTCATATTTGTCTAGGTTAAAATATTAGTTACAAGAGACTCGACCAGATACTTTGTACAAGCCATTAAAGTGGGCTAATATTGTTCAAGACATATGTTATACGATGCACTATCAAATTGGATGACATATTTACATCTCGATTATGTTTAATGGTATGTGTTATGTTCGTAATACCTTATATCTGCTTAAAAGAGCAGTAACGGGTAAGGGGTGTTACAATTTCGTTGGTGTTTATTTATTCATTTATGTTATAGGGAATTAAGGCAATGTGGTAGACTTTTAGTTGGTTTTTTCCTTGATGTTTTGGTTGCTTATATGGCTTATTTGTTCTGAGTATTTATGGATAATGCTCTTGTTATATTGTTTGCTTGCTCAGACATTTTTAAGATGCTTTGAACTATTAATATGGACGTTTTGATGTTCTTTTGGATAATGTATTGGTTGCATGCTATATTGGTACAAGTTAGGATGATCTAAATGCTTAAATATGTTGTATTTTGTCATTTGAAGTAAAGGTATCAATATTCAAGCTTTAAAAATGATACCTCCATGATTTATAAAAGTGCAGGAAGTTACTAACATAATTTTGTATGAATACCACAACTGAGTATCCATACTCGGGGTATAATAATCGATACTTTATGGAAGGTACCGATAATTTTTTAGGTTTTAATTTTAAGAGAGAAACAAAATGTTGTTTTTGTATCAATTTTCCAAGCAATATCGGTAACTTTTGAGAGAAATATCAATACATTTGATTCAGTATCGATACCTACGTGATTTGCTTCGAAATATTGCTATGTTGTTCTAATGCATGTTTAATTCTCATTTTAAGTTTGCTTGATGAATGTTTAGCATGTTTTAATGATGGTTGGGATATATATGACTTATAATTATTCAAAAGCTAAAATTGAATGTGTGTACTTAACAACGAAACCAATTTTGTTGCATGCGATGTGTGACAATGATGTCACATCCTAATATTCAAGCTCGACGACCAGATCGGGTATAGGGTGTTATATTTGGTAGTATCAACACCAAGGTTTGCTAACACTCAGACCTAGTTGATTGTTGTATTGACTGGGGTTGCCGAAACCCAAGTGTTTAAGTTACTTTGACTTCTTAAATTATTTGAAAATATATCTGTTTGAATTGCATGTGGGGTAGGAATGGGAACATATTGCCTTAATCCTAAATTTTCTTGCAGGAATGTAACTTGGATCATTTCTTGACACTCACACCTTTTTTTTGTTTCTTTTTGTGTTAGATTATTAGATTCCATATGCCTCATAGATCTGTTAATGTCAGAGCTGTTGCTCAAGAGGATGGTACATACTCTGCACCTCATTTGTCACCACATAGAGAGAATGTACCTAATGCGGGTGTAGGCCCTTTGATGGAAGCTATGATTGGAGTGTTTCAACAGATTACTGGTGTTAATCCTACTCCTACACCTACCAATCTAGCACCTGTTAACCGAGGGATGTCTTTTGAACATCTGCGGATGTTGGATGGTAAGGAATTTTCTAGGGTAAAAGGGTCGATTCAACTGTAGCTGAGTACTGGTTGGAAGGAGTTGAAAGGATCCTCGAGCAAATGTCCTGTTCTAATAAGGGGAAGTTGGGTTGTACTGTGTTCCTACTCGACGGTGAGGCTTATCATTAGTGGAATACTGTTAAGAGAGGTACTACTACTGATCGTTTGACTTGGGGTTACTTTCTTGAGATCTTTAAGTGGAAGTTTATGGGTGAGCAGTACATGGAGGCTCGTAAACGTGAGTTTTTGGATTTGGCTCAAGGTGATTTGTTAGTGGCTGACTATGAGACAAAGTTTGTGTAACTTAGTCAGTACGCTCCTAATATGGTTCTTTTTTAGAAGGACTATTGTAAGAGGTTCTGTTTTGGGCTTAATTGTGATATTTAGGTTTACTTGGTGGCCTAAAATGCTGAGATGTTTGATGAGTTGGTTGGAAAAGCCAAAGCAATTGGGGAGACTTTGGCTGAACTACCCTATTCTGTGGTTATTGAATCTGGTAAAAGAACTTCTGATGGTGCATTTGGTCGACTACCTAAGAGGGGGCATGACAGTCATAATTCTGGTAGGGGTGCGAGACATAGGTCTCAACAGAGTCAGTCTAGGTAGCAGAGTTGTAACACCCCAAACCTGCCCTGGACATTATGGCCAGATCCAGCGTGTCATATTGAAGTGTTTTATCGAAAACCTTGTTTTCATTGAAAACCCTTCTTTAAAATGAAAACCTTAATTACTTTGTAAAATCTCTTTTCAGTTACGGATGTTTTATTTAAAATAGATGACCTATAAAAACATGTCATTTAAAAATTGAGTTGCAAGAACGTAATATTTAAAAACAGTTATGGTTTAGGAAAACCATGTTCAACTTCTAATAAATGTAAAGCATAAAAAAATAATCCTAATTTGAAATAATAACTAGGGGAACGGCTTTATTACAATCTGGACTGAAATAACTTAAAATACTAGAAACTATATGCTTAAGAACACAAGCCCAAGTCGTCATGCTAGCTGGCCACCTCGGAGCCCCTCCAACCGTTGAACCACCTATTGAGGATCACCTGAGAAAAATAAAAGAGGGGGTGAGTTTACAAAAACTCAGTGTGTACAACCCTGATCAATCGTAGAGCATGCATCACATCAATTTGGGCCTAGGCCCACTACAATAATGGTGGCACTTGGGCCTTAGCCCATGGTAGCTTCAGTTGGTCCTGAGCCCATGTCTCAATCAGAATTAGTTTACACAATGCAAAAATACCAATCCAACCCTGCACTCCATATCCCATCCAACCCTACACTCCTGTGGCGATCTAATCGACCGACCCATCCCTACACTCCTGATATAGCCCAGTTGCGGAACTACCTAACGTTCAGCAAAGCTGCTAATCATATATTGGGCTTAAAAATCCATCAGTGGATCAACGGTCGTCAAGCAACCATGCGATCCTCGTATACTTCCTCCGTTCCATAATTCCCAACCCATATGCAACCTAAACAGAATATCATATGAATGCAGCAGGTATACATGTAACATCCATAAATCTTACATTCCACACATAGGGGTGTTTTAGTTATTTCTTCCCTTAGGGGAATTTTCGGTAATTTCTCTTTATTATGGGTTTACTACTTACCTTGGCCCATTAACAAGTCCTCATTGCCTAAAGTGAACAGATACTATGCACCAGGTAGGATTCTAGAGAAGAGGAGGTGAGTCATCTAGACTGCTTAAGTACCAAGCTCTATCTAAATCCATTCTTAAACATGCATATACCCATTGCCACATCTCAACCTTATGACTCGTCCTCGGTCGCAATTAATTAATTAATTAAGTTTTATGTATGTTTAAGCAATTATCATATACTAGGCCCAAAACCCCATACAAAGCCCAGACAAGTCTACATACATGTGTGATAGCCCAAAATTGACCCTAGTCGGGAAGTGGTTTCAGGACCGCTAAACCGAGTCACCGAAATGTTTGAACGTAATATTTATTGTCTAGAATATGTATTTATGAATGTGTGAAAATTTCAAGCTTCGATTTAGTCGATTGCATGTGATTTCAGTTATTAGGACTTGTGTGACACTTTTGAAATGTGATAGGCTAATCTATAAGGACCTAATAGTGCATGTAATCAAAAGGGGGGGACTTGCATGTCAAATTTCCCCCCTAATAGCTAGTGGCCGGCCATGACAAAGGATTATGGGCAAAAACATGTCATAAAACATGTTAGGACAATGGTGTATGTGAGAAAAAAATAAAATAATGAGCATGGGAATTGAATAATGAAAGGGAAAAAAAAAAAAAAGAGAGAATGGTGAGTGTTTCCCCCCTCCCCCATTGCCGTGAGTTGAAGAAAAGAGAGAAAAAAAAATTGTTGTTCATCTTTTTTTTCATTTCTTTGAGCTGAAAATTCTAAGGAAGAAGGAAGGGGTTTTTGCTTCATGCTTGGTTTGGAAGAGGATTAGGAGGAGGTTTGGCCATACTTGTATTAAGATTAAGGTATGTTTGATGTTGTGCCATGAGATTCATGCATGTTTTTGGTTGCTAACTTGATGTTCTTATTAGCCCATGGTTCAAATCTTTGCTATGTCATGGGGATGATATTCGGCCAAGGTAGATGTTGTGTTAATGCCATTGCATGCTAAATATGAAGCTTGATAATGATACATGTGATGGTGGATTGAGGACTCTTGGATTTTCTTTTAGCATTTTTGAGTGAGACATTAAGTTCTTTGTTTAACCATGACCAAAATCGAAACGGTATGGTGTTGTGGTGTATTCGGCCATGGTATATCCATAAGTATGATTTATGCATATTGCATGGTAGGTAAGATTTGAGCTTTGGATATATGTTTATATTTGGATATAAGCAACTTTGAGATTCGGCTCTAGCATATATATATATATATGTTTGCACATGATGTATTGGTATGACATATATACTATCTCAAGGTATATATTTGCATATGGTGATGTTTCGGTTATGAAATAAATGATTGATGCGTATTGAGTTACAATATGGAATGCGTTAGTTAGTAAAATGTATGCTGTTTTTGTGTGGTATTAAGTGTATAATTGGCCTCAACATGGACATGCATATTCGGCCACATGAGGGAGATTGGTGTGCATGCATTCGGTTAGAGGCAAGCATATTGATGCCTATTCTTGGCTTGGAAAATTCGGCTAAGGAGAGTACTAACTAATGTGTTGAGTTTGATTCATGATTTCGTACATATGTGACTTTAATGTCTAATGAAAAAATGTGGGCTAAGTACCTTGAATTCTCTTCGATGCTCAAATGATTAAATCAATTTATTTGTTAAATTAAGCTCAAGAGCAAAGGGAGCTAAATCCGATAAAGGGAAGGAAAAGTGGTCGAATAGCCATCGGAATCATTCGACAACATCCGAGGTAAGTTCTTGAGTAATAGAGCTTAAATTATGATTTGATTAGATCATGTCTCAAGTAAATCAAATCATGCTCTTTGTGTGTGGATATTGAACTGAAATGTGCAAGAGTGATAAGTGTATTGTATTTGAGTTTTGCTAATGGAAATGAAATACGAATGGGTCATGATTTAGTGTTAAATGTGCATGTTTATTCGAATGGTGTCCGGCTAAGTCCCAAGGCTTTTGTGCTAAGTGACTAAATCCGGGTCAACTCCAAGGCATTTGTGCGAGTTACCAAAACCGGTTAAGTCCCAAGGCATTCGTGCGAGTTATTAAATCCGGGCTAATTCGAAGGCAATTGTGCGAATCACTATAACCGGCTATGTCTCAAGACAATCGAGCGAGTCGCTATATCCGGTTAAATTCAAGGTACGTGATTCGGGAATGAGCAATCTTGCTGTAAAATTTCAGTTAATACCCTTGCAAAAATTCCAGCAATGAGGTATGTTCGTATGTGCATTGGAATAGTTGAATTCCTTGAATAATATTCGCCGGTTTAGTAATGAGCTTCCGGTATTTGGCTAAGATGATCCCTTATGTATGAACATAGGGGTTGGAATGTAAAGTAGAAATGATTTGAAAGTATGTATATACGGAATTATCCGCTTAGTTATATGAATGCTATACCTCTGTTGTGCTTAAATTCTTCGCTCAAACTTACTAAGCATAAATTGCTTACTCCGTTTCTTTGTTTCTTTGTTTTATAGATTTTGGCTCGTCACCATCGGACTGGATTTTTGAAGTCAAGTCTCCCACACTATCAAGGCCCTTTTGGTACAAATTTTGGTTGAGCTTTGAAATGGCATGTATAGGACTACCCTTTGTTGCTTTTCAAGTACTTTTGTGATGTATGTGTGTACGGCCATGCGAAAATGGCTCGTAAAAGTGGAGTATGGCATTAGACCATTTGTGTTTATGTATATATGTATGGTTTCATGATGTGACTACGGACTGAATGGAAGTGTTGGGCAAATGATCAGCCATTGGAATGGCTAAATATGATTATATGTGGACCTATGTATGACAAAACTCTAGTTGGTCCATGGAAACCACGAAATAGGTAAAGTTTACCTTGAAAACAGATGCTGACAGCAGCAGTGGTGTGGATTTGAAAAATCACTAAAATTTGTAGGAATGGAATTAAATAGTGAATTAATTATTTAAATAAAACTTGATGAATCTACTTTCATATGGAAGAAACGAAACGGTCATATGAGTTATATGTTAAGAGATATTAAAGTTCTCGTGAAACAGGGCCAGAACGGTTTCTGGATTCCCTGTTCCGACTTTGGAAATTCATTTTAAATTAACCAGAGATAATTATGAGTCATTCCATATATTTATAGATTCCTCTTTGAGTCTAGTTTCTATAGAAACAAACTTCATCAGTATTGAAGCCCTGTACAGAGAGATATTCAAGTTGTAACGTGCGAAGGTCAGTGTAGTCGACCCCTGTAACATGGGAGACTTTAACTAATAAACTGTACTAATTGGCCAGACCAAAAATTCTAGAAAAAATTTTGTAGATGGAAATATGAGTCTAATTTCAGGGAAAAATTACGAAACTGATTTTCGAGCTTTGAAACTCAAGATATGATTTTTAAGGCGACAGTGATTCAGTAACCAGCTTGTCTGGAAAATTTTAAATGGACTATGAAAATGATTAAGTCAAGTTGTGTGCACCTTGTGTTCGACTCCAGTAACGGACTCGAGTACAGGGTGTTACAATTTTATTGGTATCAGAGCTACGGTTTAGTCGATTCTAGGACTACCGTAATGCGTTTGGGTCTAGCTATACATGCCATTTTATGTGATTATTTGATAGTGTGGTGATTTCTGACGTTTGAAATTGTGTTTATTTATAGTAATGGATCCTGATCCCAACCGAGCGATAGCTGATGATGTAGAGAGTGTGGCGCCTGCTCCCACACAAGGGACAGCGCCGGCGGACTCTCAACCTATTGCTAGCAATCCGAATGATGAGGCTAGGCAAGCTTTTTATAGCGTGATGAATGATTGGTTCAACCAATACATTCGAACTAATACTACTGCTCCACAACCTCCATTCCCAACAAACACAACCCCCGACCTACAATGCCTCCCAGAATCGACCAAATAAGGTCGAATAAGCCCCAGCTGATGTAATCCGAAAACATGGGGCTACTGAATTTAAAGCTACGGATAGTGACAATGCCGAGCAAGCTGAGTTTTGGTTGGACAACACTATCTGGGTACTCGATGAGCTATCTTGTACACCCGATGAATGCCTAAAGTGTACTATCTCCTTGCTACGCGATTTCGCTTACTATTGGTGGAGTACTCGACTTCACAGTGCCCGAGAACAAGTAACTTGGGAGTTTTTCCAAACCGAGTTTGGAAAAAGTATATCATCGTAGATTTGTTGTTCAAAATGGAAGGAATTTCTTGAGCTTAAGCAAGGTTCTATGTCGCCATCGATTACGAGCGAAAATTTGTTAGACTTAGTAGATACGCCGGAATGTATTTCGTCCGAGGCTATCATGTGTAAACGCTTCGAGGATGGGCTGAATGAAGATATAAAAATGTTCGTTGGCATTCTTGAAATACGAGAGTTCGTAGTACTTGTCGAGCGAGCTTGTAAAGTCAAGAGCTTAGAAAAGAAAAACAAAAAGTTGATATGGGAACCTGGAGAGTTTCATAAAAGATCCTCGGGAAAGTCTCTTCAACAGGCATCGAAGAAATTTCGTGATGATGTGGGCCGGTCTAGAGGCACTTCGGGCCTTTTTAGACGAGATGGTGATCGACCCCTGTGGGTACACGAGGCGCTTGGCCGCCAAAGTGTTGGGAATGAACGTCGAGACGTAAGCGAGTGTCGACATTGTGGCAAATGGCATTCGAAGTTGTAGATTCCGTGACCGCTCTGTTACAAGTGCGGATCAATTGACCACTTCATTAAAGATTGCCCGAGGTTGTCCGAACAGAATGTAGATCGAGTGGGAAATCGGGCGCTACCAACGCCGAGGTAGACCATCTAGAAATACGGCAACGCTAGTGGTGGTCGAGAGGATCTAGAGATGCTACGACCAGATCCGAGGCTCGCGCTCTGCTAGGGCTTATGCAATATGCACGCGAGGATGCTTCCTCGCCGATGTTATTATCGGTACTTTCACTCTCTTTGATACTAATGTGATTGCTTTGATTGACCCGGTTCTACTCATTCTTATATATGCGAAATGTTAGCATCCAAGAAGACTTTACCTATTGAGTCTCATCGAGTTCGTAATTCGGTGTCAAATCCTTGGGTCGTTACGCGCTTGTCGACAAAGTGTGTAAGAAATGCCCCTAGTAATTCGAGGTTCTGCTTTTCCGGCGGACTTGATGTTGTTGCCGCTTGACTAATTTGATGTTATACTCGGTTTAGATTGGTTGACCGCACGACGCGGTTGTTCATTGCAAAAGCAAGACTATTGATTTGAGGTGCGCAAATAACGAGATGATCGGAGTTGAGTCTACGGACTTAAAGGGTTGCCACCGTAATATCATCAATGTTGGCCCGTAAATATGTTAGAAAGGGTGCGAAGCATACCTTGCGTATGTACTTGATGATAAGGAGTTAGAAATAAAACCGAATCTATGCCGGTGGTTTGTGAATACCGAATGTTTTTCCCAAGAATTACCGGTTTGCCACTGTTCGGGAGATAGAGTTTGGTATTGAGCTTGTACAGGACTACGCCGATTTCGATAGCTCGTGATCGTATGGCACCAACCGAGTTAAAAGAGTTGAAAGCTCGATTGCAAGAGTTGACGGATAGAGGTTTCGCCGACCAAGTTTCTCACCTTGGGTGCACCAAGATTGTTTGTGAGAAAGAAGGACGGAACCATGAGGTTGTGTATTGACTATCGTCACTTAATAAAGTGACAATAAAGAACAAATATCCGCTATCACAGATCGATGATTTGTTCGATCAACTGAAGGAGCCTCGGTGTTCTCAAAAATAGATTTGAGATCGGGCTATTATCGATGCATAATTCGAGATTCGGACATACCCAAAACCGCCTTGTAAGCGAGATATGGTCACTACGAGTTCTTAGTGATGCCGCTTTGGGCTCACTAATGCCCCGCAGATTTATGGATTTGATGAATCGGATCTTCGCACCATATTTGGATCGGTTCGTAGTTGTGTTCATTGACGACATCTTGGTCTATTCAAGAGATAAGACCGAACATGCGAGCACCGAGATTAGTGTTGCAAATTTTACGGGATAAGCGGTTATATGCTAAGTTCAAGAAGTGTGAGTTCTAGTTAAGAGAAGTTAGCTTCTTGGGTCATGTGGTATCAGACGGGTATTCGAGTCTAATTCGAGCAAAATATCACCATACTTAACTAGAAGCCTCCGAGAAAAATTATCGAGGTTCGGAGCTTTTTGGGACTTGTCGGTTACTACCGACGGTTTGTAAAAGGATTCTCGATGATAGCCACACCCATGACGAAATTGCTTCAGAAAGATGTCAAGTTTGAATGGACGGAAAAGTGTCAGAAAAGTTTCGATCAATTGAAAACTCATTTGACGGAAGCTCCAGTATTAGTGCAGCCCGAATCTGGAAAAGAGTTTGTCATCTATAGTGACGCCTCCCTACTTGGGTTAGGTTGCATATTGATGCAAGAAGGTCGAGTTGTGGCCTATGCGTCGAGACAATTAAAGCCACATGAGAAAAATTATCCAACCCATGATCTCGAATTGGCTGCCATCGTATTCGCCTTAAAGATATGGCGACATTACTTATTTGGTGAGAAGTGCAATGTGTATTCGGATCACAAAAGTCTCAAATATTTGATGACTCAAAGAGACTTAAATCTGCGACAAAGACGTTGGCTCGAGTTGTTAAAAGATTATGAGCTTGTCATTGATTATCACCCGAAAGGCTAATGTGGTTGCGGACGCCTTAAGCCGGAAATCACCGCTTGCTTTTGAGCGATGAATGTACACTTGTCTATTCTTCCCAACAATGTGTTAGTAGCCAATTAAAGGCCAAACCATTGTTGACTCATCAAATTCGTGAAGCTCGTAAAGTTGACGATGAGTTGGTTGCAAAACGGTTGAGTGTGTTCAACAAGGAATCGGAGTTTCAAATTGATGATGACGATTGTTTGAGGTTCAGAAGTCGTCTGTGTGTTCCAAGGAATTCGGAACTCATTTCGATGATTCTGAACGAAGCCCACTATAGCCGAATGTCAATTCACCCGGGGAGTACGAAGATGTACAACGATTTGAAACGTCAGTTTTGGTGGCATGGTATGAAACGAGACATCTCCGACTTGGTTTCGAGATGTTTAATATGTCAACAAGTGAAAGCGAAACATCAAGTGCCTTCAGGGTTACTTCAGCCGATCACGATACCCGAGTGGAAATGGGATCGAGTCACAACGGACTTTGTGTCCGGACTGCCATTGTCAGCAAGTAAGAAGGATGCGATTTGGGTTGTTGTTGATAGACTGACTAAGTCGGCTCACTTTATCCCCGTGCGTACGGATTTTTCATTGGATAAACTCACCGAATTGTACGCTTCTCGATTGTGAGATTACACGGGGTACCTATTTCTATTGTATCGGATAGAGATCCGAGATTCACCTCGCGATTTTGGAAGAAATTGCAAGAAGCCTTGGGCACCAAGTTCCATTTAGCACCGCTTTTCACCCCCAAACCGATGGTCAATCCGGCGGATAATTCAGATACTTGAGGATATGTTGAGATGTTGCATCCTCGAGTTCGATGGTTCATGGAATGGTATTTACCTTTGATTGAATTCGCTACAACAATAGTTTTCAATCAAGTATTAAGATGGCACCTTACGAGGCTTTGTACGGGCGTAAATGCCGTACACCATTGTTTTGGACCGAGCTCGGTGAAAGTAAAATTTTCGAGTGGACTTGATTAAAGATTTGAACAAAAGTAAAAGTAATCCGTGAAAGTCTAAAGACAGCCGCAGATCGTCAGAAATCGTACGCGGATTTGAAACGAAAAGACATTGAGTATCAGGTGGGAGATAAAGTGTTTCTTAAAGTTTCGCCTTGGAAAAAGATACTCAAATTTGGCCGCAAAGGCAAATTGAGTCCGAGGTTCATTGGGCCATATGAAGTCTCCGAACAAGTCGGTCCAGTTGCATATCGATTGATTTTGCCTCCTGAACTTGAGAAGATTCACAACGTCTTTCATGTTTCGATGCTTCGACGCTATAGATCTGATCCATCGCACGTAATTAGTCCATTAGAGGTTGAAACAAAAGGGTTCCGCTAGTGAAAGTGTTATGGCTCAAACACGGGATAGAAGAAGCTACTTGGGAACCTGAGAACTCTATGAAAGAGCGATACCCAAACCTATTTACCGGTAAGATTTTCGGGGACGAAAATTTCTTAAGTGGGGGAGAGTTGTGACAGCCCAAAATTGACCCTAGTCGGGAAGTGGTTTTAGGACCGCTAAACCGAGTCACTGAAATGTTTGAACGTAATATTTATTGTCTAGAATATGTATTTATGAATGTGTGAAAATTTCAAGCTTCGATTTAGTCGATTGCATGTGAATTCAATTATTAGGACTTGTGTGACACTTTTGAAATGTGATAGGCTAATCTATAAGGACCTAATAGTGCATGTAATCAAAAGGGGGGGACTTGCATGTCAGATTTCCCCCCCTAATAGCTAGTGGCCAGCCATGACAAAGGATTAAGGGCAAAAACATGTCATAAAACATGTTGGGACAATGGTGTATGTAAGAAAAAAATAAAACAATGAGCATGGGAATTGAATAATGAAAGGGAAAAAAAAGAGAATGGTGAGTGTTTCCCCCATTGCCTTGAGTTGAAGAAAAGAGAGAAAAAAATTGTTGTTCATCTTTTTTTTCATTTCTTTGAGCTGAAAATTCTAAGGAAGAAGGAAGGGGTTTTTGCTTCATGCTTGGTTTGGAAGAGGATTAGGAGGAGGTTTAGCCATACTTGTATTAAGATTAAGGTATGTTTGATGTTGTGCCATGAGATTCATGCATGTTTTGGTTGCTAACTTGATGTTCTTATTAGCCCATGGTTCAAATCTTTGCTATGTCATGGGGATGATATTCGCCAAGGTAGATGTTGTGTTAATGCCATTGCATGCTAAATATGAAGCTTGATAATGATACATGTGATGGTGGATTGAGGACTCTTGGATTTTCTTTTAGCATTTTGAGTGAGACATTAAGTTCTTTGTTTAACCATGACCAAAATCGAAACGGTATGGTGTTGTGGTGTATTCGCCATGGTATATCCATAAGTATGATTTATGCATATTGCATGGTAGGTAAGATTTGAGCTTTGGATATATGTTTATATTTGGATATAAGCAACTTTGAGATTCGGCTCTAGCATATATATATATATATGTTTGCACATGATGTATTGGTATGACATATATACTATCTCAAGGTATATATTTGCATATGGTGATGTTTGGTTATGAAATAAATGATTGATGCGTATTGAGTTACAATATGGAATGCGTTAGTTAGTAAAATGTATGCTGTTTTGTGTGGTATTAGTGTATAATTGGCCTCAACATGGACATGCATATTCGCCACATGAGGGGATTGGTGTGCATGCATTCGGTTAGAGGCAAGCATATTGATGCCTATTCTTGGCTTGGAAAATTCGCTAAGGAGAGTACTAACTAATGTGTTGAGTTTGATTCATGATTTCGTACATATGTGACTTTAATGTCTAATGAAAAAATGTGGGCTAAGTACCTTGAATTCCTCTTTCGATGCTCAAATGATTAAATCAATTTATTTGTTAAATTAAGCTCAAGAGCAAAGGGAGCTAAATCCGATAAAGGGAAGGAAAAAGTGGTCGAATAGCCATCGGAATCATTCGACAACATCCGAGGTAAGTTCTTGAGTAATAGAGCTTAAATTATGATTTGATTAGATCATGTCTCAAGTAAATCAAATCATGCTCTTTGTGTGTGGATATTGAACTGAAATGTGCAAGAGTGATAAGTGTATTGTATTTGAGTTTTGCTAATGGAAATGAAATACTGAATGGGTCATGATTTAGTGTTAAATGTGCATGTTTATTCGAATGGTGTCGGGCTAAGTCCCAAGGCTTTTGTTCTAAGTGACTAAATCCGGTCAACTCTCAAGGCATTTGTGCGAAGTTACCAAAATCGGGTTAAGTCCCGAAGGCATTCGTGCGAAGTTATTAAATCCGGCTAATTTCGAAGGCAATTGTGCGAATCACTATAACGGGCTATGTCCCAAGACAATCGAGCGAGTCGCTATATCCGGTTAAATTCGGGTTACGTGATTCGGGAATGAGCAATCTTGCTGTAAAATTTCAGTTAATACGCTTGCAAAAATTCCAGCAATGAGGTATGTTCGTAT
Source organism: Gossypium arboreum (assembly GCF_025698485.1). Taxonomy (NCBI): domain Eukaryota; kingdom Viridiplantae; phylum Streptophyta; class Magnoliopsida; order Malvales; family Malvaceae; genus Gossypium; species Gossypium arboreum. Next base: position 48,268,696 of record NC_069072.1, on the reverse strand, counting down.
GTGCATTGGAATAATTGAATTCCTTCAATAATATTCGCCGGTTTAGTAATGAGCTTCCAGTATTTGGCTAAGATGATCCCTTATGTATGAACATAGGGGTTGGAATGTAAAGTAGAAATGATTTGAAAGTATGTATATACGGAATTATCCGCTTAGTTATATGAATGCTATACTGTTGTGCTTAAATTCTTCGCTCAAACTTACTAAGCATAAATTGCTTACTCCGTTTCTTTGTTTCTTTGTTTTATAGATTTTTGGCTCGTCACCATATCGGACTCGGGATTTTTGAAGTCAAGTCTCCCACACTATCAAGGCCCTTTTGGTACAAATTTTAGTTGAGCTTTGAAATGGCATGTATAGGACTACCCTTTGTTGCTTTTCAAGTACTTTTGTGATGTATGTGTGTACGGCCATGCTAAAATGGCTCGTAAAAGTGGAGTATGGCATTAGACCATTTGTGTTTATGTATATATGTATGGTTTCATGATGTGACTACGGACTGAATGGAAGTGTTGGGCAAATGATCAGCCATTGGAATGGCTAAATATGATTATATGTGGACCTATGTATGACAAAACTCTAGTTGGTCCATGGAAACCACGAAATAGGTAAAGTTTACCTTGAAAACAGATGCTGACAGCAGCAGTGGTGTGGATTTGAAAAATCACTAAAATTTGTAGGAATGGAATTAAATAGTGAATAAATTATTTAAATGAACCATGATGAATCTACTTTCATATGAAAGAAACGAAACGGTCATATGAGTTATATGTTAAGAGATATTAAATTTCTCGTGAAACAGGGCCAGAACCGTCTCTGGATTCCCTGTTCCGACTTTGGAAATTTATTTTAAATTAACCAGAGATAATTATGAGTCATTTCATATATTTATAGATTCCTATTTGAGTGTAGTTTCTATAGAAACAAACGGCATCAGTATTGAAGCCCTGTACAGAGAGATATTCAAGTTGTAACACGCGAAGGTCAGTGTAGTCGACCCCTGTAACATGGGAGACTTTAACTAATAAACTGTACTAATTGGCCCGACCAAAAATTCTAGAAAAAATTTTGTAGATGGAAATATGAGTCTAATTTCAGGGAAAAATTACAAAACTGATTTTCAAGCTTTGAAACTCAAGATATGATTTTTAAGGAGACAGTGATGCAGTAACCAGCTTGTCTGGAAAATTTTAAATGGACTGTGAAAATGATTAAGTCAAGTTGTGTGCATCTTGTGCTCGACTCCGGTAACGGACTCGGGTACGGGGTGTTACAACATGCATATGGCCCACAGGCCCAATCTCTCTCATATGTCCCATTAGGCCCAAATCACATTCATATGGCCCATTGGCCCAATCACATTCATAGTCATGCAATCGTATGACTTTTCATCACTTAATATCAAATTGCCAATTTTGGCTATTATGGGCCCTATAGCCCATCAGGCCCATTTAGCCTATTCTGGCCCGGTTGGCCAATACACGGGCCAAGTCCATGGAATCACCCATGGGGACTTTGATAACCTATCAGTTTCCCCCTTACGAGTGTTCGCGCACTCGCAAGACTATTGTAGCCAAACTTCTGGCTTTTCAGCATTTTGGGATTTGTTGATCTACTATGTGTGTGCTGTGTATGTACACACCTGGTACTAAACGTGCTGCGATCTCCTTAGCCATGAACCTACAAACGATGTCACTCAATGATTAATCACACACTTATCAAATACAATCACTAAAAATAAAAAATCTAACATTTGCCTTACCTTAAACGACAAGCCTTAACAGCCCTTCCTTAATCACTAATCCCGAGTAAATTTTAAATCTGCATCAATCTTAATCATTAAGAACTAAAAAACAAGTGACTCGTAATCATCTTAAGTCACTCTTAAATCATCCATAATCATTCAGCCAACCTTAACCAATAAAACAGGAATACTTACCCAAAACTCCAAAAAGCCTATGAAGCAATTCGACAGAGATCTAAAATCTGAGATTTGATACTAATCCCCTACCAAAACTGATTTAAAAAGAGTGAGGGAGAGAAGAAATCGGTACTAGGAAAACTGATTGAAAGAGCACAGCACTTACACAACAATCGGCCGAAGTAGAGGGAGTAGTGGCGGCACAGAGGGTCTTCAAGAAAAGCATTTCGGCTTTTGAGATTTGTATGGTGAAAGGGGTTATTCAGCACAAATAAGAAGAAAAGAAGAAGGAATCGGCTAAAACCAAAGGTGAATCAAAAGAGAATTTAAGAAAAGAAAGAATGGAAAATCAGCAAGCAAGGAACAAGGAATTCGGCTTCTGAGCACTTAGAGAGAAAAGTGTTTCGGCAACACAAAAAAAAGAGGAATTTGGCTAAAGGAAGAGAAGTAATTTCGACATTACCCTAGAATCCCCAAAATCAGCACCTATCTATACTATAGCCAAATTTCCTATCCCCAACTTCCCAATTCGGCTCTACCTCTCTACACCCCTCATCTCCTACTTTTTCTCCCTGATAACTCCTTAATCCCTTCCTTACATTTCTTCTCTGATCACTTCCTTCAGAGTTCACATCCAAAGCCACTACTTGCCATTTATTGAGCAAAAATAAATCCTTGTTTTGAGCAAGGAGGGATTCAAACCCCAAACCTCCTTGCCATGCATGTGACGCTACTTTCCACTCTAACACAAGGCTCCTTGTGTTCAATTCCTCCTTCATTTATTTAAAACCCAAACTACTTACCATTAAGGTTCTTTTAATTATTAAACTATAATTTCCTTCACCGCAAAGTTCGAACTCAAACCTTAACCAAGGCCTATTATCACATAAATAACACTTGACTAGGAATATTAAGCACACCTTTTATCAAAACTGGAAAAAAAAAGTTTGGGATTTTTGGGGCGTTACAAGAGTAGTGTAGTGGTAAGTACTGGTGGTTTGATGGGTAGTTTTGGATGACCAATTTTTGTACACTATGGGTGTAGACATCATGGTGAGTGCCATAAGATGACAGATGGTTGTTTTAAGTGTGGTTCGAAGGAACATTTTCTGAGGGATTGTCAAAATAGAGTAGAGGTTTCACAGACTCAGAGTTCAACACCTTCTTCTATGCTTGCTAAAGGTCCTGGTCACGCTAAAGGTAATGCAAGAACGGTTGCGTAGTGAATTATTACTCATATATTGCTACACCAATTGAGTCTAGAGGTCCTGTAACACCCCAAACTTGGCCCGGACATTATGGCCGAATTCGGCGTGTCATATTGAAGTGTTTTAGTGAAAACCGTGTTTTCATTGAAAATCCTTCTTAAAATAAAAGAAAGTTTTAAAAATAAACTCCTTTCAATCACTTGTTTGAAACATAAGATTTGATGAAAACATGTCACTTAAAAATTTAGTTGCGGAAACATAGAAAAGACATACTATAGTTTAAGGAACCATGTTCAACTTCTTATAATTACATCACATAGAAATAATAATCCAAATAATAATAAAATGGAAGCTTATTACAATCTAATTTAAATAGTACTTAATAACATAGAAACTTATATGCCTTTTTAAAAAAACAAGTCCAAATTATCTTGCTAGCTGGCCACCCAAAGTCCCTCCAAACATCGAACCTTCTACTAAGCAACACCTGAAAGTAAAATAAAAGAGGGGGTGAGTTTTTGCAAACTCAGTATGTACATCCCTCGACGAAAAGCAAGCATTCAAAAATCATTACACATCAAACATGCAATGCAATCCCATCCCAATAATCCATCCATTACACACGTGCTCCGCCCCCCATCACACCATGTGGGGATATAAATATCGACCCACCCAACCAACACATCAATGGTAGCCCGGTTGCGGAACTACCTTCATTTACTTATTAGGCTTTAAAAGCCGTTGGTGGATCTACGATTGTCAAGCAACCATGTGATCCTCATATACTTCCTCCGTTCCATAATTCCCAACCCATATGCAACCTAAGCAAAATATCATATGTATGCATTTCAAATCCATAAAACTTACATTTAACACCTAGGGGTATTTTGGTCATTTTCACCCTTAGGAACATTTCGGTAATTTTCCCTTTATTACGGTTTTCACTTACCTTGGCCCATTAACAAATCCTGTGAGCTAATATGAATGAATACTATGCACCAGGTAGGATTCCAGAGAAGAAGAGGTGAGTCATTAAGAATGCTTAAGTACCAAGCTCTCCCTAGATCCAATCCTAGACATGCATATACCCGTTGCCACACCTTAACCCTATGACTTGTCCACGGTCGCAATATATTAATAAAGTTTTATGTAGTTATCATATACTAGGCCCAAAACCCCTACATACATGCATATGGCCCACTTGGTCCATCTCATTCATATGGCCCATCAGGCCCAATTCATATTCATATGGCCTATTAGGCCCAAATCACCTTTATATGCCCCGTTAGGCCCAAATCACCTTATATTCATGCTCACACACAAATCTTCTATCACATAGCATCAATTAACATTTTTTTCCTATTATTGGCCCAATAGCCCATCGGGCCCATCAAGCCTATTCTGGCCCGATTGGCTAGATCACAACCCAAGTCCGTGGAATCGCCCATGGGCCTCAGATAACCTATCAGTTTCCTTCTCAGGAGTGTTCACGCACTCGCAAGACTACCGCAGCCAAACTTTTAGGTTTTCGACATTTCAGCTTTTCGGCTTTTTGGCTTTTCCCGATCTACTTGTGTGTGCAGTGTATGTACACACCTGGTAAGCAAGCGTGCTGCGATTCCCTTAGCCACCAACCTACAAACGATATCACGCTTCAATTAATCATATGCTTAATACATATTTTACCCAACAACCGAAACCTCACCTTAACCTTACCTTTAACACCAACCCCTAATAGCTTTTCCTTGATCACGTACTCCCTAGATCTGCATTAATCTTACTCGTTAAAACCAAATACTAGGGGACTAGCATTCAACATAATTCGCCCCCTTTTCTCACTTAAGATCATTCGGCCAACCTTATCCAATAAGAGAGGAATACTTACCAAAATCGCAAAACACCTTAGGAGCAATTCGATAGAGAGCTACAATCTGAGATCCGATACTAATTCCCTACCAGAGTGGATTAGAAAGAATGAGGGAGGAAAGTACTCGGACTAACAATACTAACTGAAAAAGAGATAAGGTACTTACACCAAAAGAGTAATTGACCAAAGGGAGATTTGACTTTTTGGCTTTCAAACTAATAAGGTGAATAAGGTTTATTTAGCACAAATTAAAGAAGAAGGGCAGAAGAAGGAATCGACTAACCCAAAGGGTAAATCAAAAGAGATCTGAGAAGAGAAAGAATGGCAAAAGAATCAGCTAGCAAAGATGGAAAGGCCAATCGGCAGTAAAAAAAATGAAGAATTTGGCATTAGCCTAGGATCCCAAACTCAGCACATATTTATAGCCTCTAGCCAAATTGCCTGACCCTCAATTCCCAATTCAGCTCCATCACTTCGTCCTTCTCATCTCTTCGTTTTTCTCCCTGATAACTCCCCAATCTATCTCCTAAATTTTCTCTTCTGAACACTCCCTTTAGAGTCCATCTTCACGCCACTTCCAACCTTCTAGAAGGCCAAAATTAAACTCCTAAAAATACTAAGCTAGGATTCGAACCTCGGATCACCTTGCTAGCCACTAACGCCACCTCCTTACACCCTAAGTGGCGTCACTTAGCCACTCCTCCACAAGGCTTTTTGATGCCATTTTCCCCTATCTTTATTTAAAAGCCCAACTACTCCCAACCCTGATTCTTTTAATAATTAAATTAAAATTCCTCCACCACAAAACTCGAACCCAAAACTTCTCCAACAAACCTTGACACTTCAAATTCCTTAAACTCTTAAAGCCAACAAGTCAATTGTCATTTTCTTGCACACTTAAAAATTTTATGAAACCCAAAGCCCAATTCATCTAGGCCCAAAATTCAAGGCATTACAAGTCCAACTTGGTTTTATGTTGTTAGAGAGCCAGAGGATCAGGATCCGGCTAATGTCATCACAGGTACTTCCACTTTGCAGCCTACTCCTTTAATTTCTTTAGTTGATTCTGGTTCTATACATTCTTATATCTTAAATGAATTGAATTGTAAGTTAGGTATTCCTGTAAAGACTATTGATTTGGGTATGATTGTTATTAGTCCCTTTGTTGATAGTGTGGAAGTGAATAAAATTTATTATAGATGTCCCCTTATGATTCAAGGGCACATTTTCTCTATTGATCATATGGAATTTTCATTCTACGGTTTTATGTGATTCTTGGTATGGACTGGTTTAGTAAGCATAAGGCTAAGGTAAATTTTGAGATGAAACGAATTACTTTGAGGAATAATAATGGGTTGGAAATTGTTGTTATTGGTGAAAGACCGGGATTTATGTCCAATATGGTTTCAGTTATAAAAGTTGAGAAGATGATGGGAAAAATTTGTGAACCTTACTTAGCTTATATGATAAATTCAGTTAGTAAGGATTTGAGAGTTCAGGATATTCTCACGTTAAGGATTCTCCTAACGTGTTTCCTGAAAATTTTCCTAGTTTACTGCCAAAATGTGAAGTTGAATTTGGTATTTATCTTTATCCTAGTACTGCACCTGTGTCTATTGCGACCTATAGCATGAGACCAAAAGAGCTCAAGGAGTTAAAGATTCAATTTCAAGAGTTGCTAAATAGAGGGTTCATTCGATCGAGTGTATCTCCGTAGGGTGCACCAATTTTGTTTGCGAAGAAGGATGGTACGATGAGGATACGTATTGACTATAGGCAGTTGAATAAGTTTGCTATAAAGGATAAGTATCATTTACCTTGAATTGATGACCTGTTTGATCAGTTTTGAGGTGCAATAGTGTTTTGAAGATTGATCTGATCTTTGGGTATTATCAGTTGAAGGTGGAGGAGTCTGACATCTTGAAAACTGTTATTAGAACTTGGTATGGGCATTATGAGTTTCTCGTCATGCCTTTCGATTTAATTAATGCCCCTAATACGTTAATGGATTTAATGAACTGAGTATTCCACTTATGCTTGGATCAATTCATGGTTGTTTCATATACGACATTTTGGTGTATTCTCGTTCTAAGGAGAATCAAGATGCACATCTAAGAGTTATTTTGTAGATTTTGCGAGATAATCAGTTGTATGCAAAGTTAAGTAAGTGTAAATTTTGGCTTAGGGAAGTAGCATTTTTGGGTCATATTGTGTTAGCAAAAGGGATTCGAGTGTATCCAAAGAAGATTGAGGCGATCTTAGAGTGGAAGCTGCCTAGGAGTGCTATTAAAGTTCAAAGTTTCTTGGGTTTGGCTGGCTATTATCGTAGGTTCCTTGAAGTGTTTTCCCTTATTGTTACACCTTTAAGAAAGATGTGGTGTTTGAATGGACTGATGAAAGGTAGAAAAGTTTTGAATAGCTTAATGCAATTTTAATTGAGGCATTAGTGTTGAAACTAGAGCCTAGAAAAGATTTTTTGGTTTACAGTGACGCTTGTCTCAGTTGTGTGCTAATACAAAAGGACAAGGTGTTGCTTACTCTTTGAGGTAGTTGAAGACGCTTGAACGCAATTATCCTACACATGATTTTGAATTAGTTGTTGTGGTATTCACGCTTGGGATTTGATGACATTACTTGTATAAAGAGAAGTGTGTTATTTATATAGATAATAAGAGCCGTAAGTACCTCCTCACCCAAAAAGAGTTGAATTTAAGGCAGAGGTGTTGGATTGAGGTTTTGAAGGATTATGAGTGTGTGATACAGTATCACCGTGGCAAGGAAAATGTTGTTGCTAATGCTTTGAGTAGAAAATAAATGGTAGAGTTGAAAGCTATGTTTGCGCGTTTAAGTTTAGCTAGTGATGGTGGTTTGTTAACTGAACTTCAAGTGAGGCTGACTCTATCACAATAGATTAAGGAAAAACAGTCATTAGATGGAAAGTTGTTAAGACGATTCAACAAAATTGAGCAAGGAGTTAGGGAGATTTTGACGTTGACAGTGATTTTCGAATGTGTGCCACATGATATGGATTTGAGGCAAGAAATCTTACTGAGGCGCACAGTAGCCCTTACACTATGCATCCTGGTAGTGGTAAAATGCATCATGATCTTCAAGAGATTTATTGCTAGCCTAGTTTGAAGTGTGATGTTACAGATTTTGTGACTCGATGTTTGGTTTCTCAAAAGGTAAAGGCATAACATCTGTTACCTTCAAGTTTGTTGCAATCGATTTCAATTCCTAAATGGAAGAGGGAAAAGATCACTATGTACTTTGTTTTTAGTTTATCTTTGACTCTGAAAAAGACAGATTCAATGTGGGTAATAGTTGATCGATTCTCAAAAAACATTTGTTTCCTTCAAGTTTGTTGCAACCGATTCCAATTCATGAATGGAAGTGGGAAAGGAGCACTATGGACTTTGTTTCAGGTTTTCCCTCTGTAACACCCCGAACTCATGGCCGTTACCGGAAATCGAACACGAGGTGTTACCGGCTTACTTCATTTATTTCCCCCTATTTTTTTTTTGTTCCAGGCAAGCTGGCTACTGTATCATGGTCACTTTAAAAATCATATTTTGAGTTATGAAACTCGAAATCCAATTCTGTAAATTTTCCCCGAAACTAGACTCATATATCTACATGGGGGAATTTTTTTAGAATTTTTTTCTTAGGCCAATTAGTACAGTTTATTTGTTAAAGTCTCCCCTGTTTCAAGGTTCGACTACACTGACCTCTGTACCTTATGATTTAAATATCTCCCTGTACAGGGCTTCAATGCCTATGCTGTTTGCCTCTAATGAAACTAGACTTGATAATGAATTTGTACATATAAGGCATGACCTCTAATTATCTCGATAAAATTTACGGTGAATTTTCTAAATCAAAACAGGGGATCCAAAAATCGCTCTGGCCCTGTTTCACAAGAATTTAATTAACTCCTAACATACAACTCATATTGTCATTTCGTTTCTTCCATATGAAAACAGACTCATCAAGCTTCGATTTCATAATTTATTCATTATTTAATTCCATTTCTACTATTTTTAGTGATTTTTCAATCTCACATCACTGCTGCTGTCAACATCTATTACTAAAACAAACTATGCCTATTTCATGATTTTTCCTTGATCTAACTAATAATTCATCATACATGTCACAATTTATAACCATGACTAGCCATGCCAAAGGCTAATCATCACCGAGCATCTCCCCACTACACTATTACCAAATCATGAATTTAACACCGAAAATAATCAGCCATGACATATGGCATAATAATCGAGTAGGCCTCAACCAATACTCAACCAAAACCGAATTACCAAGACTTGTGTCCAAACATCATAGAACCAATTCCAACCGAACATTTATGCCATTTTCGCATGGCTAAAAGTTTACATACGAAATTTCAACAAAACATAATAGCCTATACATGTCGAAATGTTCTCCTAGACCAACTAAGAAGAAAATACCAAAAGGTGCTAGCCGGTGTGATGACTTCGATGACGGTCCCGAATACACAAAAAGTCGAGTCCAAGAAAACTAAAATAGGTGACAAGCAAACACCGAATGAGTATATAACTCAGTAAGTCATAAGCATTACACTACCATCCATTAATAAAATTTTCACAAGAGGAAAAAACGAAATGAGGCTAAGTACTCCATCCATACCGAACTATGCCATAGTTTCTTAGACCTTACGATTCAATCTCATTCCAAGTCCTACATTGACATTTCATACGCTATTTAATAGAATAATTGAGGCATTTCCATACATCATTTTATTTTCGTTACAATCATACAACTAAGCGAACTTTCACCTATTCCACGATGAACCTTATGTACGTGACTTCAATTATAATCATCACATAGGTTCAAAACTTACCACGCTCAACTCCAAATATAAACATAGCACCTATTAGCCATGAACTCAAGGTACTTACCCTTTCCGCTGTCCGGAATCGACTCGGTAAGGTCGCACCCTTAATATAAATAATTGATAGAAAATATATATATAGTGGGTTCGCACACATAGTGCTTAATAATCAACCACGCACACTTAGTGCCATGTACTTTAAACTCGCACACTTAGTGCCATGCATTTCAAGCCCGCACACTTAGTGCCGATCTCACAACCGTGAACACTTATTGCCCGCACACTTAGTGCCGAAAACCAGCCACTCTATACTCTTCACTTCCTTTTTACATTCGACAATTTCATCTCTACATACATATACATTTGTATACATTTCATCTCATTAAACACAATTGCATAGGTATTACGATCATTTAAATCAATACCAACTATATGCTTAATGACTTACCTTGTGTTGGGTAAAATAATTCCAAGTCGGCTACTCGATGACCTTCGATTTCCCCTTGTTGGACGCCTCTCCTTTAGGATCTTGAGCTTAAACAAATAAATTAACTAATTCAACCGCTTTGCTACATATATTGGTATTCACATTTTAATGATTTTATGACATACGGAACATCATGGTAAAATTTTTATCTTGCTACCTTATGTTCTTAGCTATTCGGCTAATAACCTTATGCAATTACCATACTTTCAATAATCCAATCACACATGCATATGTATACTTGGACATTCGGCAATCACCTTTGCTAGTTTTTCCCATTTTTTTGTCGGTTATATATACATAGTCCTAAGGTAATATCACGAATGGGCTTACATATATATGTATATATAGCCGAATATGCAATGCTTAAACTCAACATCACATAAGCTCCTAAGTGATGGCCGAATATGTATATCTATATATATATATATATATCAACTATACTATTACTTTTAATTCATCTAATCACAAAATTTCATCTCATGAACACTTGACCCATTTCTCACAAAAATGAAACAACAACTAAAATGAACATCCTATTTTTTACCCCATATGGCCGATTGCTTCATTTGTTACCCAACTAAAAATTCAACAATTTCAACCTCATTACAACCTCTACCTATCCAATATAACATGAACACAATCCTCCACCCCTAAATTAGATTCGGCAATCACTTAACCCATTTTAACCTCAAAATCCTAAGTCTAATCTATAGGATGAGTAGAATTTGAACTAACCATCTCAAACATGCATAGATTTTCAAGAATCATTCAATACATACCTCATTCTAGCCATCTTCCAAGCCAAAATCAAATAACCAAATCTCCCTTCCTTCTCCTCACTCACGGCAATAGCCAAAGAAAAAAAAAAGATGAACACTCCTCTTCCCTCCTTATTTTATTCATCTTTTCCTTTTAATTCCTTTCTTTAATTTATTTTAATTTACTTACCAATATTAAATAATAAACAACATAAACTTGGAGGAATGGAACCATGCTTGGCCGGCCACTTAACATGAATTGGGCACTTTGACATGCAAACCCAAACTTTCCTATTTTAATACTATTTGGTCCTTACTTATTTACCTATCATAATTTTCTAAGTCTCTCAACTAGATCCTTTCAAGCAAAATTCACATTCCTAAGATAAAATTAAAACATCAAATTTTTATACAAGTACTATCACACATATAAGATATGCAATTAAAATTTTAACTAAATTTTATGACTCGGTTTTGTGGTCCCGAAACCACATTCGACTAGGGTCAAATTAGGGTGTCACAACTCTCCCTACATAAGGAATTTTCGCCCCGAAAATCTTACCAATGAAAAATTTAGGATATCGATCCTTCATAGAGTCCTCAAGTTCCCAAGTGGCTTCTTCAATTCGTGTTTATGCCACAACACCTTCACTAATGGGATTTTCTTATTTCGCAACTCTTTTACTTGTGCATCAAAATGCAAACAGCTCTTCTTCATAACTCAAGTTAGGTGAATCTCGATCTTAGATGGAGTGATTACGCATGACGGTCGGACCTATATTGTCGAAGCATCGAGACATGGAAAACGTTGTGAATCTTTTCAAGCTCGGGGTAAAATTAACCGGTATGCGATCGCCCAACTCGTTCGGATACTTCATATGGACCGATGAACCTCGGACTCAATTTGCCCTTACGACCAAATCTAAGCACCTTCTTCCGTGGTGAAACTTTGAGAAATACCTTGTCCCCAACCCGATATTCAATGTCTTTTCTCTTTAAATCCACATACGACTTTTGACGATCCGGCGACTTTCAAACTTTCACGAATTACTCGAACTTTCTACTCAAAGATCCTTAATCAAATCAACCTCAAGATTTTACTTTCACTAAGTTCAGTCCAAAATAATGGGTACGGCATTTACGACCGTATAAAGCCTCGTAAGGTGCCATCTTAATGCTTGATTGAAAACTATTGTTGTGCGAATTCAATCAAAGGCAAATATCTTTCCCATGAACCACAAAACTCTAAGACGCAACATCTCAACATATCCTCGAGTATCCGAATTATTCGCTCAGATTGGCCATCGATCTGGGGATGAAATGCGGTGCTAAAATGCATCTTAGTACCCAATGCTTCTTGTAACTTCTTCCAAAATCGCGATGTAAATCTTGGGTCTCTATCCGACACGATAGAAATAGGTACCCCATGCAATCGAACAATTTGGGAGATGTATAATTCGCCAATTTATCGAGCGAAAAATCAAGACGGACAGGATAAAATGAGCGACTTGGTCAATCTATCAACAATAACCTGCATCGAGTCTTTCTTACTCGAGTCAAAGGTAACCCAGATACAAAGTCCATTGTCACTCGATCCCATTTCTATTCGGGTATCATGATTGGTCAAGTAATCCCGATGGCACTTGATGTTCCGCTTTTACTTGTTGACATATCAAACACCTTGAAACAAATTCGAAATGTCTCGTTTCATACCCGCCACCAAAATTGACGTTTCGAGATCGTTGTACATTTTAGTACTACCGGTGGATCGACATTCGACTACTGATGAGCCTCATTCAAAATTATCGAAATAAGTTCAATTTCTTGGAACACATAATCGACTCTTGAACGTCAAGCAATCATTGTTGTCAATCCAAACTCGATTCCTTATTCGAGGCACATTCACTCGTTTAGCGACCAATTCAGCGTCGACTTTTCGGGATTCAAGTATTTGATGAATCAATAATGGTTTGGCCTTTAATTCAACTACTAGCACCTCATCGGCGAAACGGATAGGTGAGCATCCATCGCTCTCAAAGTAAACAATTGCTTTACGACTCAAAGCATCGGCCACCACGTTAGCCTTCCCCGGGTGATAATCAATGACAAGTTCATAGTCTTTCAACAACTCAAGCCAACGTCTTTGTCGCAGATTTAGATCTCTTTGAGTCATCAAATATTTAAAACTCTTGTGGTCCGAATAAATTTGACACCTCTCTCCAAACAAGTAATGTCGCCATATTTTCAAGGCGAACACTATGGCTCATGGGTCGGATAGTTTCTCTCATGTGGCTTTAATTGTCTCGACGCGTAAGCCACAACTCGACCTTCTTGCATCAACACACAACCTAGCCCAAGCAAGGATGCATCATCAGAATAACAAACTCCTTGCCGGACTCTACTGTATTTAGCACCGGGGCCTCGGCTAAAAGCAGGTTTTTAGTCGATCGAAACTTTCCCGACGGTGTTCTAACCATTCGAACTCAACATCTTTCTGAAGTAGTTTTGTCAATGATGCAGCTATCATCGAAAAGCCCTTTACAAAACGTCGGTAGTATCCGCAAGTCCCAAAAGCTCCTAACTTCAAGAATATTCCTTGAGGTTTCCAATCGAGTATGGCCGAAATTTCGTTCGGATCCACCACGACACGATGCGGACACCACGTGCCCCAAAAGCTAACCTCTCTCAACCAAAATTCACATTTCTTGAATTTTATGATACTCGCTTGTCTCGTAAAATTTGTAATACTAATCTCAAATGCTCGGCATGTTCAGCTTCACCTTGTGAATAAACTGAAATATCATCAATAAACACAACCACAAACTGATCCAAGTATGGTCTGAATACTCGATTCATTAAATCCATAAATATTGCAGGGGCATTAGTGAGCCCAAACGGCATCACTAAGAATTCGTAGTGACCGTACCTCGTTCTAAAAGCAGTTTTGGGTATGTCCGAGTCTCGGACCCTCAACTGATAATAACCAGATCTCTAATCTATCTTTGAAAACACTGAGGCTCCCTTCAATTGATCAAACAAATCATCAATACGTGGCAACGGATATTTATTCTTTATTGTCACTTTATTCAATTGACGATAGTCGATGCACAATCTCATGGTTCCATCCTTCTTTTTCACAAACAGTACTGGTGCGCCTCATGGTGAAAAACTCGGTCGAGCGAAACCTCTATCCGTCAATTCTTGCAATTGAACTTTCAATTCCTTTAATTCCGTTAATGCCATACGATACGGGCTATTGAGATTGGCGTGGTACCGTGTACAATTTCGATGCGAATTCCACCTCTCGAACCGGTGGCAACCCCGTAACTCTTCTGAAAAACATCCGAATACTCACGGACTAATCGGTGCTCGATTCAATTTTCCTTTCCGTCTCTTTGCTATCAAATACATATGCAAGGTATGTTTCACACCCCTTTTTCACATATCTCTGAGCGGTCATTGAAGATATTATCACTGGCACCCCCTTTAAATCAGTAGACTCAACTTGGACTACTTCATTGTTTGTACTCCTCAAATCAATGGTTTTCCTTTTACAATTCACCACTGCATCATGTACGGTCAACCAATCCATACCCAGAATAACATCAAATTCGTCAAACGGTAAAAGCATCAAATCAGCCGAAAAACAGGATTCTCAGATTATTAGAGGGCATCTCTTACACACTTTATCAACAAGTACGTATTGACCCAAAGGGTTTCACACTTGAATTACGAACTCAGTAGACTCGACAGATAGAGTCTTACTGGATGCTAAGGTTTCACATACGTATGAATGAGTAGAGCCAGGGTCAATCAATGCAATCACACTAGTATCAAAGAGAGTGAAAGTACCAGTGATAACATCAAAGGAAGATGCCTCCTCTCGTGCGCGAATGGCATATGCTCTAGTAGGAGTACGGGTCTCGGTTCGAACAGCCGTATCAGAGGCCCCTCTCTGACTACCACCCCTACCTCCTGAAATTCTCGGTGGTCTACCTCTAGTTGTCATTCCACTAGGTCTTGCACCTTGCATCCTATTCTTCTCATCAAGCTCCGTGCAATCTCTAATGAAGTGGTCCTTCGAACCACATCCGTAACAGGCCCTGTTAGTAGAATTACCCCAACATTCACCTATGTGTCGTCTTCCACATTGGGGGCATTCAGGTTTCTCTTGGCGATTATTGCCCACACTAGCTACCGAAGTAGCTCGGGAGTCCGTCGATGGTCGTGCTCTAATGGAAGTTCCCACGGTCATCCTCGATTTATTAGTGTCCTCCCTGAACTTCTTTACAGCCGAGAACGGAGCTTTACCCATCGATCTTTTACGATAGTCTCTAGCTTCAAATTCAGCCTTCTTCTTCTCCTTTCCAAGTTCTTCCGCCTTGCAGGCTCGTTCAACTAGTGTTACGAATTCTTTTATCTCCAAAATACCCACTAGTAGCTTTAAATCTTCATTCAATCCTTCTTCAAATCTCTTGCACATAGCAACCTCATCACCACACACTCCGGGCATACCGATCGAGTCTTACGAACTCATGTTCAGATTCAGACATCTTGTCATACGGCCTTGCTTGAGTTCCAAGAATTCCTTACGCTTTTGATCGATGAACCGTTGACTAATATATTTCTTTCGAAATTTCGCTTGGAAGAAATCCCAAGTAACTCACTCGTTTGGGACTATGGAAATCAAGGTCCTCCACCAATAGTAGGCTGAGTCTCGCAACAAGGATATAGCACACTTTAGACATTCATCAGGTGTGCATGACAGTTCATCGAACACCCGAATGGTGTTATCAAGCCAGAACTCGGCCCTTTCGGCATCATCAAGAACTATGGCCTTGAACTCCTCGGCTCCGCTTCCTAATCAAGTCTATGGTGGTTTACTCACCTCACAGGATCGAGAATCGATGGCATTACGGGCTCTTGGGGTGGATTATTCAAATTCAGGAATGGTTGGACAGCCGGAATGGTTCGGGCATATTGCGCGACCCACTCATTCATCATGGTGAAGAAGGCTTATTTTGCCCCCTCATCTTAATTATTTGCAGATGACTGAGGTTCAACAGGCGGTGTCAATTGCGTAGGAGCAGCCGCTAAACTTTCAACGTCATCCGCTAAGGGTCTCTCTACCCCGGGTTCCATTTGCTAATCAAAACAAAAATTTTAACCGTCAGAAGTCATGACATTATTAAGCACTAACATTAAGGCATGTATAGCAAGACTCATACGCGCTATGGTAGTCCTAGAACCAACTAAACCTGGCTCAGATACCAATAAAAATGTAACACCCCGAACTCATGGCCGTTACCAGAAATCGAACACGAGGTGTTACCGGCTTACTTCATTTATTTCCCCCTATTTTTTTTGTTCCAGGCAAGCTGGCTACTGTATCGTGGTCGCTTTAAAAATCATATTTTGAGTTCTGAAACTCCAAATCCAATTCTATAAATTTTCCCCGAAACTAGACTCATATATCTATATGGGGGAATTTTTTTAGAATTTTTTTGTTCGACCAATTAGTACAGTTTATTTGTTAAAGTCTCCCCTGTTTCAAGGTTTGACTACACTGACCTCTATACCTTACGATTTAAATATCTCCCTGTACAGGGCTTCAATGCCTATGCTGTTTGTCTCTAATGAAACTAGACTTGATAATGAATTTGTACATCTAAGGCACAACCTCTAATTATCTCGATAATATTTACGGTGAATTTTCTAAATCAAAACAGGGGATCCAGAAATTACTCTGGCCCTGTTTCACAAGAATTTAATTAACTCCTAACATACAGCTCATATGGTCGTTTCGTTTCTTCCATATGAAAATAGACTCATCAAGCTTCGATTTCATAATTTATTCATTATTTAATTCCATTTCTACTATTTTTAGTGATTTTTCAATCTCACATCACTGCTGCTGTCAGCATCTGTTACTAAAACAAACTATGCCTATTTCATGATTTTTCCTTGATCTAACTAATAATTCATCATACATGTCATAATTTATAACCATGACTAGCCATGCCAAAGGCTAATCATCACCGAGCATCTCCCCACTACACTATTACCAAATCATGAATTTAACACCGAAAATAATAAGCCATGACATATGGCGTAATAATCGAGTAGGTCTCAACCAATACTCAACCAAAACCGAATTACCAAGACTTGTGTCCAAACATCATAGAACCAATTCCAACCGAACATTTATGCCATTTTCGCATGACTAAAAGTTTACATACCAAATTTCAACAAAACATAATAGCCTATACATGCCGAAATGTTCTCCTAGACCAACTTAGAAGAAAATACCAAAAGTTGCTAGCCGGTGTGATAACTTCGATGACGGTCCCGAATACACAAAAAGTCGAGTCCAAGAAAACTAAAATAGGTGACAAGCAAACACCGAATGAGTATATAACTCAGTAAGTCATAAGCATTACACTACCATCCATTAAAAAAATTTTCACAAGAGGAAACAACGAATTGAGGCTAAGTACTCCATCCATACCGAACTATGCCATAGTTTCTTAGACCTTACGATTCAATCTCATTCCAAGTCCTACATTGACATTTCATACGCTATTCAATAGAATAATTGAGGCATTTCCATACATCATTTTATTTTCGTTACAATCATACAACTAAGCGAACTTTCACCTATTCCACGATGAACCTTATGTACGTGACTTCAATTATAATCATCACATAGGTTCAAAACCTACCACGCTCAACTCCAAATATAAACATAGCACCTATTAGCCATGAACTCAAGGTACTTACCCTTTCCGCTGTCCGAAATCGACTTAGTAGGGTCGCACCCTTAATATAAATAATTGATGGAAAATATATATATATAGTGGGTTTGCACACATAGTGCTTAATAATCAACCACGCACACTTAGTGCCATGTACTTTAAACTCGCACACTTAGTGCCATGCATTTCAAGCCCGCACACTTAGTGCCAATCTCACAACCGTGAACACTTATTGCCCGCACACTTAGTGCCGAAAACCAGCCACTCTATACGCTTCACTTCCTTTTTACATTCGACAATTTTATCTCTACATACATATACATTTGTATACATTTCATCTCATTAAACACAATTGCATAGGTATTACGATCATTTAAATCAATACCAACTATATGCTTAATGACTTACCTTGTGTTGGGTAAAATAATTCCAAGTCGGCTACTCGATGACCTTCGATTTCCCTTGTTGGACGCTCTCCTTTAGGATCTTGAGCTTAAACAAATAAATTAACTCATTCAACCGCTTTGCTACATATATTGGTATTCACATTTTAATGATTTTATGACATACGGAACGGCATGGTAAAATTTTTATCTTGCTACCTTATGTTCTTAGCTATTCGCTAATAACCTTATGCAATTACCATACTTTCAATAATCCAATCACACATGCATATGTATACTTGGACATTCGGCAATCACCTTTGCTAGTTTTTCCCATTTTTTGTCGGTTATATATACATAGTCCTAAGGTAATATCACGAATGGGCTTACATATATATGTATATATAACCGAATATGCAAAGCTTAAACTCAACATCACATAAGCTCCTAAGTGATGGCCGAATATGTATATCTATATATATATATATATATATCAACTATACTATTACTTTTAATTCATCTAATCACAAAATTTCATCTCATGAACACTTGACCCATTTCTCACAAAAATGAAACAACAACTAAAATGAACATCCCATTTTTTACCCTATATGGCCGATTGCTTCATTTGTTACCCAACTAACAATTCAACAATTTCAACCTCATTACAACCTCTACCTATCCAATATAACATGAACACAATCCTCCACCCCTAAATTAGATTCGGCAATCACTTAACCCATTTTAACCTCAAAATCCTAAGTCTAATCTATAGGATGAGTAGAATTTGAACTAACCATCTCAAACATGCATATTTTCAAGAATCATTCAATACATACCTCATTCTAGCCATCTTCCAAGCCAAAATCAAATAACCAAATCTCCCTTCCTTCTCCTCATTCACGGCAATAGCCAAAGAAAAAAAAAAGATGAACACTCCCTCTTCCCTCCTTATTTTATTCATCTTTTCCTTTTTAATTCCTTTCTTTAATTTATTTTAATTTACTTACCAATATTAAATAATAAACAACATAAACTTGGAGGAATGGAACCATGCTTGGCCGGCCACTTAACATGAATTGGGCACTTTGACATGCAAACCCAAACTTTCCTATTTCAATACTATTTGGTCCTTACTTATTTACCTATCATAATTTTCTAAGTCTCTCAACTAGATCCTTTCAAGCAAAATTCACATTCCTAAGATAAAATTAAAACATCAAATTTTTATACAAGTACTATCACACATATAAGATATGCAATTAAAATTTTAACTAAATTTTATGACTCAATTTTGTGGTCCCGAAACCACATTCCGACTAGGGTCAAATTAGGGCTGTCACACCCTCGACTCCGACAAAGGCAGATTTAGTGTGGGTAATAGTTGATCAATTCACAAAGAGTACATATATCATGGCAGTGTGTACTAATTATTCTTTGTAGAAGTTGGCTGAGTTGTACATCGTTGAAAATTTTCATCTTCATGGGGTTCCAGTTTTTATTATTTCTTATAGAGATTCGCGCTTTACTTTGAGCTTTTTGAAGATTTTGCCAAAGGCTTTAGGGTCAAAGCTTAGTTTTATTACGACTTATCATCCTCAAACAGATGGTCAGTCTGAGAAGGTAATTTAAGTTTTAGAGGATATGTTACGAAACTATGGGATTGAGTTTGGTGGTAGTTTGGAGCGATATTTGTCATTAGCAAAGTTTGCCTACAAAATTAATTTTCAAGCAAGTATCCGTATGGCACAGTTTGAGGCATTTTATGGAAGGAACTGTAGAACTCCTTTGTGTCAGACAGAATTAGATGAAAGGCAAGTTGTTGGACCGGATTTAGTTCGTGAGATCGAAGCAATGGTAAAGTTGATTTGTGATCGTTTGAAAGCCACGTCTGATAGGAAAAAATCTTCTATTGATATGAAACATCGAGATATCAAGTTTCGAGTTGGCGATAAGGTGTTCATGAAGGTTTCACTTAGAAGAAGGTTTTTAGGTTTGGTAGGAAGGGTAAATTAACTCAAGGGTATGTTGGACCATATGAAGTTGTTGATAAGATTGGTTCGATAGCTTATTAACTCAAGTTGCCACCAAAGCTTGAGTGAATTCATGATGTCTTCCATGTGTCTATGTTACGGAAGTATCGTTCAGATTTGTCACATGTTGTGCCAGTGGAGGAGATTGAAGTTCGAACTGATCTCACCTATGAAGAAGAACTGGTTGAGATTTTAGCCCGTAAGGAGAAGGTTTTGAGAAATAAGTGAGTTGTATTGGTTAAAAGGTTTTTTGACGTAACCACAAGATAGAATAGGCTAATTGAGAAGCTGAAGATGTGATGAGACAACAATATCTTTATTTTTTTTATCTCAGGTAAATTTCAAGGACGAAATTTTTTTTAGAGGGGGAGAGTTATCACACCCCAAAATTAGGCCTAGGAGTTTTGGGGGTTATTTTATAAATTTTAGCTCTAGTAATCTCGAAAATCTCATAGTATGGTAAACCAAAAATGTTTTTATCTACGGCTTTTTGAAAATTAAATCAATTTTTGAAAATGGGTTTTAAAGACCTTTAATTTTGAAAAGATGACTGATTTGTAAAAGGGTCTAAATTATGAGTGTTTATATTGCAGTTAAACCAAAACATTAAAAATACCCTATTTTCCCCCTTTATCTTCACAAACTCACGATAGTTTTCTCTATCTACTTGTTTCTGCCATCCCTCATTCACCTAATCTCCAATCACTCAATTTTAATTCCCAAACTTTATCATTTTGATTTCTATCATCACCCAAGCCATAAATCTCCATAGAATTTCAAGAAAACACCTAAGAGCACCATAGATTTCTCCATTCTTGAACTTTTGGATTTTCGATCAAACGTTTGATTCTTCATCAACAAGGTAACTATTCAATTCCTTATTAGTTTTTCATGTTATTTGATCCTTTAAACTGAGTTTTTAGCCATTAAATCATATGTTTTAAATAAAAGCTAAAAATTGGATCATTAATGGTGGATTTTGAGATTTTGGGTAAAAACGTGGTTTCAAATTGTTTTTTTGATTATTTTTTATGAGATTAAAAGGTTTCTAAACATACTTTTAAGTTTGGTTAAATATTTCTAAGGTTTTAAGGAATTTTCATGGAAATTGCCATAAACATGTGGAAAATTTTGATACCATGAATTGGGTAGTTTTGCGTAGATTAAAGGTTGTTAATCAATCATTGGTGAATAATTAGATGAATGGAATTTCTTTTAGGCAAAACTATTAAGTATAGACTGAGATATGTGAATCTCAAGTTTGCTATGTCGAAGGTTTCAGTTACATGAGAACTTCACTTAGGCTTGTATTTTGATTCCTTAAGATGAGTCCTTAGTTGATTGTTGATTTTAATGTTGTGTGATTTATTGTGTTGAAGCTTTGGATTCGCTTGGACCTTCTACAAGTTAAGGAAAAAATAGTTCGAGCTTTCGGTGTCTCGGCAAAAGCGTAATTGGTGAGTATTTAGAATCGATGCTTGTGGACATGTTTCATTGCATTAATTGGGAATATAGATGTGGGCTAAACCCCTACTCCAAATTCCGAGTGTAAGCTTTCTCGTACTCTTGATTTAATATGTGATTATGTGTTGTGAAATTGTGGATTAAAATGAGATGTTGTGACATGTGAAATAAGCTTATGATGGCTATTGTAAAAGAGTTGATAGTGGGCATGTTATACGTGCCATATAAAAGTGATTATATTGTGCTTATAATGTGAATATGCAGTGAAAAAGTGCAGAAAATGGTAACTAATTGTGTGTTTAATAACATATAGTTTGGCCTTGTAATCTTTGAGACCTGTTGGATATAGTTGGCATGCCATAAGATTGTGAGTACTCGGCTATATGTGTTTTATTTTGAGGGAAATAAGGCTCGGGACAAACTTGGAGAGATAAGGGAATGTGAGCTAAGCTCCATTCACCAAGACACATTTGGTGTGCTGGAGAGTGCTAACTATATGCCACACTTTTGGGATATGTTTGACTTTATGAGTCATTTGGTGTGCTAAAGATCCGTGTATCCAATGAGTGGTGATAGAGCCCAGTTTTACATTTCACAACTCAGGTGCCAAATCATCAATGAATCTGTTTATGTATATTGTGATATGTATCTATATGATATGTGATTACTATAAAGGAATTAAGGAATAATGCAGGAATAAATAATATGACTTTAAACGTTAGGATGTTGTAATTTTCCTAAATGGTTGTTTCGATAAGGCATAATGACATATTTGTGTGGTAGTTATTCTGATCATGAACTAAGCTCGTTAAACTTACCCATTCCTTTTCAAACAATTGCAGATTAGTTGTGTTCTAGTGTGAGCAATGTGGTTCCAAGGAAGTGATCCAAGCAACACTTTTGCATTTTTTCGTTGGTGTTTATTTATTCATTTATGTTATATGGAAGAAGGCAATGTAATAGACTTTTAGTTGGTTTTTGTCATGATGTTTTGGTTGCTTATATGACTTGTTTGTTCTTAGGATTTAGGGATAGTCTTCTTGTTATATCATTTGCTTGCTCGAACATTTCTAAGATGCTTTGAACTATTAATATGGACGTTTTGATTTTCTTTTGGATGATGTATTGGTTGCATGCTATATTGGTACAAGTTAGGATGACCTAAATGCTTAAATAAGTTATATTTTTGTCATCTAGAGCAGAGGTGTAACACCCCTTACCCGTTACCGTCGCCGGAACAGGATATAAGGTATTACCAGAACATAACACATACCATTAAACATAATCGAGATATGAATATGTCATCCAATTTGATAGTGCATCGTATAACATATGTCTTGAACAATATTAGCCCACTTTAATGGCTTGTACAAAGTATCTGGTCGAGTACTGTAACTAATATTTTAACCTAGACAAATATGACACGTAACAAAATAATTAAGCCTACTATACATGCCATAATTCAAAACGTTTAGTTCAAATACCCTAAAGTATGATAGTGCGGGTAGATCTTCACGATCCTTAACTCCTGAGCAAGCCGAAGAACACTATAAGACAAAAGAGAGAAACAAAGTAAGCTTATAGCTTAGTAAGTAAGTATGTAAATACTAATTAAAGAATCTAACATGTTTACACAACAATTCAAGTTTATCTACTTTAACTTCACTATTCATTCCACTTTGATTTAGATGTCTCTACTGCGTCATATTCACTAAATAAATCATAACTTGGGTTACAAAACTCGAAATTCAAATCCGTAAAATTTCCCTGAATCTAGACTCATAAATATTTTTGCTAATTTTTTTCTATAATTTTTGGTTTAGCCGATTAGTACAGTTTATTAGTTAAAGTTCCCCTGTTACACAGCTCGACTGATCTGACCTCTGTTCACTACGAATTGAATATCTCTCAGTACACAATTCAAACAACCCTGAGGTCTGTTTCATTTAAAACTAGTCTCAATAAGAAATTTAGGCATGTAAACTATATTTCTTAATTTTCTTTGTACAATTTTTAATGATTTTTCAAAGTTGGAACAGGGGATCACGTATTCATCCTGAGCAAGTCACATACAATTGTAAATATCTCAAAATATAGAATTCCTTTGCTTGCTCTGTTTCTTTTATATGAAAGTAGACTCATTAAGCTTTAATTTTACATCCCATTCAACCTCTAATTATATTCCTCCTATTTTTGGTGATTTTTCAAAATCACATCACCGCTACCATCTAAAAACAGTTTTAATGCTAATTTCACTCTTTCACACATTCTTTATGCTACCCTCATTTTATCTTATATATGTATATACCAAAAATCATTTTCACCACATTTCATTCACCATAAGTGTAGGTCCAAACCACAATATCACCACAAAACCATTCCGTTGAATAATTCGGATCAATCCTCGATATTTAATGGTTTCAAAGACACACCCCACCATCATACTTCGCTTAGTTCGGCTCTCTTGTACACATGGTGAACACTTAGTACCACTCATGCGACCTAACCGATTTGTCTCGTAGCTCTCTTGTCTACATGGTGTCCTTCACTTGGAATCACGCATGCGACCTAGCTACATTTACCTTTCACGTAGCTCTCTTGTCTACATGGTGTCCTTCACTTGGAATCACGCATGCGACCTAGCTACATTTATCTTTCACGTAGCTCTCTTGTCTACATGGGATACATCTCGTATCACGCATGTGACCTAGCTACTACAGGGTGTCTCGTAGCTTTCTTGTACACATGATGTGCACTGAGCATCATACATGTGACCTAGCTACGCTCCCTCTATTTCATTCGATCTCTCCGAATGTTCAACCGGGATCTCTCTCTCTATATTTATTTCCATTTTTCCAATAGTCAATTTACATTTTAACATCAGCTAGTATGTTTATATAATAGGCTGAAATATAAGAATGTACATGAAATTATTGTAATATTTACATACAAACTTACCTTGGTGCAAAATGTGGAAATTTTGCAATTTAGTCCAAAACTTTTTCCTTCCCCCGCTCGAGATCAATTCGCGTCTTTCTTGATCTATAATAACACATTTGGCTCATTTAATACTCATACTATTTATTTCAATCCAAAATCACATTATGGAAAAATTACATTTTGCCCCTAACTTTTACAAAATTACATTTTTGCCCCTAGGCTCGGAATTTAATTTCAGCCCTTATTCTTATGTTTTATGATATGCTGAACATTTTCTCTTCTACAACAACATCAAATTCTCACTCTATCATATAGTTATGAACAATAGGTATTTTTACCGATTATCTTGCTTTTACTCGTTTTCACTTAAAACCGAGTAGCACAAGTTATTTAACATAATTTAAAACCTCATATTCTATCATAAAACATCAAAATACACAAATTTCACCTATGGGTATTTTTCCAAATGTGAACCCTAGGTTAAATTATTACTAGCATAAGCTTAATCGAGCTTCCGGGATTCCAAAAACGTAAAGAACATTAAAAACGGGGCTTGGAATCACTTACTATGGAGCTTGAAAATTGAAGAAACCCTAGCTATGGAGAGAGGGAGAATTCGGCAGCAACTAAGGAGGATGATGATCAATTTTGTGTTATTTTTCCCATTTTATTACATTTAATATCCAAATGACCAAAATGCCCCTCCTTACTAAACTTTCAAAAATTCCTTCCATGTCCTAATTTTGTCCATGAATTTGAAATTGGTAAAATTGCTATTTAAGACCTCCTAATTAATATTCCAAAACAATTTCATACTAAAAAAACTTTCGGGATGTAAATTTTGCAACTTATTCGATTTAGTCCCTATTTTCAATTTAAGCACTTTAGGCATAGAATTTCATCACGAAATTTTCACAAAATCATGCAATCATATCATAAACCCCAAAATAATTATAAAACAATTATTTCTATCTCGGATTTGTGGTCATGAAACCACTATTCGATTAGGCCCTAATTCGGGTTGTCACAATTCTCCCCCTTTTGAGATTTTCGTCCTCGAAAATCTTACCATAAAGAGGTTTGGGTCTTGTTTCCTCATAGCTTCTTCAGTTCCCACGTAGCCTCTTCTATCCCATGTCGTGCTACAATACTTTCACTAAAGCTATACTTTTATTTCTTAACTGCTTAACCTCTCGAGCCAAAATCTTTATTGGTTCCTCCTCATAGGTCATATCCGATCGAATCTCAATTTCATTGGAGAAATCACATGTGAAGGATCGAACGATAACGTCGCAACATTGATACATGAAACACGTTATGAATTCTTTCTAACTCGCGGTAAGGCCAACCGATATGCCATGGTCCAATTCTCTCGAATCTCAGACGGCCCAATAAAACGCGGACTCAACTTGCCTTTCCGACTAAATCTCGAATCTTTTTCCATGGTGACACCTTCAAGAACACTTTATCACCCACCGAAATTCAATCTCTTTTCTTTTAAATCAGATATGACTTTTGTCGATCTGAAGCGACTTTTAAGCAATCCCGAATTACTTTTATTTTCTCTTGGTTTCTTTAACTAGATCAACTCCATGAATCATTTCTCACTAAGCTCGGTCCAATATAAAGGAGTCCGACACTTATGACCATACAAGGCTTCAGACGGTGCCATTTGTATACTTGATTGATAACTGTTATTGTAGGCAAACTCAATCAAAGATAGATATTTCTCCCAACTACCTCCAAATTCTAAAACACAAGATCTAAGCATATCTTCGAGTACCGGATTACTCTTTCTGTTTGACCATCTGTTTGTGGATGAAATGCGGTACTAAAGTTCAATTTTGTACCCAAAGCTTCTTGTAACTTTTTCCAAAATCTCGAGGTAAATCTTGGATCTCTATCGATATTATAGACATAGGTACTACGTGCAACTTCACAATTTCAGCAACATATAATTCGCTAATTTATCAAGTGAGTAATCAGACGCATTGGTATAAAGTGGGTGACTTTGTTAATCTATCAACCACTACCCAAACAAAGATCCTTCTTTTTAGGAGTTAAAGGCAAACCGTTACAAAATCCATGGTAATCTTGTCCCATTTCCACTCGGGCACCATTACCGGTTGAAGTAATCTCGAAGGCACTTGATGTTCAACTTTTACTTGTTGATGATCAAACACTTGGTTACAAATTGAAATGTCCTTTTCATACCGCCACCAATCTGACTTCTTTAAATCATTATACATTTTTTGCTTCCGGGATGAACCGATAAACACCATTGTGCGCCTCATGTAATATTTTCGAATCAATTTATCGTTTTTCAACACACATATCCCGTCTCGAAACATCAAACAATCATCCGGTCCAACTCGAAAATCGAGTCGTAACTCGATTCACATTGAGTTCTCTTGATCCGCAACTCACTATCATTCTTTTGAGCATCACAAATCAATCTGGAGAAATAACGGTTTAGCTCTCATTTCGCTAAGATTGACCCATCATCGAGACAATGCTAACCCGTGTTCATGGCTCTCAAAGTAAAAAGAAATTTTCGCTCAAGGCCAAGAACTACATTTTCTTTTCCGGATGATAATCAATCACTAGATCATAATCCTTTAATAATTCAAGCCATCTTCGCTATCGCAGATTCAGATCCTTTTGATTCATCAAGTACTTCAAACTTTTGTGATCAAGAAAATTTGGCATTTTTCACCGTACAAATAATGTCGCCAAATCTTCAAGGCAAAAACAACAATGACAGCCCAAATCATGTGTAGGATAGTTCTTCTCATGCGGTTTTAACTGTCTCGAAGCATAAGCTACCACTTTACCCTCTTGCATCAACACACATCCAAGGCCTGTCAATGATGCATCACTATAAATTACGAACTCCTTTCCGACTCTAGTCGTATTAAAATTGGTGCTTCTATCAATCGTGCTTTCAACTTTTCAAAACTTTGTTGACATTTATCAGTCCATTCAAACTTAACATTCTTTTCCAACAACTTAGTCATAGGAGAGGCAATCATCGAAAATCCTTCAACAAAACGTCTATAATACCCGGCTAAGCCTAAAAAGCTTCTAACCTCGGATACATTCTTGGGCGGTTTCCAATCAACGATCGCAGAAATCTTACTTGGATCCACCCGAATACCATCACCTGAGACTATATGCCCCAAAAATCCGACTTCACGAAGCCGAACTCACTTTTACTAAACTTGGCAACAGTTTCTTTTCTCTCAAGATTTGCAATATAGTTCTCAAGTGTTCGACATGTTCAGACTCATCTCGAGAATAAATTAAAATGTCATCTATAAACACTACTACAAACTTATCCAAATATGGTAGGAAGATCCGATTCATTAAGTCCATAAATATAGTGGAGCATTTGTTGTGAAAGGCATCACAAGAAACTCATAATGTCCATACCTTGTCCTAAAGGCGCTTTTAAGACATCGACTCCTTAACTCTCATTGGTAGTAACAGACCTCAAATCAATCTTTGAAAACACTGTGGCCCCTTTAACCGATCGAATAAATCATCAATCCTCGGCAATGGGTACTTGTTCTTTATAGTCACCTTATTAAGTCGACGGAATCAATGCAAAGTCTCATTGAACCATCCTTCTTCTTCTGAATAATACAGAGCACCCAGGAGAGAAACTCGGTCTCACAAATCCCTTTGTCTGTTAACTCCCTGAATCGAGCCTTCAATTCTTTTAATTCAATGAGCCATTCTATATGGAGCAATCGAGATCGGCAAATGTCGGCAACAAATCAATAGCAAAATTTATCTCTATTCGGAGGCAACCTGTGCAATTCCTCCGAAATACATCCGAAACTCACGAATATTGGCATCGATTCAAATTTCGGTTGGGGCAACTCAATATTCATTACATAAGCGGATAAGCTTCACACCCTTTTCTCATGTATTTCGTGCGGACATGTGCGAAATCACCATAGGCAATTTATTTGATTCATCTGTTTCAACCCACGAATTTCTCCATTTTCACATTTCAACTCTAGTGTCTTTTGTTTACAATCTACCTTAGCATCATACAATGTTAACCGGTCCATTCCCAAGATAACGTCAAACTCACCAAATGGTAACAACATCAAGTTGGCGGAAAACAGTGACCTTGAATCATTAATGGGCAATTCTTGCAAACCTTGTCAACTAGCACATATTGGCCTAAGGGTTCGACACTTTAATCGTAAACTCAAGAAATTCAACAGCAACTTTTATTGGATACTAAATTCATGCAAATATAGGAATGAGTGGACCCGGATCAATCAATGCAATAACAATAGTATCATAGAGAGAAAATGTACCAAGAATGACATCGGAGATGATGCATCTTCTCGGGCATGTATAGCATAAGCTCTAGCAGTGCTCTAGCTTCGATCTTGCCGTTAAATCTTTCATCACGCTTTACTACTAGTCCCACCTCCAGATTTCTCGGTGGTCTACCTCTACTAGCGGTGGTATTCATCTAGCACTCAAATCTTTCTTCTTTAATTTTCTCCGGACAATCTCTAATAAAATGCTCACGAGAACCACTTTGAAACAAGCTCGCTTGGTCCCCAACACTCACCATAATGTTGCTCGCCACATTGTCGACACTCGGGCTTTCTAGGTCGCACATTACCCACACTTGCCATCAAGTAGCTTGAGCTTTAGACCCGAATATGCCCTACCACGATCTCTCGTGTGAATCCCCAATTGAAACTGTCATTCGAGGGTTTGTCTCTTTGGACCTCTTTGGTTGAGATTGAAATGGCTTGCTTATCTATCTTTTTCTCGACGTCTCGGGCCTCAATAGCAGCTTTTCTTCTTTCTTTGTTCAATTCTTCGGCTTTAAGAGCTCGATCAACCAATACTACAAATTCTTTCAACTCCAAAATTCCTACAAGCATTTTAATGTCGTCATTCAGTCCATCTTCAAATCTTCTACACATAATGGCCTCGGTAGACACACATTCTCGAGCATACTTGCTGAGTCTTACAAATTCGCGTTCATACTGCTACGACATTTTCCCCGCTTCAATTCAAGGAACTCCTTCCGTTTTGATCAATAAATCGCTGACTTATGTATTTCTTTCTAAATTCTTCTGGAAGAAATCCCAAGTAACTTTTTCTTTTGGCACCATCTGCAACCAAAGTCTTCCACCGGTGGTAGCGTAATCTCTCAAAAGTGATACAAGACACTTTAAGCATTCCTCGGTGTACATGAGAGCTCGTCAAATACACAGTAGAATTTTCAAGCCGAATTCCGCTTTCTCGGGATCATCATCGACCTTTGCTCTAAACTCTTCGCCCCTTGTTTTGAATCTTGTCAACCGGAGGCTTGTTCATTCTTACCAAATCTATACCTTGAGCATTCCACAGAATCGCCCGAGGTATAGGAGGGTGGAGGAGGTTGAGCATTTGGATTTGCTCGAATAAATTCAAGATACCAATTGCTCATCATTTGGAGAAAGGCATCCCGAGCCTCATCTCCTTGTCTCAATGTCTCAGTCTACTTTCCACGGTAGCGCGGTCCCTTGTGCGGAGCCGGCGCATTACTAAAACATCATCACCGCAGATTCCTTCAGATCCATTACTATATTAAAACAAAACACGCTTTAGAATAATCGAGTCACCACACTATCACAATATTTTTATGGCATGTATAGCTAGACCTTTACACACACTTTATTAGTCCGAGAACCGACTAAACCATAGCTCGATACCACTAAATGTAACACCCTTACCCGTTACCGTCGTAGGAGCAGATATAAGGTATTACCGAACATAACACATACCATTAAACATAATCGAGATATGAATATGTCATCCAATTTGATAGTGCATCGTATAACATATGTCTTGAACAATATTAGCCCACTTTAATGGCTTGTACAAAGTATCCGGTCGAGTCTCAGTAACTAATATTTTAACCTAGACAAATATGACACGTAACAAAATAATTAAGCCTACTATACATGCCATAATTCAAAACGTTTAGTTCAAATACCCTAAAGTATGATAGTGCGGGTAGATCTTCACGATCCTTAACTCTGAGCAAGCGAAGAACACTATAAGACAAAAGAGAGAAACAAAGTAAGCTTATAGCTTAGTAAGTAAGTATGTAAATACTAATTAAAGAATCTAACATGTTTACACAACAATTCAAGTTTATCTACTTTAACTTCACTATTCATTCCACTTTGATTTAGCTGTCTCTACTGCATCATATTCACTAAATAAATCATAACTCGGGTTACAAAACTCGAAATTCAAATCCGTAAAATTTCCCTGAATCTAGACTCATAAATATTTTTGCTAATTTTTTTCTATAATTTTTGGTTTAGCCGATTAGTACAGTTTATTAGTTAAAGTTTCCCCTGTTACACAGCTCGACTGATCTGACCTCTGTTCACTACGAATTGAATATCTCTCAGTACACAATTCAAACAACCCTGAGGTCTGTTTCATTTAAAACTAGTCTCAATAAGGAATTTAGGCATGTAAACTATATTTCTTAATTTTCTTTGTACAATTTTTAATGATTTTTCAAAGTTGGAACAGGGGATCACGTATTCATCCTGAGCAAGTCACATACAATTGTAAATATCTCAAAATATAGAATTCCTTTGCTTTCTCTGTTTCTTTTATATGAAAGTAGACTCATTAAGCTTTAATTTTACATCCCATTCAACCTCTAATTATATTCCTCCTATTTTTGGTGATTTTTCAAAATCACGTCACCGCTACCATCTAAAAACAGTTTTAATGCTAATTTCACTCTTTCACACATTCTTTATGCTACCCTCATTTTATCTTATATATGTATATACCAAAAATCATTTTCACCACATTTCATTCACCATAAGTGTAGGTCCAAACCACAATATCACCACAAAACCATTCCGTTGAATAATTCGGATCAATCCTCGATATTTAATGGTTTCAGCACACAGCCCCACCATCATACTTCGTTTAGTTCGGCTCTCTTGTACACATGGTGAACACTTAGTACCACTCATGCGACCTAACCGATTTGTCTCGTAGCTCTCTTGTCTACATGGTGTCCTTCACTTGGAATCACGCATGCGACCTAGCTACATTTACCTTTCACGTAGCTCTCTTGTCTACATGGTGTCCTTCACTTGGAATCACGCATGCGACCTAGCTACATTTATCTTTCACGTAGCTCTCTTGTCTACATGGGATACATCTCGTATCACGCATGTGACCTAGCTACTACAGGGTGTCTCGTAGCTTTCTTGTACACATGATGTGCCTTGAGCATCATACATGTGACCTAGCTACGCCCTCTATTTCATTCGATCTCCAGAATGTTCAACAGGATCTCTCTCTCTATATTTATTTCCATTTTTCCAATAGTCGATTTACATTTTAACATCAGCTAGTATGTTTATATAATAGGCTGAAATATAAGAATGTACATGAAATTATTGTAATATTTACATACAAACTTACCTTGGTGCAAAATGTGGAAATTTTGCAATTTAGTCCAAAACTTTTTCCTTCCCCGCTCGAGATCAATTCGCGTCTTTCTTGATCTATAATAACACATTTGGCTCATTTAATACTCATACTATTTATTTCAATCCAAAAATCACATTATGGAAAAATTACATTTTGCCCCTAACTTTACAAAATTACATTTTGCCCCTAGGCTCGGAATTTAATTTCAGCCCTTATTCTTATGTTTTATGATATGCTGAACATTTTCTCTTCTACAACAACATCAAATTCTCACTCTATCATATAGTTATGAACAATAGGTATTTTTACCGATTATCTTGCTTTTACTCGTTTTCACTTAAAACCGAGTAGCACAAGTTATTTAACATAATTTAAAACCTCATATTCTATCATAAAACATCAAAATACACAAATTTCACCTATGGGTATTTTTCCAAATGTGAACCCTAGGTTAAATTATTACTAGCATAAGCTTAATCGAGCTTCCGGATTCCAAAACGTAAAGAACATTAAAAGCGGGCTTGGAATCACTTACTATGGAGCTTGAAAATTGAAGAAACCCTAGCTATGGAGAGAGGAGAATTCGCAGCAACTAAGGAGGATGATGATCAATTTTGTGTTATTTTTCCCATTTTATTACATTTAATATCCAAATGACCAAAATGCCCCTCCTTACTAAACTTTCAAAAATTCCTTCCATGTCCTAATTTTGTCCATGAATTTGAAATTGGTAAAATTGCTATTTAAGACCTCCTAATTAATATTCCAAAACAATTTCATACTAAAAAAACTTTCGGGATGTAAATTTTGCAACTTATTCGATTTAGTCCCTATTTTCAATTTAAGCACTTTAGGCATAGAATTTCATCACGAAATTTTCACAAAATCATGCAATCATATCATAAACCCCAAAATAATTATAAAACAATTATTTCTATCTCGGATTTGTGGTCATGAAACCACTATTCCGATTAGGCCCTAATTCGGGTTGTCACAAGAGGTATCAATATTCGGGCTTTAAAAACAATACCTCCATGATTTTTGAACGTGCAGAAAGTTAGTAACGTAATTTTGTATTAATACCAAAACATGAGTATCGATACTCGGGGTAAAATAATTGATACTTTATGAAAGATACCGATAATTTCTGAGGTTTTGATTTTAAACGAGAAACAAAATGTTATTTTCGTATCAATTTTCCAAGCATTATCGATACCATTTGAAAGAAATATGGATACATTTAATTCAGTATTGATACCTACGTAATTTGCTTTAAAATATTGCTATGTTGTTCTAATTCATGTTTAATTCTCATTTTAAGTTTGCTTAATGAATGTTTAGCATGTTTTAATGATGGTTGGGATATGTATGACAACAAGACCATTTACATTGCATGTGATGTGTGACGGTGGTGTGACATCCTGATATTTAGGCTCAGTGATCGGGACGGGTATAGGGTTTTACATTAAAGCATTATAATTTCTTGAACTTGGGTTTCAAGGAATGTTTCACTAACACTTAACCAACAAAAAAAACACCTCATTTATTTCCTAAAAACGCACAGGGAATCTCAAAAATTCGGGCATCACCACTCTCTCAATTCACAAACCTAATTCTACAAACCCCCGATTTTTGGGATGTAACAACACGCCAAATGCAGGTCCCCAAAAAGATATTGTTCATCTAATTTCATGAGTATTGTTCAATTGGATCTCATATCAGGTTAGTTGGGAGTTGTTGGGATTTTGCGGTAACAGAAGGCAAAGATCAGAGTAAAAAGCAGAGTAGCAAAATGAATGAAAGATTAATTGTACTCTATAATATATATGGTTGGCCATTTCTCAACAAGAGTAAATTAGATTAACATGACCTTGCCATGGCTGGTCAACAATAAGGTTAACCCTTACCGGATTTTCTTTTACCTACCCTAGATTTGGACTAAGATTGGACTAACCTCAACAATAAGGTTATTCTTTCTAACCTCAACATTCTCTTCTTCTTCTCCTTCGTTAAGATTGGACTAAGATCTCGTTAATGAGTAGATGATTCTACCATCTGGAAAGTCTTACAGCTTTGCACGTTAAGATTATTGAAAGGAAGGGTGTTATAGGAAGGCCTTGTTGGGGGTTGCTTGTAGTTGAAATATTAGTAAAATGTCTATAATAAGGACTATAATGAAAATCTTATGATCATTTAAGTAGTTGCTTCTACTAGATCAGGAAGAACTGTCGAAATAGAAACTCTAGGTCGAGGTAAAGGCAAGTCTATAGTGAGTCTCTAAATCGAATCTTGCATGTCATGTAATTATGTGTATATGTGTAACATCCCAAATTAGGGCCTAGTCAAAATAGTGGTTTCGGGACCACAAATCCGACATTAAAATAATTATTTTATGATCATTATAAGGTCTAGGATATGAAAATAAGCATGTGTTAAAGTTTCATGAAGAAATTCTACGTGTAAGGTGTCCAATTGGAAATTAAGGACCAAATTGAATAAATTACGAAACTTGGGTTCTAGAAGCAATTAGTATGAAATTGATATGGATTATTAATTAGAGGTTCTTAAAGATAAATTTTCCTAATTTTTAAGTTTTTGGACAAAAATGGGCTGGCATGGAAAATTTTGGAAGTTTAATAAGGAAGGGCATTTTGGTCATTTGGTAATAAACTAAATAAAAAGGGAAAAATCAAGCTACAATCAGCTCATGCCAAAATTCTAAGGGTCTTCATAA
Source organism: Gossypium arboreum (assembly GCF_025698485.1). Taxonomy (NCBI): domain Eukaryota; kingdom Viridiplantae; phylum Streptophyta; class Magnoliopsida; order Malvales; family Malvaceae; genus Gossypium; species Gossypium arboreum. The sequence goes on along the minus strand of NC_069072.1, from coordinate 48,233,779 downwards.
CTAGGGTTTTCAACATTTTCAAGATCAATAGTAAGTGCTCACTAGCCCTGTTTTTAACATTCTTCGTAGTTTTTAGATCCTCGTAACATGCTCTCTCTGTTTCGACCCATATTTCAAGTTAGGGTTCATGTTCAAAAATTTACCCATGCATGAGATGTTTGTGTTTTGATGATTTATGGAGGAATATGAGAGTCTAAAGGATAGTAAACAACTTTCACTAAGTAGTTTTTTATGGAAATGGTTTAAGGGACCATTTTGTAAAAGTTGTGAAAATGGGTAGAAAATGTGAAATGAAAGAAAATGTTGGCTGCTATAGGCAAGAAAAATATTCGGCTAGGCTTGGGTAACTTAGAAATTTCATGCATTTCTTAGGACTAAATTGTAAAAGTGTGAAAGGTTAGAGGCAAATTAGTCATTTTGCCCAGGGTGAGTTTTAAATCTTAAATTGAAAAATGTGATGTATTAATAGTCAAATTTTGTTGATATAGACCCCGAAGAACCAATTCTAAAGGTCAACTGTGAAAAACGAAAGGTTTCAGAATAACCAAAATACGAAATCGAAGCAATTACCAGGTAAGTTCGTATAACCCAAAGTAAACTCTTAATATACTTAAACATGCACGTTTTTGAATGTAAGAAAATTTAGATATTCATGGCATGTTAATTCATGAAATATGCTTGTGTAAATGAAAGATGATAAATGTCCCTGTTTAAATAGAAAGAGAGATTCGATGGATAAATTATGGCTTGCATGACATGAGATCCTGCATGTGTTACAGAAAAGGATTTATCCCAGACGGGTAATCCGATGATCTCAAAATAAAAAGGATCTAGCCTGGACGGGTGTTCCTTGAGTGATCGAGCCTCCCAAAGAATATAAGTGCATTAAGGATTTAGCCCGAACGGGTAATCTGATTGATGACTGAATTCAGCCTGGACTAGCAATTCAAGTCCGAGCTTATGAGAGCAATTGTCATTATAAGGGATTTAGTCTGGACTGGTAATCCTGTCGTAAGATATAAGGTTCATGGGACTGCGTACTTGAGATGATTACTTGTATGACTTGACGGTAATTGGGCTATCCATTCGAAATTTTCGAGGAATTCAACGGGATTAACATAAGAAATAGAAATGGAAATGTTGAATTGATAAGCTCATCTAAGACTAATGATACGATGCACTGTTATAAGATAACTGGATGATTGAGCGTATGTGATAGGGAAACTAATTCATGCTTGTTGGAATTATCGCCTATTATGGTTGTATGTTAATTAAACGGTAAGTTTACTTTCCAGTTATCCAGACTTACTAAGCATATAAATGCTTACCCCTTTCTCTTTTCCCTGTCTTACAGAGCTCATGGACTCGTTAAGATTGGAAGACGGTTGGAGAATCAACACACTATCGACTTGTTCTGCTTTGGTAAATAGATACTTTTATTTTTTTAATGGCATGTATAGGATTTTTGATTATTTTGTTATATGTGTTATTTGGCTAGCTAATGTAAGGGTCTAAATGGTATACTTATTCTTTTGTATATGGCTATGAGATATGGTTCATATTGATGTAGGTTGTAAACCTACTAATGATGCATGTTTACGATTAACTGTTTTATGAGGTATGATGATAAGGTTTATCATGAATGGATGTTTGAAATGGAACCTAATATTTTGAGAGTGGACATAGCATACAATGTTATAGGGTTAAAATATGGCCTAAGCATAAAATGTTCTATGTTAATCTTTAATGCGAAAAGGATAATTTAGCATGTACTAAACCGATGAGATGAGTTAAACATGCAATGAATTATGTCAAAGTTATTCAAGAGTATAATTAGGCCATGTTACACACCATTGATATTCTTTAAGTGTGTGTGAATGATAAAGGGTGACCAAAGGCTTGGAAAATAGCCCTAAAAAGGTCCACACGAGCATGTGTCTAGGCCGTGTGTGACACACGGTCAGCCCCCATGGATGTGTTGTTTGGTCGTGTGTCCTCTACACTTAAAATTTTAGGTCAGTTTGCATGGTAGTAAACACACGGGTAAAGACACAGCCGTGTGCCTCAACCGTGTGGAGGAGACGGCCTGGCACACAGGTGTGTGCCTTGGCCCTGTGCCTCAAAATGAATGATACGTCATAAACAGAATGTACGGGCTTTTGGACATGGGTGATGACACGGGCGTGTCTAGGCCGTGTGAAGGACACGCTTGTGTCCCTGGCCGTGTGAAAATCCCTGTAGGTTCGAAATGAAAAATAAATCCAAATAATTCAACACGGGTGGGACACACGGGTGTGTCACTAAGCACACGGGCATGTGCTTTGCCTCCATACGGGCGTGTGAGGCATAACCCTAGTAATTTTTCTAAAATTTTTTATAGTTCTCGGTTTAGTCCCGGATCACTTTTAGTGTATGTTTTGGACCTCGTAGGTCTATAATCGGGACACTATGATGTCGTTTAGTCGGTTTTAAATTAGAATGAAATTTTATGACCTGTATTTTCTGAAAGTGTCTGAGTATATGTCTGGTAACACCCCATACTTGTCCCGGTCTCGGGTATGGGTAAGGGGTGTTACAATATGTGTTTCTGAGAGGCATCTACAAATACATAAACGAGGTTAACAATATGTGGGATGATATAACATTGTGTGATATAAGATGGTGTTGGCATATGTATAGTTATTATCTAATACTTTCCTATTATATGATTCTAATACCTAACAATTCTGGGTTATGTAAAAAGATGAGAAAGAGATACATTTGTGTTGCTTCCAGTAGGGAAGGTATATTACTAACCGAACAGACAAATCATTGCAAAAATAGAGACTTATTATGTAGCCTCCGGTAGGACAACTATAATGCTAACCAGACTAGAAGATCACAAAATAAATCTATCGAAAGTATATGATCATGGCATCATATGATAATACACGAAGAGGGTGTGAAGGTATAAAACTATATGGGAGAAGTTTTATGGCATCCATAGAGATGGTCTGCCGAGATAATAAACCAGATTTTATGGAAAGCATTTGTGGTGAATTCTCTAGAAAGTCGTTGTGTGTTATCTGGGAAATCTGTGGAGTGAATTATGTAATGATCAAGTAGTGAGATGCTAATCTACCTTGCGTGAGATCTCAATATGCTTGTGAGACATTTTTTGATACAATTCTCAATAGAGTAACCAATTGATGAATCTGCCATAGTTGGGACATTTGTAATGTTGGTAGAGCAAGTATCCACCAAACTTGGAATTTCTTAGGTTTTGTATTGAAGTCTTCCGAGATTCTATTGCTTCAACTAAAACATTCTATTCTTCTAAGTATGTCTGTCTGAACTGATCTGAAGATACGATGTAACTAGAGTTTTGATAATCCTTGGGTTCTATAAAGGAATCCTTCAAGAGTAGATCTGCTAAGTATCGCTCATAGAATCGTATCTAACTACAAATTGCAAAAAGATTGTGTAATGGGATTTGTAGTATGGTGTAAAGTTTGAGATCAGCCAGTTGAGTGAGATGAGTATACGACAGTTAAGTGAAAAGATTGACATATGGTTATCCGCCAATCAAGAACCAAGAAGTATCCGCCAAAGTCTAAGAAGGAATCCAAATCCTTGAGTCAAAGAATTTTACAACACCTTTTAAAGGTAATAATGAGTGAGGTTGACTAAGTTCCTTTAAACATACATGTATCTTTTGGTATGCAGGTCTATGAATTGAACTAGAATGCTAAGAGGGACCACACTAGGGATGCGCCATGGTGGTAATCGGGGACAATATTATGCATACAGAGGAAAACTTATAGAAACATGTTTTACAAATGACAAATTGTAATATACTCTATGAATATGTCTATTTTATAAGAAAACTTGATGTAAGGTTTTATTTTACCTACGAAAGTTTATGAAAAACAATAAATGTATTATTTCAAACCTAATGCCTTAGAAAGGATTTATATAAATAAGAAGTAAAATCAGTATTGTGACAGCCCTAAATTGACCCTAGTCGGAAAGTGGTTTCGGGACCACGAAACCGAGTCTTATAAATAATTAAAGGTTATATTCTGTGTTTATGATGTGCGTAAATGCTTGTGTGATAGTTCCATACTTTAATTTGGTCAGTGTATGTGAAATTTATTAGTAGGGACTTATGTGAGACAATTTAGAAATATGCTAGGCAAGTGTTAAAGTGGCCTATTAATATATGTAGGAAAGTGCTTGTCCTTGCATGTCAAATTAGCCAAATTAAAGCATAGTGGCCGGCCATGCTATGGGTGGAAACATGTCACAAACATGTTATGTTAGTGATGTATGTTAGGAAAAATAAAATAAGGAGCATGGTAATAAAATAATGAAAGGAATATGATGAAAACAAAGAAAAAAAAGTGTCCATCCTTTTCATTTCTTTTGGCTGAAAGTTCTAAGGAAGAAGGAAGGAGCTCTTGCTTCATGTTTGGCTTGGAAGAGGATTAGGAGGAGGTTCGGCTATACTTGTATCTAGGATAAGGTATGTTTGATGTTGTGCCATGAGACTCATGCATGTTTTTAGTTGTTAGCTTGAGTTCTAACTAGCCCATGGTTCAAATCTTTGCTATGTCATGGAGATGATATTCGCTAAGGTGGATTGGTGTTGATGTCATTTTCATGCTAAAAGTGAAGCTTTGTAATGATGCATGTGATGGTGGATTGATGACTCTTGAATCTTCTTTTTAGCATTTTTGAGTGAGACATTAAGTTCTTTGTTTAACCATGACCAAAATTGAAATGGTATGGTGTTGTGATGCATTCGGCCATGGTAGGAAGTAGAAGAGAAATGTGGTTGTTGTTCACGTTATTTAGATGAGAAATGGTAGTAAGGTGAAGTGCCAATGTTAGTGTTTGATTTACTAGTGTGTATATGTGTATTAGCGAGTTTTGAATTTGAAACAAAATGGTATGTAGTCAATACAAGTAACCATATTTGTAGGAAGTATTAAGCATATACTCGGCCTCAACCTAGACATGTATATTCGGCCACATGAGATAGGATGGTGTTGCATGTGTTCGGTTAGAGGCAAGCATATTGATGCTTTTATCTTGGCTTAGATAATCGGCTAAAAGAGAGTGTGGGCTAAAATGTTGAGTTTGATTCATGATTTCCATATATATGTGACTTTAATGCCTAATGTATATATGGGCTAAGTACCTTGAGGTTCTCTTTTGATGTTCAAATGAATTGTGTTAAATTGCTTAATGTGATTAAAAATGCGCATGACCATTGTGTATTTGAGCTAAAAGGTGGCCATATGACCTATCAAGCTCCTTGTCATATTCGCCATAAGCTAGCATAATGAGACTTTAATAAGTTAAATTTGTTTGAATTAGCTCAAGAGCTTAGAGGACCACAGCTTGGATAAGGAAAGGAAAAAGTTATCGAATAGCCGAAAACGTTCGACCACATCCGAGGTAAGTTTTGAGTAATGGAACTTAGATTATGATTTGATTAGATCATGTTTAAAGCAAATCAAAATCATGCTCTTTGTATGTGGCTATTGAGCCGAAAATGATTATGCTCGATAAGCGACTTGTGATTGAATCCTAGTTATGAAAATGAAATATAGATGTGTCATGATTTATTGATATGTGTATGGATATTCGGATGATAACCGGGCTAAGTCCCGAAGGCATTTGTGCGAGTTACTAATTCGGGCTAAGTCCCGAAGGCATTTGTGCGAGTTACTAATTCCGGGCTAAGTCCCGAAGGCATTTGTGCGAGTTACCAAATCCGGGCTAAGTCCCGAAGGCATTGGTGCGAGTTACTATAACCGGGCTATGTCCCGAAGGCATTTGAGCGAGTAGCTATATCCGGTTAAATTCCGAAGGTACGTGATTTGGGAATGAGCGATCTTGCTGTAATAATTTCAATTAATACGCTCGTAAAATCCCAACAATGAGGTATGTTTCATATGTGCATTGGAATAGTTGATTTCTTTGAATATTATTCGCTCGATCGAGTAATGAGCTTCCGGTCTTTGACTAAGATGATCCCTTATGTATGAATATAGGGGTTGGAATGTGAAGTAGGAATGATTTGAGAATATGTATATATGGAATTATCCGTTTAGTTATATGAATGCCATACTTCAATTGTGCTTAATTTCATTGCTCAAAACTTACTAAGCATTAAATGCTTACTCCGTTCTATGAATTTCATTTTATAGATTTTGGTTCGTCACCATCGGACTCGGGATTATTGAAGTCGAAGTCTCCCACACTATCAAAGCCCTTTTGGTACACTTTTCGTTGAACTTTGAAATGGCATGTATAGGACTACCCTTTTTGTTGTTGGTCATGGACCCTTTGGTTTTGTATAAATTTGGAGGGCCATGCGAAAATGGCTTATATACACTTTGAGCTTAATATTATAATCGTCTTGTATGATGTTCATTAAGAGGTATGGAAATGTTTGGCAACGATTAGCCATTGGAATGGTTAATCATGATCATATTTTGTGCTATATATGCTAAAGAGCTAGTTGAATCATGGAAACTATGTAATAGGTAAAGTTTACCCTAAAGGCTGATGCTGGCAGCAGCAGTGATGTGGATGTGAAAACTCACTAAAAATAGTAGGAATGGAATTAAATAGTGAATAAATTATTTAATTTAACCTTGACGAATCTATTTTCATAGGAAAGTAACGGAACGGTCATATGAACAGTACATTATGAGATGTTAAAGTTTTCGTGAAACAGGGCCAGAACGGTTTCTGGATTCCCTGTTCCGACTTTGGAAATTCATTATAAATTAACCAGAGATAATTAGAAGTCATGCCTTATATGTATAGATTCCTTGTTGAGTCTAGTTTCATTAGAAACAAACGACATCAGTATTGAAGCCCTGTACAGGGAGATATCCAAGTCGTAATGCGCAAAGGTCAGTGTAGTCGAACCCTGAAACAGGGGGGCTTTAACTAATAAACTGTACTAATTGGCTTGACCAAAAATTCTAGAAAAAAATTTGTAGATGAAAATATGAGTCTAGTTTCATGAAAAATTTACGAAACTGGTTTTCGAGTTTTGAAACTCAAGATATGATTTTTAAGGTGACAGTGATGCAGTAACCAGCTTGTCTGGAAAATTTTCAAATGGATTGTGAAAATAAATGTATTATGTCTGTTAGCACCTCGTGTTCGACTCCGGCAACGGTCTCGGGTACGGGGTGTTACAAGTATGATATTTTGTAGTATGAAAAATTTAGTTAAGTGTGTAAGTATTTTGACATCTTATATCCGGATCTAATAAAATGAGTCTGGTGTATGGTGTTACAGAATGCATGTGTAGCATGTCATGACTACTGTTAAATGAAAAGTATGCAAAGTATATATTGATACCGAACATTGATAGTATGCTAAACATGCCATTGTACCGAAACGTTGACTAAAAGCATGATGTGCTTATCGATTGTACGACATATTACATTTGCATAGATGGGTATTTGTGGTTGATGGAGGAGTTCCGTAGAGTACCGGCAACATTTAAAGTCCACGATATTGTTGTCAGTGCACAACACCTGAGTACCGAGGAGATTGGACGATTTATCACATTTTACTGGCAATTTTATCTACATACTATTATTGGTGGTTTTAACCACATCGGGCTTAGGCCTTTACTGTTTAGGAGTTCGAATGATGGGTTCTAGGAAACTCATGGTTTGTAGTGGATGGTAGGTAAGATTATTGCACTATAGCATTGAGCATGTCATATTCATATGTTGTAATGCCATGATAAATTGTTTGAACTATTATAACAATTGTATGCCTAGATGACTAATTGAATGTCTATATTCTTTAGGATCAAACTAGGCTTTTAAAGCTCACCCCCGAGTTTACTCCTTACAGATAACCCTCAAGATTAGGCTCGAACTCAGCATACAGAGGTCTCATCACGGAGTTTTTGGCAATAAAGTTTATTTAATTACTCTATTTATTTTGGTATTTTTATTTTGGTACTGTAATTTTTATTTAAGTATGGAATGTGGTACAGGAAATTTTAACTGGGGTTTTGCATGCATAACTTTTTCATGAAAATTGAGCAAATTTTAAAAACCAACCTAACATGATTTAAGAATACGAATCTTTCTACGAAAATCAAATGCAAACCTTTTTCTGCCCCGTAATGGTAAAATAAAGGTTTTAAGCAAGTTTTATATCAAAAGACGCGACCTTTTAATAAATTGAACTTAACCATAGATGGCCTAACAAACCAGTGTTTTTAACAAGCCTTATGCAACCACACTAAGTTTTTCCAAAAAAAAAATTTGAACAAAATAGCGATTTTACAACTGGACATTTTTACTTAGCTAGAAAATTGGTACCCAATTAACATTCTGTTGCTCGCCTAAAATCAAACCCCAAGAAGTTATTAGTACATTTCAAAAAGTATCAATTTTAATACCCCTAATATTAATACTCGTGACATGGTATCGATACCAAATTGAGTTACTGACTTCTTGCACATTCGAATTAACCCAGAAGTACCGATACCTTTGTACTCAGCAGCAAAAACCATACCAAAACAGGGAAAATTCATACTTAAACAATTTCCTAATCATCATGCATCAACCTTCACCTTATTCAACGTCCAATGACCATACATACAATCCATTTCATATCAACATAGCAAGTATTCAAACCAAAATAATACCAATGAAATAATTATAACATCCATCAAAAGTTCTGAAAACTTAAAAACTAAACTCATAAAATATCATGAGGACTATAATAATAAATATGTCTAACCACATTGCCTTATTCCCATAGTTCAAAGAATAATATTAATACCACCTACGCAAATACTAAAACCTAACTTAGATCACTTCCTTGGAATTTCTGCACAGCTCACACTGCAACACTAAATATCTGCAATGGTTTAGAAATGAGTGCATAAGCTTAAACAAGTTTAGTGAATGTCAGAGTAACCACAACATATACATAATATCAAAGGTTAAACAAGAGCATGCTATAACACATTCACAACCATATTTTAACCAATCCACAATAACATATTCACGCTTCATTAAATCATAAAACTAGCATATACTCTTATGTATAACTACACTCAACTCATTTACAAATAATGTATTTTACCATATTTCATCAAGACTAACAAAGTATACATGATTTAATAACTCACAAGTCTAGCTTATACGTTCACAAGTTAAATGGAAACAACTCAAACCACAATTACATATGCAATTTACTATGATAACATACTAACATTTTCACGAAACTTAAATCAACTCATTTAGCAAATTATTCATATGTTTATGCTTCCATCTCACATCGTATTATCATAATATATAAGATCACATTTAAACAATAATTTGGCACTTGAGGCTATGAAACATAAAAGTGGGCTCTATCACTACACATTAGATACACAGATCTCCATCACACCAATGACTCAAAGAGTCCAACATCTCCCATAAGTGTAGCATAAATCTAACCATTCTCCAATACACCAACATATCCCAGTAAATGGAGCTTAGCTCGTCATTCTCTTATCCCTCTAATTGCCCAAAACACAAAACAAAAAGGTGAGTACCCACAATCCTATGGCATGCCAACTATATCCAACGATTTCAAGATATCACAAGGCCAAAATATCCGCAAATGCACACATTTAACTATTTTTTTAATACACATAATCTCTGTTCATATTCATCAATTCACATCATAGTATCTTACACAATGCTCACTTATCATATTCACATTTATTTGCACTTTAAGTGCCACAATAATGCTCACTGAGCTATCATTTATCAAACCTCACATGTGTGCATTAAAATCAGTACATCATATATCACATACAAGTATTCTCACATATTACCTGTCATAATAAAATCACATTCCACAATTCAACACATATATACTTACCGAAATTTTGCTCATTTTCGTTGCATATTTGCATTATTAGCATATCATTATCACTGTTATTTAACATTTATTTCATGCCCACAATACAACACAATTCACAATAGTCATCACACATGTCTTATATCACAATATCGCACTACAATAATCAATTCACAATTATTCACATAATCACATATTTTGCCAAAATAAAACAAGAGAAATGGAAAGCTTACACTCGAAACTTAGGATAGGGTTTTAGGCTATTCCTAAGCTCTCAATTTGTAACAGCCCGATTTAGGGCCTAGTTAGAATAGTGATCTCGGGACCACAAATTTGGATTCGACTAAAGTATTTTATCATTATTTTGGAGTCATTGTATGTTTATATTACTGTACAAAAAATTTGGTGAGTTAATTTTGACGTTTGTGAGCCCAATTATGAAAAAGGACTAAGTACCATAAAATGCAAAAGTCCTAAATTGATAGCTAAAAGTGTCAAATAGCTAGAGAACCTAAATTGGGGGTCTTTAAAAGAAAATTAGACCATATAGAGATAGCTTGGTCAGCCATAGGAGACAAATTGATGAGAAAGTCAAAATTAGGTGAGTTTTTGGTCACCACTTTTGACTAGTTTTAATATTTAAAATAAAACAAAGGCCACATCCTCTTTATTTTTCTTCTTCACCGATTTTTACCAGCCATATGAGGGTTTTGAAGCTTGAAATTTTCAGCAACTTATCATCACTAGAAGTAAGTGATTTCCATACCCTTTGTTGAAGATTTTTACATTTTTGGACCCCTTAAAGCATGAGCTTTCAAATGAGGGTACTATTTTGCAAAATGGTTGAAAGTCTAGGGTTTTTCCATGAGAGCATCTAGGGTGTTTTCTGAAATTTTATGGAAGAATATGAAGCTTAGTGGTGTGATAAATAACTTTTGTGAAAGGATTTTCATGAAGATACCAAAAAAGGACTAGTTTGCATAAGTTGTAGAGTAGATGATAAATGTGTAATAGAGTGGGAATTTGGAGTTGCTATAAGAGTAAAAAGGGTTCGGCTGGGCTTAAGATGCGAAGAAATTTTATAAAAATCAATTTTCGAGTCTAGGGGTAAAATGGTCATTTTGTCAAGGTCTAGGGGCAAAACGGTCATTTTACCAAAGAAGTGCATTTTTGATTGCCTAATTTTATTGAGTGATTAAATAAGTGTTGTAACACCCCTAACCTGAATCAATCATCGAAATGGGGTTACGAGGCATTATCGGACCAGACACAACTTCTGAACGATTACAGAAACTCTTAGATCATTTTGAATACATATATATAATAATAATTAAATCACAAAGTAAAATTTACGAGCATTAACATTAAACAAACATCTCATTTCATACTCGAACCCTGTTTTGTTAAAAAAATAATCATGTTTCCTTATAACTTGAATTACTACTCATTTGGTCTCTTTTTTTTTTAAAACCTCAGCCGAATATAAAGTTTAATGCAACATATAGAATGTGTAAAACATACAAATTACAATACACTTCAAACTCATATTAAAAAAAATCATACATATATTGAACTCACGAAAATCAGTCTTATCAACTGTATCTTATCATATTTGCCACATGTACATTACCACATAATCAACCAGTTTATAGTCATAATTTAGGGACTGGCCTATACACTGCTCAACATTCATCAATTATCAAGTAAGAAATTTATGCATCACATAAAAAAAATAATCATATTATCATCATGATTTACTATTACACAAGTCACCTTACATTTGGTCATTTTTCAATGCATTTAGCCAAATACAACTATGTTTAACAAATATGTATTAAAAATTGTTCACTTTTAACTTTATTCAATCAATTTACAAGTCTATACATTTTAAAGGTCCAAACTAATATATATAATTATATATATACATATATTAAACATAATTTGTACAACATTTTCACATCCCGTAACCAAATGAAAACATGATACTATTACCTATTAAACAATATATCAAAGACCATAATTATAAATAAATGAAAAACCATATATTTGACTAAGCATTTAAGTATACATTTTTCTAAGATTTGTATCATATCAAATTTATTACAACATATGTTATTATAAATATAAGCCAAATCATGTTAAATGCATATACTATACTTTTACCACAATACAACTCAAAGCTAACTTGCTATTCATTAACTCGAAAATAAATAAACCATTCATAAAAACAATTCATACCGTATAACATATATATATCAAAATAAAATCCAACCATGATTGTGTACAACTTAATATTCTTTAATACCAAACTACCTAATTTGCCTTAACTAAACATATCAACCGATTCACATTCACTTTTATCCATGCATAAACTAGGGCCGAATCAATCATTTATACATATCCAAAATCTTCAACCATTTTCAATGCACATAACACATAAACTTGATTAAGGTTTCATGTACTCACATAATATACTAACCATAATTTACATATAAACACATATAATAGCCAAAACATCATAACCACAACCAAACATATCCATAGCATATTACAACTTAAAACCAAACATCAATCATATATGTCAAAAATAATATTTACCAAATTAAACATAAACCATGGTCAAATATAACCGAACATAAGCAAAATGATCAAGCCTTATAACCGAACTTAACAAAATAAACAAGCCATTTTCGCATGGCTCATTATATATACATACTTCAAACTTGACCAAAAACAACCTAGCTTATACATAGGTTCGAGTTAAAACTTATAAAATACCAAAAACAGTAGATAGTGTGATAGACTTTGCTGACGATCCCCGAGCTTGTAATTTGACTTCAAAATCTATAAAATAGAGACAAACATAAACACATACAATAAGCTATCATAGCTTAGTAAGTCATAAGCAATTAAATAACTCAATATCAATATCAACTCATTTAAAACATGCTAATTATACTATCATGATCACATTTATTCTCAAACTAAACAACTCATATATAACATATACTTTCGTATTCAAATGTAACCTTGGCCGAATATACATGTACTTTTATCTAAGTAACATTCAACCTCAAAGCCTTAATACCATTATATAACTGAATTTACATAAGTTCATATACATATATTTGTTTTTATCATTTTATAACACCTAAAAAATAACCAACTTATCTTATTTCGAATAAGAAATAAGCTATTACATACCTGATCACTTTGGCTTGTTTAACACATTCAATCACACTTAACATTACCCGTTGAACCATTCAGAATTAAATGAAATACTCGAATAATCACACGTATCGTACAATGCCAAAGTCCCAAACGTGGTCTTACATGTAATCACATATCGATGCCAGTGTCCCAAACAGGGTCTTACTCGCACACATATATCAGAATCACATATCGATGCCAATGTATTAAACGTGGTCTTACTCGCACATATATATTAGAATCACATATCGATGCCAACGTTTTAAACGTGGTCTTACTCACACACATATATCAGAAGCACATATCGATGCCAACGTTTTAAACGTGGTCTTACTCACACACATATATCAGAAGCACATATCGATGCCAACGTATTAAACGTGGTCTTACTCGCACACATATATCAAAATCACATATCGATGCCAACGTATTAAACATGGTTTTACTTGCACACATATATCAGAATCACATATCGATGCCAACGTATTAAACGTGGTCTTACTCATGATCACAAGTCGAAGCCTCATATATATATATATATATATATATATATACATCCATGTATCAATTTTAACTTGGCCAAAACACAAATATGTTCAATAATAGAATTATTATTCACTTTCTATGTCACAAAATCATCACATAATCGAAAATACATATATACACATGATTCATACTTTAATATCATATACATATATTATTTAGTCAATTTAAATTTGCAATTAATACACATATAATCAACACTTAACATATATAATTCTGTCATTACTTCAAATACCAAAACTTATTCATTACTTTATCATCAAACATAAATTACTTTTCATTTCTCAATGCTGATTTGTAATTTACTACTAATTACTACAATTATTTATGGATCACCTATATTGAAATTTAACAACATCAATTTGCTTATAAACTTACCTCAGACGATTAAAAGTAGAACGGGATGACTAGTCGACCACTTTAGTTTTTCCCCGATCCAAACCCAATTTCTTTTGTTCTTGATCTAAACATATTCAAATTAAACTCATTCAGACATATTTTCATTCAATTTAGTCCAAAAACACATAAATGGGCAAATTACCATTTTACCCCTGACATTTTACACTTTTTACAGTTTAGTCCCTATTGCACAAAACACAAAATATCCAAAATTTCACTACATCCATGTTAGGCCGAATGTTCCTAGTGCTCATACAAGTCCATATATTTCATTTATTTCATATTTTAGTCCCTCAATTTATTATTTTTGCAATTTAGTCCTAATTACTCAAAATCATCAAAAATTCCAATACAAAACATGTTAACCCAAAACATATCTTTCATATTTCAACATCAAACAACAAAAATCACAAGCTTTCAATAATGGCATAACTCAAAATATTCATCTAAACCAAAAATTCAAGCATGGGTCTTGAAGATAACTTAGCAACGATCTCAAAAACATAAAAATTATCAAAAACCAAGCTAAATACATACCTTGATTGAGCGTAAGAGATGGCTGAACCCTAACTTCTATTTTCTTTTCATTTTTTTATATTATTAATTTATTAAATTAACCTTAGTTAAAATTTTACATTATCATTTATAACATGTCTTTTGCCGTCCACTAATACTAATAATGGCCCAATTAAAACATAAAGGCTTCATATTATAAAGACATTAGCAATTTGGTCCTCACACATTAAGCTATCAAGTTTTCATTTTACGCGATTAAGCCCTTTAATTTAATTGGACACTTAAACAACAAAATTAAATCACGAAAATTTCACACATATAAATTCACACAAAATAAATACAGAAAATAATTTTTAAATATTTTTCTAACTTGGATTCCTGGTCCCGAAACCACTGTTTCGATTAGGGTCTAAATCAGGCTATTACAACTCTCCCCCCTTAGGGATTTTCGTCCCCAAAAATCTTACCGATGAATAGATTTGGATAATTTTCTTTCATTGCATCTTTCTTACTCAATGTCAATGGTAAATCGAATTTAAAATTCATCATGACTCTGTCCCATTTCCATTCAAGTATCATGATCAACCGAAAACAATCCAAAAAATAATTGATGCTCGGTTTTTACTTGTTGGCAGACTAAACATTTCGAAATAAAGTCAGAAATGTATCGTTTCATACCATACCACCAGTATAGTTGTTTCAGATCATTAAACATTTCATACTACCAGGGTGTACAGATAACCGACTATTGTGAACCTCTTTCAAAATCATCTGAATCAACTCTGAATTTTCTCAGGACACATACTCGGTTTCTGAACCTCAAACAACCCTCAGCATCAATTCTGAATTCTAAACCAATATTAGAATTACATTGGGCTCATTTCTCTAACAAATCATCATCTTTTTTTTAGCATTATAAATCTGATTCTGACTGAACTAGCAATGAAGCTTCGGTCAAAAGGGCTTTCATTGATCGAAACTTTTCTGGCAATTTTTTGACCATTCGAACTTAACATCTTTCTGTAACAGCTTTGCCATCAAGGTTGCAATCATAGGGAAACCTTTCACAAACTGTCTATAATAACCGAAAAATCCCAGAAAACTTCGGACTTCAGAAACATTTCTCGGAGGTTTCCAATCAAGTATAGCTAAAATTTTACTCAGATCATCCCGAATACCCGATGCTGATACAACATGGCCTAGAAAATTGACTTTGCGTAACCAAAACTCACATTTACAGAACTTTGCATACAATTGTTTATACTGCAAAGTCTGTAACACAAGTCTTATATGTTCAGCATGCTTAGTTTCATCATGAGAATAGATCCAAATGTCATCTATGAACACAACCACAAACTGATCCAAATACTATCTAAAGATCCAATTCCTCAAATCCATGAAAACAATAGGTGCATTAGTAAATCTGAAAGGCATAATCAAAAACTCATAGTATCCATACCTCGTTCGGAAAGCAGTCTTTGGCACATTGGAGTCTTTAACTTACAACTGATAGTAGCTTGACCTTAAATCTATCTTCAAAAACATTGTGGCCCCTTTCAGTTGATCAAACAAATCATCAATCCATGGCAACAGACTCTTATTCTTTATAGTCACCTCGTTGACCGAAGCCCCGTGCTACTGCAACCGGAGTCGGGCAAAGAGTTTGTGATATATATCAATGCCTCCTTGAATGGTTTGGAGTGCATGCTTATGCAGTAGGGTAAAGTCATAGCTTACGCTTCGAGGCAACTAAAGCCTCATGAGAAAAATTACCCGACGCATTATTTAGAGTTGGCTATCATTGTATTTGCGTTGAAAATTTGGAGACACAATCTGTATAGCGAGAAGTGTGAGGTGTTCACTGATCATAAGAACCTTAAGTACTTGATGACTCAAAACGAATTAAATCTACAGCAACAAAGGTTGCTAGAGCTGATAAAGGATTACGGGTTGGTGATTGACTATCACCCGGGCAAGGCGAACGTGGTCGCCGATGCCTTAAGTAGAAAATCGTTATTTGCGTTGAAAGAAATGAATGCCTGATTGGCTTTATTAGATGATGGTTCGGTTCTAGCAGAGTTGAGGGCTAGATCAATGTTTCTACAAGAGATTCGGGAAGCTCAGAAAAACGACAGTGATTTGTAAGCCAAGAGAAATCAGTGTGAGTCAGGCGTCGAGTCAAATTTTCGTATTGGTATTGATGGATGTATAATGTTCAAAGATAGAGTTTGTGTACCCAAGGACAGAGAGCTTATTCGAAAGATTCTACAAGAGGCACATAGTGATTGTTTGGCCATCCACTCGGGTAGTGTAAAAATGTTCAACGACCTGAAGAAAATTTGTTGGTGGTCGGGAATGAAAAGAGACATTTCAGAATTCATTTCCAAGTGCCTTGTGTGTCAACAAGTGAAAGCTGAACACCAAGTACCTTCAAGTCTATTTCAACCTATCACGATCCCCGAGTGGAAGTGGGATCGAATTACCATGGATTTCATGATGAGTTTCTCATTCACCCCAAAAAAAAAGATGTTGTTTGGGTTATTGTGGATAAGCTAACAAAGTCGGCACATTTTATACCAGTGCATACCGACTACTCCCTTGAAAGATTGGCCGACTTATGTGTATCTGAGATCGTGAGGCTTCATAAAGTGCCGTTATCGATTATTTCAGATTGGGACCTAAAATTTACCTCGAGGTTTTGGAAAAAGATACAAGAGGCATTGGGAACAAAGTTGAGTTTTAGCACGACATTTCACCCGCAAACCGACGGTCAGTCAGAAAAAGTGATTCAGATCTTAGAGGACATGTTGTGGCGTTGTGTTCTTGAGTTTCAAGGAAGTTGGGAAAGGTACTTACCATTGGTTGAATTCGCCTACGACAATAGCTATCAGTCAAGTTTGAAGATGGTGCCTTATGAGGCTTTATATGGGCGAAGGTGTCGAACGCCCTTATATTGGACCAAACTCAGATAGAGTCAGATTCACAAGGTTGATTTAGTCAAGAAGACTAAAGAGAAAGTCAAAGTGATCCGCGACTGTTTGAAGGCTACCTCGGATAGGCAAAAATCCTATGTGGATTTAAAATGGAAGGAGATCGAAGTTTAAGTCGGTGATAGAGTGTTTTTAAAAGTATCCCCATAGAGAAAAGTTCTCAGATTTGGTAGAAGAGGTAAATTGAGTCCTCGTTTCATAGGACCTTATGAGGTTATCGAGAGAGTAGGACCGGTTACCTATCATTTGGCTTTGCCACCAGAATTGGAAAGGATTCACCATGTGTTTCATGTATCCATGCTACGTCAGTATAGATCAGACCCTTCGTATGTGATTGCACCAACCGAGGTTGAGATTTACCCAGACATGACATATGGCGAAGAGCCGGTCAAGATTTTGGCTCAGGAAGTCAAACAGCTAAGGAACAAGAGTATAGCACTCCTAAAAGTTTTATGGCATAGACATGGAGTCGAAGAAGCCACATGGGAACCTAAGAAGACTATGAGAGATCAGTTCCTGAACCTACTCACTGGTAAGATTTTCGGGGACGAAAATCCCTAAGGGGGAGAAATGTAACATCCCGATTTATGGCCTAGTCAGAACAGTGGTCTTGAGACCACAAATTCAAATTTTACTAAAGTATTTTATCATTATTTTGGAGTCATTTCATGTTTATATTAGTGTATGAAAAATTTGGTGAGTCAATTTTGACGTTTGTGAGCCCAATTGTGAAAAAGGACTAAGTCGCATAAAATGCAAAAGTCCTAAATTGATAGCTAAAAGTGTCAAATAGCTAGAGAACCTAAATTGAGGGTCTTTAAAAGACAATTAGACCCTATAGAGATAGCTTGGCCGGCCATAGGAGACAAATTGATGAGAAAGTCAAAATTAGGTGAGTTTTGGTTACCAATTTTGACTAGTTTTAATATTTAAAATAAAACAAAGGCCACATCCTCTTTATTTTTTCTTCTTCACGGGTTTTTACCAGCCATATGAGGGTTTTGAAGCTTGAAATTTGCAGCAACTTATCATCTCTAGAAGTAAGTGATTTTCATACCCTTTGTTGAAGATTTTTACATTTTTGGACCCCTTGAAGCATAAGCTTTCAAATGAGGGTACTATTTTGAAAAATGGTTGAAAGTCTAGGGTTTTGCCATGAGAGCATCTAAGGTATATTCTGAAATTTTATGGAAGAATATGAAGCTTATTGGTCTGATAAACAACTTTTGTGAAAGGATTTTCATGAAGATACCTAAAAAGGACTAGTTTGCATAAGTTGTAAAGTAGATGATAAATGTGTAATATAGTGGGAATTTGGAGTTGCTATAAGAGTAAAAAGGGTTTGGCTAGGCTTAAGATTCGAAGAAATTCGATAAAAATTGATTTTTGACTCTAGGGGTAAAATGGTCATTTTGTCAAGGTCTAGGGGCAAAATGGTCACCAAAGAAGTGAATTTTTTATTGCCTAATCTTATTGAGTGATTAAATAAGTGTATTTTGCTATTATAGATCAAGAAATACTGAATCTGAACCTAGACCGAGGGAAAGCCAAGCTAATCGACTAAATCGACTAGTCGCGACATTTTGTAATCCATGGTAAGTTGTATGTAAATAATACAACTACATTGATAATATATGTGTTTGAATTGTATCAAAATTATTATAGCATAAATTGCTTGACTTGTGGAAATGCAAAAATGTGATGAGAATAAAGATAGTAGAGTTCCCGTTTGAAATTAGGAAATAAATCAGATATTCATGCCATGACATATGGGTTATTATGAGCTAGTGTAAGACATGTCTGGGACATGCATCAGCTACATTATGAGAGCCAGTGTAAGACCATGTCTGGGAAATGGCATCGGCATCGAGATGAGTGCTAGTGTAAGACATGTCCAGGACATGCATCGACCTCGAGATGCAAGCCAAGGTAAGACATGTTAGGGACATGCATCGGCTTGAGATATGAGCCAGTGTAAGACCATGTCTGGGACATGGCATCGGTACCTTACCCCACATTTGAGGCTATGGAATATTCGATAGCATTTCGAACGGTTCAACAGTGAAAGTTCTGATTTCTAGTTAACGAGGAAAGTATAACAGTGTTGTGAGTGATACAGGTACCTATTTGGTATGTATAAAATGTGAGCCACGTTATATGCTATATGATGAGTAAGTTTTGCTTATGCCCACTTGTGTATTATGATACTTGTTGATGAATGACAAAGTATTGTTGTATAATTATTTATATGCAACTTACTAAGCTCTATGCTTACTCTCTCTCCTTTCCTTTTTTCTTATAATGTCGCTTATCTAGCTCAAGGATCAACGGAAGTCAGAGATGTCGATCACACTATCAATCGAAGCATTCGATATAGTTTGATTTAATATTTTTGAATATGGCATGTATAAAGAACTAGACTTGTATTTTGTGTTGTTATTAATTTGGCCATATGTGTTGGCTTGGGATAAATTCCTCATTTTGTATTAAGCCCTGAATGATGGGTAATATTCATTTTGATATATGCAAATGGTGTTATGTTCATGGATGAGTAGAATGCACAAATGAAATATTGCCTATTGTGGCTGATTTTATTGCATGAAATACTCTTGTACTGGTTTTAGTTGCTTTTATGTAGGTTGTGTAAGTAATGGTGGCAAAGAGGCTTAGTAAATAGCCTAATTTTTTCCACACGGGTAGACACACGGGCATGTTTCTAGGTCCTGTGTGATACACGGCCAGCACCATGGGCGTATTGTTTAGCCGTATGTCCTCTGTATGTAAAAATTTCAAGTCAGTATGCATGATAGTAAACACAAGGGCAGAGACACGGCCGTGTGTCTCAGTAGTGTGAATGGCACAGAATAGCACACGAGTGTGTGTCTTGGCCGTGTGACCCTTAAGAAATGTTGACGTCAAAAACAGAATGTCCAGGTTTCTGCACACGGGCTAGGACACAGGCATGCATGGCCGTGTGAAAGACACGGGCAATGGACACGGGCGTGTGCCAAGCCGTGTGAAAACCCCTGTAGGTGTGCATTTGGAATTAAATCCACACGAGTGTCGGACACAGGTGTGTCCCTGTATTGCCTAGGCCGTGTGACCCACACGGGCCAACCGCACGACCATGTCAAATTATCACACGGGCATGTTACCCCTTCCACACGGGCGTGTTGCCCCTTCCACATGGGCGTGTGCCCCTGTGTCAAGTGTCATTTTTCTAAAGTTGACTTAAGAACCCGAGGTGTTTTCGAATGATTTCCGATGGGTATTTTGGGTCTCGTAGGCCCATATTAAAGATGTGTTGATAAGCTTGAGAAAGTTTTAAATTTTTCCAAGTCTTGGAGACTCGAAATTGGTGGTAAACAAGAGTTTAATTTAGGTAACGCCTTGAACTCTATCCTGACATTGAATATGGGTATGGGGTGTTACACAATTAACACTATGAACCGTGTCAACAAGTGTGATTCCAAACAATCACCGCTCGCACCTTCACCTAGTCACCAAAAGCCTAAACTAGCTTTTCTTTGCCATTCGCTTTACTCGTAGAAGGTTCAAACGGATCCAAAGCTTTAACAAAGTGAATCACACATAGCAACACAATCAACATTTAGCCAAATATTCACCTCAATCAACCAAAAAAAAAAAAGCCTAAGCTATATTCTCTTAAAATCAAAATTTTTGACATGGTAAACTTGAAACTCAAATATTACGGTCTCTATGTAACACCCCTAACCCGTATCCATTGCCAGACTAGGGTTAAAGGCATTACCGGACAAAGCAGAACATTTTACAAACAATTCAATAACATCATCCATAAACTTAGTCAAATATCATTATAGAGTTCCTTATATAGGTCAACGAGACCTAAAACATGCTTTAGAAAGGGGTCGGGACTAAACTGAGCTCATACAAAATTTTTCAAAACTTAAACATTTATCAAAGTTGTACAGGTCACACGCCCGTTTGAACAGGCCGTGTGCCTCTCACAGGTTTAGACACGCCCATGTGTCTAGGCCGTGTCAAAACAGGGCATACATACTGACTTATTTGCACGGCCACAAGACATGCCCGTGTGCCTTGGCCGTGGTCGAAACTGACTTGGGTCACATGGCTAGCCACACGGCTGTGCACCATGGCCATGCTCGAGACTGACTTTAAATTGTAGGAATACCCTAGGGGACACACGACAGTGTAACATGACAGTGTGTCGCACACGACTAAGACACATGCCCGTGTCTCTGCCCGTGTGGACAAAAATAGGCCATTTGAAAAGTCAATTTGCCACCCAATTTGGGTCATACCTACAAGCATAAAACCAAACACATTTTCACTATAATTTCAACCAATTTCAAACCCAAATCATGCATCTTCCATGCCAGTTCATTATCAACAATTTCCACACTTGTAAATACATATCAAAACATATCATTTTATAAGCAAGAATCATAACAAAACATATGGTTTATAAACCTTAATATACTTATTCAATTTCATACCACATTCTTACCAATTCCACAATTAAACACATACCAAAAATTGCCAAACTTACCATTTCTCTTGGCCATTCATGAACACATCAAACAAACCACCATTGCATCACATATCATATACCAAAACTCGTATATATACACCACCAAAACCAAGCCAAATCACATGGCTAGATATATACACTTCACAAAACATATTCAAATACTTCTAGCCTATACATGCCATACTTTAATATATACATTTTCAAAAGGTGCCAAAATATAGTTCGATAGTACGGTGACAATCCTCGATGATCCCCGAGCTCCCGATAGCTACGATATCTATAAAACAATGCAAACACGCACAAAGTAAGCTTTCAAAAGCTTAGTAAGCCATATACAAATAAACTTAACACTTTAAACATAAATGCAACATCAAATTACATATACTTCATAGCCAAATACTATCACAAACCTCAATGTTCATATACATTTCACATATTCCAAATTCTTTAGCACATATAGCATATTTTCTCTTGCTTTTATCACATATCAACATTTGTTCACTAAAGTATATATAATTACCTTTCAACATCAAATATGATACTCATTTTGAACGTACCTAAATCGACTAAATGTTCACATAATAATTCATTATCTCAGAATGCCCGTTGAACCGTTCAGCATCATAAGGATACGCGGATAGCTCAAAAAGCTCGTACAATGCAAATGTCCCAAGCGTGGTCTTACATGTAATCAAATAACGATGCCACTGTCCCAGATAGTGTAACACCCCTAATTTGACCCTAGTCGAAAACTGGTTTCGGGACCACAAAATCGAGTCATAAAAATAATTAACCGTCATAGTTGATGCTTATTATATGTATATATGCATGTGTGAAAATTTCATGTTTGAATTTTGTTAATTGTAAGTGAATTTTATTAAATAGGACTTATGTGAGAAAATTTAGAAATGTGCTAGGCAAATGTAAAGTGGCCTATTAATGCATGTTATGAAAATGATAGGTTTGCATGTCAAATTACCCAAAATTAGAGCTAGTGGCCGGCCATGCTATGGGGTGAAACATGTTGGAAACATGTTGTGTTAGTGTGTTATGTTAGAAAGAATAAAATAAGAGGTTAGTAATAAAGTAATGAAAAGAGAGGGGTGATGAAAACAAAGTTGTCTCATCCATGCCCCCCCCTCCATTGCCGTGAATTGAAGGAAGAAAACTAAAGAAAAGAAAAAAAATGTTCATCTTCTTCTCCTACCTCTCTCAAGCCGAAACTAACCAAGAAATGGAAGAAAGCACACCTAAGGCATTCGGCCATCTTGTGTGGGGGGGAATTAAGGTATGATATCATGTGATTCTTTTGAAATTTTTGTGAAGTTGAGTTTGTTTTGGTGCTCATAACATGACCCATGTGTAAATTTTTGAGTTTGTGTTGCAAGAAACATTTGGTTATGTCCTTATATGTCAAATTGATGATAACTTTTTGATATTTGGTGAATGAATATGGGTTTCGGTCATGGTAGATAACAAAGAATGTGGTTGTTGTTCTTGTTAATTTGGATGAATTTTTGGTGGATAGGTGCTTGAATCAAACAAATGATCATGTGTGTACACTAGGTGGTAGTTGAGAAGAATCGGTCACTATATTGGAGGCCATTGCCGAATATGAGTTTAGTTATTGAGAGTGATGAATGTGTTTTGAGTTGATGGAATAAAAGAATGCTTAAAGATGTGTCACAACAAATTATATGTTAAGCTAAGGTTGTTAAATTATCAATCTTTCTTCCTAGCCGAATATGTGTTTATAAAGTTGAGTTGTTAAATAGATTTTGAAGTTAGCCCATGTATTTATTTTTGAATTTAAGAAGAATGATACATTCGACTATGCTTTGATGTGCTTGGATTGTTGTTCATTGAGTAAATGATTGAGGAATGGTTAGAAGAATTTGAATGCTAAACTAGTTGATTTGTTTATAATGTCCGATTATGATCATTTATAGAGATGTGAATGAATTGTTGTTATGTGAATAAATATTTGTTTGATGATATATATATGTATTCGGAAATGGGATAAAATGTGTATTAAGGTAAGTTTCATGGTGATTATGCTTGTGATGTTGGGTTAATATTCGGCATTGAGTAATGTGGGGTAAGGTGATTAATCGGCTATGAAATTAGCTAAATTGAATAGGTATGTTTAATGATATGCTTAGTATAATATATGATCTTATAACTCGGTTTGGTATTGAGATAAAGGTTAGATGTATGATTCGATTTTGGTATGTGTTAAATTGGTCAATCAAAGATTAAATGATATGTGATTGCCAAATGTGATTGTTAACTGAATAATATTAGTTAAGTACTTAAGCAAATCTATTGTTTTACTTAAGCTTAAGACCAAAGAGGATCAAAGTCGGATAGGGGAAAAGAGAAAGTAAACGAATAGCCGTGGACATCTAATCGCCGACCACTTCCGAGGTAAGTTTTAAGTGATTAAACGTTGAGTAAATTCAATCATAATAGGACATAATGAGTTGATTTAATAAGATATGATGTGGCCATGATATGTCTTAAACTCAAATGGTAAGTTCATAAGTGTTTGGACTTGAAATTTAAGAGCAAATTGTAATAATTTGCTTTGGACAGCAGCAGTAACGTGATTTTAGAAAATCACTATAAATTGTTGGTGTGGAATTATAGGCTGAATAAAATATGTAATCAAATTTTAGTTAGTATAGTTTCTTATAAAAGAGACCATGGAAGCAAAGAAATTTCCTATAAAGAGATATTTAAAGTTGTGTGGGACAATTGTCGAATGACTCAAATCCCTGTTCTGTTTTTGGAAAATCATTATAATTTGTAAAAAATGGTTATAAGATAAGATTTATATGCTTAGACTCCTTAATGAGTCTAGTTTCAAATTAAATCAAATAGAACACATTATGAATTCTGTACAATGAAAAATTTGATTCGTAGTGAAGAATGGTTAGATTAGTCAAACAGTGAAACAGGGGAAACTTTAAGAAAAATCTGGTATTGATTGGCCAAACCTAAAATTCTGGAAATTTTATGGATGAAAGATATACGAGTCTATATTCAGGGAAAATTAACGGCAAGTGATTTGGAGTTTTGTAGCTCTAGTTATAAATAATTTAGTGACTATTGCTCAGGAAAACAGCTCGTAGTGAATATGTGATTTTGTTGTAAACATGGATAAAACTTGTTTTAGTTGCTCATAAGCTATTGATTAAACCCATACGTGAATTCTAAATCGTGATATTGTAAAACGATATATGAGTGTTAGACGGATCTTTGATATTAAAATTTGTGAAATTGTAAGTTTATGAGTATTCGAATATGAAATGATAGTATGGCGTGAAATTGAATTATTCATTGGAAAATGATTGATGTAGATTCGGCCAAGACAAAGTGTATACATGATAGTATATGTCGTATGTGAAGTATATTTGGATAATTGTGATGTGAATACATGAAAATTTATATTTTGATTTAGGATTTTATGTGATGAATGTGAACATGCATATATGTGATAAGGCCGAATGGCCAATGTGATGAATGTGAGCATGCATATATGTGATAAGGCTGAATGGCCAATGTGATGAATGTGAGCATGCATATGTGTGATAAGGCCGAATGGCCAATGTGGTGAATATGAACATGCATATGTGGTAAAGCTGAATGGCTAGTGTGAAATATGTAGGCGATAAAGTATATTGTGGCGAACGACCAAATGTGAAAGGTGTGTATTATTAGATATTTGATGAGGCAAATGAATTACAAATATGACAGTCGATGTGAATGTTGTAACATGTAATTAAATGTACATGAAACTTGGAAATATATTCCGGGTAAGACCCGATGACTACGTGTGGAGATTATGTCCGGGTAAGACCCGATGACTACGTGTGGAGATTTTGTCCGAGTAAGACCGATAACCGTGTGGAGATTTAAATGCGAGCTAAAGGTCTCGCCGATAATCCAAGTAGAGGTTAAAGCTATAAGACTTCGTAATAAGAATTACTTATAAATATATTCAATGCGAAAGGTTAAACAGGTATGTACTCCAAGTTTATATGTGAGCTTGATTTGATCTAAATCATAAGGTAGTTATGTGATGCATACGAGAGCAATCTATGAGACTATTCCTATGATTATGTGACATCGGATCAGTGTGAGAGGTTATGTGAAATCATACAATATATCTATGTCACATGAGCTCACTTTTATGTGAAAGTTTATCTGCCTATTGTATATGATGAGATGTGCATATTCGGTAAAAGGATGGTAAGCCCGAAGGAAGAGTGAAATAAAATATATGAACAACTATGTTATAATTTGATTGTTATCTGTTGACACTGCTTAAAACTTACTAAGCATTGTAATGCTCACTCCGTTTACTCTGTTTCCTCTTTTATAGATCTCATTCTTGAAGCTACTGTGCTCGAGGATCGTCAAGAACTAGTCACACTATCACTATCCACCGCTTGTTACTGTTATGTTTAGAATTATTTTATGGCATGTATAGAATAAACTAGTGGCGGAAGAATATTTTTGGTTAATGTATATAAGCCATGCGAAAATGGCATCTTTTGAATGTTTACTTAGTGAAGTTTAAATTTTACCTCTGGCTGTGCTTAGGACTTATTTAAATGAACGATCTTTATTTCAAGAAAAAGTTCAAAATTTTACTGTTCTGACATGAGTTACAAGTCCGGCAATGCCCCTTACCTATTCTGGCGACGGTTACGGGATAGGGGTGTTACATTTTATTGGTATCAGAGCTACAGTTTAGTCGATTCTAGGACTAACGTAGCACACGTGAGTCTATTTATACATGCCATAAAGTGATAAAATGATAGTGTGATGATTTTTGACTATTAAAATATGTTTGCTGTATTGTAATGAATCTTGATCCCGATCGAGCTGTAGCAAGCTTCTGACTATGAGAATTTGCGATATAACTTCACTTAAATATGCCTAAATTATTAAGTTGATCAGGTACGTATCATGTACTCGTATTTGAATTTCGATTTGGATTGAATTATAAGGGAATAAGTGATGCAATTTTGAAAGAGTGTTATGACTATAAATGTGATTTTTGTATTTGGCTATGGAACTGGAAGTTGAATGGTCGATAAGCATGTTGTGTTTGTATTCAAGTAATGTAAATGATATACTAATATGTATTGCTATATGTGTATATGTACATGAGAATTGAGAGTGATATATCTGGGCTAAGTCCCGAAGAGCATTCGTGCTAGTGATATATCCGGGCTAAGTCCCGAAGAGCATTCATGCTAGTGATATATTCGGGCTAAGTCCCAAAGAGCATTCGTGCTAGTGATGTATCCGGACTATGTCCCGAAGAGCATTCGTGCCAGTGATGTATCCGGACTAAGTCCCGAAGAGCATTCGTGCTAGTGATGTATCCGAGCTAAGTTCCGAAGAGCATTCGTGCTAGTGATATATCCGTGCTAAACCCCGAAGAGCATTCGTCTTTGGTGTTATATCCGGCTAGGTCGAAGAGCAATCATCTTTGGTGACGTGTATTAAGGCCTTCGTGCCTAGTAGGCTTCGTCGTGCGGTAATTTGAGCAAAGTTTAAGTGTTTATTACTATACGAATTCAAATTTAAATGAGATGATATGTTTAAAAGTGTACATACATGATGTTTATAGACTTGGTTAAGTCATTTCAATGTGTAATAATGAATGAATAAGAGCACTATGTGTGTGAATGATTAGAGGCACTGTGTGTGTGCGAATTCCTTTAACCGAGCACTATGAGTGCGAGATCGGTCAGTAGGCACTAAGTGTGTGAAGTGGAATTCATGTAAGACCTCATCTGGGACGAAGGCATTGATTTGAGATAGTGTGTAAGACCATGTCTGGGACATGGCATCGGCTCGATATGTGAGAATATGTAAGACCATATCTAGGATATGGCATTGTAAGAGCTATATGTGCTTAATGAGTATCCGTAATGATTTCGAATGATTCAATGGGTATATTTAAGATGATAAATAAAGTAAGATCAGAATAAGTGATACAGGTATGTACGGAAGGTATGTGAAAATCAAATGAAAGTAAAAATTTGTGAGTTCATATTATATTATGTTATGTATACTAAATAAGTGAATACGTAAAAAGATGGTGGATATGTTGTTAAGAAATGAATTCCTGTTATAAATGTGTTACGGATTTCGTTTATGGAATGCTTGGTATATGAAGTCATATGTGCTATTGCTAAATGACCCCTATTTTTTTGTTAATCATATTCAAGAAATTATTTCGATTAAGTTTGACATTTGAAAGTCTGTAAGAATTTTTGATGAATGCTGATAATTTTGGATATATGGGTTATGTGCTAAAATAAATCCCATGCCGATATACTATATGAGGCTTTATGCCAAATCGATTGTATATGAGTATCGTTAACGGTGATTGAATGTGCTAAATGAATTCAATGTTCAGGTATGTGGAAGTTGATTTTCTGTTGGAAATAGGTTAAGTTGAATAGTGAGATATGATGGAGTTATAAAGGATATTTATTGGGATGTTTGAGTATATGTGTACTTTCGGTCAAAGTTCTGACTTATACATGAATGAAAATGTGGGTTACAAATATGTGGGTTGATGATGTGAATTATACATGTTAATATGTGCTTAATATGTGTTTGAAATGCATTTGTGAATTAAGTTAAGTGATTATTGCTTATGAAATCAAGAAAATGAGATATATGTGCATACTTGTAGAAATGTTTATGTATTTGT
The DNA here is from genome assembly GCF_025698485.1 of Gossypium arboreum. Lineage (NCBI taxonomy): Eukaryota > Viridiplantae > Streptophyta > Magnoliopsida > Malvales > Malvaceae > Gossypium > Gossypium arboreum. The sequence continues at coordinate 48,204,954 of NC_069072.1, read as the reverse complement.
TTTAAGATAAGAAAATGATTTTATAGATCGATCTGAAATCAATAATGAATTACAATTGCTATCGATGAGCTAATGTTTATATGAATATAATTCAATAAGAGGACATTATCCTAAACTATGCATCGGTAGAAATTTTCGGGGACGAAAATCCCTAAATGGGGAAGAGTTGTGACACCCTAATTTGACCCTAGTCGAAAAGTGGTTTCGGGACCACAAAATCGAGTCATAAAAATAATTAACCGTCATAGTTGATACTTATTATATGTATATATGCATGTGTGAAAATTTCATGTTTGAATTTTGTTAATTGTAAGTGAATTTTATTAAATAGGACTTATGTGAGAAAATTTAGAAATGTGCTAGGCAAATGTAAAGTGGCCTATTAATGCATGTTATGAAAATGATGGGTTTGCATGTCAAATTACCCAAAATTAGAGCTAGTGGCCGGCCATGCTGTGGGGTGAAACATGTTGGAAACATGTTGTGTTAGTGTGTTATGTTAAAAAGAATAAAATAAGAGGTTAGTAATAAAGTAATGAAAAGAGAGGGGTGATGAAAACAAAGTTGTCTCATCCATCCCCCCCCCATCGCCGTGAATTGAAGGAAGAAAAAAAAAGAAAAAAAAAAGGTTCATCTTCTTCTCCTACCTCTCTCAAGCCGAAACTAACCAAGAAATGGAAGAAAGCACACCTAAGGCATTCGGCCATCTTGTGTGGGGGGGAATTAAGGTATGATATCATGTGATTCTTTTGAAATTTTGTGAAGTTGAGTTTGTTTTGGTGCTCATAACATGACCCATGTGTAAATTTTTGAGTTTGTGTTGCAAGAAACATTTGGTTATGTCCTTATATGTCAAATTGATGATAAATTTTGATATTTGGTGAATGAATATGGGTTTCGGTCATGGTAGATAACAAAGAATGTGGTTGTTGTTCTTGTTAATTTGGATGAGTTTTGGTGGATAGGTGCTTGAATCAAACAAATGATCATGTGTGTACACTAGGTGCTAGTTGAGAAGAATCGGTCACTATATTGGAGGCCATTGCGAATATGAGTTTAGTTATTGAGAGTGATGAATGTGTTTTGAGTTGATGGAATAAAAGAATGCTTAAAGATGTGTCACAACAAATTATATGTTAAGCTAAGGTTGTTAAATTATCAATCTTTCTTCCTAGCCGAATATGTGTTTATAAAGTTGAGTTGTTAAATAGATTTTGAAGTTAGCCCATGTATTTATTTTTGAATTTAAGAAGAATGATACATTCGACTATGCTTTGATGTGCTTGGATTGTTGTTCATTGAATAAATGATTGAGGAATGGTTAGAAGAATTTGAATGCTAAACTAGTTGATTTGTTTATAATGTCCGATTATGATCATTTATAGAGATGTGAATGAATTATTGTTATATGAATAAATATTTGTTTGATGATATATATATATGTATTCGGCAATGGGATAAAATGTGTATTAAGGTAAGTTTCATGGTGATTATGCTTGTGATGTTGGGTTAATATTCGGCATTGAGTAATGTGGGGTAAGGTGATTAATCGGCTATGAAATTAGCTAAATTGAATAGGTATGTTTAATGATATGCTTAGTATAATGTATGATCTTATAACTCGGTTTGGTTTTGAGATAAAGGTTAGATGTATGATTGGATTTTGGTATGTGTTAAATTGGTCAATCAAAGATTAAATGATATGTGATTGCCAAATGTGATTGTTAACTGAATAATATTAGTTAAGTACTTAAGCAAATCTATTGTATTACTTAAGCTTAAGAGCAAAGAGGATCAAAGTCGGATAGGGAAAAGAGAAAGTAAGCGAATAGCCGTGGACATCTAATAAATCGACCACTTCGAGGTAAGTTTTAAGTGATTAAACGTTGAGTAAATTCAATCATAATAGGACATAATGAGTTGATTTAATAAGATATGATGTGGCCATGATATGTCTTAAACTCAAATGGTAAGTTCATAAGTGTTTGGACTTGGAAATTTAAGAGCAAATTGTAATAATTTGCTTTGGACAGCAGCAGTAACGTGATTTTAGAAAATCACTATAAATTGTTGGTTTGGAATTATAGGCTAAATAAAATATGTAATCAAATTTTAGTTAGTATAGTTTCTTATAAAAGAGACCGTGGAAGCAAAGAAATTTCCTATAAAGAGATATTTAAAGTTGTGTGGGACGGTGTCGAATGACTCAAATCCCTGTTCTGTTTTTGGAAAATCATTATAATTTGTAAAAAATGGTTATAAGATAAGATTTATATTCATAGACTCCTTAATGAGTCTAGTTTCAAATTAAATCAAATAGAACACATTATGAATTCTGTACAATGAAAAATTTGATTCGTAGTGAAGAATGGTCAGATTAGTCAAACAGTGAAACAGGGGAAATTTTAAGAAAAATCTGGTATTGATTGGCCAAACCTAAAATTCTGGAAATTTTATGGATGGAAGATATACGAGTCTATATTCCGGGAAAATTAACGGCAAGTGATTTGGAGTTTTGTAACTCCAGTTATAAATAATTTAGTGACTATTGCTCAGGAAAACAGCTCGTAGTGAATATGTGATTTTGTTGTAAACATGGATAAAACTTGTTTTAGTTGCTCATAAGCTATTGATTAAACCCATACGTGAATTCTAAATCGTGATATTGTAAAACGATATATGAGTGTTAGACGGATCTTTGATATTAAAATTTGTGAAATTGTAAGTTTATAAGTATTCGAATATGAAATGATAGTATGGCGTGAAATTAAATTATTCATTGGAAAATGATTGATGTAGATTCGGCCAAGACAAAGTGTATACATGATAGTATATGTGGTATGTGAAGTATATTTGGATAATTGTGATGTGAATACATGAAAATTTATATTTTGATTTAGGATTTTATGTGATGAATGTGAACATGCATATATGTGATAAAGCCGAATGGCCAATGTGATGAATGTGAGCATGCATATATGTGATAAGGCCGAATGGCCAATGTGATGAATGTGAGCATGCATATGTGTGATAAGGCCGAATCGCCAATGTGGTGAATATGAACATGCATATGTGGTAAAGCCGAATGGCAAGTGTGAAATATGTAGGTGATGTGCGTATATTGTGGCCGAACGACCAAATGTGAAAGGTGTGTATTATTAGATATTTGATGAGGCAAATGAATTACAAATATGACAGTCGATGTGAATGCTGTAACATGTGATTAAATGTACATGAAACTTAGAAATATATTCCGGGTAAGACCGGATGACTACGTGTGGAGATTATGTCCGGGTAAGACCCGATGACTACATGTGGAGATTTTGTCCGGGTAAGGCCCGATAACTTCGTGTGGAGATTTCGTTTGAGCTAAAGGTCTCGCTGATAATCCAAGTAGAGGTTAAAGCTATAAGACTTCGTAATAAGAATTGTCTATAAATATATTCAATGCGAAAGGTTAAACAGGTATGTACTCCAAGTTTATATGTGAGCTTGATTTGATCTAAATCATAAGGTAGTTATGTGATGCATACGAGAGCAATCTATGAGACTATTCCTATGATTATGTGACATCAATCAGTGTGAGAGGTTATGTGAAATCATACAATATATCTATGTCACATGAGCTCACTTTTATGTGAAAGTTTATCTGCCTATTGTATATGATGAGATGTGCATATTCGGTAAAGGGATGGTATGCCCGAAGGAAGAGTGAAATAAAATATATGAACAACTATGTTATAATTTGATTGTTATCTGTTGACACTGCTTAAAACTTACTAAGCATTGTAATGCTCACTCCGCTTACTCTGTTTCCTCTGTTTTATAGATCTCATTTGCGGCTACTGTGCTCGGGGATCGTCAAAGAACTAGTCACACTATCACTATCCACCGCTTGTTTCTTGTTATGTTTAGAATTATTTTATGGCATGTATAGAATAGACTAGTGGCGGAAGAATATTTTTGGTTAATGTATATTAGCCATGCGAAAATGGCATCTTTTGAATGTTTACTTAGTGAAGTTTAAATTTTACCTCTGGCTGTGCTTAGTACTTATTTAAATGAACGATCTTTATTTCAAGAAAAAGTTCAAAATTTTACTGTTCTGACATGAGTTACAAGTCCGGTAATGCCCCTTACCTATTCTGGCGACGGTTACGGGATAGGGGTGTTACAGATAGGGTCTTACACGAAATCAAATATGACACCAACGTCCCAGATGTGGTCTTATACGTAAAACATAAGTTGATGCCAACGTCCTAGACGTGGTCTTACATGATAACACATATCGGATCCTATGTCATGACATATGTATCCTAACTATTCCTAAGTTTCGACAGGACTTTTTGTACATCGGAACCTTGTCGACACTTTCTCGGATGTCTCATTCTTCTCAACTCATAAATTCATTCATCATAGTATAATAGCATATATTCGATAGTAATTCAATTCAAAATACATTTATTTGTATATAGACTTACCTCGTACGAATTCGGATGGACGGAATCGGCTACTCGACGACTTTCGACTTTCTCCGATCTAATTTTGCTTTCTTTAGTTCTTGATCTATATCAATTCAAAGTTAACTTATTCACTTTCACGTTCATTCAAATCAATCCACAAATACATATTTAGGGCACTTTACAAACTAGCCCTCATATTTTTACATTTTGACACTTTAGTCCCTATTTCACAAAATCACAAAATACACATAATTTCTTTATACACATGTCTAGCAGAATTTTCATATAGCTCATACAAGCCCAAATATTTCATTTATTTCACATTTTAGTCCCTTAATTTATAAATTTCACAATTTAGCCCATTTTACTCAAATTCATCAAAAATTCAAATACTAAACATGTTAACCCAAAACATATCTTTCATTTACCAACAACTAACTTAATCAAACTTATAGTTTCATCAATAGCTCAACTCAAAATCATCAACAAAATCAGAAATTAAGGCATGGGCTTGATATATTACTAAGCAATGATTACAAAAATGTAGAAATTATCATAAACGGAACAAATCTCATACCTCAATCAAAGAAAATCAAAGCCGAACCCTTGCTTGTATTTCTTTGTTTTTCTTTTGATGAATTCGGCAAAGATGATGAACAAATGGCTAATTTCATGCCTTTTGTTTTATTAAATTAACATTAACAATTGGTTTACCAATTTGCCCTTATAATATAAACATTTAAAACATTAATATCAAGGCTATTAATGTCCACTCATATGTTCAATGGCCAAATAACAACATAAGGACCTCTCTTTTAATAAAACAAATCAATTAAGCACTTTAACAAATAGTAGGAAACTTTTACATTTTACGCAATTAGGTTCTTTTTTAAAATTAAACACACAAACGATCAAATTTTCATACGAAATTTTCACATATACTAATTCACATATAATAAGCACAGAAAATAATATTAAAATATTTTTTGACTCAGATTTGTGGTCCTGAAACCACTATTACGACTAGGGTCTAAACCGGACTGTTACAATTCTCCCCTTTTAGGGATTTTTGTCCCCGAAAATCTTATCGTTGAACAGATTCGGATATTGTTGTCTCATGGCATCTTTGGGCTCCCAAGTAGCCTCTTCAACACCATGTCGATGCCACATCACTTTTACTAACAGAATTTTCTTATTTTGCAATTTTTTAACCTCACGAGCAATGATACGGATTGGTTCTTCGTCGTAGATCATATCTGATTGAATCTCAATCTCAGACAGAGGAATTACATGAGAAGGATCGGATCTGTATCGTCGAAGCATTGATATGTGAAATACATTGTGAATCTTTTCTAGGTTAGGTGGCAAAACAATCTATAAGCAACTGGCTCGATACGTTCAATAATCTCATACGACCCGATGAATCTCAGACTCAATTTGCCTTTTCTACCAAATCAAAGTACTTTCTTCCACAGAGACACTTTCAAAAATACTTTATCATCGATCTCAAATTCAATGTCTTTTCTTTTCAAATCCACATAACATTTCTGACGATCGGAAGTTGTTTTTAGACTATCTTGGATTACTTTTACTTTCTGTTCGGTCTCTTTTATCATGTCAATCCCATAAACCTTACTCTCGCTGAGCTCAATCCAATACAAAGGTGTACGGCATTTGCGACTATAAAGTTTTGTATGATGCCATTTTAATGCTCGATTGAAAACTGTTATTATAAGCAAATACAATCAAAGGCAAATACTATTCCCACCGGAGACATCTCAACATATCCTCGAGTATCTGAATAATCTTCTCAGATTGACCATCCGTTTGCGGGTGAAAATAAGTATTGAAATGCAATTTTGTACCCAAAACATCTTATAATTTCTTCCAAAATCATGATGTGAATCTCGGATCTCTGTCTGACACAATAGATAATGGTACACCATGAAATCTCACAATATCGGAAATATAAAACTCAGCTAACTTATCATGAGTAATCAGATTATACAGGAACAAAATGGGCCTATTTCGTCAATCGGTCAACCACGACCTAGATAGATCTTTCTTTCTCAGAGATAGGGGCAAACCTGAAACAAAGTCCATTGTAACTCTATCCCATTTCCATTCCAAAATCATAATTGGTTGTAACAAACCAGAAGGCACTTGATGTTCAGCTTTAACTTGTTGACAAATTAAGCAATTCGCAACAAATTCAGAGATATCAAGCTTCATACTAGGCCACCAATAAAGTTGTTTTCGATCATTATAAATTTTTGTACTACCCAGATGAATAGATAAACGACGGTTGTAAGCTTCATTCAAAATTATCTGAATTAACTTTGGATTTCTCGAAGCACAAATTCGATCTCGGAATCTCAGACAATCATCTTTATCAACTCTAAATTCTGAATCAGAATCTAAATCACACTGAGCTCGTTTTGCTATTATCTCATTATCAACTTTCTGAGCATCAATAATCTGTTGAACGAATAACGGTCTTGCTTTTAATTCGATTAAAACCGAACCATCATTAGACAGAACCAAATGACCATTCTTCGCACGCAATGAAACAATGCTTTTCAACTTAAAGCATCAGCGACAACGTTTGCTTTTCCCGGATGATAATCAATCACAAGAATTATAGTCTTTTAACAGTTCGAGCCATCTTCACTGTTGCAGATTCTTTACCCGATTCGAGTTGTACTAACATTGGAGCTTCAGTCAAAAGGCTTCAACTGATCAAAGATTTTTTGACACTTTTCAGACCATTCAAATTTCACATCTTTCTGAAGTAACTTCATTAACGGAGTGGCAATCATCAAAAAGCCTTTTACGAATCGTCTATAATAAACGGCAAGTCCCAGAAAACTACAAACTTCGAGGACATTTCTCAGAGGCTTCCAGTCTAAAATAGTTGAATTTTTGCTTGGATAAACTCGAATACCAGATGCTGAAATAATATGACCCAAAAAACTGACTTCTCGTAACCAGAATTCACATTTGCTAAACTTCGCATATAATTGCTTAACTCGCTAAATCTGTAGCACTATTCTCAGATGTTCAGCATGCTCGGATTCATCACACGAATAAATCAATATGTCATCAATAAATACAACAATAATTCGATCTAAATAGGGTCTGAAAATTCTGTTTATCAAATCCATAATGATAGCAGGTGCATTTGTTAGTTCGAAAGCCATAACTAAGAATTCATAGTGGTCGTACCTCATTCTGAATGTAGTATTTGGAATGTCTGAATCTTTTACTCGCAATTGATAATAGCCATATCTCAGATCTATCTTTGAAAACATAGTAGCTTCCTTCAACTGATCAAACAAATCATCAATTCGAGGCAGAGGATACTTGTTCTTGATAGTCACTTTGTTCAACTGACGATAATCTATGCAAATTCTCATTGTACCGTCTTTCTTTTTCACAAACAGAACAGGAACACCCCAAGGTGAGAAACTCGGTCTCTCAAACCCTCTATTGGTCAACTCTTGCAACTGAGACTTTAATTCTTTTAACTCGGTCGGAGCTATTCTATACGGAGCAATCAAAATCGGAGTAGTTCCCGGTACTAACTCAATACCAAATTCAACATCTCAGTTCAGAGGTAATCCCAAAAGTTCTTTAGGAAACACATCAAGGAATTCACAGACAACAGCCACTGATTCAATTTTCTTTTCTGACACTTTCAAATCGATTACATAAGCAAAGTAAGCCTTACCACCTTTTCTCACAATACCCAGAACTTTCATCGAAGATATCACAGCAGGCAATCCATTCAAATCACTAGATTCAATTTGAACAATTTCATCATTCTTACATCTCAAATTAATAGTTTTCGGTTTGCAATTCACAACAGCATCATGCAAAGTTAACCAATCCATACCCAGAATTATATCAAACTCATCAAAAGGTAATAACATCAAATCAGCCAGAAAACAAATGTCTCGAAACATTAACAGACAATTCTTGCGGACTTTATCAACCAAATCACATCTGCCTAGGGTGTTCGATACCTTAATTATGAATTCAGTAGACTTTACAGGCAAAGTCTTATGATTCAATAAATCCATGCATATATAAGAATGCGTTGATCCAGGATCTATCAGAGCAATCACAGAAGTATCATAAAGTGTGAGAATACCTATAATCACATCTGGAGATGAAGCTTCCTCACGAGATCGAATGGCATAGGCTCTGGCAGGTGCACGAGCCTCGGATCTAACAGCAGTGTCTATTGTTCCCTTCTGACTACCACTCACATTTCCCGTATTTCTGGGAGGTCTACCACGAGATGCATTGCCACTTGGCCTCAAGTTTTGCATCGTGGATGAAATGATCTAACGATCCACATTTGAAACAAGCCCAATCATACAATCTACAATTTTCAGGATGTCTTTTACCACAGTGTTTGCACTCAGGGCGATTAGATTAAACATTTCCAACACTGGTAACAGATGTAGCTAGAGCTCTGAAACTCGAATGTGATCTAGCACAAACTCTACTCGAATGTTCCACATTAACTCTTGAACGGCTATAATCATCTCGAAACGTCTTTGATGCAGATTGAAATGGCTTGCTTGATGATCTCTTTCTCACTTCTATAGCTTCTGAATCAGCTTTTCTTTTCTCTTTCCTAAGCTCTTTAGCTTTACATGCTCGTTCAACAAGCACAACAAATTCTTTGATCTCAAGAATCCTGACTAACAAACAGATATCCTCGTTCAAGCCATCCTCGAATCTCTTGCACATTATAGCTTCAGTCGAAACACATTCTCTAGCATACTGACTCAGTCTCACAAATTCTCGCTCGTATTCTGTAACAAACATACAGCATTGTTTCAGCTCAAGAAACTCTTTGCGTTTCAAGCCGATAAATCTCTAACTAATGTATTTCTTTCGGAATTCAACTTAAAAGAAATCTCAGGCAACTCGCTCTCTCGGAACCACTGATATCAAAGTCTTCCACAAATAATACACTAATCTCTCAAAAGTGAAACAACACACTTAACACATTCATCCAGAGTCAATGACAATTCATCGAATACTCGTATCGTATTCTCTAACCAGAACTCAGCTCTCTCATCATCATCACTAGTGGTAGCTCGAAACTCTTCGGCCTCATATTTTCTAATTTTATCAACTAGAGGCTTATTTAACTGAGTAAGATGAGCTTATAGCATAACAGGGACTTGTGGAGGATTAGCCGAGGTTGGAGTTGTTGAACAGCCAGATTAGTCCTAATCCATTGACTAAGCTAATCATTAATCATCTGATAGAAGGCTTGTCTAGCCTCTCCATCATGGCTACTCGTACCCGGTCTAGAATCGGATGGCGTTGTTCCTTGCATGGGAGCAACCACTTTACTTTCGACATCGTCAGCTATAGCTCGTTCGAAATCCATTTGCTATATAAAAACACATTTTCATTACCAGGATTCATCACACTATCATAGTTCATAAATATGGCATGTATAGCTAGACTCACATACGCTATGTTAGTCCTAGAATCAACTGAACTATAGCTCTAATACCAACCAAATGTAACACCCCTAACCCATATCCATCTTTGAACTAGGGTTAAAGCCATTACTGGACAAATTGAAACATTTTACAAACAATTCAATAACATCATCTACAAACTTAGCCAAACATCATTATAGAGTCCCTTATATAGGTCAACGAGACCTAAAACATGTTTTAGAAAGGGGTCGGGACTAAACCGAGCTCATACAAAATTTTTCTAAACTTAAACATTTATCAAAGTTGTATAGGTCATACGCCCGTGTGAACAAGCCGTGTGCCTCACATGGCTTTAGACACGCCCGTGTGTCTAAGCCATGTCAAAATAGGGCATACATACTGACTTATTTACATGGCCACAAGACATGCCCGTGTGCCTTGGCCGTGGTCGAAACTGACTTGGGTCACATGGCTAGCCATACGCCTGTGTGCCATAGTCGTGCTCGAGACTGACTTTAAATTATAAGACTACCCCAAGGGACATATGGTCGTGTAACATGACCGTGTGTCGTACACGGCTGAGGCACACGCCTGTGTCTCTGCCCGTGTGGACAAAAATAGGCCATTTGAAAAGCCAATTTGCCACCCAATTTGGGTCATACCTATAAGCATAAAACCCAACACATTTGCACTATAATTTTAGCCAATTTCAAACCCAAGTCATGCATCTTCCATGCCATTTCATTATCAACAATTTCCATACTTGTAATACATACCAAAACATATCATTCTCTAAGCAAGAATCATAACAAAACATATGGTTTATAAACCTTAACATACTCATTCAATTTCATACCACATTCTTACCAATTCCATAATTAAACACATACCAAAAACTTACCAAACTTACCATTCTCTTGGTCATTCATGAACACATCAAACATACCACTATTGCATCACATATCATATACCAAAACTCATACATATACACTTCCAAAACCAAGCCAAATCACATGGCTAGATATATATACTTCACAAAATATATTCAAATACTTCTAGCCTATACATGTCATACTTTAATATATACATTTTCAAAAGGTACCAAAATATAGTTTGATAGTATGGTGACAATCGTCGACGATCCCCGAGCTTTTGATAGTTACGGTATCTATAAAACAATGCAAACACAAACAAAGTAAGCTTTCAAAAGCTTAGTAAGCCATATACAAATAAACTTAACACTTTAAACATAAAAGCATCATCAAATTACATATACTTCATAGCCAAATACTATCACAAACCTCATACATTTCACATATTCCAAATTCTTTAGCACATATAGCATATTTTCTCATGTTTTTATCACATATCAACATTTGTTCACTAAAGTACATATACTTACCTTTCAACATCAAATATGATACTTGTAATAGCCCAAAATAGTGTGGAATATTTACTGATCATAAAAGTTTGAAATACTTGATGACTCAAAAAATTTTGAACTCGAGGCAAAGAAGATGGCTAAAGTTGATTAAAGATTATGAACTAGTGATCGATTATCGCCCGGGTAAGGTAAACATAGTTGCTGATGCTTTGAGTAGAAAATATTTATTTCCATTAAGAGCTTTGAACACTTGTTTAACTTTATCAGATGATGGTTCTATCTTAGCCGAATTAAGAGCTAAGCCAATGTCTCTTGAAGAAATTTCTGAAGTTCAGAAAGATGACAGTGAGTTGCAAGCCAAAAGAGCTTAGTGTGAGTCTGGTATAGAGTCAGATTTTTAGATCAGTTCTAGCGGTTGTTTAATGTTCAGAAATCGGATATGTGTACCAAAGAATGATGAGCTTATTTGAAAGATTTTAGAGGAAGCACATAGCAGTTCTTTGTCTATTCATCCAGGTAGTACAAAGATATATAATGTTTTGAAGAAAATGTATTGGTGGGTATAAATGAAGAGAGATATCTCAGAGTTTTTTTCTAGATGCTTGATCTGTCAGCAAGTAAAAGTCAAACATCAGGTACCTTCAGGTTTATTGCAGCCTGTGTTAGTTCCTGAATGGAAATGGGATCGAGTTGCCATGGATTTTGTGACAAGATTGCTGTTGACACTGAGAAAGAAAGATGTAGTATGGGTTGCGATTGATAAGCTAATGAAGTCGGCCATTTTATTCCAGTTTGTATGGATTATTCACTTGGCAAGTTGGTCAAATTGTTTATTTCAAAGATAGTCAGACTACATGGAGTACCGTTATCGATTATTTCAAATAGAGACCCGAGATTTTCTTCGCGGTTTTGAAAGAAGTTACAGGAAGCTTTGGGCACAAAGTTGAGTTTTAGTACAGCTTTCTATCCTCATACCGATGGTCAGGTAGAGAGAGTTATTCAAATACTTAAGGATATGCTCAGATGTTGTGTCTTAGAATTTCAAGGTAGTTGGGAGAAATATTTACCTTTGGTAGAGTTTGCTTATAATAATAGTTACCAGTCGAGTTTGAAAATGGCACCTTATAAAGTTTTGTAGGACGTAAATGTCGCACACCTTTGTATTGGATAGAGCTTAAAGAAAATTAGATTTACAGGGTTGATTTAGTTAAAAAAATTGAAGAGAAAGTGAAAGTTATCAGAGATTGCTTGAAAACGGCTTCAGATAGATAGAATCTTATGTAGACTTGAAAAGAAAAGAGATTGAGTATCAAGTTGGTGACAAAGTGTTCTTGAAAGTATCCCCGTGGAAGAAAGTCTTTAGATTTGGCAAGAAAGGCAAACTAAGTCCACATTTTATTGGACCGTTTGAGGTGACTGAAAGAGTTAGACCATTAGCATATCGGTTAGCTTTGCCGCTAGAGTTAGAGAAGATTCATGATGTGTTCCATGTGTCCATGTTACATTGTTACCGTTCTGATCCTTCACATGTGATTTCACAGACAGAGGTTGAGATTCAGCAAGAGATGACTTATGGTGAAGAACCGGTAAAGATTTTAGCTCGAAAGGTCAAGCAACTAATGAACAAAAGTATTGCACTTGTGAAAGTATTATGGAATAGGCATGGGATAGACGAGGCTACATGGGAGCCTGAAGAGGTTATGTGAAAATAGTATCCAAATATTTTCACAGGTAGGATTTTCGAGGACGAAAATCCTAAAGGGGGGAGAAATATAACAGCCCAAAATAGGGACTAAACGGAACAGTGGTTGCAAAACCACGAATCTGAGATAGAAAATTTTACTCTGATTAATTTTTATAATTTACCTAGTGATTAGATGCATGTGTTAGAGTATCGATGGAAAATTTTATATATAGCATGCTTAATTTGCCTACTGGGGCTTAATTTCAAAAGTTGATAAATATGAGTTTTAGATGCTAAAGGATTAAATTGAAGAGTATAATTTAAGTAGAGGTTCTTAAATGGTAATTAGACCATTACATTTTCATGGAAAAAAATGGACATACATAGATAAAAACAACTAAAGTTTTAATAAAGGGTATTTTAGTCATTTGGTAATTAAAAGATTAAAAAACGGAAAAAGATGGCAAAATGTGCCCATCTTCTTCATTAGGCCAAAATTTCAAGGGTTCTTCATAGCTAGGGTTTTGTCAAGCTTCCAAGTTTCATAGCAAGTGATTCCAAGCCCCGTTTTTAATGTTCTTTACGTTTTTGAGGTCCCGGTAACTTGATTTAGCTTATTCTAGCAATAATTTAACCTAGGGTTCATATTTGGAAAAATACCCATAGGTGAAATGTGTTTATTTTGATGTTTTGTAGAATATGAAGCTTGAAATTATGTTAAATGACTTGAGCTAAGCGATTTTAAGCGAAAACGAGTAAAATGACATAATCGGTAAAAATACCTAATGGTCATAATTACATGTTAAAGTGGGAATTTGATGTTGCTGTAGGTAAACAAATGATCATCATGTCATAAAACATAAGAATTAGGGATAAACTTTCATTTTCGAGCCTTGGGGAAAAAGTGTAAATATGCAAAAGTTTAGGGGCAAATCACAATTTTTCCAAAGTTAGAGTTAAGGACTGTTTTGATAAATGTGAATATTGAATAATTTAAATTTTCTATTATAGATCAAGAAGAACGAAATTCAGGGTTAGACCAAGGAAAGAAAAAGGTTGAGGACTAAATCAAAATATTTGATCGTATTTTGTATCGAGGTAAGTTTGCGGTAAATAAATGCAATATTTTATTATTTATAATTAATGATGTTATTTTTTAGCATCTATATATTTATTTTGTAAATTTATTCCTTGATGATTCAAGAAAGAATTGACGGAGAAATGATACTTAAAAGTCCTGATTGAACCTTAAGAATGTGTAGGATACAAATGTCATGACATTAGAGTTTAAGGATACCAAGTAAGACCATGCCAAGACATTGGTAAGTTTTACAAGGGAAGGAAATCATGTAAGACCATGTTAAGACATGGCATTGATAAACTACGATAAGGCAAAGATCCCATGTAAGACCATGCCAAGGCATAACAATGGTGAGTTCATAAGGCAAGGATACCAAGTAAGACCATGTCAAGACATGGCAATGGTAAGTTTAAAAAGGAAGTATTCCAAGTGGTTCAACGGAAAATTTAAAGAGTGTACCAAAGGGAAGGTAAAATAAGTCCATGTTCGAAAGGTTCAGGTTATCTTGATAATTCATTTAGAATGTTGTTATTTATTTACATGCAAACTTACTGAGCTTTATGCTTACTCCCTTTCTTTTCTCTCTTTCTTATAGTATCGCAAAGCCAACTCAGAAAATTGTAAGGACGTCAAAGATCGCCTCACACTATCAATGAGCTATCTCGGTATTTTGTAACTAGAAATACTTTAAGTTATGGCATGTATAGGGACTTGGCTATTTTGTGTGTATGGCTTTATGATATGATTAAAGAATGGCATGTGAATACTTGGTAATGATTAGCTTATGATATAGCTAAATAAGAACATGTTTTGGTAATACATATGCCTAAATGAGCTTTAATGCAAAGAAATTATGAAGAAGTAAGAGTTGGCCATGGAACAGTTAGGAAACAGCAGTAGCGACGTGGTTTTGAAAAATCACTAAAAATTGTAGAAATGGAATTAAATGGTTAATAAAATATAAAATTAAATCTAGGAAAGAAACAGAGCAAGCAACGGAAGTCTATATTCTGAGATATTTAAATTTTTGTAAGACTGGTTCAGAGTGACTTCGTGATTCCCTGTTCCAACTTTGGAAAATAACTAGAAATTGTAAAAAAATAATTATGTCATAGTTTATATTTCTAGATTCCTTACTAAGTCTATTTTCATTAGAAACAAATGGAAACATTATCCAATTTCTGTATAATAAGATAATCAATTTTTAATGAAGAGAGGTCATGTCCACTGAACTGCGAAATAGGGGAACTTTAATGAATAAACTGTACTAATTGGCCTAACCAAAAATTCTAGAAAAATTATGGCAAGAAGATATATGAGTCTAGTCTCACGAAAAATTTACAGATTTAAATTTTGAGTTTCGTAACTTAAGTTATAATTAATTTAGTGACTGTTACGCAGATGGACAGTTTTATTATGAATAGTGAAATAAATTATTTTGATTTGGGTAAGTAATTGGAAAATTTTTAATGTTCCCGGTTTGGTTCCGAACCATTCCAATTACACATTTTAGGGCCTCGAAGGCCCTTTTTAGGGATTTATTGGATGAATACAAGCGAATTAATTTTCAAAGGTAAAAAAATAAAATTTATGCCTCGAACAAGATAAGTTTGGTAACACCTCGTGCTCGACTCCGATGACAGTCTCGGGTAACGGGTGTTACACTTATTGGTATTAGAGCAAGAGTTTAGTTGGTTCTCGAAATATTCAGTATGAGTAAGAGTCTAGCTATACATGTCATACTTATATTTTGATAGTGTGATGACTCCTAACGATTTTAAAATATTTTTCTTTTATAGTTATCGATCCTGAACGAGTTGGTGCAGATGATGTAGAAAGTAATGCACCCGCTCTCGTAGAAATGATGGTGCCACTAGATAGTAGTGAAAGGCCTGTTACAGTTACTCAAGGAGGAGGGGCTCGAGAAGCCTTCTTCTAAGCTATGAATGAATGGTTTGCCGAGTTCGTTCGTATGAATCCGGCTGTTAGACCTCCACCTCTTCATGATCCTCAGACTACTCATATAGCTTCCCAGTCACAGATACATTCAAAAGAAAGAAGCCACCAGTTGATAAAATTAGAAACAAGGGGCCGAAGAGTTTCGGGCTACTAAAGATGACGATGCAGAGAAAGTTGAATTTTGGCTCGAGAATACTATTAGGGCCTTTGATGAGTTATCCTGCACACCTGAAGAGTGCATGAAGTGTGTTGTATCACTTTTACGAGACTCGGCCTACCATTGGTGGAAGAAACTTGTGTCAGTAGTACCGAAAGAGAGGGTTACTTGGGATTTCTTTCAAGAGGAGTTCCATAAGAAATACATTAGTAAGAGGTTTATCTACCAGAAAAGAAAAGAATTCCTTGAACTAAAGTAGGGTAAGATGACAGTGACTGAATATGAACGAGAATTTATCAGACTCAGTAATTATGCTCGAGAGTGTGTGTCTACTGAAGCTATTATGTGCAAGAGATTTGAAGATGGGCTCAATGATGATATTCGACTGTCTGTCGGGGTTTTTGAAATAAAAAAGTTTGTTATTTTAGTTGAAAGAGCTTGTAAGGCAGAGGAGTTGCTGAAAGGAAAGGGTAAAGCTGAAATTGAGATGCAAGACACGAAGAAAAGACAGATGAGCAACTCGTTTCAGTCTACATCCAAGAGGCCTAAAGAGTTCTCTACGAGATCTAATTTTTCATCAGGGTATTCTAGCCGAAATAGAGCTAGAAGATTTATGGGTCAGAAAGCTCAGACTACTTCAATTGCAAGTGTTGGCAATATTCAGCCTGATAGACTCGAGTGTCCTCAATATGGTCAACATCAACCAGGTCAATGTCGAGCAATTGGGACTGGTTGTTTCTGACGTGGTGCATCGGATCATTTCATTCGAGAGTGTCCTGAGATGGTTAAAAGATAAGTAATACCGAGTGTAAGATCAGGCAATGCCCCTGTTAGAGGCAGACCTCAGAGAAGTTTAGGAATAGGGGCAGGTAGAGGTGCATCTAGAGCAGCAGTGAGACCAGATGTTAGAGCACCTGCAAGGACCTATGCTATTCGTGATCGTGAAAAGGCATCCTCCCCCGATGTAATTATGGGTACATTTTCTCTTCATGATGTTAATTTTATTGCTTTGATTGATCCGGGTTCGACCCATTTCGATGTTTGCATGAAATTGATGCCTAGTATGAACATGTCCATAGAGTCTACGAGATTTGTGATTAAAGTATCGAATCCATTGGGTCAGTATGTATTAGTACACAAAGTATGTAAAAATTACCCTTTAATGATTAGAGGTTACTATTTTTTGGTCGATCTGATGCTATTGTCGTTTGATGTGATTCTTGGTATGGATTGGTTGACTACACATGATGTGATAGTGAATTGTGGAAAGAAATTCATTGAGTTGAAATGCGAAAATGGTGAAATTCTTTAGGTTAATTCATGTAACAGCTCGATGTAGACCCTAATCAGAACGGTGATTTCGAAACCACGAATCCAAATCAAAAAAATATTTAAAAAATTATTTTCTGTGTTTATTTTGTGTGAATTTATATCTGTAAAATTTTCGTTATTTAATTTTGTCGTTTAGGTGTCTGATTAAATAAAAGGACTTAATCGCGTAAAATGAAAATTTAGTGGTTATTTCAAAAAGGGCTAAATTGCACTTGGCTTTTTAAATGGAAGCCTATATGAGATAAATAGACCATTATTAAGCTAAGTGGATGGTTAAGGGCATTAAAATGTGATGATAATAAATTTTAAACTAAGGTTAATTTGGTAAACTAATAAAATAAGTTAATATAACATAAGCTTATCATAAAATGGTCATATTCATGTTTTCTTTTTATGTTCTTGCACCAAAACTAAAGAAAAGAAAAGAAACCTAGTTCGGCCATCTTCCAATCTAAAATCAAGGTTCGTTCTTTGTCGGTTTTTGATAATTTCTACGTTTTTGATATCGTTGCTTCGAGTACTACAAAACCCATGCTTGAATTTTTTATTTTGATAAATATTTTGAGTTCTGCCATTGTTGATAGCTTGTGATTTTTTTGTTTGATGATGAAAAATGAAATATATGTTTTAGATTAACATGTTTTGTATTGGAGTTTTTGATGATTTTGAGTAATTAGGACTTAATTGCAAAAATAATAATTTGAGGGACTAAAATGTGAAATAAATGAAACATATGGGCTTGTATGAACACTAGGAATATTCGGCCAAACATGGATACCTTGAAATGTTGCATATTTTGTGTTTTGTGCAATAAGGACTAAATTGTAAAAATTATAAATGTTAAGGGTAAAGTGGTAATTTGCCTATTTATGCGTTTTTGGACTAGATTGAATGAAAATATGTTTGAATAAGCTTAATTTGAATATGTTTAGATCAAGAACTAAAGAAATCAGATTTGGATCGGGGAAAAACGAAAGTTGTCGACTAGTAGCTTCGTCCCGTTTTATGACGTCCGAGGTAAGTTTATAAGCAAATAGACATGCCTAAATGTAGTTAAATGTTAAATATATGTGCTGGTACGTATTGCATGAATTTATACATGTAAATGCCGAATGTGTACAAGCTTGATAACTATGTTCGAGCATTCGTTTTGACTGAGTTACGACATCCGAAAGCCCGGTATAAACCTTAGGAATAGTTAGGATACATATGTCATGACATAGGATTCCGACATCTATGTTCGAGGAAGACCATGGCATCGATATGTGCTTACGAGTAAGACCCTGTCTGAGACAGTGGCATCGATATGTGGTTATATATAAGACCACGTCTGGGACGTTGGAATTGTACGATATATATGTGATAATCCAAGTGTCCTACCCAATTCTGAATGGTTCATCGGGCATGGATAAGTTGTGAATAAATATGAAATGTGAGCTTAAAGGTCAAGTATGTAATAATCTGTTATCTACAGAAACAAGGTAAGCTAATTTATTTATGTTACAAGTTGTGTATGAACTTATTAGTGAACATGTACGGGTATGATATATAATTTCGGCTTGAAGATGAGTAATTTAAGTTTTATTAAAGAGGTTTTTAACTATGGGTATATACATATGTGTACTTGTGTATATTTGGCTATATAGGAAATATATGTGTGTTAAATGTCATGCTATGTTTTCTTGAGTTTATTCGAATGTATAAATGTGTGTGTGATTATATTTGACATCTTGGTTTGGAAGTTGAATAATCCTTGACTAAATAATTCAGGTGAACATTCGGCCATGATAAGAATGGTGCATAGAATGTACTATTTTACTTTGTTTATAAACTTAAGATTGAGCATGGATAATGATAATATAATTCAGCTAGTTTAATCAATTTGCTTATATTAGAATGGATAATGATAATATAATTCGGCTAGTTTAATTAATTTGCTTATATTACTAAGTTGTTTGTTTGTTTTAAACTTACTAAGCTATGTTAGCTTACTTGTGCATATGATTCTTTGTTTTATAGATTTGAAGTCAAGCTACAAGCTCGGAGATTGTCAACCAAATTCATCACACTATCTACTATTTTGGTACCTTATTAGCTAAACTTAAATTATGGCATGTATAGGCTAGATCATATTTTGAAAATGATGAAAGTTGGTTATGTATATATGCCATGCGAAAATAGCTAAGTTACTATATTAGTATCCGATTATGTTAAGTAAGGCTTTAATTAATCTTGATCATTAAATTGCTTGCTTTGAATGCAAAGTATGTGTGATGAGTATCATATGCTTTGAAAGTAGCTTGCGTGTTATGTTAGGCTTGGTCTTGTAAATCCTTAGTCTAATGTTTAATGAACTCGTTGATTAGTAATTGAATTTGGAAGTTTGAATTTGCATGTGATGCTTAAACAGCAGGTTTCAGCCATGAAAGAGTAAAGGTATAATGTATGTTTAGTGTGTTTATTATTATGTGATAGTAAACATTATATGTGGCATTGTTTCTTTAATGTTTATGGTTCATGAATAGCCTAGTTGGCTAATTGATATGTATTTAAAGCTTTAATAATAAGTTTAGTTTTGGCTTTTGGGTAAATACGCAAGTTGCAAGCATTCATAATGAATAAGATATATGTATAAATGTCTAGTTTATATTAAGTTTAGGTCAAGGGCATGAACATATATATATTCGATCTGTTTAATGATATGTACATTCGATCCTATAGTTCGTTATAGAAGTCATTGCATTATAAAAAAAAAATCATGAAATTATTTAATAAAAGAGAAAGAAATGTGCATGATACAAATTTCGAAACTCGTTTATGTATTAAGCTATGATATACGTGTATAACACTTAGACTTACCATATTATCTATGTTTTGCATGCCTGGTACATGTGTAAAGTGTCTATGATTACAAGTGTTTATTAATTATATACATGTGATGGTTATAAGATTTTATTAATTAAGTGTAAGTAGTGAATGGGTATAATGCAATATATAGGCTATTTGTATTATTATTGTTTCATGTAGATAACAATGAAATGTTCTAATTTAAAGGAAGTATTAATTTATGAAATTAATTTTAATTAACCTTTGAGACTTACGTTTGTGAATAATCATATATATATATATGTGTGTGTGTGTGTGTGTTCGTTTGAGATCGTGTTTAATTTTGTAATGCCTTATGATCCTATTCTGACAACTGATATGGATTAGGGTTGTTACAATTCAGATGAGTCAGATAGTTCAGTTGCCATGATTTCTGTTATGTCTGCTCAGAAATGTTTGAGAAAAGGATATAAAGCTTATCTTGCTTTTGTGTTGAATACTAAAGATCCAGAAATGTTTGAGAAAAGGATATAAAGCTTATCTTGCTTTTGTGTTGAATACTAAAGATCCTGAGTTGAAAATTGAATCAGTGCCTGTGGTATGTAAGTCTCCTGATGTGTTTCCAGAAGAACTACAAGGTTTGCCTCCTATCAGAGAAGTTGAGTTTGGTATTGAATTGGTTTCGGGTATAACACCCATTTCTATTGCTCCTTATAGAATGGCTCCAATGGAATTGAGAGAATTGAAAGTTCAGTTGCAGGAACTAATGGAAAAAGGCTTTGCAAGACCTAGTTGTTCACCATGGGGTGCACCAGTGCTCTTTGTGAAAAAGAAAGATGGTTCGATGAGATTGTACATAGATTATCGGCAGCTTAACAAGGTGACTATTAAGAACAAGTATCTACTGCCTAGAATTGACGATTTGTTTGATCAATTGAAGGGAGCTAGTTTGTTCTCCAAGATAGATTTGAGATCTGGATATTATCAGTTGCAAGTTAAAGAGTCAGATGTTCCGAAGACTACTTTTCAGACTAGGTATGGCCATTATGAGTTCCTTGTGATGCCATTTGGCTAGACTCATGCTCCTTCCATTTTCATGGACTTAATGAATCGAATTTTCAGACCTTACTTGGATAAATTTGTAGTTGTGTTTATTGATGATATATTGATTTATTCTTATGATAAGACTGAGCATTTAGCCAACTCGAAAAATCATAAGGACGTTGGAGATCGCCTCACACTATCACCGAGCTATCTCGGTATTTTGTGACTAGAAATACTTTAAGTTATGGCATGTATAAGGACTCGGCTATTTTGTCTTATGTCCTTATGATATGATTAAAGAATGGAATGTGAATACTTGGTAATGATTAGCTTATGATATAGCTAAATAAGAACATGTTTTGGAATTACATATGCCTAAATGAGGTTTGATGCAAAGAAATTATGGAGTAAGAGTTGGCCATGGAACAGTTAGGAAACAGCAGCAGTGATGTGGATTTGAAAAATCACTAAAAATTTTAGAAATGGAATTAAATGCTGAATAAGATATGGAATTAAATATTATTGAGTCTATTTTCATAAGAAAGAAACAGAGCAAGCAAAGGTAGTCTATATTCTAAGATATTTAAATTTTTGTAAGGCTGGTTCAGAGTGACTTCGTGATCCCCTGTTCCAACTTTGGAAAATAACTGGAAATATTAAAAAATAATTATAAGTCATATTTTATATTTTTAGGTTCCTTAGTGAGTCTATTTTCATTAGAAACAAACAAAAACATTATCTAATTTCTGTACAATTAGATAATAAATTTTTAGTGAAGAGAGGTCACGTCTGCTGAACTACGAAACAGGGAAACTTTTAATGAATAAACTGTACTAATTTGCCAAACGAAAAATTCTGGAAAAATTATGGTAAGAAGATATATGAGTCTAGTTTCAGGTAAAATTTACGGATTTAAATTTTTAGTTTCGTAACTCAGGTTATAATTAATTTAGTGACTGTTACGCAGATGGACAGTTTTATTATGAATAGTGAAATAAATTGTTTTGATTTGTATAAGTAATTGGAAAATTTTTAATGTTCCCGATTTGGTCCTGAACCGTTCCAATTGCATATTTTAGGGCCTCGAAAGCCTTTTTTAGGGATTTATTGGATGAATGTGAGCGAATTAATTTTTAAAGGTAAAAAAAAAATTTATGCCCCGAACAAGTAAGATAAGTCTGGTAACACCTCATGCTCGACTCCGGCGACGGTCTCGGGTAAGGGGTGTTACAATACTCATATTGAATGTGTAACACCCCACACCCGTACCCTATGTCGGGACTGAATATGAGGTGTTACCTAACTCGGTCACATACAAACACACATTTCTTAGTCATCAAAATTTAGTCAAATTTAAAACTTTTCTGATTCTTTACCAAGAACTTCATAACAAAGGCCTACAAGGTTCCATCCGTCATTTAAAACCATTCAGGAATGATTCAGATCTTCACACAAACTCTAAAAAATATTGCTAGATACATGGGCACACGCCCGTGTGACCAATTCAACATGGTCGTGCTGTTGGCCCATGTGGCTCATACGGCCTAGGCAATTAAGGGACACGCCCGTGTCCTCCACCATATGGAAAAAATTTTAAATACACACCTACAGGGGTTTTCACACAGCCTGGCATACACCTGTGTCCCTGGCCTGTATCTTTCACATGCCCGTGACACACCCGTGTCCTAGCCCATGTGCAAAAACATGGACATTCTATTTTTGACGTCAGCATCCCTAAAATGTTACACTGCCAAGGCACACGCCTATGTGCTAGGCCGTGTCCATCAAACGGCTGAGACAAACGGCTATGTCTCTGCCCGTGTGTTTACTACCATGCATACTACTTGAAATTTTTATGTGCAGGGGACACACGGCTGGACCACACGCCCATGAGGTACACCGTGTATCACACACAGCCTAGACACACGCCCGTGTGTCTACCCGTGTGGACAATATAAGGCTATTTACCAAGCCTCTTCGCCACCCTCACTTACACAACCTACACATTACCAACCAAAACCAATACAAGGCTATCTCATGCAACCAAATTAGCCACAATCAACAACATTCCATGTACATTTTACTTAACTATGAAGGTAACATCCTTGTATATAAATCAAAATGGATATTAGCCACAATTCGAGGCTTGGTACAAAATGAAAGATTTATCCCAAGCCAACACATTTGGCCAAATTAATAATAACCTAAAACACAAGCCTAATTCCCTATACATGCCATATTCAAAAAATATACATCAAACTATACCGAATGCTTTGATTGATAATGTGATCGATATCTCTGACTTCCGTTGATCCTTGAGCTAGATAGGCGACGCTATAAGAAAATGAAAAAGGAGAGGGAGTAAGCATAAAGCTTAGTAAGTTGCACATAAATGAATATACAACATATATTTACCATTCACCAACAAGCTCATAACATACAATTGGGCATAAGCAAGACTTACTCATCAACATTCGGTACACATCGTATATCATAAAATGGGCTCATATTCTATATATACCAAACAGGTACCTGTACCACTCACAACACGATTATACTTTCCTCGTTAACTTGAAATCATAACTTTCGCCGTTGAACCATTTGGAACACTATTAGTTATTCATTAAGCCTTAAACATGGGGTAAGGTGCTGATGCCATGTCCTGGACATCGTCTTACACTGACACATCTCGTAGCTGATGCATGTCCCAGACATGTCTTACACTGACTTACGTTTCGAGGCCGATGCATGTCCCAGACATGTCTTACACTAGCACTCGTCTCAATGCCGATGCCATGTCCCAAACATGGTCTTACACTGGCTCTCACAATGTGGCTGATGCATGTCCCAAACATGTCTTACACTAGCCCACACAAGTGACCCAAACGTCATGGCATGAATATCTGATTTATTTCCTAAGGTTCAATCGGGAATTCTACTATATCTGTCCTCGTCACATTTTCTCATTTTCACAATCAAATAATTTATGCTATAATAATTTTCAATACAATTTAAATACATATATTATTAATGTAGTTGTACTATTTACATGCAACTTACCTCAGATTACAAAATGTAATGACTAGTCGATTTAGTCGATTTGCTTGGCTTTCCCCCAGTCTAGGTTTGGATTCGGTATTTCTTGATCTATAATAATGAAATGCACTTATTGAATCACTAAATAAAATTATGCAATCAAAATTTCATATCTTTGATAAAATGACCATTTTGCCCCTAAATTTTGATAAAATAACCATTTTACCCCTAGGCCCGAGAATTAATTCTTATCTAATTTCATCATATTTTAAGCTTATTCAAACCCTTATTGCTCTTATAGCAACTCCAAATTCCCACTATTTCACATATTTAACATCTATTTTACAACTTATGCAAAATGATCATTTTAGGTGTTTTCATGCTAACACATTTCACATAAGTTGTTCATAACACACACAAGACTTATTTTCTTCCATAAAACTCAGCAACATTACAAATCCTTTCATGTCAAAACCTTACACTCTTGATCATTTTGCAA
Source organism: Gossypium arboreum (assembly GCF_025698485.1). Classification (NCBI taxonomy): domain Eukaryota; kingdom Viridiplantae; phylum Streptophyta; class Magnoliopsida; order Malvales; family Malvaceae; genus Gossypium; species Gossypium arboreum. The sequence goes on along the minus strand of NC_069072.1, from coordinate 48,180,018 downwards.
AATAGTACCCTCATTTGAAAGCTCATGCTTCAAGGGTCTCAAAAGTACAAAAATATTCAAGAAAAGCCATTAAAATCACTTACTTGTGAAGGCTTAAAGTTGCTGAAATTTTCAAGCTTTCCAAACTCTTCTCTTGGCTGATATTTTCGGTTAAGAAGAAAGAATAGGTGAAAAAGATGAAGGCTAGGCACTTAGGGTATTATTTTATCACCTAATATGTCATCACTTACCTAACATTTTGACCATTTACTCTTCTTTGTCTCATTGCCGGCCAAGCTCTTTTAAAAGGGTCTAATGCCCTTTAAAGACACCCAAATTTTATTCTCTAGCTATTTGACACTTTTAGCTATCAAATTAGGACTTTTGCATTTTATGCGATTTAGTCATTTTTCGTAATTAAGCTCACAAACACTAAAATTACTTCACAAAAATTTTCATGCCCTCTTAAAAACATGCTATAATATCAAAATAATAATAAAATAATTTCTTTGACTTTGAATTTGATGTCCCGAGACCACTATTCTGAGTAGGCCCTAAATTGTGTTGTTACAGAATGTACCTGAATTGGATAAATGTTCACATAATAATTCATTATCTCGGAATGCCAGTTGCACCGTTCAGAATCATAAGGATACGCAGATAGCTCGAAAAGATCGTACAATGCCACATCCCAGACGTGGTGTTACATGTAATCAAATATCAATGCCACTGTCCCAGACAGGGTCTTACACGAAATCAAATATGATGCCAACGTCCCTGACGTGGTCTTATACGTAAAATATTAATCGATGCCAACGTCCCAGACATGGTCTTATACGATAACACATATCGAATCCTATGTCATGACATATGTATCCTAACTATTCCTGAGGTTTGTACAAGGCTTTTTAGACGTCGGAACTTTGTCGACACTTTCTCGGATGTCTCATTCTTCTCAACTCATAAATTCATTCATCATAGTACAATAGCATATATTGGATAGTAATTCAAATCAAAGCACATTTATTTGTATATAGGCTTACCTCGTACGGATTCGGATAGAAGGAATCGGCTACTTGACGACTTTCGACTTTCCCCGATCTAATTTTGATTTCCTTAGTATTGATCTATATCAATTCAAATTTAACTTATTCACTTTCACATTCATTCAAATCAATCCAAAAACACATATTTAGGGCACTTTACAAACTAGCCCTCACATTTTCATATTTTGACACTTTAGTCCCAATTTCACAAAATCACAAAATACACATAATTTCTTTATACACATGTCTAGCCAAATTTTCATATAGCTCATACAAGCCCACATATTTCATTTATTTCACATTTTAGTCCCTAAATTTACAAATTTCACAATTTAGCCCATTTTACTCAAATTCATCAAAAATTCAAAGACTAAACATGTTAACCCAAAACATATCTGTCATTTACCAACAACTAACTTCATCAAACTTATAGTTTCATCAATGGCTCAACTCAAAATCATCAATAAAATCAGAAATTAGAGCATGGGCTTGATATATTACCAAGCAACGATTACAAAAACATAGAAATTATCAAAAACGGAACAAATCTCATACCTTAATCAAAGAAAATCTCATACCTAACTTGTATTTCTTTATTTTTATTTTGATGAATTCGGCAAAGATGATGAACAAATGGCTAATTTCATGCCTTTTGTTTTATTAAATTAACATTAATAATTGGTTTACCAATTTGCCCTTACAATATAAACATTTAAAACATTAATATCAGGGCTATTAATGTCCACTCATATGTTCAATGGCCAAAAAGCAACATAAGGACCTTTCTTTTAATAAGACAAATCAATTAAGCACTTTAACAAATAGCAGGCAACTTTTACATTTTATGCGATTAGGTACTTTTTCAAAATTAAACACACAAACGATCAAATTTTCGTACAAAATTTTCACACATACTAATTCACATATAATAAGCACAGAAAAATAATATTAAAATATTTTTCTGACTCAGATTTGTGGTCCCGAAACCACTATTCCGACTAGGGTCTAAACCGGACTGTTACACTCTACTTATTCCTTTTGTCTAAATGTAATTCCATTCATCTACTTGTTCATTTATGACTGATTCTTAACCTTCAAACTACACAAAATTACTCAAATTCGTGGTTCCAAAATTTCGGCATAAAATAGGCATTTTTCATGAAAACTCAATAAAACCTTAAAATCTCTTAACTAAACTTTAGGGAAAGTTTAAAAACCTTCTAATCATGTCAAAATAAGTTAAAAAAAACTTTGAAAGAGTGTTTTTATGTAAAATCCCGAAATCCACCATTAATGATAAGTTTCGACTTTTATTCAAAACATTCGATTTAATGGGTAAATAATATGAAAACGATTCGTTACCTTCAATGGGAGAAAAACGAACGTTTGGTTGAAAATCCAATGAAACTCACAAGCTTAAGAGATGACAAAATCAATGGTGTTTTTGGTGTTTTTCTTGATTTCTATGGAAGTTTATTGATTTGGTGATGATAGAAATCAAAAGAATGGAGTTTGCGAATCAATATTGAATGAATAGGGTTTAGGAATACAATGGACGGCGAAACAAAAAGAATGGGAAGAACTAACGTGGGTTTTCTGAAGATAAATAGGAGAAATAGGGTATTTTTAAAACTTTGGTAAAATTACTTTAAAATTACTCCTAAATTGAACCCCTTTACAAAACAGTCCTTATTTTACAATTGAAGGTCTTTTCAATATTATTTTCAAAAATTGATTTAATTTTTTTCAAAAACTATGATCGAAAATAATTTTTTCACTGCAGCAAAATTGACTTTTAGCAGCGTTTTTTAAGGTCTTTAGCGGCACTTAAAAGCGCCGCTAAAACTATTTCGCAAAAAACGCCACTGTAGATAACGCCACTGTAGATAACGCCACTATAGATAACGCCACTAAAGCTTGTGGCGTTTATTTGAAAAAACGCCGCTAAAGAACATGACCTTTAGCGGCGCTTTTCCCACAAATGCCGCTAAAAGTTATAAAATTTAAAAAAATAAAATATTATAAATATAAAAATTTTCTATTAAAATTCATTATCAAATTAAATTTTCTATTAAAATTTTAACTTTAAAACTAAATACAAAATTAATGAATTTAAATTTAGAATTTAAAATAATAAATTAATAACACAATTAAAATCCAAAAGTTAAAACTCAAGTTATCTTAAATATTAAAATAAAAATAAAAATTTAGAATCAAAACTAAAATAAATAATATTAGATTAAATATAAAGATATCAATAAAATAAGATATTATAATGAAGTTAAGGTCTTAAATCATAACCATGTAAAATATAATATTTGAATATCCATTCTCATGTAAAATATCAACATTGATTAAGTCGCTAATGAATATTCTCTTTTCTAAGTCAAAATTACAATTCGTGTTTTTCTTCTTTCAACTCAAATAAAAATAAAATATTGAAAACAAAACAATTAAATAAAAAAAGAATAATTAGTTGACACGAGATTATTATTAAATATATGCAAATATGCAAGTATACTATTACAAAACAAGGTGTAGTTTTTGATCAACTAATTAGTTGATCCTACTGCAGGTTCTATCTATAATCTGCTTAACTAACATACAAACATAAGGCACTCTAATACTTTTTTGCACATAAAATATCTGAAACTCACACCTGAATTCGGATTCAGAGCATGGTGTCGACTGCATGTTGATCAATATCATTCTTATTCGCTGCTGCAATGCCTCCCACATGCATTTGTAGAGGTAGGAGCCAGCCATTATGTGCCTTCTGCAAATTATTCTTGGACCGCAATCTAGTGTAGTTGGTTTTTCCTGTTCCATTTGCCACCAGTCAAAACATAAAAGAGCTATATTATGGTAACTCCATCAGCTTACTCAGTAAATTATATCTCACATGTTTCAAAGGTATGATTCAATCAGTGGGGATTCTAGTAAAATAACAGCCGTTGAGAAGGCAAATTGATGATAAATTAGATAGGAGTAGAGAATATATACTATATTTTATCTGAACAAATGTTCCTTTCTTCAAATATATTGGAATAAATAATGATTAATTTGCATCATCAACGTTAGTGAAAATCCATAAAGAACAAAATGATAGTTAGAATGAAGCATGAGTTATTGATGAGAAATTACAATAAAGAGTAGTTTTGGAGTGAATTAGTTTATGCTAGAAATAAATCATATTTCACTAGATATGGTAATCAGTATATCCCTTTGACACATTTAGATGTTCATATCATGTTGTGTTTTAATCGTTTTTCTTATATATGGTATCCAAAATTATCAAATATAATGTTTACTACAATGTTGAATTAGACGGCAATAATATTAACTCTGAAATTCATGATGATTATAAAATTTCGCTTCGCGGTCCAGAACTGACAAAACATATCGCAAAGCACTGAACAGTGGAAAAAAAAAGAAGGAAAGAAATACGTTTTCTACTAATTTTCTTCCTATCAGGCCATGGTGGATGGTTTAGACAAACTGGAGGTTACCTTGTGTCTGCGCATTAGATTTGGCGACCTTTTCTCTCCACCCTTTCGACGAGATCTTATTTCCCACATTGTTGTCAATTTCATTTGAGCCGCGATGCTTCTTCACTTTCTCCTTACTTCTTCAAGCGTCTCCATACCCAAATTGCATTTGTCCGCTTCCTTTTGATATTGTGATGCTAACTTATTATCCTCGAGTAAAAAAACATTTATGTAAAAACTATAACAATTAAGCATTAGTGACATACAACTAATGATTAAAATGAAATAAAACATATATGTAACAAATAAATTGTTGGTCGAGAAAAAGTTGTAAAAATGAAAAAGAAATGCGATCAAGCGGCTCACTTGTAAACTTAACTGCAGACTTTGAATATGCCATAAAACATAAATAAAACCCAAAATCACCAATATCACCCTAAAATGAAATCATTTGCTAGATGAAGGCAGTGGTTTTTGTTAATGCAATACAGAGGGTTATTACATTTAATGTTACATTCACATCCAAATTACTCTCGGATAAAAAATACCACAACATTAACTATCAAGCAATTCCAACCAAATCAGTTCATCATGCATACCAAAGCCAGAGTTACTACTTTATCTTATGTAAGTGTTATTTCACAATATCAGTCATTTGCAATCAATCTTAAAAACATGGCTCGGTTATGCAATTGTTAGACAGCATCCTGGTAAAAAAAAAAACATTGTTACATTAGCAATCAATCATTATTGGAGACAAAACAAAAGTGAAAATCATGTGATTAGCAATCAAACTTTGTTACATCAGCAATCAATCATTATTGACGAGGGGTGGCTTAGGGAAATCATGTGATTAGAGAGTATAACAGCAAAAAAACAAAAGGATAAGAAAAACTATGGAATATACTTGTCTCATATAGCATCATATAAGGCATAACATCTGTTAAAATAAAGTTGACACCTAAATGAAAGCGATAGCAGCAACAATGGTGAAAAAACCCAGCAGAGAGGGCTGCTATCATGCTAAAATTAGAGGTGATCTAAAAGGCATAGAAAATCAAATGTAAAATTTCTTTGTATTAAGTTACTTAGTCCCATATTCCAATAAATACATCCATCCATGACAAAGAAACAGGAAACTAACCTGTAAAGGAAGCATTGCTTAGTCCTGCATTAATTAAAGATAGAACCATAAAATTAGCTTAATTCTGCTGGGCAAAATTGCCAAAGATCAGATAATTAACATTTCCAAATGGAAACTTGGAACTTTGTAGGGCAAATAGCATAGAGAATGCTAATACAAAGCAACAAACATAATAGAAAGAAAGGCTAACAACAGCTTGCCATGCATGTAAGCATTCATAAAACATGCATGAGTTTCAACTTTCAATAATTAGCTGCATAACTACCAAGCAAAACCCCATAGCCAAGGATATGGTGTTCTATTAATTGATAACAGAAACAACATTGATAAAAATGCTAAGTGAAAATAGTATGCCTTTGGGGGAAAATTCGCACGAAGAATAAATGCTTCCTAGAATTTACATAGGAGTAATGGGTTATCATAATATTGCAAAGCTCATCCATTGTAAATTAAAATTAGGCAGTAACTAATTGAAAATTCGATGAACAAAAAAAGAGGGGAAATCATTATTTTGCTGGCACACTTTTATTGAATGTGCCAATGATATTTCAACATACTTGCTCATTAAGTGTTGAAAAATTTTTGCCCATATCTTAGTCCAAAATAAACTCATATAAAGTGTGTATGAATCAACTATAATATGCTTAAAATATAAGCATTGTAACTATAATCCAAAAGTAAGAATTATTTTTGATATTTTTGGCTTGAGATGCCATTGTATGAATTTTATAATCAAACACGTAGATATAAAGCTTCTGAACAAACACGTAGGCATATATCTTAAGGGAAAAGCTTATGAACAAAGACGTAGATATCCTAGGAGAAACTACATAATTACACTGTTCTTTCTAAAAAGGCAAAAAGAAAAATCTTTAACTAAAAGTAAATATCAACTCAAAATCACTAACATATTTAAGTTTTCATCATTTAAAATAAAAAAAAATACCAAAAACTTTTATTAATCACTAAGTTGTTAAACTCATTCTGTGCATCATTCAAAATTCTCCATCCTACACTTATTCTACATTTAATTTTTTTATGAAATTTAATATTTTTCATAAATCAATTTTAAAACATCAAATCTCTAGTCAAATTATGTTACATCTAAAACATATTTTACTCCTTAATAGATAATCAATTGTCTTGTACTTTGAAGCTCATTAAAAGAATTTAAAACCCAACCCAAGACTTAAACGGAAACTTATACAAAATTTTGAATAATTTAATAATTTAAACAAAAATTTAATTTTAACATTATAATTTTCAAAATTAAATAATTAAAATAAAAACTTAGAAGTATCAATCGATTGTCAATACAGTTTAACTATTAAAATTAAATAATTACTAATAATTTAATAACCTTCAATATAATTTACCCAAACAAACCTAAAATAACATACATCTATAATGACTTGAACCCGAATTTGAAACTCAAATCTAAATCACTTCAAATCTAAAATAAATCAAAACTTAAATCCAACTTAATTGATTATAAGTTGAATCTAATATAATTAGAATAAATTAATCCTAAATAGGATAACGATTGAATCTAAAACATGACGAAACCTAAAATAGGTCCAAACTTCAAACTAACTTTAGAAATTCTAAAATATGTATTAATTAACCCACTAAAAATATAACCAGACGCATGAAGTTTTGCTTCCTCTGCCTCTACCTTGAAGATTGTTCTAAGCACTATAAACTGATTAATTAAAAAGGCAATAATGAAGAAGTAGGTATGGAAACTGATTAATAAGTATCTTTGACCACTGATTAAAAAATAAAGCAGCAAATCCAACTTTCAGCCATGGTTAAACATCACAGAGCAATGATGGAAATATTTACAAGCAAACGACACTATCTTTACGTAATGGAGGCTGAAAGAGCTAGTGACTCCATGTTTCCAACCATCTTTATATAAAGCTATACCTAACACAGTAATGGGTGGACATTTGAAGAAAACTCAGTTACCCCATTCCATGATAAGGTATTTTTATGCCGCCTCGGCAAAGCCAACTCTCTCTTTACCAAAATCGAACACGGTGTGGTAGCGGCCCATGAAAACATCTCACGAATATACTGATTAGAAAAATTATAATTTGACCATTAGAAAAATTACCAGAGGGGTCCACGAGGAGGAGGAACATCTAAAGCGGTAAAGCCAGCGATGCCTCGAGCTTGAGGACCTTCACCCACCTTGAGAATATACTGATTGCACCAATAGAGATTTAATTAACATCAATAGGACAAGTTTTCAACTATTGATATAGTACAAACACAAAATGAGGATCGATTTTACCTCTTCAGGGTAAAGGTCAAAAACTTTGTCATCGATAGTGAAGGAAACAGTTGGCATGGACGATAGACTTCCACATCAACAGCAGATTCTCCCATCGGACTCGGCATACGGTCACATAGCTGCATAAGTATCAAATTGAAGAAAAAATCAGACATTGGAAGGAATGCACTCACGAATTATTCAACAAGCATCGAGTCTATTATGTTACCTGATTGACGTAGTTCAATATGATGTCTTAAGTCTGATTCTGCTTTAATTGCTCTTTTGGTCCTCAGCCGTACAAATCTTGGGAGGATCCGAAGCAGCTGCAGGATGGCTTCAGCATATGAGATCGAAAGACATGATTCCCTTCCCCCTCCCCCGATAGACGCAAAAGGAAGAGGCTAGGGTTTTAATTGAACGTTGAAAAGGAAATTGGAACAGTCAAATTGCACGTCGCGTCTCTTCCATTGGTTGAGATTAAAGGTGGGTAGGCATGAAATCTTCAAGAGAGAAAATTTATGAGAAGGGGATTTTGATCAGTGAAACCAAAAGGAATAGAATCAAGGTTTTTAGCAGCATAAAATTGGGGATTTAGGGGAGGGGGTGAAAATAAAACGACGCCGTTTCGATATAAAGTTTTTTACGGCATTTTTACAAAAACGCCATTGTATCTCAATTTTTTATGGCGTTTTTTACGAAAAATGCCACTATAGCTCAACTTTTTGCGACGTTTTCACTAAAAACACCACTATTGCTCAATTTTATTTTTTTTGTCATTTTTAACATATTTTTTCTATTTTTTTCTTTTAAAATTTTTTTTGCTGAGACTATATTTTTTGGAATTTTTATTTTTTAAAATTTTGAATATTGATCTTTTAACTGAAATATAGACTAAAATATTAAATATTAAAATTTTAAGTTTTTAAGTTTTAAAGTTTTTAAGTTTTAAGTTTTTAAGTTTTTATTTTTCAATTTTCAATTTTCAATTTTCAATTTTTTGAAGATTTTTATCATTTTAAATTAACATATAAAAAATAGTATCATGTCATGTGAATTACCTTGTAAGTTTTCACGTCAATATCATTAAAAATTAATTTTACAATTACATTCCTATTAAAAATGAGATTTAACATTTTTAAAAAGTGGAAGGTTTTGGTTCAAAAATAAGAATCAAATTGATAAAAATATAAATATTGAAAGTTAAAATTTAACTACCATGATCAACTCTTTTAGGAATTAAATTAATAGATGGAATGGCATGGTCTAGTATTGTTTAAAGGATTTCTTTTTCTTTCTTTTTCATCAACATTATTCTTTTAAGTATGGTTGCATTAGTTGTTTAGATTTTTATACAAATGGCATTTAATTATATGTTATATCAATAATTGTGTTAATAATTTACAAGAACTATATCAAATTAAAGTTCATGTATGCTTTTGGGATTTAACCCATTTTGATATATATATTTTTTAAATAATAATTTATATTTATCTTATTTAGATTTATATTATAAAAAATCCAAGATACACAAGTTATAAGTAGTTCACCATATTTACTACTAAATCCTAAAAATTAAACCCTAAACCACAAACACCAAACCTAAAAACTCAAACCATAAACCCTAAATCATAAACCATAAAACTTACATCCTAAACCCTAAATATATATTACAAGGGACAAAAGTAATTAAAAAAGAATCTTATTACTTACCCAAACCCTAAAATAAATTGGTTTTTTGTCATTTTATCAAAAACCCTAACCCTTAAACCCTATTAGCCTAACCCCTAAAACCATGAACATTACTAAAACCCTAACTATAAAACAATAAACCCCAAACCCCAAACTTTAAACCATAAACCTTAAACTCAAAACTCTAATCACAAAATAATAAACATTATATCATAAACCCTAAAACCCAAAACCACAGACATTAAACCTTAAATCATAAAATAATTTTTTTGCGGCGTTTTTCGAAAAGCGCCTCTAATACCACTAAAGCTCGTAAGTTTTTTGCGACGTTTTTTAAAAAGCGCCGCTAATGCTCGATCTTTAGCGGCGTTTTCAAAAAAGTGCCGCTAATGCTCGATCTTTAGCGGGCGTTTTCTTACTAGCGCCACTAATGTACAACTTTTATGGCGTTTTTAGTTCAAGCGCCGCTAAAAATGCCTCTAAAAGCCTATTTTGCTGTAGTGTGTGTTACCACAATTCATAATTTTTCGAACCTACTTCGAACCAAAATTCACATTATACCCTCAAAACTTCTAAACTCAATTTTGGGGTGTTTTAGGGAGGCTCTTCTTATTGGGACATCTATAATAAGAACATTGAAGTCTGAATTGGCTTGGACTACAAAGGAAGAAAAGCATACAAATGTCAATTCAAAAACACTGCATGCTATTTTTTTGTGGAGTAGATAGACAGGAATTTAAAAGAATATCTAAATTCACTACTTCCAAGGATGCTTGAGAAATTCTGAAGACTGCTCATGAAGGAAACAATATAGTTAAGAAGTTTATTGTTCAGACTAAGCACCAAGTTCGAAATCTCAAGGATTCAGGAGAATGAAACAATTGGTGAGTTCTATGTTGAACTTTGTGACATATTCAATCAAGCTTTTGCCCTTCATAATGAGTATTCAAACTCCAAACTAATGTGTTGAGATCCTTGCTCAAAAGTCTTGTCATCAAAGTCACAACCATTAAAGAGTTAAAAAGACATTTATAACATGAGGATCAATGAGTTTATTGAGTCCTTTTAGACTTTTTAAATCAATCTTGAAGAATCAGAAGGACCAAATCCAAGGGTGAAAAAAGCATTGCTTTACAAGTGGTAAACATAGTGCCCAAAAGTATGACATTTATTGTTTCACACTAAGAAAATGATAGATTTTTATTTTTAATTAGATTGAAATTTTATTAGGGAAAAATGGGCTAAATTGATTAATATAATTAAAACAAAGGGTTAATTGGTTCAAAATTTATGATTACGCTCGTAATCTAAGATAACCTAATTAATAGGTCATAATGGGGTTATATCATAAGATTACAACATCTTGACAATATTTGGGAACATGAGAATATGGGGTGGCTACAATGTTGAGAATCCAAACAACATAATGTTATCCTGAAATGTAACATTATGAGTTGTTATGTGAGATTCGAGCAATCAAAAACGCCCTTAGGCTTAAGAAAGATGTAGTGATTTGCTTGGTTCTTTTAACAAAGATTAGCCATTTGTTTTTTAAAATGTTTAAATGCAAAATTGGCCATTAAAGTATATCATTTTTCCCACTTAGGTACCTAAAGTCTGTTTGGTCAAAAGTGGTACCTAAACTATCAATTTTACCATTTTACCCCAAATCACAATATCAAACCAATAAGAACATGACACATGGCACATTTTTATTTGATATCATACACTTTTGGGGTAAAATGAGACGAAATTGGAAGTTTAGATACTACTTTTGCGAAAAAGTACTTGTACATAAGTAGGGAAAATGGTATACTTTAAGGGCCAATTTTGTAATTAAACATTTTTTAAATAAAGGGTTATTTTCGTGCCATTAGCGAAGAGACACCCTTCCTATCGTATGACATTTGGGACTTTAGCAAGTGGCAATGACCCTACTCAGAGTTCACTTTACTTTTGATTTGCTTGTAATCTACCTTTTTAAGTTATCATTATTAACTTCTTAATCTTGAATTTACCACATATTTACTTACTAAATCAAGAAGGTCAGACTGTTGACTTGACTTGGGCTGAACAAGTGTGAAGCCCAAAGGGAAAAGTGAAGATAGGCCCAGAGCAGTACCGGTTTTGAAACCAAAGAGGGCAGCAAAGTAGTTTAAGGATTAGAAAGTAGTTTAAGGATTAGACTTGATTAGACCAATGTTGGCCCAGATGCATCCTAGTGAACAAAAAGGAGCCCAAGGACAGTGTTATGATGACAAGTGTGACACATGGGGTTGGAGCCTGGCTCCACTCCAGTTAAGCTTCGGAGCCTAATGCTGAATGAAAATGTAATCTCATTATGTTGAAGCGGGGAGTGCAGGAAAAAGGTTGCCTTCAAACCAAGCTCCCCCTACTTGTTTATGTTACTGAGTGGGTGAATGGGGTCCCCATAAGGCTTTCAAAGTGAATCATTTATTTGACAGACATGAACTTCAGTTAAAAACTTTGAAAAGACCAATCAAAACATCCTTGCTGTTTCAAAGATATTTTTATGTGGTATGGAACTAATGAGATTTACTCATTAGAATCTGACAGATAATGTGAAAAAAGGGTTCACTGTGAAAAAGTAAGCAATCATGTTAAAGAGTAAGACAGACAATTAATTTTTCCCTCATCCTTGAGACCATCCCCAGACTCAAAGAGTGAGCATGCTTCTACCAACGTCTTAAAATAATACTAAAATCCTACTCAAGTTTCTATCCTGCTATAATATTTCACTAGGGTGTAATGATTCCAAGTGTAGAAATTCATAAAGGTATACAGGGTATAATTGTAAAGCATGTGGGGGACACATTACTGCTAGCTACATCAACATCATATGTACATAAACAATTGTAATAGTGACAGCGATTATAATGATTGATATATAAGACTACTGTTAGCTACAACATCAACATCATATATGAGTATATACAAACAAGAGTAATAGTGACAGATTGTAATAATGACAAAATAAATTTTTTTAGTGTATGTATGGATATACAGTATTATAATGGCTGCTTCAAAGGGTAGACATATTTTGGTAATAGGCTCCAAAGTTCATGCCTAGTCCCACGCTGTAGTGCTCCCTACTTCACTCGGGCAGAGTTAAAGAAAAGGAAGAAAATGGCCCAACCTCTCAAGCCTTGACTGTGAAGCTGGGGTACTTATCAATTCATTAGGGGGGTGAGAGAGGGGTGTGCTTTTGACCACTTCTTTTTCAGTGACTCCATTTCTTTATACAATCAGGAGGCAGAAGAATATTAGATTGAGGGATCTGAATTCAGAAAGAGGAATGAAAAGAGGTGTCAAGTCACAGTTTCGGTATAGAGTAGAGTTGGGGGGGCTTGCAACTTTGCAAATCTCTGCTATATTTTTGTGTTAGGTGAGCTGTTCTATGAACACATCTTTATTGAAAGTAGCTAAAGAGTGAGACACCATTTCAGAGTGACAGAATGTAAATTCATCTTCAATTCCTCCTTTGCCAGATCCCACTTTGCAGATTTCTGTTACAAAATATAAAAAATTTGCCCTTTTTGGGTATTCTCAATAGTGCTCCCATTTAATGAATGTAACAGTGCAAAGATGTTTATATGATTGGGAGATTGACTCTTGGCTCTTTAAAGATAGTAGACGATTAGCATTCATGTCCCTTCAAATTGAAATTAATTAGAGTATAACTGTGTACATTATAATTATACCAGATGGAAACAAATGGATCAAGGCCCCATGTTAGGGGTATGATTTGGATTTAATATGAAATGAGAATTCTAGCATTAATGATAACATCTACTATGGGACCATTAACTACATATAATTCTTGTGATTTGTTTTAGCATATGGACATGGAAGTAGGTAGTAGTTTATCATCTTATCACTCTAACAACCCAATTCATTAGTTGTTCTTATATTTTTTAAATTCATCATATTTGCTAGACATCCTTTTATTATGCACCAAGGGAAGAGAGCAATCAAAGTTGGCACAACATTTTATTTTCTGCCAAACACTGACATTTCAGGCATAATTAAATGAGTCAAATGTTAACTTTGACCTCATATGTACCCTTATTTCAGGTTTACTCACCCTTTTTTTGTTTTATTAAAACAAGATAAGGAATTCGACTTCCACTTAAACTTAAATTTCAAATTAAATCTTTTCTTTGGCATTCAAATAAGCATACTTTGAACCAATCAATTAAGCTTTCCTCCATCCTAACTAGCTACCTCTAATCATACAATAGGAAAAATAAGTGAAAGTACAACAATAAGAAGGGAATTAAGTGAAGGAAGGCGTAGGATATGGTAAAAGTATTTTTCTAGGTTAGAAATTAGATTACATTTTATTTTTCTATTTAAAATTAAATAAATTAGTTTCTATACATTAAATAAAATAGCAAATTAATCTTTTAAGTTAAAATTTCATCCATTAAAAGCTGACATAGTTAACAAAATAATCAAATAATGACACGTGTCATGCTAATGTATAAGATTAGTTTTAACTATAAAAATGAATGGAATTTTTAACAAAAGAATCAATTTATTATTTGACCTAACGTATAAGATTTAATTTATTCTTTTTTAATAAAAAAAATAAAATATAATCTAACTTCTAATATAACGATCTTCATAGTACTTTTACCAATAAGATATATATGCATGGGAACATACACATGGACATATATGGTGGGGGGAGGAGGGCATAGGATTCCCAAAACCTTTTCCTTTAACAAGAGAGTAGCAGCGTGCTTTAATTTATATTTGTAGAAAGATGAGTGAAGTAAAGATCCGGGCTAGGGTTGAAAAGGTGGCTCAAATATCTAACAAATGTGCCCACAAAAATGTAGGAATCCCAAGCAAATTGAACCCCCTACATGCACATAAAGCTATATATGGATAAAAAATAGTGCTGCATATGCTCCAAATTTTGTTCCACACGTGGGGCCTTTCCTCTCTCTTTTTTTTTCTTCCTTTACATGAGATCAAAGAATATTTTTCTCCCACTCAAGAATATGGTTCAATAACAACAAAATTTGTCATTTCACATAAAAGAAAAAGAAGGGAAAGAAATAAAAACCCTAAAGAAGAATAGTGTACCTTGACTATGTTACATTGTAATATCATGCTTCATTTTAAGTTGAAGAATATATTGACCAACAAAGCTGATATTCAACATGCACTTTTATCAAGCCTAGCTGCTCATTTATCTATTCCATTGGCCACATATGATTATAGGTGTTTTAATTAATGAAACAAAACCTGATTATTTATCAAAGGGGAGAACCTTATCATAATACCAAGGGAAGATGAGAGGGGAAAAAAACACACTAAATAATAAAAATTCATCTTGATAACCCCATACTCTTGTTTCTTGGAGGTGATCCTAATTAACAATTGGACTTTATTTTTTGCATTTGATTTTATAAAAAAAAATAGCATTTTAATGTATTAGGTAACATGATTAATATTAAAATGAAAAAGGAAATTAATTTGTTATTGGAATAGGAGTTAAATAAGGAGATACCAAAACTATAAATCTTTAAGAAGAATGATTAAAATTAAAGTTAAAAAATGGTAGAAAGTGGAGTGTACTCTTTGGGTTAGCTTAGCTTTAATTTTGTAGGGTAAAAACACTCTTTTTTTTTTCCTGCCTACTTTTTCAACCCTCTTTTCTACTTTTAGATATAAGTCTTAAATTTGATTAGACGAAAAGAAATAATGAAGGTGGAGCGCTAAACAAATCCCAAATTCGGGGCCCTTTGAACAAAAGGAGAGATTAATTTTAGTGAAATTCCTCATCAATAGGTATATATTATGAGACAGTGCACAAACAACTAGACAAATTAGTAACTATTTAGCTAACCAAAAATAAAAATTTTAAAGACAACTTTGCACTGTATTCTACCAAAAAGGCAGCTCCGGCTAAAGTTGTCCCATTTACAAACTTTACGAAGAACAGTAGGAGCAAGCAACAATGAGTGAAAAGAAGATATGTCTATTAAATAAGAGGGAAATTTTAATTGGGGTTAGAAGTATATGATGGAGTAGGGTTTGAATTAATTAAGAGAAGGGTTTCTAGACCATCCTTTAACTTTTAAATTTGGGTCTCTCTCTTTTAGAAAAAATGGAAGTAAAATGATCAATGATGGACCCTTGGTATTGGAAAAATAGGGTGTAAAAGTGAGACTTTTTCATCTTAGGAGATACAACCAAATTTTATTACACCGCCCCAAAGTAAACCAAACTTATCAAACATTGTAGGCTCCTAATTACAACTTTTGAAATCATCACAGCTCAATCCTTGACATTCTATTTCTTCCTTTTTCCACCTACAATCTCATTGTTTAATAAACATCATCATTCAAAGTTATAGTATTGCTTAAAATACTTTTAAATTGGAAAATCAATTACATGATTTTGCAATACAGAGGTTATTAACAACAAAAAACAGGCTATGATAAGCTCATTGAATATATTTGTACTTAATCATTCTTAATTTGCCTTTATGGTGGATGAGAAATGGGGGAGCTTATAAAAGGCCCACGTGATTTTAAATTTACAGTGTTATTAGAGAAAAAAAAAAAAGAGAAAGGGATGATTAAAAAGGGAGGAGGGAGCGGATGAGACACATGGCTCACAGCAATTGATTGTGTGAGCGCTCTACTTGGCTATCATGAAAGAGTTCATCAAAAGAAGATGAAAACTAAGACCCCACACGCCACCCTCACATCTCATCAAATATCAATCTCTTTGGGAACTTGGGCCTCTCTTCGCAAACCTCCACTACCTTCATCATTTTTTTTATCTTCATTAACATTTTCATTTAACAGATTAGTGCAATTTATCATTACATCTTGAATTTAATATATTACGTATCTTGTAATTTTTTTTTCCTTTTGGTTCCTAGGAATAGTAGTGCATGCATTTGGAAAGATGGTGTATTTGCCTAGCTAGCATTTTCCTCTTCTCTAGATCACTTAATATCATGCTCTAGTAAATTATACTATCACTAATTTTAGGCTTAGAGACCATTATATATTGTATTCTTTGTTAGATTGTGTTATATGGCGAAGTTCATTGTATATCCACAAGAAATTCAATAAATGTTTTTTAATAGAGTCAACATCTCAACAAACTATGCATGTTCAACTTACTAATTTGCGAACCCTAACCTGACGAACCTCATCTCTACTAAGTACACACAAGGTCTACATGGGAGCTCAAAGTCATTGATTATCAATTGTCCTAAGGCGTCTTATCTTAATATGCAATATCATCATAACTACGAAGAAGATCAAATTGGTCACATGTCAGTAATCCTAGGACACATAATCAAGTTAGTCTCCCATTATAAAAGACCCTATGCAATAGCTCATAAAGATTCTCTCACATATCCTCCTCCTTCTCTCCCCAAAACATTCCCATAAAAAAACCCCTTGCTCCAGTTTATCAATAGTTGAACCACCACTCCAACCACTATCTTCTCTCCCTTGTTAATCCTACTGTCAACATATTGGTATTGTAATAATAAATTAAATAAAATTAACAAAGAATAGTGGTTTCCTGTATTATTAAAGGATCCACTGTGTAACACCCCGTACCCGAGACCGTTTCCGGAGTCGAACACGAGGTGTTAACGGACTTAATTCATTAATTAAACAGCTCATACAATTCATTTTAAAATTTCCAGACAAGCTGGCTAACTGCATCACAGTCGCTTTAAAAATCATATCTCGAGTTACGAAACTCGAAATCCAATTCCGTAAATTTTTCCTGAAACTAGACTCATATATATATCTACTAATTTTTTTCTAGAATTTTTGGTTGGGCCAATTAGTACAGTTTATTAGTTAAAGTCTCCCCTGTTTCAGGGTTCAACTACTCTGACCTCAGTGTATTACGAATCAGATATCTCCCTGTACAGAGCTTCAATGACTATGCTGTTTATCTCTAATAAAACTAGATTCAATAAGGAATCTGTACATATAAAGCATGACTTCTAATTATCTTTGTAAAATTTATGGTGAATTTACAAAGTCAGAACAGGGGATCCAGAAATCGCTCTGGCCCTGTTTCACAAAAATTTAAACATCTCATAAAATATAGCTCATATACCTGTTTCGCTTATTCCATATGAAAATAGACTCATCAAGATTCGATTCCATAACTTATTCATTATTTAATTCTATTTCTACTATTTTTAGTGATTTTTCAAACTCACGTCACTGCTGCTGTCTGAATCTATTTTATGGTAAATTTTACCTATTTCATGGTTTCCATGGATTAGCTAGCAATTTGACATACATAATACCAAATATGATCATGATTAGCCATTCCAATGGCTAATCATTACCAAGCATTTCTATCTCCATACCACTCAATAACCATATCATAAGACCATATATACAAAATGATTATAATGCTATACATGCCATACTCAAAATATACAAGCCATTATGTCAAGATGGTATACGGATAGTGTGAGCGTGCCTCCGACCGCTTCCGATTTCCGAGCTGGCTTGTTAACACTACAAGGAATGAAAAGGAGGAGTAAGCATAAATGCTTAGTAAGCTCACATGCAAATAGCAAGTAACATAACCATATAAGCAAACATAAAACATCATTTGCATAATCATCACCAAGACATTCATATCACCTTTTCATTTATCATCTTACCATATTGTTGTTATATCGAGTTTTCAACCCGAGGGTTAAGTACATACCTGTTCAAATTATCCATTTCACAACACTTACCAATCGTCCCTTTCATCTTGAGTATTCCTCCATTTGAGTAGAACTTTACCCGTTGAACACATCGAATATAATTCGGATACATGGAAAGTTTGCACATAAGTGCCACATATGTAGCCAAGCTACCATGTAACCCGCCCATAAGTGAACTCGGACTCAACTCAACGAGCTCGGCGTTCGCATCCATAAGTGAACTCGGACTCAACTCAACGAGTTCGGATGCCTAGTTACATCTCGAGAACTCGGACTCAACTCAACGAGTTCGGACACTCGCATCCATAAGTGAACTCGGACTCAACTCAACGAGTTCGGATGCCCAAATATCCCAGTGACATGTCACTTGTATCCTAATCCATTCCTAAGGTTCAACGGGACCTTTTCCCAATCATGTGTCTCAACCATCTTCTACAGAATGCCGATATCCGATACTCGGTAGTATTTCATATTTTCCAAGTATATCACATAATTTGACATATTATCAAACAATTATCACAAGTATAATATTTCATAATAATTATCATATCATTTAAAAAACATTAAAATATTTAAAATAATAACTATGTTACCAACATTTACATATGAACTTACCTCGTATGCGAAAATGGCTATTTTTACCATTTCGTCCACAACTTGGTATTTTCCCCATTTTAGCCCGAATTTCAGTTTTCCTTGCTCTATCATTTAAAATATAGTCTAATTAGGACTCACATTATTCAAATTGACCCAAAATCATATTTTGGAAAAATTACAATTTTGCCCCTAAACTTTTGCATATTTACACTTTTGCCCCAAAGCTCGTAAATTAAAATTCAGCCTATTTTCTTATGTTTTATGACATGCTGATCATTTTTCCCTTCTATGGCAACATCAAATTCTCACTCTAACATGTACTTATGACTATTAGGTATTTTTACCGATTAAGCCCTTTGCTCGTTTTCACTTAAAACCGAGTAGCACAAGTTGTCTAACATAATTTAAAACCTCATATTCTATCATAAAACACCAAAATACACAAATTTCACCTATGGGTATTTTTCCAAATATAAACCCTAGGTTAAATTATTGCTAGCATAAGCTAAATCGAGCTAGGGACTCCAAAAGCGTAAAAATCATTAAAAACGAGGCTAGAACGAACTTACAATCGAGCTTGGAAGCTTGAAAACCCTAGCCATGGTTTCTCCTTGCTATATTCGGCCATGGGGTTGAAGATGAGCAAAATTGGCTTTTAATTTTGTATTTTAATTCATTTTACCCTAAATGACCAAAATGCCCTTACTACTAAACTTTCCAAAAATTCCATCCATGTCCAATTTTGTCCATAGACTTAGAAATTGGTAAAATTACTCTTTAAGGACCTCTAATTAATAATCTAATTCAATTTTATGCAAAATACTTCTAGAACACAAGTTTTGCAATTTATTCAATTTAGTCCCAAATTTCAAATTAAGCACTTTATGCATAAAATTTCTTCACGAAATTTTCACACAATCATGCAATCATATCATAGACCTTAAAATAATCATAAAATAATTATTTATATCTCGGATTTTGTGGTCACGAAACCACTATTTTGACTAGGCCCAAAATCGGGATATTACAACTCTCCCCCTTGAGGATTTTCGTCCCGAAAATCTTACCGAAAAGTGGTCTTCACTTTTAATCTCATATTTGGTGTCAAGAACTTGTACTTAGACTGTACCTCCAATACATCTCTTCAATTTCTCATATGATCTAAAAGCTTACAGTCTCAACTCTCAACTGTTCTTAAATTTTCAACCCTTCTCAATTTCCCATGATATCATGACATAAAACACGGATCTCAACTTGATTTAATGGAGACCGAATTCCAAGAAATCCGACAATTAAAGAGACCTGAAATTCCATGAATCGATGAGTAGGAATTCATTCAATCTGAGATGTGATTTATAGATCTCGCTAAACATTTAACAATAGGATACATCCCATTTTCCTTTTTCCGCCATAGAAATAATTACGATATGGCCTCAAGAATAATCCTTCTCATTTCCATCCCAATATCAACATTGACAAGGATAATTTTGATAGATCCCAATGCTCGGCTTTAACCCCTTTAACAACTCCGATTTTATGTAACATCGATGCTCTAAACTATCACATTACCTCACCGTCTTGAAACACATCACAATTCATACAACAATACATTCTTGAAAGTCAAGAAGTCATTGCTCAATGTAGACTAGTCTAGTTCGGACGCTTGGTTACCAATATTCTCATCTATCCGAACTCTGTCAACATGTAATAAACTTTTCAGCTTTCACAAGATGGAAACCTTATCATTCAGTAGTGACTTAAACTAATATTCAACTCTTTCTATTAAATATAGACTTCTCGTTCAAACTATTTACTCTTTGATCTGTACAAAATGAAATTCTATTATCAAACTTGGGAAAAATAATCCTGACATAATTGTCACATGAAATCTTTCAAATAAATAATTTACCATACCGACTAAAACTCGCGCTTTTATCACCTATGCCTTTACTGATGTCAAATCCTTACACGAAATTAGAAAAATCCCAATACTAAAATCACCACATTACCAAGATCAAATTAAAAGTATAGTCATATTTGACATGATTATCACGAGATGAAGAACGTACTTCGAACATGAGTCGTAATTGACAAATTATGGAACAAAGATAACAAGAAAACCGAATAAAGAAATCCAAGATAGAGAAACCCGGAATAAAGAAATCCAGAATAAAGAGATCCAGGATAAAGAAACCCAAGATACGATACTATGCCGAGAATCGAAAACCAAATTCATAGAGAAAATACGAGAATACCACGATAATTCTTCAAAGAAAGAAAGTCCAAAAGAAAACATCATTTAATCCCATGAAATCAAATATAACAAGATCAATATATCTTCCCATACATATATATCGATGAAGCATCAAGTAGAAGAAAGCAGAATCATAATATCATATGAATTCTCTCATCAATTCTTATCGACGAAATGAAATAGAATACCCGATGAAATAGAGCAATATAAATTATAAACCATCAGGACTACCAATGCTTTCATCCAACACCAAATTAGAAGACATTCCCATATAACAAGAATTTCTTGAAGATCAATAGCCATAGAAATATTTACGAGAACGGGTGAACACATAGAACATCTCAAAAGAGATCGCTAAATGTCCAGGTCATAACTGTCACACTCGGATAATTCACATTTGAAATATCATTTCCCAACTAGTTTTGCCGTCACAAATTTTATATTAAACCATTCACTAAAAAGGCCAATTCGAATAAATTTCGATTTACACTTTTCTCGACCTTGCACTTGAGTAATTCGATTTACCAAGGAGAATTCCTTTTCTAACTAGGACGAGGTGCATAACTCCAATAATTTTACGTCAATCCGATACTTTCGGCTCGACTTTACTTATCAGCTCATTTTCAATCTCGGATCATACTTATAATTATTCTATCTTTGAACTCTTTGGGTTCTCAACCAAAACTTATTCAATACAAATCTCATGAAATTCCATTATAAGTACCACTTTGGTAAGGGGAGGTTGTAGGACCTCGACTCGACTTTCTTATACATACACATATGACACAACTTCCATCATCATAGTAACATCATCAAAATCATGTCATTCATTCATGTTGGCTTACACCAATTTTCCTATTGTCCCATTTAGACAATATACTTATGCATACATTCTATGTTTTCTAGACACTTTACTTATCCATTCAATTAATTAAATTAATTCATGCTCATGACATTATATAAGGCCAAATAAACATAGATATTTGCATCACAATCACAACTTTCATTTCGTGCATCATCATGTACATATCATTACAATCATATAATTCAGTCCAACAATTTAACATAGATAAGTTCATTTCATTATAATCCTTTACCTCATAAAAATTATATACCATTAACATTCATCAACATTCGACATCCAATCAAGACAATGACATTTTCATTCAGTATCATAATATTATGACCTTTATTCATACCTCTACTACTTTCTATTTATTCCGTTCATCTTATCAAGTAAGCCACATACACTACATCATATGAGCATTAAGCAAATATGAATATTTATCACAACATGAACTTTCATCTCACATATTATCACATATGTATCATAAACCTTTATTCATACTTTTCTGAACCGAGACTTATCATAATCATAATTTTACTCAAATACCTTTACTTAACATTGAACATGGTTGGCGCAGCTCGGTTGGAGAGTACCCTGTCTAAATAAGACGGTACTTATACGCGTCGGAAGACATCACACTATCACAGATCAGTGGCATGTATAGCTAAACTTTTACACATGCTAGGTTAGTCCGAGAACCGACTAAACCTGCTCGATACCACTAAATGTAACACCCGCACCGAGACCGTTTCCGAGTCGAACACGAGGTGTTAACGGACTTAATTCATTAATTAAACAGCTCATACAATTCATTTTAAAATTTCCAGACAAGCTGGCTAACTGCATCACAGTCGCTTTAAAATCATATCTCGAGTTACGAAACTCGAAATCCAATTCCGTAAATTTTTCCTGAAACTAGACTCATATATATATCTACTAATTTTTTCTAGAATTTTGGTTGGGCCAATTAGTACAGTTTATTAGTTAAAGTCTCCCTGTTTCAGGGTTCAACTACTCTGACCTCAGTGTATTACGAATCAGATATCTCCTGTACAGAGCTTCAATAACTATGCTGTTTATCTCTAATAAAAC
The DNA here is from genome assembly GCF_025698485.1 of Gossypium arboreum. NCBI lineage: Eukaryota > Viridiplantae > Streptophyta > Magnoliopsida > Malvales > Malvaceae > Gossypium > Gossypium arboreum. The sequence continues at coordinate 48,156,858 of NC_069072.1, read as the reverse complement.
TAGATTCAATAAGGAATCTGTACATATAAAGCATGACTTCTAATTATCTTTGTAAAATTTATGGTGAATTTACAAAGTCAGAACAGGGGATCCAGAAATCGCTCTGGCCCTGTTTCACAAAAATTTAAACATCTCATAAAATATAGCTCATATACCTGTTTCGCTTATTCCATATGAAAATAGACTCATCAAGATTCGATTCCATAACTTATTCATTATTTAATTCTATTTCTACTATTTTTAGTGATTTTTCAAACTCACGTCACTGCTGCTGTCTGAATCTATTTTATGGTAAATTTTACCTATTTCATGGTTTCCATGGATTAGCTAGCAATTTGACATACACAATACCAAATATGATCATGATTAGCCATTCCAATGGCTAATCATTACCAAGCATTTCTATCTCCATACCACTCAATAACCATATCATAAGACCATATATACAAAATGATTATAATGCTATACATGCCATACTCAAAATATACAAGCCATTATGTCAAGATGGTATACGGATAGTGTGAGCGTGCCTCCGACCGTTTCCGATTTCGAGCTGGCTTGTCAACACTACAAGGAATGAAAAGGAGGAGTAAGCATAAATGCTTAGTAAGCTCACATGCAAATAGCAAGTAACATAACCATATAAGCAAACATAAAACATCATTTGCATAATCATCACCAAGACATTCATATCACCTTTTCATTTATCATCTTACCATATTGTTGTTATATCGAGTTTTCAACCCGAGGGTTAAGTACATACCTGTTCAAATTATCCATTTCACAACACTTACCAATACGTCCCTTTCATCTTGAGTATTCCTCCATTTGAGTAGAACTTTACCCGTTGAACACATCGAATATAATTCGGATACATGGAAAGTTTGCACATAAGTGCCACATATGTAGCCAAGCTACCATGTAACCCGCCCATAAGTGAACTCGGACTCAACTCAACGAGCTCAGGCGTTCGCATCCATAAGTGAACTCGGACTCAACTCAACGAGTTCGGATGCCTAGTTACATCTCAGAACTCGGACTCAACTCAACGAGTTCGGACACTCGCATCCATAAGTGAACTCGGACTCAACTCAACGAGTTCGGATGCCCAAATATCCCAGTGACATGTCACTTGTATCCTAATCCATTCCTAAGGTTCAACGGGACCTTTTTCCCAATCATGTGTCTCAACCATCTTCTACAGAATGCCGAATCTGATACTCGGTAGTATTTCATATTTTCCAAGTATATCACATAATTTGACATATTATCAAACAATTATCACAAGTATAATATTTCATAATAATTATCATATCATTTAAAAAACATTAAAATATTTAAAATAATAACTATGTTACCAACATTTACATATGAACTTACCTCGTATGCGAAAATGGCTATTTTACCATTTCGTCCACAACTTGGTATTTTCCCCATTTTAGCCCAATTTCAGTTTTCCTTGCTCTATCATTTAAAATATAGTCTAATTAGGACTCACATTATTCAAATTGACCCAAAATCATATTTTGGAAAAATTACAATTTTGCCCCTAAACTTTTGCATATTTACACTTTTGCCCCAAAGCTTGTAAATTAAAATTCAGCCTATTTTCTTATGTTTTATGACATGCTGATCATTTTTCCTTCTATGGCAACATCAAATTCTCACTCTAACATGTACTTATGACTATTAGGTATTTTTACCGATTAAGCCCTTTTGCTCGTTTTCACTTAAAACCGAGTAGCACAAGTTGTCTAACATAATTTAAAACCTCATATTCTATCATAAAACACCAAAATACACAAATTTCACCTATGGGTATTTTTCCAAATATAAACCCTAGGTTAAATTATTGCTAGCATAAGCTAAATCGAGCTAGGGACTCCAAAACGTAAAAATCATTAAAAACGAGGCTAGAACGAACTTACAATCGAGCTTGGAAGCTTGAAAACCCTAGCCATGGTTTCTCCTTGCTATATTCGGCCATGGGGTTGAAGATGAGCAAAATTGGCTTTAATTTTGTATTTTAATTCATTTTACCCCTAAATGACCAAAATGCCCTTACTACTAAACTTTCCAAAATTCCATCCATGTCCAATTTTTGTCCATAGACTTAGAAATTGGTAAAATTACTCTTTAAGGACCTCTAATTAATAATCTAATTCAATTTTATGCAAAATACTTCTAGAACACAAGTTTTGCAATTTATTCAATTTAGTCCCAAATTTCAAATTAAGCACTTTATGCATAAAATTTCTTCACGAAATTTTCACACAATCATGCAATCATATCATAGACCTTAAAATAATCATAAAATAATTATTTATATCTCGGATTTTGTGGTCACGAAACCACTATTTTGACTAGGCCCAAAATCAGGATATTACACACTGTACATAGTTAGACCAGTCAAATTATTCCTGCAAAGTCGATTGAAGGTTAGCCATGCCATAGAAAATTTCATAAACCAATATTTTTTGTTAGGGACCCTGTTGCATTTAGTTATGCCAATATATTGAGACTACTAATAATTCCCTTATGGCCGATCAAAGTTTTTATTATACTCTAGTAATCAAGTTGATATCTAACCAAATCTCTTTAGCATGACATTGTGGGGATTGAAACTTTGAAGTTGCCTTTGGCCCTCTCCTGCCCAAATCCCATCAATCTCAATCCTTCTACTTATTCAATCGACCATCTATAAATCGAATAAGAGACGTACATTTTTCACTTTTTGTCCCAATTGTTTTAAGTACATTTACATTTTTATCTTTTAAAATATAGATGTGATAAACCTATCCTTAATTAGTGATGTGAGATTTGCCTTCTTAATAATGATATCTAGAGTAGAAATTTTTCATGTTAATTGAGATGTGGCAAGCTATAAGTCTAGAATTATCTAAGATAATGCGCCAAGAATTACAATATTACCTTGGTAATTATATAGCCAACAAAGAGGGATATATAAAGTGAAATCTAATATATAGATATAGGTGTAGGTGTCGAGTCAAGACAAGAGATTGATCTAAACGACTAAAGTTTAATATTTCATTCTCAATCAAAAGCCAAAAACTGACAAAATTAAGGCATAATGGGAGGGGAAAGGAAATGAAGTGTGAAGTATGAAGTGTTTTTCTTTTTGAAAATAAGGAGGGGCTATGGTCTATAGGGCAGCCTAATGATGGTTGCTTTGGGTGTGTATATACTATTTGCTTTGTTAATTTTTTTGAAAGCTTTTAAAAGTAGGTGTTTTGATAAAGAAAGAGGGTTTAAGAGTGGGAAAGTGAATAGAAACTTTTGCATAGGGTTCCACAAGGTCGGTCTTTTTTTCGGTCGTCTTGCTCTTTGATGGCTGCCTGTGGGACAAATATCACCGACTCCGTCCACTCTCCCTCTCCACTTCCCCTACCTTCCTTTACATTTCCCCGTATAAGCTAAAACTACTATAGAAGTCCTCCATTAGAAATTAAATTGTATTTTTTTCTTTCTATCCAAAATATGGACAATTCAGTTCTAATACATTAGATTAAAAAGCAAATTAATCATTTTCTATTAAAAATTTCATCTATTTGTGCTCTTGAAAATTGGCATACCTTGACGAAATAACAAAACAATGACATGCCATATGTACTTCATACTAACGTACAATGAAAAATTTTTAATAACAGAAATGAATGAAATTTTTAACAGAAGAACTAAATGACAAATTTTTAATAGCAGAAATGAATGAAATTTTTAATAGAAGAACTAATTTACTCATTAATCTAATATGTAGAAAGTAATTTGCCTACAAAAATCTACATATATAACAATGTTTCGACTAATTTACCAATAAATGCCAAAAAAAATTATGTGAATAGGCCGATTTTAGGAAAAATTACGGGAATAAGCTATTTTTTTGAAAAAGGCTTCCAAGCATTTTTCAGGTTATTTGTAGGAAAACGTTTCCAGCTAGGAGCGTTTTCAACGTGCTGTCTAGAAAACGCATCCAGCTGGAAGCGCTTTAAAAAATAACGGCTACTTTTCCAAAAAAATATTTAATTAGCCGTTGGACAGCCCCCCCAAATGGTCAAATTTTATTTTCTTATAACCCCCCATATCATTTTTTTTCCAATTCAATCTCAACTCTCTCTCGCATTCTCAATTCTCTCTCAAATTTCTCTTAATACCAACTTAAATTCACTTTTTTTTTTTTGCTCTCTCTATTTTATTTCTTTTTTTATTTAAATTATCTTAAATTTTTTTCTAATACAAATTATTTGGGTTTTTTTCAAAATTATCAATGGCAAATTCTCTAATCCATCATTATAAAAACCACATTTCCGTCGATCAATTGCAAATGGTAAGAATATTTCCTATTAAATTTTAATGTTGTATAATTTTTATATTTTTTATTATATTTGAATTTAATAGTTTGTATTTTTTTTCCGTGAATAGGCGGAAGACTAAATTTTTCAATCCAACATTCGTAATCTACCCACTCCTCCATCACCCTTGATCTAATCGTACTTGAGAGAAGCCAGTTTTTCATTCATAGCCTTTGTAGGTAGTAGGTGTAAGTTGGACTTGACACTCGTAAGTGCATTGGTGGAAAGGTGGAGACCCGAGACGCACAGTTTCCATCTTTTATACAGTAAGTGTACTATAACTCTAGAAGATGTGTAGTTACAACTTGGGTTACTAGTGGATGGGTCTGCAATGATTGGGACTAGTCACACTGATTGGAAAAGCAGTATGCGACAAACTTTTGGTAAAATGATTCCAAAGACAATTTTTGGAGGTCGGATAGAAATGGCTTGGTTAAGAAGAAAATCCTGTGAGCTTGATGAGGATTCGACTAAAGTCGAAAGAGAACAACACTCTTGACCTTACATCCTTATGATAATTGAGGGTATCCTAATGTCAGATAAGTCACGAAATCTCATCCATTTAAGGTGGCTGTTGAAACTCGTCAACTTTAGAGAAGTAGGTGAACTCAGTTGGTGGCCTGGCGACCTTATACCAGGAGCTATGTCGGGTGACATAACCACAAAAAACTAAAATTAGTGGTTGCATGCTACTACTGTAGTTATGGGTGCGGCATCGACTGCAAAGCAAACTACCTTTACACGTTCCCATTTGTAACAAGGTAAAATTCATTAGATAATCTATTTACCATAATAAAATAATTTAAAGTTTAAATTATTTTGTTACGCGAGACTACCGAATGAGTTACTAGATATATGACTTCTGTTACACCAATGATCTGAGGCAGAGGTAAGTATTTTTTTAATTTTTAAATATATAATATTAACGTATTTGATTTGAGATTTAATAGTATATATAACTAGTTTTTTATTATTTTAATATAGTTTAAATAGACATCATACGGGGATCCGACAATTTGAGAATGCATCCCATCCGAATTCCTTGTGAATCCTAACATCTAGCACGTGAAGGTGTCATTGGTAGTGTATGCTACAGTGGAGATACATGAGTCAGATAGGGTGTTGCAGTAATTCGGGTTCAGGCAATTGATTCTAGTGGCCCTTAGGACCTCGATGATCTACATTCTATCAACTTGCAGGGAAAGCCAAATGAGAATTAGATTAGATTTCATGCCAAATATATCAACATATGGAATAATCGATACGAGTTTTTACCTCTTCACGAAGTCATTGTCGCTCCGGAGTTAGCTTACGATTCAAAGTACATGCCTTAGTTTAGGCTTCTTGGAAAGCCATACTTGTTGAGCAAAGAAGATAATAGTGGGCAACTACATATGAGAGGCCACGAAGGCCATTGACATATCCAAGGTCTGACGATGTGGGTCTATCATCTGCACCTAAGCAAGAGCTGACACCGACATCGATGCTTATACCACCCCTTAGTCAGTATGTGTCATCCTATTCTAGTGCGTATGTGAACCCTATCATTTTTACACAAGTACCATATATTCCACCATATTTTTTGCTTCTACTTCGATGTTAGGTTTTGTTTCAAAACCTTCGTCCCTGGTATATTACACATTGATGCTATCGACATTTCTGATGACGGTAATATATAAGTCATTCATGTTTCGACCAAGTCCAGTCAATATGTCACCGGTGTATGGAATACAATATAGTTATACCCTAAACTGATGGTGACATAAACACCTTTGAGATTATTGTTCTATCAAAGAGGATCATCTTCCCAACCACCTATTCCTAGACTAGAGGATGCACGATGGAAACTGAAAAGCAATTAATCATAATCAACTACAGATAAAGGCAAAGAAGAGGAGAGGCCTACACCATAACCTGTGTCGGAGGTTCAACCAAGAAGGAATTCAGCTCGTAACCGCCAACCACCCAGATTTGGCACACATTCTGACACGGAATAATAGTTGATTTACTTTATTATTGTACTTATCATGTTAACATTTCAATAAATATCAAACATGTTTATTGTATCGATGTCAAACATCCTTATTTTTTAAAATAAAAATTATTTTTTCATTAAAGTTGGCCTTTGTTATAATTTATTGATTTGTATTACATAAAAAAAATGTTTTTTTTCAAAGTACAACAAGTTGATTGCAATGAACAATTTAATAGATTTATTAATGAGGTGTTGTACTTGTATCATCCCTTTGATATGGACATGACAGCATTATATGCCTCGAGTTCCTACACCACTCACATAACTTTGGTTGGTTTGACTTCTTTTAGATATCCATGTTGTCACGTATTCGAATGGACGTCAGTCAACCTTTTGATTGACGCAATGATCTATCAAGTAACAACTTGAATGGACACTCGGTATAGGTGGCAACCTATATTCATTTGGGACTAGTGGGAATATGTTTTTCCATACGTTGTACATATTTACTAGTTTGTGGACTTCGTCCATAAAACTCATTGGATCCAAACATACATTGCTACATGTTATAATTACATAAGCGCCTAGAAATCAAAGTGCGTCAAATCTCCCATAGTCATAGGTCTGGTTTCTGAGGTGTACACAATATGCTCCCCCAGCAATCCCTTGGTCAGGTCTATCGAGCTCTGCTACCTTAAACTATAGATCTTCGTATGAGTGACACACTAGATTCATACAGTTCGCTCGTGTTATTTCCTTTCTAATTTCTTTCAAAACATCCTCACTCCAAACATGGCCGCCTTGCATTTGCCCAACGTAATCGCTACTCGCTTTGGAAAAAGTTTAGCCAAACGAAAGTATGTCTCTTTGACAACTGAGGTTACTGGCAAATGATGCGTTCCCTTCAAAACAGAATTGATGCATTCCGACAGGTTTATCATCATATGCCCATACCGTTGGCCTCCATCGTAGGATTATGTCTACTGTTCAAAGGGTATGTTGTAAAGGCAATCCGCCCCGTCATTGTTAATGGCTCGTAAGTTTCCTAACATTTCACAAAGCGGTCTTTAACTAGGTCATACCCTGTCGAGAGAAGTGAATAATAGGTTACCCATAATGTGTAATATTTTCCCATCGATTAAATATCAAAGTATAATTAATAGTAGCAATTATATACCCATGTTGAAGACATTTGTTCGCTGAGCAGTAGAGCCGTATTGTCCATGGTAATTTGACGCAACATGCCTTAGAAAATACCTATGGTGTATGCGATCCCAAAGGTTCCATTGTCGTTTAATTGTAGCCAGTATTCCATGTCCATGATCGGAGATGACACAAATATTGGGTTGGGGGAAAACATGCCTCCTCAATCTAAATAAGAAGAAATCTCAATCATCTACTGACTTTCCAAGCGTGATTGCAAAAGCAGTCAGCAAGATTTTTTTATTGTCATCCTATGCCATAGCCAACAACAACCGTTGGGTATGTCTCCCGTACATAAAAGTATCGTTGATTTGTACAAATGGCTTGTAGTACTAGAATGCCTCTGACATTGCTTGAAAGTCCAGAACAAAGGTTTGAACACTCGGCATCCATGATTTTCCATGCACATCTGTTGTCTCACATTGCACACTTTGCTTCAAACTTGTCAGATTAGGATTTAACCATGTGGAAGTTTACCCCATTTTTGATGTTGTGCCATTTTACAGTGGCGGGAAAACCATTTTTGGTTGAGAACTCTTTCCCCACTTCTAAATCACCCAAAACTAATGAAAAACTCGTGTGGCCTAACCTTCTGTATAGTAGTTTTGCAAACTCCAACCTATCCTCTACTGATAGGTCTACATTATGCATGTGGGTTACGCCGTTAACTGTGGATCTTCTTTGGCATCATCACTAGAACATTTACCATCTGAGCCTCGATCTTCTAATTGAGTCATTACCGACTATGGTTTAGAAAATAATGTAATTTCTAAACCATCGACCTCGGGCTCCCGAATTAGATCGGTATCAGAGTTAGTCCCATCTTCATTCTCAACCCCACCAACATTTATCTTATTGGATGTCCCTTCATCAGTGGACGTCGTAAAGAGTATATCATCTTTTATTATAGAATTATCGAAATATCCAAAATCACTTGTTGATTGCCAACCGTTAGAATTTGATGTCATTTCCCTGTAAGTGTTCCTAGCGTTGAATATCGGCTAACTCAAGTTCAAATCCAAAACCACTAACTGAGTGTCGTGCAGAGGTCCTACTAGCAAACCCTAATTGTTAGGTGTTTTGGCTACTGCGGTTGAAATTTAGGGCCGAAACAAATGAGAATATTCCTATTGATGATTCTGGGATATCATATTGGGAACTTTCTAACAGAGCGGTGAACTTACCACACAATTGTGCTGTTGGACTCTCGGCTTGTTCTTCCGTTCTGGCCTTTCGAACAAGAACATATGTCGACCTCCGAGGGCCTTCATCTTCATTGCAAACTCCGCATATAACTCGAGAAATTGTAATCCATTGTCAATATGTGTTTGGACCATCATCTTCAACCCTCTCGCACTTCTGATTTCGAAAGTGTCATATCTGACGGGGTTGACCGAAGCACAAAATTGATATTTAATAGATGATACTCTCATCTGGTTGGATCCAACAATTTTTCTCCTAATTCTTTTCTGAAGTTCTAGCAATTCTATGTTCTGGTTAAAAGTCAGTAGCGTTGTATTCTCTAATTAAAACAATGAAACCATTCTCGGTGTCACGCACTTCACCATTGTAGTAAACAATAGCATTAATTCATTCACTGTAATAGCCCAATTTTGGTGAAATCAGAACAGTGGTTCGGGACCACAAATCCGAGCCAAAAATAAAATTGTAACAACCCAATTTCGGTGAAATCGAAACAGTGGTTTGGGACCACAAATTCGAGCCGAAAATAAAATTTATTTTTATTTTATTTTATTATATGGTCCGTAATATGATAGAAATGTCATGTGAAAATTTTCATAAGAAAATTTTACCAATTTTGTGTTTAATTACGAGAAGGACCAAATCGTATAAAATACAAAAGTTGGATTCTAGTAGCTAGAAGGATCAAATAGCTATAGAATTCAAAAATTAAGGTCCTTATATGGTAATTAAACCATTAATAAAAAGTATGTAGATATTTTTGGATGATTCATCCATGGGAAATGAGAAAAAGTCTAAGGACTAAATTGGAAATTAAAATTATTAAAAGATGATAAATTATTAAATAGAAATAAAAAATAATTTTTATCATCTTCTTCTCCAAAATATTCTATGGAAACCCTAGGAGAGAGAGAAGAAACTTTCATGGCCAAATTGGGTAAGATTCATTGGCCTGTTTTTAGTAATTTTGATATTTTTGAATCTGGGATAGCGTAATCTATCTATTTAGAGGATCAATTTGAGAAGTTATCAAAGTATGGAAAATGGGTCATGGATGTATATGCTGAAAATTAGAAATTTATGGTAGAAAATGAAAATTTGTTGATAGATAAACAACTTTTACAAAGTAATTGTTGATGAAAACATGATTTAAGGATTAAAATGTAAAGTTGTGAAATTTGATGAAAAATGCTGAATTTTTATGAATACATGTGCTGTAAATTTTGTAATGGGATTTTGGTTAGGCTTGGAATATGGAGTAAATTGCACAAATTTTATTTTCCAAGCTTAGGGACGAAATGGAAATTTATGGAAAAGTTAGGGGCAAAATAGTAATTTTACCTAGGTTAAAAATTGAGTTCACTTGAATGTGAAATATGATAAATTGATATAAAATTTACTCTTATAGATCCAGATAGACCAAATTCGGAGCTAGAACGAGGAAAAAAGGAAAATGTTGGATTAGTAGATGTTACGTACACGAACATTTTTGAGGTAAGTTCGTGTAACTAAATTGTGTTTATTTACATGCTTGCATTCATTGTATTTATGTAAATTGTATAAATGTCATAAATACATATCTAATCAAACTCGATAAATAAAAATGTTTAAATTAAATGATAATGCCCGATAGATGATAAAGGATAAACGATGAGAATGTTACTTATATGCTTGAAATGAATGTGGAATGTGTTTATTTGAATTATATGAATGTTGTGGATGTATGAAATAATCACATGCCCGATAATGCTTGAGAAAAATGTTTAAATCCCGGTTGAATAAAATGGAAATTAGATGGATATGTGATTTACTGAAATGAATGAGGTCCCGCATTTATTGTTGAAGGGGTTTAGCTCGGACAAGTAATCCTATTGATCTCATTACAGAAAGGATTTAGCCCAGACGGGTAATCCTGATATAAGTCCTTTCGAGCATATGTTATGGATTGGATTTAGCCCGGACAGGTAATCTAAACCAAGCTCCTTAGAGCATATGTCAAAAAAAAGATTTAGCCTGGACTGGTAATCCTGTTGTATACATGTGTGGCTCGAAAGTCTACTCTATGAAATAGTACCTTATGGGTACCACTGGACACGAATTTACGGATTTTGATTCGTACACCTCGAGTGTACTACCTGTGTATCCATCAATATTTCAAATAAATTCAATAGGTAAAAGTTTTTGACATGTGAAGATATGGATAAGAAATGGGTTATTACACATATCGGTCTGGAACACATGAAAATGACAATACGCGATGATTGATATATGAAAATATGAAATGATGATATTGTACATGGAATTTATTTAATGAATATGTACACCCTTGATTATAGACTTGTACACCTTGAGTGTACTAACAGAGACCTTGATATTTCGAGTAATATGGGTAAAGTTTGATATGAAATAATCTGAACTCGAGATGAACTATTACGAAATTACACTTGTAATATAAAGAGATGATTTATACACGTTGAATGAATACATGATGTGGAAAGCATATCTGCATGGAAACTTGACTGTTGTTGAGCCATATATGTTTTGAGGTTATTATGGAATATATGACTAACAAGGGCAATGAGGATGTGTGTAGGGCTTGAGGTCAAATTGATTGAATATGCCTTACATAGTTATCTCAAAATAGAATGAATGGTGAGTTAAGTACTATGTTATATGAACTTACTAAGCATTTCATGCTTACTTAGTTTTATTTCCCTATTTTATAGTAAATCGGAAGCTCGTTGGACTGGAAGTTTGGCGGAGATCACTCACACTATCCATCGGCCCATGTCGGTACAATATGGTAGATCAATTATGGTTGTAATGGCATGTATACGATATAGTGGCCATATTGGCATGTAAATGTAAATGATGCTTGTAATTTAGTCATTGGAATGACTAGTAATAGGTTGTTTTAATATACTTGTAATGTTAAACTATGATAACTACATATATGTTAAGTAGTTGATCAAATTATGTCTAACTTGAGGTCTTAACTAAGGTAAGATTATAGACATTTATGCATGAAATGATATGCCATGTTGAATTGTGGAGTTTGCTTGAATTCAATGCTTGGGCTGGTTGGTATTTGGATGTAAGTTTGGTGCAGAAATTTGGTATGATTTGGGGTGAGAAGTGAAGCTAGGAATGACTTTATTTTGTCCACACGGACAGACACACAGGTGTGTGTTTAGACCGAGTGTGACACACGGCCTGGTACATGGGCGTGTGGTTAGGTCGTGTGTTCCGTGCACCTTAAATTTGAAAAATAGAATGCTCAGAATTGAGCACACAAGCAGAGACACGGGCGTGTGTCTCAGTCGTGTGTGCTACACGGCCTAGAACACGAGTGTGTGTCTTGGCCGTGTGAAACCTGTATCTAATTTCGAAAGGAATTAATTAACCATACGACCTAGTACATAGGCGTGTGGAATGGCCGTGTGCACAAGCCAGAGAGTTACACAAGGTCGAACATAGCCTCCAGCACGGGAGTGTGAGCCTTGCACCTTGGAAAATTTTTGAAATTTCGTGAAAAATTCATAGAGGTTCCGATTAAGTCCCGACTATATTCTAATGCTCGTAATGGGCTTCGAGGGTCTAATTAAGAGAAGTTTTAAATTTATCTCAGTTAATGAATAGTAACTTACAAGAATTATCTAAAAAAAATGTTTTGAAAACTCTGGTAACACACCGCAACCCTACTCTGGCGACGGATATGGGTTAGGTATGTTACATTCACTCATTTTCATATCTGGATAACCTATTCCAGATATTCGAAACAAAAACATCATGTAAAGAAATAGTGTTGTAACTAAATATGAACAACAAAAATCAATGCTTACTTTACACAAATAGGATGCTCTAACTTATGCCTTAGATATGAACTTCTCCTATTCTGATCTTCTTACAAATTTTCTTAGCTCTTAAAAGAATTATGCCATTCGATGCTTAATTAAGTTGATTTTATAGACCAAAAGTGACTCGCAGTTGGTTCAAAAAATTCCCTAGACCTAGTGGGGAGTTGAAAATTGTAGAGAGAAAAAGCTTCAAGTAGGACGCATTGTCAATAAAAGCACTAAAAGAGCGTCTAGCTAGAAGTGTTTTTAATACCATGTCAGCTGAAAACACTTCAAGTAGATGCACTTTTGGTGCTTTGATGACAGTGTGTCCTACTTGGAGCGTTTCCTTTCTATAAATTTCAATCCCAACCTTATTCCAAGAAACCCATCATATATCCTGGTATTCCCAGGATATATTTTCTAAACCTAACTATAAGAAAATAACAGATAAGAGAATAAATAATTTACTGAAAAATCGGATCAAACTAATATTAAGAATGCGAAAAAAATTAATAACAAATATTTCATTCCTGCCGAGTAGACCGAGTTTCAATTATAAATCCAAATTCAATTTTTCAATTCGAATATACGATTGGTGTAAATACGATGTTTTTAAATTTTGAAATAAATTATTGTTTAACATCTCAAAAAATTATTACAAAATAAATAATTAAAAATCTCAAAAAAAACCCTAAACCCTACTTTAAGTACTCAAAACCCTAACCTTAAAAATCAATAACCCTAATTTAGAAAAAACCTGGAACTAGAAAAATCAGGAGAAAAATGCTTCCAACTCAAAGTATTTTTAGGTGATTTGGCAGAAAGACACTAAAAGTGTTTTCCATGCAACACGCTGAAAATGCTTCCAACTAGAAGCATTTTCTTACAAATCACCAGTGAAAGCGTTTTATCACTTTCAACTGTTTCATTCTTCATAATATATAAGCACTCTAATTTTTTACTAATGGTTAATTTAATGATTTAGTTAAGAAATAGCATTGTTTTTCTTCTTATTCATTTATTTCCTTTTACTAAACAAAATATTGCAGTTTCTCTTATCGATTATACTATGTTCCTTTCTGCTTGGCTGAATATTGGTTTTACTTTGAACTTTATATCCATCTTATTATTTTATTATTAAGATAATGTTATACAAGAGCCATTTACATTGAAGTACATAATGAGTTATTTGCCTCTTAACTTTTATGAAAAATTTATTTTATTTTTCCTCCTCTTTTATCTTTTGAATTTATGTTCTTTATCAAATTATTCTAAAATAGATGAAAAATTAACCTCCGTTACTTTTATTGATGTGTTCACATGACAATCTAAGTCAGCAATTAATTAATTTTTTAAAATTACTATATTTTTATAATTTTTATACCTGCTAATAATTTTAAAATTATTTTTAAATGTTTTTTATATTTTTAAAATTTTTAAAAATAAATTTTAATGTTTTTATACTTTTAAATAATTTTATTTTATTTTTTGAATTTCTAAAATTTTAAAATTTTAATTATTTGTTGACATACTATGCACATAAATATCATGTTAGCAAAGTTAACAAACGTTAACTTTTCATTTATTTTTGAATGATTTGACAAATAACGTAAATTTAATGACTAAAATAAACAAAAAAAGTTAAAATGACTTTTTTATAAAATTAGAAGCCAAAAATCATTCTTCCTTTTGAAATTAAGTATATGAATATGAATATTTGAATACTATTACTGTTTATTATAATTATTGCAAATATTGCTAGCTCAAGTTTTATATATATATATATATATATATAATAACGAATATTTAAATTTAAGTTATTCTTAGGTTGGATCAACATTCAGTCAATAGGTCATATTTTAAGTATAAATATTGAGTGTAATGGTAATACACATTGTACTCTCAAGAGAGAATATAAGTTTAAACCTTAAAGATAAAATTGTTGGAATGAATAACCCCGAACCCCGAATCCCAAATATAAACCGTAAAACAGACATGTTGATAATATATATACTTGATAAGATAAGATAAAGTGAATTGTTCATGTGAGATGCAAATTAATATACTTGTTTATATGTAGCATTTATACAAAGACTTAATAACATGATGATATTTTTTTATTTAGTTGGTATATGAATTTATATTTCGTTACTTAAGTTGGTACTTCTGTACTAACATTGTTAGTTTATGGTGACGTGACATTGATAATCGATTTATTCATAACACATGGTAGTCTTTCAATACTTCACATGGCAGATATAAATTTTATAAAATAGAAAAAACTTTAAAAATATATAAATTAATAAAAATATATAACTTTTTCATATTAAAATAAATTCAAAAAAATTAAACTCTTTTTATTAATTTATTATTTTTAAAATTTATGCTCATCACATGGATGTCACATGTCATCATTATATTGGTTATCAATGTCACGTTAACACAAATTAACGGAATTAGTGCAAAGATACCAACTTAAGTAATGGAATATAAATTCAAGTATCAATTAGATGAAAAAATTCAAATACCATTTAAATACTTTTAAAGAAGAAAATAAATTACACTATAACAATTTCATTTTCTAACTTGGAAATTTAGAAATGTGGTATCTTATGTGTAATATTTCTGCTTCGAATCGTCCATATATATATATAAATATATAAAGATAAACATAAACCAACTTAAGAGGCAAGAGGGAGTATGTAGCTTGAATCGATACCTCCTTTTTGGCGGGAGATTTCGCTATCAAGAAAGAGACCGATGAAAATGGCATTTGTCTTTGGGCAGTGCTGGGCTCCCACCCAATACATCAATTATTTTAAAGGCTTCAAGTTAGATAAGATGGCTCGTTCCACACATCTTCAAAATCCACATGTCATTCGATTTATCGTGGAATAGGTGCTTTATATAAGATAACATTAACACACTGGTTGTTAGTTTCTAGTATTCCAATAGGCTTTGAAGGTAGCCTGTTGGGTACACATATATGGTTATATACTTTGGGAGTTCATTAATTAATTAGTATGAAATGTCAATAATAAGAGACTGGCCGGCTAAGGTGAAGCCCCACACGGTTTATTTATTTAGTGTTAGTATATTTCAACTTAATCAATCTCAAATTTTAACCAATACAGTTGAATATAGTTAGGTTTGGGTCACTTCATCCTGAAAGTTTTTAGCGACTTTGATTTTGATCTATGTTCATGCATCATGTGTGTGGAAGTGGAAAATCATGTTTTTCCTCCTACACATCCAACCAATGTCGGGTACGTTCAAACTAAGTATAAATATGTATACATTCAGATTTCGCTCAATAAAATTTCACTCTAATCTTTTCTATAATTAATTACTTAGAAAAATATATAATCCGATAAATTTGATGTACATTATCTATATGAACTATGCATGAAATAAAGAAGTGATAAACGGGCAAGTTTGAGCGTGCCCAAATTGAATTGTCTTTAGATTCGAAAAAACTCGGGCTCAAATTTTTTGTGGATTCAAATTTATTAGGGTTTAAATTTTTTTGGACTTGAGCCATTTGGGGATTTGAATTTTCGAATTCAGATTTTCTCAAATTCTCTCAGGTCTAGTCGGTGGGTTTAAACAAATTTAAATAATTATGATGTTTTATAATTTTATTTGAATGTAATAATTAATTTTATTTTTACATGATGATATCACAATACAAATTCATTTTATGTAAAACAAAAATTTATATAGATGCTTTATTTTATTAGAAATATTGTATATAACATAACTAAAAATGCTTATTTTATTGTATGTTTATGATTATATAATATATAAGAATTTTAAAAACATAATTAATATTATTATATAATATGTATATGAATTTGTATGTGATATTTTTTTGTTTATTTTTATTGTAGGTAATTTTATTATTATATGGTATCCATATAAAATTTTATTATTTGAATTATTATCTCAAGTTTGGAAAAAGAAAAAAATGGTTTATTATTATTTATTATATTATTAAATTTACATTTGAATAATTATAGTTATTATTACATCTTGAATATTGAAAAATATTTATTATATTTAGGCTTAACGGTAAAAAATAAAAATAAATCAATTAAGCTGTTAACATGCACTCAATTGAGTCCTCAATGACAAAAAAATTCAACTAGACCCTTTTGATAATAAAAATCGTCATTGATCAAATTGACTACGCGGTTAAAAAAACCTAAAATCCTAAAAGTTATAAAAATATACTAAAAATGTATATCTAGTTAGAACCTAGACAAATAAACTTAAGTTTATTTGAATCTAGACACCTATTTAGTTCCTTCTTTTTAGATGTAATTCAAAATATTATAAAAATTATAAATTGTTATAAAAATATAATAATTATAATAATAATAATTGATCATTAATAAAAAAATACTAACAAACTATAAAAATTGTAAAATATAAATAAAATATATCTAAATTTTGTACGTGTCATGTGCCCTTATATACCCATTTTGCATTAGGATGAGTTTGGATGGGCGGTGCGTTTACCTGCGGTTAGTGTAAAAACAATGGTAGCGGTGAGATTAGATACTGTAGTGATACTATAGCGTGAGACAAAAAGTAAACTAAACGCACCGCTGCCCTAAACCCACCCTTAGTATACAATTTTTGGAACCGAGAAAGGATTGTATGAAACAATGACGCCAAGTCATTTGTATCCCTTTCAATAGTTTTATGCCACATCGATATTCTTATCACGAATTTGAGATTTTATCACAATTTTAGTATTTTAATCTGGATTTGATTTTTTAGGATAAAATCTCAAATTCGAGATAAAATCTTGATGTGGCATAAACTATTAAAAAGAGATACAGATGACGTGGTGTCACTGTTTCATACAATCCTTTCCCTTTTGGAACCTACCAAAAATGAAACCAAAGGTGATATTATTTGATTAGTTTTTGAATTCAAGTTGGTATTCATCAAAATCTCTCAAATTAACAAGAAATTTTAATTTAAGAGATTTTTTTTGGGTTCATTTTTCAAACTATTATGGGTACAACAAGTACATATAATATGGATTTTCAGTAACTAAAAGTTTAAGAAATTCAGTAGGTGAGTTTGTTTAGGCTTAATTTGATTTTCATAACATTAAATTAATTTATTATATCATCATATTTTTATATAATTACTAACTTTGAGTATTTATTATACACATATAATAATTGCATTAAAATTATTGTATATCCATAATTAATGTTTTCAAAATTTATTTTAATTTATAATTTAGTGTTATTATTTATAAAATTTTAATATAATTATATTTATATAATATTTAAAATATATATTTTCATAAATTCGAGTTTTAGGTTGGATCTATCTCGAATTTGGATTTCCTCTAATTCTAATCATTATAAGCTGGAATTGGCATGGGTGAATTTTTGGGCTCAGGTTTGTTTTGTCCGCTTTAATAAAAGATGATGATTGAATTGTTAAAATATAAAAAAAAATTACGAAAGAATGTAAAATTAATTTTTTTTTAAAAAGTGATATAAATGCATTAAGATGTCCAAAATCATGAGTTAAAAAATTTAAAGTTGGTTTTTGTAATAAATAAAATAATAATAGAATATTCAAGGTAAAAATGTTGAATCTGGAATATATATTGTCATTTTCTTCTTTAGAAAAGACAAACAGTGTTTGTGTTGGATCATTAAATATCCAAACCAATAACCAAAAGAGAAGTTTCCTATTTTGATTTGGTATTTTTCCCTCTAAAAATCTAAATGGAATTAATAAGCTTCACATGAACAAACAACCAAACAAATGGAAAGTGAGAAAATCCGAATGAATACGAAAGCAAAAGCATCCCATTTTTAAGAACAAAAAATAACACTAACAAAATGCCATAAAAAAGAACTTGTTGCGTCAGAAAATTAAGCCAAAAACAATAATAAAAAGCCCCAATTCCAATGATGCAAGCAATTCACGTGGGTTGCACTGCCCAATGAAAACCATCAACGTTGACTGATACACAGGCATTACATCCAATCAACACACGCGTTTCTCTCACTTGAATATGTTGCGCCTGGGGCTTGTTTTGAATTTTGAAAACTAAAATTCACCCTCCAAAATAAGAAAACCGATAGATTTAAATGGAAAATATATATATAAAAAAGAAGAAGAGCTGTGATGTGAAGAAATACGAAGGTTCATCAGTTTTTATGTCCGCTAAAATCATTATAGTTCAGGGAAAAAAAAGAAAAGAAAATGGATAAATTATTAAATTTATAAAAATAAGAAAATAGTAAAAATAGGGTTTGCTTTAGGAGCTGAGTGGGGTAAGTGTCCAGGGCATTCATTGAAGACACAACACAACAGCGTCATGAAATTCGGCGTTATTTATTTATTTATTTAATTTTCTTTTTCTTTTAATATTTTCAAACTCTTCTTCATACCCGCGCACTAAAGCAAGAATCCGTTGATTTAAATTAATATTTTTTAGCTCTTATTTTCCATTCTTTGAAATCAACAAAATAAATCCTAAAAAACCCCTTGCAAGAAAGAGAGTATTTTTCCAAAAAGTTTCTTTCTTTATTTGAAAGAAAAAAGCCCAAAATATATATTCTTTCAGATTCATCATTCCATCACTCTTCCATTTCCCTTCTCTTTAAAGTTTTAATTCTTTTTATCCATTATAGATCTACCCTTTTCGATTCTACGTATATACATGTACATTTGAATCACAAAGCTCAAGCTTTTATTGACCATATAATTGGTGGAGACGTTTTGATTCTATTTTCTAAGTATAAACAGGAAAAAGAAAGGGTTAGCATCCGAGGAATAACGGAGTAGAAGGGGGAAACAAAGCATAGAGTTATTGAGAGTAATAAGGATTCCGTTTGAACCCAACAGTGAGTTTTGTAGTAAAAAAGATAAAAGAGAGGGAAGTGGAAGCATTGGTTCCCTTTTTCATGGTTTTTTTTTTTTATAATAAAGGGTTGGCTTTTTGAGGATGCTACTTGGGTTTTAATAAAAGGGAAGGGAGCGTCAAGGAAGGCCAGCAACTAAGAGCGACAGAGATTAGAGTAAAGAAGAAAAAGAATATGCAGGAAACAAAGAACAAGAATGGTGGCAATGAAGATTCCAAGAAGAAGGAGCGTCATATAGTGACGTGGACTCAAGAGGTTTTCTTTTCTTTTTTAAAATAATTTTCTTCTTTGGTTCCCTCTGTTTTGTTTATTATTTGATTGATTGATTCTTTGTTTTGGGGGGTTCTTATTAATTTGATATTGGGGGGGGGGGTGTTTGCAGGAAGATGATATACTTCGAGAACAAATCAGTTTACATGGAACTCAAAAGTGAGCCTTTTATTTATTCATTCGTTCATTTGAAGGGTTTGTTTGTTATTTTTTAATGATGGATGAAATTGAATGGATTTGTGTTGGTTTAAATGTTTGAGTGCAGCTGGGCGATCATTGCCTCTAAATTCAAGGATAAAACCACAAGGCAGTGCAGAAGAAGGTTGGTGAAACCATGATGAGTCCAAAAGTTTGATCACTTTCAGTCTTGTTTGACTTTTTAATCTAGTGTCTTTTTTTGTCACAACAAACACACAGATGGTACACATACTTGAATTCTGATTTCAAGAAAGGAGGATGGTCACCAGAGGAAGATATGCTTTTATGTGAGGTAATTAAATAAGTTTAAAACCTCCATTTCCATTCAAGTTAAATGGGGTCAGTGTTACTTTAATAAAACTTGAAATGAATTTTTCAAGAACTTATCTTCTGATGATTTATTTGGAGGAAATGTTACTTTCATTGATCAGTTGTATCAGGCTATTGCATGTTACTGGTACAGTAGGTTTTGAGTTTTCCAAACAGGAAAAACAAATATATAGAGAGGTAGGCCAGACCTTAAACTAATTGACACAGTTTTTGTCTTTCAAAAGTAGGGCAAACAACAGCCACTTAGTTTCAGTTTGGATAAGTGTTTCTGTAGATCCTGAATGTGCTGATGACTTAAGGTGATTTGCAGGCTCAAAAAATATTTGGCAATAGATGGACAGAAATAGCAAAGGTGGTTTCAGGCAGGTATATATATCTATGATTTTTTTGGAAAAAAATCCTGTAGTGCAGAAAATTGATCTCTTTTCAACTGTCATTTTTCCATTTTCTGTTGTAGATTATTAACCTTTACTGATTACGTGGTTAATGCAGAACTGATAATGCTGTTAAAAATCGTTTCTCCACACTGTGCAAGAAGAGAGCCAAATATGAAGCTTTGGCCAAAGAGAATAGTAATTCATGTATAAATCCTAATAACAAAAGAATTTTACTCCAAAATGGGTTCAATACAGATGGAACAACTGATAGTGCTGCCCTTGTTAAGAGAATGAGGTACCATAGCATAAATGATAAATGTAGAATTATGTATATACATAGTAATGGCCTCAAGTCGAAATCCTTTTTATTTCCCCATTTCAGGAGATCCCACATTCCTGATCTCACTGAAAGTTGCAACTTTGGAGATAGAGCACATAGAGTATCTGGAACAATCATCAATCAGCAGCTAAGGCACCCATTTGCTGTATTGGGTCAAAATCTCCACAATGCGAATAACTTGGTGCAACCTCAGGTCAACAAGGTTAAGGATGTCTCCGATGATGGTAAATCACCTGCAAAGTGGATTTTTATGATAGTTACATTATTTTTCAGTTTAGCCAAAACTGTATGTATATTCAGTCCTCTATAATTGTTCTCGTAATATAGCATTTTGCATTCTTCTTCTCCTTTATTCATTTGCAGCTCAGAGTTATAGAACTCAAGGAACATTTCTCAAAAAGGATGATCCTAAGATAACTGCTTTGATGCAGCAAGCGGAGCTACTCAGCTCACTTGCATTGAAGGTTAACACAGACGGTACAGAAGAGAGTCTGGAAAATGCTTGGAAGGTGAGATATGATTTTAGCTTCTATCTTGTTTTTGTTTTATCATCAATTCAACATCCAATAATACTATCAACATGTTGCTTCTCTATAGGTAAAGTGCTAAAATTTAAATATTGTGGGGTTTATAGTTCAATCTATGCACTGTATGTCCCTAACTTTCATCCTAATAAATTTTATTTCCAGGTCCTTCAAGATTTTTTGAATCAGAGTAAAGAAAATGACACCTTCAGATATACAATCTCTGATATTGATTTTCAAATTGAAGATTTCAAAGACTTGCTTGAGGATTTAAGGAGTAGTAATGAGGGAAGTCAACAATCTTGGAGGTAACAGATAAATCAGTTAAAGTTCAGATTTAGTAAGGTTTCATACTCATCACTAACTGATGATTAATGTGTTGCAGGCAACCTGATCTCTATGAGGTATCTCCTTCCAGTTCTGAATACAGTACAGGGTCAACAATTATGCCTTATCCAGCTGGGGAACGAGGAGAAAAGACTCAGGCTAAAATAGATGAACTGCACCCAGATATATTGTCAAATCATATTGGAGAGCAGAATTGCAGTACCGAGGAGGAAACAAGGGTTCTTTCCAGTGCAAACAAAAATCATGGTAATGAAATTCTATATCTGGTATAAAGGCCAAGGAATTCCTTGCTTATAACCACGCAGTGGTTAATTAAGATAAAATGATGTTTCTGAAAAAATGTGTCTATGTTACCACAGGCGAGATGATATCATCGTCTGATGACCAAACGAACATTATCGTTGCTTCTACCTCATCAAGCGCAGAGTTCAGTTCCCCAGTCCAAGTTACCCCACTTTTCAGATCTCTAGCAGCTGGAATTCCCAGCCCAAAATTTTCAGAAAGTGTAAGTTATCTTCAACTGTTTGGTTTACCAATATATCCATTTAATAGAAGTAGGAGCAGTAGCATTATTAGAATTTGCAGTAGCAGGTAGTACCAATTATTATCTTTCTCAAGACCATGATTCCATAGGCAGTTTTAGTTGTGAGCTTACGAGTGTCTACTAATAAAACTGCTTTGGATTACTAGTTATGGATCCATTTATACCAGCAATCACAGCAAGACATTAATTTGCTTTTGAGCCACTGTTAATAGGTCTCTTGAACCATTTCTAGGACTTAGAGCTTGTTAGTCAATAAATACTAGGAGCACTTTGGGTTAGCTAGTTGTCAAAGCTTTAGTAGCTTCAGTGGTAAGTGATTATAACATCTTTGAAAATGATAATGCAGAAGCTGCTACTAGATTCTTGTTTGACAGTCATTGATCTAGAACTGTTAGCAAGTCTTAGTATTGCATGATTTAGTTGGAAATTGGACCACGAAGCTATTTTTCTTGAAAAGGCATGCATTTTAGTGCCTCATTATTTTCCATCAGTTAGCTAGACTCTGCTTCTGCCTTACTTACCAGTATATTAGATAGACCTGTGGCTGCTGTGAACTTTTCCATTATGCAAGAGAGCTTTATTTCCTGTCAAATGCAATTTAAGTTCTCCACGTCTATTGATACAGTAAATTTTATAAGAATTTTCATCAGCAGACTTATTCAAGAACTAAAGTTGCCAAATTCAACCTAAGAGCAAGTTTAAAGCCATAGGACTTTAGTTGTTTTTCACTTTTGATGAACCTAAAAAAGTAATGAAACCAAGTAAAGCTCCTGGCCATTGCCTAAGGAAGCTTTGTTGACAGTACTCCTTGATAGTTAAAAAAAGAAAGAAGAGTTAAGTGAATCATAATTCATACAAGTTGAAATTATAGTCTGAATGGTAGTTTTCATAATTCATACAAGTTGAAATTATAGTCTGAATGGTAGTTTTTCTAAGTAAAGGAGAGTTGTGCAATTGGAAATTTACTTAAAAAAAAGGGTTCCAGGATATTATTCGTACACGTGTGGTAATACTGGTTTGGTTCTTACTGAGTGCACTTTCTTTACTTTTATTGTTGTTTTCCTTTCTATAATCTATCTACCATAGACGTAAAAGCATGCAGACGCATATAAGAGTCTGATCAAGTTTTTGTTTGATTTGCAGGAAAGGAACTTCCTACTTAAGACACTTGGCATGGAGTCACCTTCTCCCAGTCCAGCAAATAATCTTTCACAACCACCACCTTGCAAACGAGCCCTGCTCCATAGTCTATAACAAACCTATGATCATCTCTTATACTGAAAATCATATCAGTCTAATAGTCCCATATTTCATCATTTATTCCCTGGAGCCACATAGCTCATGTTGAGTTTTCGTCCCTTTTTTTTTTTCGATTTGTCCAAGGATTGCAGCCATCTTGGCCTGGAATTTTACAAGGCATTTAATGATCTGCACTCCCAGCTCCCTTGCTTAGAATGTTTTGGTACATTCTAGCTTCTCAGATACATCCAATAAGATGTCCTGAGTTTCATTAATTTTTCTCTCTAATTTCCTAGAGAGTACTACCTTAATACTCACATTAAAATCAGTGTGTGCTTTGTTAGTGTGTCAATTCTTTTGTTTGTCATCTCATCCGAGTGGTTTCGGGTATCTCCTCTCATCATTCAGATCCAGTTTTTGTTCTTGATTTGTAATCTTGTACAGAACCTACTATATAAGATAAATCCTTAGAGTGTAATTAATACATTGGCGAGTTGCCTACATATGATAAAGAACAGAGGAAAAAGTAAAAAAAAAAAAAAAAAAAAAGAAACAGAAAATATGAGGATCAACACCTTGATGTTTTTGGGCGTGCAGAGGGTATAGAATAAGTTTTTATTTATTTATTTAGTGGATTTCTATTCTGATTTCTAATGTAATCGAACTCGATATGATTTGAGTGAAAGGTGTTTTGGCTTTGGTGTGACTTAAGCTCTTGGTTCTCTCTTATTTGAATTCATGCATCATGATATCTAAATAGATAGAATATTTGCTACACGGGTGAAAACATGATGCAGCAGTTATCAAATGAAATGTAAAGTAAACTAGTTCATTAAAAGAGAAAATCAGAATGTAAAGTGTTAAGCAGCATACTTACAGAGAATACAGAAGAACATCCATGTTATCTCTCTGACCAACCGACCCTTTTTTCACTTCTGATCTTTCCAACCAAAACTGTGTAGTCTCAGAGGAGTTTTGAAAACTCTGTTATTAAGAAAGATGATAAATAGGGTGGAGGGTAGAAGTTATAGTGGGGGACAACTATAGTATAATCATGACCAAAGCAAAAAAGAAGGGTAAAAAGAAAGGGAGGGAAATTCATACAAAATAAAGTGAACTTCACTTTTTCAATGGAAGGTTTGGTTTAGACCTCTTATAGGCTATACCCATGCAAATAGTGCACAGCCTTCGGCCCAACTATCACTTTGTAAGGCACATTGGAAAATATGTTATGATTGCAGTCTGATAGTGGCGTTTTCAAATGAAGTGCAAATGCAACGGTTGCCTCCCTTGTCTGTCCCACACTTCACCTTGCATTTGCAAATGCCCCTTGTTTCGTTCCTCATATGATAAGGTGATGATATTTTGGTTTTTACCAAATAAACCACCTTAAACTTACAACTTACCCCCAATTTCTAATTATTGTCTTAAATTTGATTGATAAAAAAAAATAAACAATCTTAAACTTATTTCGATTTTCAAGTATTGTGTTAAATTTGATTGATACTAATATGGTTTTTAACCTTTGGTTGTTCTTGGGTTAATTGTTTTTAAGTTAAAATCTAAAGCTTATAATTTGCTTCAAGTTTTTTATTTTATATATTTAAAATTTAGTCTCCATATTTTTATTTTCAAGAATTTAATTCTTCGCTTTTGAATTTAAAATTTAAGTCGATTGTTAATGTCGTTAAATTTCTCTTGTTACATTCGGAGTTTGACATTATAAAATTAAAAAATCCTTACTTGATAGTCATATGACAAAAATGATATTATAACGAACTTAAGTTTAACACAATTTTTACAATGTTAACAATTCTTAAAATTTATGTCACATTTTAATTAAAAATGTTTAGATTAATTAATGACATTATAAATATTAGAATATTAAATTATGTAAAAATATAAAATTAACTATTTTATATAATCTAAAAATAATAAAACCAAAATTGCAAATGTAAAAGAGCCATTAATTGAACACATGTTATAAAAAGAACGCTCTAAGACCTCCCTTTCATATACAATAGTACAGATTGTTGAAATACAAATTTGTTGTTCTAAATGGCACAAAGAATATTTAATAGTTTTAATAACATTTTAAGCAGTATTATCAGTGTTTTACTTGTATTTATCTTAGTGATCATTTATTTTTTAGAGACCACAAATATAATTTTTTCGGTAATGGTAAATTAAATAATATAAAGCCTATTATATGTGTGATCTCTTATTTCATCCCATATGGAATACTGATAGAAGATAGCTAATAGGATTAGGGAAATGGTCCAAGGAAGACTTGTGGGAACTTAAAATTTTTATATTTTTCATTGAAAGTTAGTCTCTTATTTTTATTTCAAGAAATTTAGTTTCTTTATTTTTCGTATTTAAAATTTAAGTCCAATTATTAACATCATTATAATTTTCATGTTAATATTAAGTTTATTACAACACCGTTACTTTTGTTACATGACTATTAAGTGTTCTTTTTTTTAAATTAGAAAATGTCACACCAACGTATTTAATAGAAAAGTATAATGACTAAATTTTTTAAAAAAAAAGTAGAGAGACTAAATTTTAAATATAGAAAAAGTATGGGGACATGGAGCATGCTTTAACCAATATATTATTTAAGGGACTTTCATCATTTGTTAAATGTAAAATTCGAGTGAGCACTTTCCATTCAATAAAAGACTTGTTACCAATGCATTTTGAGAAATAATTCATCCCTTTAAGAGTTGATTGAAACCTTTAGTAGAAAAAGTTTGAGTGCTTAAGAGAGTTTATTGAAAGTCTGCACGCTAAGCTTACAATAATCTTAGGATTGAGTGAGTTGTAATTAGTGGTTATATTGTTAGCTTCATAGTGTATTCGGTCTTTTAACAATGCAACATTTCATGTAACACCTTTTTTGTCAAACATTTTCAATTGGTATTGTAACACCCCTCACCCGTATTCAACGCCGGAATAGGGTTATGGAGCATTACCGAACTTATTTCGCAAATAAGCATACATTTTACATACATTTTCAAATTTCAAATAAACATCATTCAAAATTATTCACTTGTCCCTAGTACGAGCCTACGAGGCCCTAAACATGCATTTGGAGTGGTTCGGGACTAAACTGATAACTTGGGAAACTTTTAGAAAACTTAGGAATTTTTTTCAAAATATAGGGGACACACGCCTGTGTTGCCCAGCTGTGTGTCTCACATGGCCAAAGACATGCCCATGTCATAGGCCGTGTGGACATTCGAAATGAGATTATATGACTGTGTCCCAGCACGTGTCTGACCCCGTGTAACTCTTTGACTTGGGTTACACAGCCAATCACACGCCGGTGTGATCAGCCCGTGCGCCCTTCGAAATGGCCTCACACGCCCGTGTGCCAGGTCGTCTGCTAGGTAGTGCCAAACCTGTAGGGTATACTGACTCATGCCACATGGCGAAGTCACATGCCTGTGTGCTGGGTCGTGTGGAGCATACTGACTTGATTTCTAATTAAACACCAGGGGACACACAGTCGTGTCACCAGATCGTGTGTCATACACGGCTGAGACACACGCTCATGTCTCTACTCGTGTGGACAAAAATAGGCTATTTACCAAGCCATTTTTCTTACCCATATGGCACACACCTACACCAAACCAAATGGCACAACAAAAGGCATAAATAGGCATTCAAACCAATTATACCAAGCCTAATTCATACTAATTCCATACCATCAACCGTAAGACACAAATGTGTTAAGATAAGTCATATGATTTCATACCAAATTCACATTCATAATTCACCTAAATGCTTACTTCATACTGTAACACCCCTTACCCGTACCCAAGATTGGGACCAGGTACGAGGCGATACCAGACATGTACTTGAACATTTTCGGGTAATACGGGTCATAAAATTTCATTCCAATTTGAAACCAATCAAATAACATCTTAATGTCCCTATTATGGGTGTACGAGACCCTAAACACACCTTGAGAAGGGTCTGGGACTAAACTGAGACCTTGAGAAAGTTTTTGAAAAATTTTCTAGGTTAAGCCTTACACGCCCGTGTGGAGGCAAGCACACGCCCATGTGCTTTGGGACACGCCCGTGTCCTCTATCCGTGTGGAATTAATTGAATTTATTTTCTATTTCGAACCTATAAGGGTTTTCACACGGCCAAGCACACGCTTGTGTCCCTGGCCCGTGTCCTTCACACGGCCTAGACACGCCCGTGTCCAAAAAATCGAGCATTTTGTTTATGACGTCAGCATGCATTTAGGGACACATAGCCAAGACACACGCCTGTGTGCTAGGCTGTGCCTTCCAAACGATTGAGACACATGGCCGTGTCTCTGCCCGTGTGTTTACTACCATGCATTCTGACTTGAAATTCTTAGGTGCAGGGGACACACCGCCATATCGTACGCCCATGGGGCAAGTTGTGTGTCACACATGGCCTAGACACACGCCTGAGTGTCTACCCGTGTGAACCTTGTTAGGCTATTTTCCAAGCCTTTGGTCACCCTTTAACATCCACTCTCACCTATAGACCCCAATGATACTTAACATGGTCTAATTATACTCTTAAATGACCTTGATAAACTTCATTGCATGTAAACCTCATCTCATCGGTTTTATACATTCTAGGTTGTTCCCTTTTATTTTAAGGGTTTGTATACCTTATAACACATTTAAGATTGACTAATTATTATAACTCATTGCCAATTATGGCCTAACCATCCCATGTGATTTGGTCACATTTGTAACACCCCTATCCCGTATCCGTCGCCGGAATAGGTAAGGGGCATTACCAGACAAACAGAACATTTCAGACCAATTCAGAATCACCGATATCATATAACATAATTTCGTAAGCAATCATCTCTTAAGATGGTCTACGAGACCCAAACTATACTTTTAGGAACAGTCAGAACTAAACCAAACCCATTCTTAAATTTCAGAACTTAGAAAATCTTTCAATTCTGTTGAGGTCACACGCCTGTGTGACCAGGCCGTGTACCTTACACGGGCATCAGACACACCCATGTGAACCAGCTATGCCAAAACAAGGCACCCATACTGACTTTCACCCACGGCCAATAGGCACGCCCATATGCTATGGCCGTGTGATACTTAGCTAGCTACTGACTTGAGCCCACGGCCATATGACACGTTCGTGTGTCAAGACCTTGTATTTTTAAGAGGTTATTGCTTTTCTTACATGGCCACAAGGCACGCCCGTGTCCCCTGACCGTGTGGCACAATGCAGGCTTGGTTTAAGCCAACTTGCCACCCCTAAATGGTTCTTTCCTACTAGCAATGTTAAACAACATTCATGCAACAATTTTCAGCCATTTTTATGCTCAAAACATGCTTCATCACAACTAAATCATCATCATTCAATAACCCATTCAAAACCAATTCAAAACTTATCACAAACGTACCATTTGCTAGCCAACTTTCATGGCATAACATATATTTACAAATAAAAAATTAATACATAGACCTTCTAGCCTATACATGCCATACTTTAAAATATTTACACTTTCAAAAGTACCAAAATGAGTTTGATAGTGTGGTGACGATCCTCGACTATCCTCGAGCCTTTAGTAGCTACGATAACTGTAAAGCAGACAAAAATCACACAGAGTAAGCTACAAATAGCTTAGTAAGCCAAATACAATTGGTCTAACTACTAAAGCTTATAAGTACAATTCAACCATAAAGATTCATAACTATTTCATAGAATAATTCATAAGCTTACCCATGCTCCTTTGTTTGCTTATATGTCATACCTCATTTCCAAATTCCATACATATTTCACAGAGATAGAGTCTTTTATATTTAGAAATTTAATACGATACAAATGTACCTGTATAGGTTATATATTTCATATAATCATTCTCGTATTTCGTACTCTATCATCAGACAGTTTAGAAACGATACCGATACTCACAAACAAGTACAATGCCGACATCCCTGATGTGGTCTTACATGTAATTCAATATCGATGCCTCTGTCCCAGACAGGGTCTTACACGAAATCAAATACGATGCCGATGTCCCAGACATGGTCTTATACGTAAATATCAATCGAGGCCTGTGTCCCAGACACGGTCTTACACGATATCTCAGATAGATGTCAACGTTCCTTTAGAAGCATACAAAGCTTTTCGGATACCAACATATTAACATAATTTACTCGAAAGGTATTCATTAGGCTCTCAAGGCCATCCAATAAAAATTAAAGTTTGTATATGCAGAATTTAGTCAGTTTAACACGTAATTGTAATTTGACTTACCTCGTACAGATTTTGGACGGAACGAGTCGACTATTCAACTATTTTGGACTTCCCTTAATCTAAGTTCGATTTTCTTTGTTCTTGATCTAATACAATTCAAATTCCACCATTCAATCATTCATTTCACTCAGAATAATCCATGAACACATATTTAGGGCACTTTTCATTTTAGCCCTTACATTTTCACACTTTGACAATTTAGTCTATTTTTCACAAAATCACAAATATGCGAAATTCACCAAGAATATAGCTTGGCCGAATATACATGGCTTCCATACCAGCCCAAATAACATACTTAATTCACAATTTAGTCCTTCAAAACCTCATTTCACAAATTAGCCCAATAGCTCTATTTCATCAAAATTCAAAGACAAAACTTATAAATCATCTATCAAGCCTTTATAATTCACCCAAAAACATCACAAAACTCATGATATCAACATTGGCATTTCATGAAATCTTTAATAGAAACAGAAATTTGGACATGGGTTTTGAATAACACAAAGCAACGATCACAGAAATATAAAAATCATCAAAAACTGAGCAAAATAAGCTTACCTATTTAACCATGCACCAGCCGAACATCAAGATGCTTCAATGGCTTCTTCTTTCTCTTAATTTTCGGCTAAACAAGGTGATAATAATGCCACCTTTTGTTTTGTTTTTATTATAATTAACATTATTTCACCTTTTACCAATTTGCCCATGGCTTATACCATTAAATTTCTACCAACTAATGTCCATCATGTCTACCATTAATATAAATGGTAAATTTGACATGCAAGGACCTTTATTTTAAAAGCCAAACCAAATAGGTGCTTTAACATTTAACACTCAACTTTTACACTTTACGCGATTTAATCCTTTTTCATAATTAAGCACAAAAATAGAAAAATTAAATCACAAAAATTTCGCAGATATAAATTCACATATCACAGACACAAAATAATATTAAAATATTTTTCATACTCGAATTTGTGGTCCCAAAACCACTATTCTGACTAGGTTCAAAACCGGACTGTTACAACATTACATGTATCTAATTGTGATACATCATTTTTAATCATTACAATAACATTTGAACACAAACATGCACAACTTTGTAGGTCATACCCTACATCAAAATGAGCCAATTCCTATAGCCATATACAAGTGAATATGTAACCTTTACAAGCCTTCATATTGGCAAATCAAATGACACATATAACAAAATAAACAAAAGCCCTATACATGCCATTGATCAAAATAAAAGTATTTATATACCAAAGCTGAATAAGATGATAATGTCTCAACTCTCCAACTGTCTTCCAATCTTTACGAGTCCTCGAGCTCAGTGGAACATGGAAAAAAGAGGGGTAAGCATTTACATGCTTAGTAAGCACGAATAACTGGAAAGTAAACTTATCGAATAAATAGCATACAACCATATTAGGCAATAAAACCAACAAGCATGGAATGGTTTCCCTATCACAAGCACTCAATCAACAAGTTAGTTATATAATAATGCACCATGTGACTTGTCTTAAATGAGCTCATCATTCAACATTTTCATTTTTATATCTCATGTTAATCCCATTGAGTTTCTCGGAAATCTCGATGGATTATCCATATACCGTCAAGTCATAAGAGCGATCATCTCATGTACGCACTTTGCGAACCTCACATCTTACGTCGAGATTACCAGTCTAGGCTAAATCCCCCGTAATATCAACTCATAAGGTAATGTCGGAATTACCAGTCCAGGCTAAATCCCTTATAGTGACAAACACCCTTAATGAGCTCGGATCTGAATTACCAGTCCAGGCTAAATTCAGACCCGAATTGGATTACCTGTCCAGGCTAAATCCATAATGCACACAATTCGGGAGGCTCAATCACTCAAGGAACTCCCGTCCGGGCTAGATCCCTTCTATATTTGAGATCAACGGATTACCCGTCTGGGCTAAATCCTTTCTGTAACATACGTAAGGTCTCAAGTCACATGTAAAACATGGTTTATCCAACGAGCTTCCTTTTTAACCTCAACCGGGACATTTATCATCATGTCATTATTAATAACACATTTCATGGATTTTCATGCCATCATCAAATACAATTATCATGCATTTAAAACATGTAATTAGGCATATTATGAGTTTACTTTAAGTTATTCGAACTTACCTGGTATTCGTCTCGGTTTTGCATTTCGGTTATTCCAAAGCCTTTTGTTTTCCTCGATCGACCTCCAGAATTTGTTCCTTAGGGTCTATAACAATAAAAATGAATCATTAATACCTAAAATTATTATATTTGAGCCTAAATTTCATCCCCAGACAAAATGATCATTTTGCCTCTAACCTTTCACATTTTTACAATTTAGTCCTTAGGCTCGTATAATGAAATGCATGCAATTTTTATGTAACACCCTAAACCCGGCCCAGACGTTATGGCCGGATCCGACATGCAACATCGAAGCGTTCAAAACATTTCAGGTTGTTGTTCTAGAAAAAAACTTACTTAGTGTTTTAAAAGATAATTTCAATGCAGGTTAAAGTGAATGGAAGCTGCGCACTAGGTAGGAAACCGGAAAAGAGGAGGTGAGTCCCTCGGACTGCTTAAATACCAAGCTCCCTTCGGATCCAATCCTAGACATGCACACCGCCATTACCACACCTTAACGTCGTGTATATTTCTAGGAAACCAATTTGATTAAGTCCTTTTTAGGAAAAGTGATTAATTTTGGAAAAATATTCTCATTGTGGAAGCTTTGCTTGTTGTCGTGTTATTTTGAAATCAATTACAGTTTTTGAAAACGTGCCCTAATGCTATTCAAATTCAACAGTTAAATATAAATAATACCTAACACAATAAAACATATAATGTAACACCCCAATCCCGTGACCGTTACCGGAAATCGAATACGAGGTGTTACCGAGCTTACTTAATTTATTTCCCCCTATTTATTTATTTTTTGTTCCAGGCAAGCTGGCTAACTGTATCGTAGTCGCTTTAAAAATCATATCTTGAGTTATGGAACTCGAAATCCAATTCCGTAAATTTTCTCTGAAACTAGACTCATATATCTATATGGGGGAATTTTTGTAGAATTTTTGGTTGGGCCAATTAGTACAGTTTATTCATTAAAGTCTCCCCTGTTTCAAGGTCTGACTACACTGACCTCTGTACCTTACGATTTAAATATCTCCCTGTAAAGGGATTCAATGCCTATGACGTTTGTCTCTAATGAAACTAGACTCGATAACGAATCTGTACATATAAGGCACGACCTCTAATTATCTCGATAAAATTTACGGTAAATTTTCTAAGTCGAAACAGGGGATCCAGAAATCGCTCTGGCCCTGTTTCACAAGAATTTAATTATCTCCTAACATACAGATCATATGGTAGTTTCGTTTCTTCCATATGGAAATACACTCATCAATCTTCGATTTCATAATTTATTCATTATTTAATTCCATTTCTACTATTTTTAGTGATTTTTCAATCTCATATCACTGCTGCTGTCAGCATCTGTTACTAAAGCAAACTATGCCTATTTCATGATTTTTCCTTGATCTAACTAATAATTCATCATACATATTACAAATTATGACCATGAGTAGCCATGCCAAAGGTTAATCATCACCGAGCATCTCCCTAGTACACTATTACCAAATCATGAATTTAACACCGAAAATAATCAGCCATGACATATGGCATAATAATCGAGTAGGCCTCAACCAATACTCAACCAAAACCGAATTACCAAGACTTGTGTCCAAACATCATAGAACCAAATCCAACCGAACATTATGCCATTTTCGCATGGCTAAAGTTTACATACCAAATTTCAACAAAACATAATAGCCTATACATGCGAAATGTTTTCCTAGACCAACTAAAAGAAGATACCAAAAGTTGCTAGCCGGTGTGATGACTTCGATGACGGTCCCGACTACGCAAAAAGTCGAGTCCAAGAAACCTAAAATAGGTGACAAGCAAACACCGAATGAGTATATAACTCAGAAGTCATAAGCATTACACTACCATCCATTAATAAAATTTTCACAAGAGGAAACAACGAAATGAGGCTAAGTACTCCATCCATACCGAACTATGCCATAGTTTCTTAGACCTTACGATTCAATCTCATTCCAAGTCCTACATTGACATTTCATACGCTATTCAATAGAGTAATTGAGGCATTTCCATACATCATTTTATTTTCGTTACAATCATACAACTAAACGAACTTTCACCTATTCCATGATGAACCTTATGTACGTGACTTCAATTATAATCATCACATAGGTTCAAAACTTACCACGCTCAACTCCAAATATAAACATAGCACCTATTAGCCATGAACTCAAGGTACTTACCCTTTCCGCTGTCCAAAATCGACTCGGTAAGGTCGCACCCTTAATGTAAATAATCTATAGAAAATACATAGTGGGTTCGCACACATAGTGCTTAATAATCAGCCAGCACACTTAGTGCCATATACTTTAAACTCGCACACTTAGTGCCATGCATTTCAAGCTCGCACACTTAGTGCCATGCATTTCAAGCTCGCACACTCAGTGCCAATCTCTCAACCGTGAACACTTATTGCCCGCACACTTAGTGCCGAAAACCAGCCACTCTATACGCTTCACTTTTTTTTTTTACATTCGACAATTTCATCTCTACATACATATACATTTGTATACATTTCACCTCATTAAACACAATTGCATAGGTATTACGATCGTTTAAATCAATACCAAATATATGCTTAATGACTTACCTTGTGTTGGGTAGAACGGTTCCAACTCGGCTATTCGATTGCTTTCTCCTTTCCTTTATCCGATTTAGTTCCCCTTTGCTCTTGAGATTAATTTAACAATTAAATTGATTTAATCATTTTGAATATCAAAGAGAAATTCAAGGTACTCAACACTTATTTTTAATAATAAGACCAACCATACACCTATAATAACATCCAATTCATTAATTATTTTAGCACACGCATGGCACATAAGGTTAACTAAAGCTACATTCACTTATAAGATAGCACCCTTAATGAGCTCATACCATGACTACACCTAACCGAATTCAAATAGAGAATTTAGTACAATTACACATTCTTACTAATGTATAATTCTAGCATGCTTTAATATTTTATACACCTCATTCGGCCCTAACCATTCACTTAACTTATATGTACAAATTCCATCTCAAAATTAAGAGTTGCAACTACAATTAGGTTACAACAATGCCCATCAATGACCGAATGCTTAAGCACAACTATACTAAAAATTTATCCAACATCATTTTAATTTGCCCTTCACTATTTTTTTCTAATCATCAAATACAAAGTGATTTACATATATATATATATTAAACCAACCTTGCTAGCACACAATATTCCTTAACCGAATGTCATAAACCCACGCCACACATTTTGTTCATTAAGACCCTTCAATGACCACATTCGGTTCCCCCCCCTTATGAACAAACCAATTTCAACCTTCAAGAAAAAGTATATGTACCAAGAGCTTAAAACTACTTGGCCGAATATCAAACCTCCAAACAACCAAACTTAATCCATGGAGTGAGTAGAACTTGAACTAATCACCTTATTTATACCTAAATTTCCAAGAATTTCAAAGTGCTTACCTCTTCCTAAGCATCATCCAAGCCGAATCATGAACAAAAGAATTCCTTTCTTGTTCCTCCCTCAAGTCACAGCAATGGAGAAGAAAGATGAGCATTCCTTCATTTTTTTTTCATTTTTACCTTCTTTTACTAACAATATTTTATCTCCAATAACCCAATTTCTTATTATAATATCTAATTAACATATATATTGCCCATCAACAATCCATCTTGGCTGGCCACTACAAAAGAATTGGGGAATTTGACATGCAAGTCCACCCTTGTGTCATCATGCATTAACAAGCCATTTAAAATTAGCCTATCATATTTCACCATGTCTCATATTGATCCCTATTTAATAATTTCTCATGCAATTGGCAAAATTAGAGAATGAAACTTCCACATACTCATGTACACACATAATAAGCATAGAATATAGCAATTAATTATTTTTATGACTCGGTTTTGTAGTCCCGAAACCACTTTCCAACTAGGGTCACATTAGGGCTGTCACAACTCTCCCCCACATAAGAAATTTTCGTCCCCGAAAATCTTACTGGTGAACAATTTTGGATATCGATCCTTCATAGAGTCCTCAAGTTCCCAAGTGGCTTCTTCAATTCCGTGTTTATGCCACAACACCTTCACTAATGGGATTTTCTTATTTCACAACTCTTTTACTTCAAGCATCAAAATGCGAATCGGTTCTTCTTCATAACTCAAGTTAGGCTGAATCTCGATCTCAGATGGAGTGATTACGTGCGACGGGTCGGACCTATATCATCAAAGCATCGAGACATGGAAAACGTTGTGAATCTTTTCAAGCTCAGGGGGTAAAATTAACCGGTATGCGACTGGCTTAACTCGTTCGGATACTTCATACGGACCGATGAACCTCGGACTTAGTTTGCCCTTACGACCAAATCTAAGCACCTTCTTCCAGGGTGAAACTTTGAGAAATACTTTGTCTCCAACCTGATATTCAATGTCTTTTCTTTTCGAATCCGCATACGACTTTTGACAATCCGAAGCTGCTTTCAAACTTTCACGAATTACTCAAACTTTCGCTCGGCATCCTTAATCAAATCAACCCCAAAATTTTACTTTCACTAAGTTCGGTCCAAAATAATGGGTACGGCATTTACGACCGTATAAGGCCTCGTAAGGTGCCATCTTAATGCTTGATTGAAAGCTATTGTTGTAGCGAATTCAATCAAAGGCAAATATCTTTCCCATGAACCACAAAACTCTAAGACGCAACATCTCAACATATCCTCGAGTATCTGAATTATTCGCTCAGATTGGCCATCGATCTGGGGATGAAATGCGGTGCTAAATGCATCTTAGTACCCAACGCTTCTTGTAACTTTTTCCAAAATCGCGATGTAAATCTTGGGTCTCTATCCCACACGATAGAAATAGGTACCCCATGCAATTGAACAATTTGGGAGATGTATAATTACGCCAATTTATCGAGCGAAAAATTTGTACAGACAGGATAAAATGAGCGGACTTGGTCAATCTATCAACAATAACCTGCACCGAAGTCTTTCTTACTCTGAGTCAAAGGTAACCCACATACAAAGTCCATTGTCACTCGATCCCATTTCCATTCGGGTATCATGATTAGCTGAAGTAATCCCGATGGCACTTGATGTTCCGCTTTTACTTGTTGACATATCAAACACCTTGAAACAAATTCAGAAATGTCTCGTTTCATACCCGGCCACCAAAATTGACGTTTGGATCGTTGTACATTTTAGTACTACCGGTGGATAGACATTCGCCACTATGAGCCTCATTCAAAATCATCGAAATAAGTTTCGAATTTCTTGGAACACATAATCGACCCTTGAACGTCAAGCAATCATTGTTGTCAATCCGAAACTCCGATTCCTCATTCGAGGCACATTCAGCTCGTTTAGCGACCAATTTAGCGTCGACTTTCTGGGATTCAAGTATTTGATGAATCAATAATGGTTTGGCCTTTAATTCAACTACTAGCACCTCATCGGGCGAAACGGATAGGTGAGCATCCATCGCTCTCAAAGCAAACAGTGCTTTACGACTCAAAGCATCAGCCACCACGTTAGCCTTCCCCGGGTGATAATCAATGACAAGTTCATAGTCTTTCAACAACTCAAGCCAACGTCTTTGTCGCAGATTTAGATCTCTTTGAGTCATCAAATATTTAAGACTTTTGTGGTCCGAATAAATATGACACCTTTCCCCAAACAAGTAATGTGCCATATTTTCAGGGCGAACACTATGGCCGCCAATTCAAGATCATGGGTCGGATAGTTTCTCTCATGCGGCTTTAATTGTCTCGACGCGTAAGCCACAACTCGACCTTCTTGCATCAACACACAACCTAGCCCAAGTAAGGATGCATCACTATAAATGACAAACTCTTTGCGGACTCCGGTTGTACTAACACTGGAGCTTCGGTTAAACAGGTCTTTAGTCGATCGAAACTCTTCTGACAGTTTTCTGTCCATTCAAACTCAACATCTTTTTGGAGTAGTTTCGTCAACGGTGCAGCTATCATCGAGAAACCCCTTACAAACCGTCGGTAGTATCCGGCAAGTCCCAAAAAGCTCCTAACTTCAGTAACATTCCTCGGAGGTTTCCAATCGAGTATGGCCGAAATTTTGTTCGGATCCACTCTAACACCGATCACGGACACCACGTGCCCCAAAAAGCTAACCTCTTTCAACCAAAATTCACATTTCTTGAATTTTGCATATAACCGCTTGTCTCATAAAATCGTAATACTAACCTCAAATGCTCGGCGTGTTCGGCTTCACCTTGTGAATAAACTAAAATATCATCAATAAACACAACCACAAATTGATCCAAGTATGGCCTGAATACTCGATTCATTAAATCCATAAATACCGGGGCATTAGTGAGCCCAAACGGCATCACTAAGAATTCGTGAGTGACCGTACCTCGCTCTAAAAGCGGTTTTGGGTATGTCCAAGTCTCGAACCCTCAACCGATAATAACCGGATCTCAAATCTATCTTGGAAAATCTGAGGCTCCCTTTAATTGATCAAACAAATCATCAATACATGGCAACGGGTATTTATTCTTTATGGTCACTTTATTCAACTGACGATAGTCGATGCACAATCTCATGGTTCCATCCTTCTTTTTCACAAACAATACGGGTGCGCCCCATGGAGAAAAACTCGATCGAGCGAAACCTCTATCCATCAATTCTTGCAATTGAACTTTCAATTCCTTTAATTTCGTTAATGCCATACGATACGGGGATATTGAGATTGGCGTGGTACCAGGTACAATCTCGATGCCAAATTCCACCTCTCGAACCGGTGGCAACCCCGGTAACTCCTCAGGAAAAATATCTGAATACTTACAAACCACTGGTACTGATTCAAGTTTCCTTTCCATCTCTTTGCTATCAAATACATACGCAAGGTATGTTTCACACCCCTTTTTCACATATCTCTGAGCGGTCATTGAAGATATTATCGCTGGCACCCCCTTCAAATCGGTAGACTCAACTCGGACTACCTCATCATGTGCACTCCTCAAATCGATGGTTTTTCTTTTGCGGTTCACCTTTGCATCATGTACGATCAACCAATCCATACCAAGAATGACATCAAATTCGTCAAACGGTAAAAGCATCAAATCGGCCGGAAAACAGGATTCTCGGATTATTAGAGGGCATCTCTTACACACTTTATCAACAAGTACGTATTGACCCAAAGGGTTTGACACTCGAATTACGAACTCAGTAGACTCAACAGGTAGAGTCTTACTGGATGCTAAGGTTTCACATACATATGAATGAGTAGAGCGGGGTCAATCAATGCAATCACATTAGTATCAAAGAGAGTGAAAGTACCGGTGATGACGTCGGGGAGGATGCCTCCTCTCGCTTGCGAATGGCATATGCTCTAGCAGAGTACGGGTCTCGGCTCGAACAGTACCGATCGAGGCCCTCTCGACTACCACCCCTACCTCCTAAAATTCTCGGTGGTCTACCTCTAGCTGTCACTCCACTAGGTCTTGCACCTTGCATCTTATTCTTCTTATCAAGCTCCGTGCAATCTCTAATGAAGTGGTCCTTCGAACCGCATCTGTAACAGGCCCTGTTAGTAGACTTACCCCAACATTCACCTAGGTGTCGTCTTCCACATTGGGGGCATTCAGGTTTCTCTTGACGATTATTACCCACACTAGCTACCGAAGTAGCTCGGGAGTCCGTCGATGGTCGTGCTCTGATGGAAATTCCCGCAGTCGTCCTCGACTTACTAGTGTCCTCCCTGAACTTCTTTACAACCAAGGATGGAGCTTTACCCGTCGATCTTTTACGATAGTCTCTAGCTTCAAATTCAGCCTTCTTCTTCTGCTTTCCAAGTTCTTCCGCCTTGCAGGCTCGTTCGACTAGTGTTACGAACTCCTTTATCTCCAAAATACCCACTAGTAGCTTTAAATCTTCATTCAATCCTTCTTCAAATCTTTTGCACATAGCAACCTCAATTGCCACACACTCCCGGGCATACCGACTGAGTCTTACGAACTCATGTTCATATTCAGATACTGTCATACGGCCTTGCTTGAGTTCCAAGAATTCCTTACGTTTTTGATCGATGAACCGTTGACTAATATACTTCTTTCGAAATTCCGTTTGAAAGAAATCCCAAGTAACTCATTCGTTTGGGACTATGGAAATCAAGGTCCTCCACCAATAGTAGGTGAGTCCGCAACAAGGATATAGCACACTTTAGACATTCATCGGTGTGCATGACAGTTCATCAAACACCGAATGGTGTTATCAAGCGAACTCGGCCCTTTCGGCATCATCGGTAACTATGGCCTGAACTCCTCAGCCCGCTTCCTAATCAAGTCTGGTGGCTTACTCAAACCTCACGGGATCAATAACTGATGGCATTACGGGCTCTTGGGGTGGATTATTCAAATTCGAAATTGTTGGACAGCCGGATTGGTTCGGGCATATTCGCGACCCACTCATTCATCATGGTAAAGAAGGCTTGTTTAGCCCCTCACCTTGATTATTCGCAGATGGTGAGGTTCAACAGTAGGCGTCCCTTGTGCAGAGCAGCCGCTACACTTTCAACGTCATTCGCCAAGGTTCTCTCTACACCGGGATCCATTTACTAATCAAAACAAAAATTTTAACCGTCGGAAGTCATCACACATTTAAACATTAACATTAAGGCATGTATAGCTAGACTCATACGTGCTATGGTAGTCCTAGAACCGACTAAACCATAGCTTTGATACCAATCAAATGTAACACCCCAATCCCGTGACCATTACCGGAAATCGAATACGAGGTGTTACCGAGCTTACTTCATTTATTCCCCCCTATTTATTTATTTTTTTTTCCAGGCAAGCTGGCTAACTCTATCGTAGTCGCTTTAAAAATCATATCTTGAGTTCTGGAACTTGAAATCCAATTCCGTAAATTTTCTCTGAAACTAGACTCATATATCTATATGGGGGAATTTTTGTAGAATTTTTGGTTGGGCCAATTAGTACAGTTTATTCATTAAAGTCTCCCCTGTTTCAAGGTTCGACTACACTGACCTCTGTACCTTACGATTTAAATATCTCCCTGTAAAGGGCTTCAATGCCTATACCGTTTGTCTCTAATGAAACTAAACTCGATAAAGAATCTGTACAAATAAGGCACGACCTCTAATTATCTCGATAAAATTTACGGTAAATTTTCTAAGTCGAAACAGGGGATCCAGAAATTGCTCTGGCCCTGTTTCACAAGAATTTAATTATCTCCTAACATACAGCTCATATGGTAGTTTCGTTTCTTCCATATGGAAATACACTCATCAAGCTTCGATTTCATAATTTATTCATTATTTAATTCCATTTCTACTATTTTTAGTGATTTTTCAATCTCACATCGCTGCTGCTGTCAGCATCTGTTACTAAAGCAAACTATGCCTATTTCATGATTTTTCCTTGATCTAACTAATAATTCATCATACATATTACAAATTATGACCATGACTAGCCATGCCAAAGGTTAATCATCACTGAGCATCTCCCTACTACACTATTACCAAATCATGAATTTAACACCGAAAATAATCAGCCATGACATATGGCATAATAATCGAGTAGGCCTCAACCAATACTCAACCCAAACCGAATTACCAAGACTTGTGTCCAAACATCATAGAACCAAATCCAACCGAACATTATGCCATTTTCGCATGGCTAAAGTTTACATACCAAATTTCAACAAAACATAATAGCCTATACATGCCGAAATGTTTTCCTAGACCAACTAAAAAGAAGATACCAAAAGTTGCTAGCCGGTGTGATGACTTCGATGACAGTCCCGACTACGCAAAAAGTCGAGTCCAAGAAACCTAAAATAGGTGACAAGCAAACACCGAATGAGTATATAACTCAGTAAGTCATAAGCATTACACTACCATCCATTAATAAAGTTTTCACAAGAGGAAACAACGAAATGAGGCTAAGTACTCCATCCATACCGAACTATGCCATAGTTTCTTAGACCTTACGATTCAATCTCATTCCAAGTCCTACATTGACATTTCATACGCTATTCAATAGAGTAATTGAGGCATTTCCATACATCATTTTATTTTCGTTACAATCATACAACTAAACGAACTTTCACCTATTCCACGATGAACCTTATGTACGTGACTTCAATTATAATCATCACATAGGTTCAAAACTTACCGCGCTCAACTCCAAATATAAACATAGCACCTATTAGCCATGAACTCATGGTACTTACCCTTTCCGCTGTCCAAAATTGACTCGGTAAGGTCGCACCCTTAATGTAAATAATCTATAGAAAATACATAGTGGGTTCGCACACATAGTGCTTAATAATCAGCCGCGCACACTTAGTGCCATATACTTTAAACTCGCACACTTAGTGCCATGCATTTCAAGCTCGCACAC
Organism: Gossypium arboreum; assembly: GCF_025698485.1. Taxonomy (NCBI): domain Eukaryota; kingdom Viridiplantae; phylum Streptophyta; class Magnoliopsida; order Malvales; family Malvaceae; genus Gossypium; species Gossypium arboreum. Next base: position 48,114,329 of record NC_069072.1, on the reverse strand, counting down.
TTAGTGCCATGCATTTCAAGCTCGCACACTCAGTGCCAATCTCTCAACCGTGAACACTTATTGCCCGCACACTTAGTGCCGAAAACCACCACTCTATACGCTTCACTTCTTTTTTTTTTACATTCGACAATTTCATCTCTACATACATATACATTTGTATACATTTCACCTCATTAAACACAATTGCATAGGTATTACGATCGTTTAAATCAATACCAAATATATGCTTAATGACTTACCTTGTGTTGGGTAGAACGGTTCCAACTCGGCTATTCGATTGCTTTCTCCTTTCCTTTATCCGATTTAGTTCCCCTTTGCTCTTAAGCTTAATTTAACAATTAAATTGATTTAATCATTTTGAATATCAAAGAGAAATTCAAGGTACTCAACCCTTATTTTAATAATTAGACCAACCATACACATATAATAACATCCAATTCATTAATTATTTTAGCACACGCATGGCACATAAGGTTAACTAAAGCTACATTCACTTATAAGATAGCACCCTTAATGAGCTCATACCATGACTACACCTAACCGAATTCAAATAGAGAATTTAGTACAATTACACATTCTTACTAATGTATAATTCTAGCATGCTTTAATATTTTATACACCTCATTCGGCCCTAACCATTCACTTAACTTATATGTACAAATTCCATCTCAAAATTAAGAGTTGCAACTACAATTAGGTTACAACAATGCCCATCAATGACCGAATGCTTAAGCACAACTATACTAAAAATTTATCCAACATCATTTTAATTTGCCCTTCACTATTTTTTTCTAATCATCAAATACAAAGTGATTTACATATATATATTAAACCAACCTTGCTAGCACACAATATTCCTTAGCCAAATGTCATAAACCCAAGCCACACATTTTGTTCATTAAGACCCTTCAATGACCACATTCGGTTCCCCCCCCTTATGAACAAACCAATTTCAACCTTCAAGAAAAAGTATATGTACCAAGAGCTTTAAACTACTTGGCCGAATATCAAACCTCCAAACAACCAAACTTAATCCATGGAATGAGTAGAACTTGAACTAATCACCTTATTTATACCTAAATTTCCAAGAATTTCAAAGTGCTTACCTCTTCCTAAGCATCATCCAAGCCGAATCATGAACAAAAGAATTCCTTTCTTCTTCCTCCCTCAAGTCACGGCAATGGAGAAGAAAGATGAGCATTCCTTCATTTTTTTTCATTTTTACCTTCTTTTACTAACAATATTTTATCTCCAATAACCCAATTTCTTATTATAATATCTAATTAACATATATATTGCCCATCAATAATCCATCTTGGCCGGCCACTACAAAGGAATTGGGGAATTTGACATGCAAGTCCACCCTTGTGTCATCATGCATTAACAAGCCATTTAAAATTAGCCTATCATATTTCACCATGTCTCATTTTGATCCCTATTTAATAATTTCTCATGCAATTGGCAAAATTAGAGAATGAAACTTCCACATACTCATGTACACACATAATAAGCATAGAATATAGCAATTAATTATTTTTATGACTCGGTTTTGTGGTCCCGAAACCACTTTCCAACTAGGGTCACATTAGGGCTGTCACATATAAAACCCATCAAAGAAAATAATTAAGCGGCCTTATTACATTTTTAAAAACCCAAATCCTTAAGCGTAAATAAAAAAATGTCCAATTCACCAGAATAAAATCAACTTGCAGAATGTGTGGCCACTCTGAATCCCTCACAGCTCCAAGCCCACTATGGTTGGGGATTACCTGCGTGGATGAAAAATAAAGGGGTGAGTTTGGGGAAACTCAGTGTGTAAATTAACCCAACCATAGCCTATATCGGTTTAAACCACGAGAATGAATAAGTTGGCCTTAGCCCGAGCAAGTCGAGAATAAAGCCCATAGGCCCATAACAGAACAGAACAGATATTACATATCTATGCAAAACCCAACCCATATCCAACCACATGTACCCCCATACCAACCTTTCACCATGTGGGGAGACTACTCAACCCATCCAACCGCTACACGCTACAGAAATATGCAGCATGGCTGCTAGAACAGATAATGTGACAGTGTCACCAGAACAGATAATTGTGGCGGAGCCACCAGAACAGATATATGTGGCAGTGCCACCAGATCAGATAATTGTGGCATAGTCACCAGGACGCTTCCTCCATAATATAACCCATGTCTCCATGCACCTAGGGGTATATCAGTAATTTCTATACATAGGGGTATTCAAGTAATTTAACTATTCTTAGGGTTTTCATGCATAGCATAGCCATTTTCATACGACCAGGAACACTTACCGTGCTTTCTTACCGAATTGGGCCAACCCATTAAGCCCAAAAGCATCGAAATGCACAGAATCGTGCACTCTACAGTCTTATCACTTTAATCTACCATATACATCAAACTACTAATCTCATGAGCATTCGCACACTCGCATGCTCTTAGAATGCTGGCTTTTCGGCATTTCGGCTTTTCAGCTTTTGCCGATCTAGTCTATAAGAGGGTACACCTATTTGCGACGATTCGTTAACGAGATCCACACACGAACTACCTACAATTATATTACTACCATGTTAATCTAACTACTGAAATGAACTACATATTAACCCCTTACCCTATTTGGCCAATAACACCTTAGGCACTAGCAATCCTACCTTTGCCAAAATTTGCGACTAGATTTAGATCCCGTTGTTCCCCTTGTCCAAGCCCTTGATCAGCAGCCTCTAGATCACACTATCATCAAGATAAAATAGTTATCACAACCCCTTAGGGCTACAAGTCCAAAACGATGGCCTCCCTAATCTTTAGGGATTTCGGCTTTTTCTAAAATACGAAATAAAGACTAGGTTGAAAAGACTTACCACCGATTCCTTCCGTCAACAATACCTCTTAATTCCCACTCAATTCTGATGCAGTTCTAAGCCCTCAAATGATAGTAAAAGTCGAGCCTTCAGTGATCTCAATATTCGACTAAGTCTTTAGGAGTGTGGAGTTTTCAGTTTTTTTTCCTTGCAACAGTGTAACGAAAGATGAAATAGGAGGGTTTTGCTGTGGTCTTGTCGACAGAAGCTTGAGGTTTAGAGAACTAAAGAATCGGTCAAGAATGATGAAAAAGATGAGAGAATTGGCTAGGAGAAATCGGCACAGAAGGAAATATGGCTTCCGGGATTTCGACTTTTCTTATGGAAAATGGCTATGAAGGTTTAGGATCGTCTGAAAAAGAAGATGGAGATGAACAGGAGGATAGAAAGATTCAGCTATAGAGAAAAGAAGAAAAAGGAAAAAGTTGATGGAGAGAGGAGAAAAAGAAAAGAAGAGGAGAATAGTCAGGAAACGGCACAACTTACCCCTAGTGCCGAATTTATACTGGCACTTAACCTAGCCGAAATTTGCCCCCCTAAAGCACCCCTTGGCCGGCCAACTCTTGCTCCTCAAGAGTCCACCGTTCGGCCACACCGTTCTCCCTAATCAGCTCCTAAATCCTCTCCCTTATCAGCTCCGAAATCCTATCCCTTATCAACTCCTAAATCCTCTCTTGATAGACTTTCACTTTAGTTCCACTGCTTACCTTTTCTGCACATAAAAATTAATATCACTAATTTGCTTACCTTAGCTCTCCTTGGTCATCCACACGCCACCTCTAAAGCCCCCAAGTGGCGTTACATGCCAACTTACCACAGGCTTCCTTGTGTTTTATTTTACCCAGTTAGTACTTAAAAGCCTAGCTAACCATAACCTCTTTTCCCTATGGATTAAAATCACTTAAAATTACTGGGTTTTAGCTTAAGCTTGGGCCTTCTAGAGGCCCACTAACATAATTAAACCTACACCAAACAGTCAAAACACAGAAATTTTAAAATTCGTTGAAAACCACAGAAATCTCGAAAATCTCGAAAATTGGGGCGTTACATTCTACCTTACCCAAGCCTAGCCGAATGTTTTTTCCCCTTATGGCAGCCCACATTTTTCCATTATTTCACATTTCCATCACATATTTTACACCTTTTGCACAAAGGTCCTTTTAAGGGTTTTTCATGAAAATCACCTAGAAAAAGATGTTTAACACACATCCAACTTTCATATTCCTCCATAAACCATTAAAATACAAGTGACTCATGTATGGGTAAATTTCTAAACATGAACCCTAGTATGAAATATGGGTAGAAATAGAGAGAGTAAGTTATCGAGATTTCAAAAATACAAAGAAGATTAAAAACGGGGCTTGGGAGCACTTACTATTGAGCTTGAAAATGTTGAAAACCCTAGCTATGGAGGGCTTGAGAATTTCAACTGGATGAAGGAGAAGATTGGCTAATTTTTGCCTTCATTTTCCCATTTTATTTCATTAATTTTCCAAATGACCAAAATGCCCTTAAGCCCTTTCTTTCTAATTTCATCCATACATGCCCATTTTTGTCTAAAAACTTAAAATTGGGCAAATTGCTCTTTAAGACCTTCTAATTATTAATCTAAAGCAATTTCATACAAATTGCTTCTAGAATCCAAGTTTTGCAATTTATTCAATTTAGTCTTTATTTTCCAGTTGGACACCTTACTCATAGAATTTCTTCATGAAACTTTAACACATGCATATTTCTATATTCTAGACCTCATAATAATCATAAAACAAATATTTTGACGTTAGATTTGTGGTCCCGAAACCACTGGTCTGACTAAGCCTTATTTTGGGATGTTACACATACATACATTATCTTGCTTAAAATCATAAGCATATCAACTTCTAATTTCAACCATTTGACATCCATAATGCCAATTCACAACAAGCATATAAAATAGCAATCATCAACCACACAAAAAAAGCCATTTACACAAGTATATACATTACTAAATATACCAAGATAAGCCAACTCTCATGGCTATACACAAAAACAAGTACTTAACATTTACAAGCCAACTCAAATGGCTAAATTCATTACCAAACTATATACCAAAACGACCAAATTCCTATACATGCCATATAACCAAAACATAAGCTCAAAAGTACCAAAGTAGAAGCTTGATAGTGTGATGCAATCTCTATCGACTTCCAATCTGAGCTAGCTTCGAAATTCACTATAAAACACTGAAAATAAACAGAATAAACTATAAAGCTTAGTAAGCTCGTATGCTAAATAAGTAAACTTACAACCAACGATTCAATAACATAAACATCATATATAATGCACTTCAAATTAGAAGCATAACTTAACATATGAATTCAATCCAAGGATTAAACACAATTTCCTTTAATTTCTTCGATTCGATGATTGTATAGTTCACGTACATACCTGTACAAGCTCGTATCGATCTTATATTCATCCATATCTTTGATATACCCGTTGAACCATTTGGAATATGATCAGATACTCGGGAATCTCTCACCTTAAGTTCCAAGTACATAGCCGAAGCTATTTCAATCTCATATCACATATAATGCTCATTCTCAAGCTATCAACGGGTCTGCTCACACAAGCTGACGGTCATGACGAAGCTACAAGGTGCTGCTCACACAAGCTGATGAGATTTTGCAACACATGGCAGATAACTTAGCCACCGGTGGGACGTACGGACCAGCACCCAAATCACATAACCCGTAATGATATATCATTCGTATCCTAATTTATTCCTAACGTTCAATCGGGATTTCACTTTTGTTGAATCGTCATCAAATATGTCCGCAAGATCGTATTCATAATTTATTTAATATTAAAACATTTAAAAATAAAATTATAATAAATCTTATTACATATGAATTTACCTCGAATGCAAAAACGACGAAATGAGTCAATTAGTCCAAAACCTTGTTTTTCCCCTGATCTAAATTTGAATTTTGCTTTTCTTGATCTATATGTAATGAAAATTAACTTTAATTATCATTCTATTCAATTTAGCCCAAAATGCATCTTAAGGAAATTTTACACTTTTGCCCTTAATATTTCAATTTCTTTACAATTTAGTCCTTATCTCATAAAAATACAAATTTATGCAATTTGGTCCTTACCCATGCTAGCCAAATTTCTATTATTACCATAACAGCCCATATTTTTCATTTATCTCACAATTTTACCACAAAATTTCCACATTTCTTAATTAAATTCCTAAATGATAATTTTGTCAAAAATCACTTTACAAATGTTATTTATCTAAAAACAAGCATACATTTTCTATCATCAAACATCCAATTACACCTATATTCATCAATGGAAAAACTCTAAACCTTTAACAATTTTACAAAATAGTCCCTGGGCTAGCTAGATTAAGCTGCAACGATCTCAAAAATATAGAAATCATAAAAAATGGGACAAAAATCACTCACCAATTTAACCATGAAGTAGCTGAACCCTAGAGAGCTTCCATGGAGGTTTTTTCTTTCTTATTTTCCATGGAAGAAGATGAAATGAAGAAGAAAATTTGACTTGTTTTACTTAATTTGTTTTTATTTATTGAATTACATATATAACCTTTATTATAAAACATTAAAATCACTTAAATGATGTCCAAGAATGTCCACTCATATTAACAATGGCCTAATTACTACATAAGGGCCTCCAGTATTTAATTTCATAGCCATCAGACACCTTTAGCTATTAGAACTCAAGTTTTATACTTTACGCGATTTAGTCATTTTTATCAAATTGAACACTCAAACAATAAAATTTCTTAATGAAATTTACACACAATCATAATATCATGCTATAGAAATTAAAATAATAATAAAATGAATATTTTAACTTCGGATTTCTGGTCCCAAAATCACTGTTTTGATTTGACTAAAAATGGGCTGTTACAACTCTCCCCTTAAGAATTTTCGTCCTCGAAAATCTTACCAGAAAAGAGGTTAGGTGTAACACCCCTATAACTCGTATCCGTCGCCGGAGTGGGTTATGAAGAGTTACCAAACCAAAACACTACATTTGTACATTCACATTTACATAAGTTCATTAGCAATTATATACATAGCCAAACAAAATCAAAGATCGAAATTTAGACTTATACCGACATTCAAAAGTTACCATATTCACATGGCTTATATACAACAACATCAAAATATCATCCACATAAATCTAGTCTATACATGCCATACAAATTCCAAAGCATAATAGTACCAAAAAGATAGATAGTGTGACGAGTTGCTGACGAACCCCGAGCAAGTGGCTGGAGTCAACGATCTAAAAATAGAGAAACATAACAAACGGAGTAAGCTTCCATAAGCTTAGTAAGTTTTAAGCAATGCAAACAATTAAATTCAATTATAAATCGATCAATCAAATTCTTAAGTGACATTTCTTAGGTATATTGCCATTTGGCCGAATATACATACAAACATTTAATATATATATTTAGCATATTAACTTCACTTGAATCTGAATTCATATACATAAGTAAATCAAATATTTTTACATAACTTCACATTTTGGCCGAATGTATCAGGATCATATACATATAGTCTTAATACTTATTCACATATACATCATATTACATACTTGGGATTCAATCCCAATCAAGCTCATATAAGTACAAGATACATACTTGGCCAACTTAAGGTATTATACGATTTCAATTTTCGTTTTATCACGAAGTCTCAAAATTTTAGATTTATATCAAATCACTGACAATTAGCCTGCTAGGTTTAAAACCCGAATTCATCACCGGCACGAAGCCTGCTAGACTTTAAGTCTAAACTCATTCACCGGTATTACGCCTGCTAGGCTTGAAGCCTGATATTAACTCACCGGCATTATAGCCTGCTAGGCTCGAAGCCTTGATATTAACTCACCGGTATTATAGCCTGTTAGGCTCGAAGGCCTGAATAGTACCGTACGATAATCAAATTAACAAGTTCCATATAACATAATCATATCAATTAGGTACTAGCATCATTTGAACATATATAATTATACATCTTAAACACTTTTCTTTCATCTCATTTTCACACTTAGCATTTGATAGCTTATGCATAATATTTCACTCACACTCATTTCAAACTTATCATTCGATTATAAAAGCACATTGCATATTTATCAACATGTTATACTTGCCATTTGGCCAGATAAGCATGATACAATACACCATTATTTAATCTTTAACATTCGGCTAAATCCATACCTTACAAAGAATACCTAATTCACATAATATATCAGATTATAATCAATTGTTATTTACGTTTGATTACTTAAAATTTACCTGGGATGTTGTCGAACAATTACAATGGCTGTTCGATTACTTTCTCTTCTCCCTTATCCAACTTTGGTCCTCTAAGCTCTTGAGCTAAATCAAACAAATTTACTTCTCAATCAAACACATACATAAGGCAACCATATACATTTCAAAAAAAATAATTCATTCGTATCATTTGTCCATTTAAGTCTATCACCATTTCATTTTCAAATTTATGTACTTTGTAAGTCACAATCGAACACATTCGGTACTATGCATCTTTTCAAATATTTCTTTTAACATTAAACTCAACTTATAACCTTCTTCTAATTAAAAACATTAAACACCAACTAGTCATGCTTACATGCCATAGCCGAATATCATTTTAGACATTTGAGAAATCATTTCTCAACTTAACTTATAATTGTACATATCTCATTCAAAACATCCACACCAATTTATTATACAATTAACCATAGCCGAATACTAAATCAAATAGATATTTGTTCACATTTCTATAACACATATTTATCAACTAGTCCATATATTAGCTTTTAGAATATTTGGTCATTAGAGCGACCTATTTAACTTTCAAGCATTCATTTCTAGTTTTTAATTAAACAATGCCGAATGCCATTAACTACTAATGCCACACACACATATGCATAAAATTCATCCATACTTAACCTATAGCTCATTCGGTCATTCATCACTCAAACCTATCAAAGCTTCATATCAAACTTCCTTGGCCGAATACACATATAAGCACATAATGCACATATATGCTCATTTGTCTAGCTCAACTTCACCTATCTGCCATTACTCATAAAAAGAACATGAAACAACAACAATTTCCTTCAATTCAATTCATGACCGAATGCTCACAACACAATAATTGTAATATCCCGAATTAAGGCCTAATCGGAATAGTGGTTTCGTGACCACAAATCCGAGATAGAAATAATTATTTTATAATTATTTCGAGGTTTATGATATGATTGCATAATTGTGTGAAAATTTCGTGAAGAAATTTTTGGCATAACGAGTTTAATTTAAAGTTAGGGACTAAATCGAATAAGTTGCAAAACTTACATTCTAGAAGTTTTTAGTATGAAATTGCTTTGAAATATTAATTAGGAGGTCTTAAATGGTACTTTGACCAATTTTAAGTTCATGGACAAAATTAGGACATGGAAGGAATTTTTTTGAAAGTTTAGTAAGGAGGGGCATTTTGGTCATTTGGATATTAAATGAAATAAAAAGGGAAAAATAACACAAAATTGGTTATCATCTTCTTTAGTTGCTGCCGAATGCTCTCTCTCTCCATAGCTAGGGTTTCTTCAACTTTCAAGCTTCATAATCAAGAAAGACGTGGAATCGACCCCAATCGAGGAAAAGAAAAGATTGTGGACTAAATTGCAAAATCATTATATTTTGGTACCAAGGTAAGTTTATGTGTGAATAATGTAGCATAATTTTTATTTATAAGTTATTGATGTTAATTATATGATATGCTGTTTTTTATCATGAAATATATGCTTTGTGGTTATTTTCGAATAAAATGCAAATTATGTGTATTATTTGTTAAATATAAAGTGCTACTGAGTATTGGTTTCGGTATTTTACGGAAGATGGCAAGGATGTGTGTTCTATGAAAATCCCGTTTGAACCTTAGTAATAGACTAGGATACAAGTGACATGTCGCTAGGATGGTTGAGCATCCGAACTCGTTGAGTTGAGTCTGAGTTCACTTACGGATGCGAATGTTCAAACTCGTTGAGTTGAGTCCGAGTTCGTGAGATGTAACTAGGCATCCGAACTCGTTGAGTTGAGTCCGAGTTCACTTATGGATGCGAATGTCTGAGCTCGTTGAGTTGAGTCTGAGTTCACTTAGGGGCGGGTTACATGATTTCTTGATTACATATGTGGCACTTATGTGCAAATTATCAATGTATCCGAGTTATATTCCGATGTGTTCAACGGGTAAAATTTCTAGTGAAATGGAAGAACACTTAAGATGCAAGTGACGTTTTGGTAAGTGTTGTGAAATGGACACTTTGGACAGGTATGTGCTTAACCCTCGGGTTGAAAATAGATACAACAACGATAAGATGGTAAGATGATGAATGATGTTTAGAAATGTGATATATGTTTTGGTGATACTATGCTAAGGTTGTTTGGTATAATTGTATTGTTATGTTACTTGTTATTTGCATATGAACTTACTAAGCATTTATGCTTACTCCCTCCTTTTTATTCACTGTAGTTTTGAACAAGCCGACTTGGGAATCGGGACAGGTCGAAGGTTCGATCACACTATCCGAAGGACATTTTTTTTGGTAAATGGCTTGTAAAACTTAAGTATGGCATGTATAGCAATATACCTATTTCGTGTAAATAATTTTGTGATATGGTGGTGATTTGATTGAGAAAATGCTTAATAATGATAGGTTATGGAAATGACTAATTTAGACCATGTTTGATGTCATGGAAAGTTAATAGGTTATCTAATCCATAAAAACTCATGAAAAGATGAAATTTGCCATAAACAGAACATTATAGCAACACTGACGTGTGTTTGAAAATTTACTAAAAATCATAGAAATCGAATTTGGTGATGGATTAAATATTAAATTGAATCCCAATATGTCTATTTTCACATAAAATAAACTAAACAGGTAAAGGAATTATATGTTAGAAGATATTTTAATTTTTGTGAAATAGGGCCAGAGTGATTTCTGGATCCCCTGATCCAAATTTAGGAATTCACCATAAATTGTACAAAAATAATTAGGTGTTGTATTTTATATTCTTGGAATCCTTATTGAGTCTAGTTTCAGGATAAACTAACGGCACAGTCATATAAATTTTTCACAGAGAGATATATGGTTCGTAGTAAACAGAGGGCAGTCCAGCCAAGTCCTGAAACAAGGGTAACTTAAACTAATAAACTGTACTAATTGGCCCAACCAAAAATTCTAGAAAAAAATTAGTAAATAGATATATGAGTATAGATTTAGGGAAAATTTACGGATCTTGATTTAAAGTTTTTTAACTCAAGATATGATTTTTCTTGTAACTGTTATGCAGGTAATTAGGAAGCTGTGAATGTAGAAACAAATGATTCGAAGTTCTTAATTTGATAAATTATGTTCAGTAACACCTCAAGCTCGACTCCGGTGACGGTCTCGGGCGTGGGGGCATTACAATAATTTTCAAAATTTAAACATGGATTAAGTAAGCAATACTTTGACCATGCTAATTTTGCAAGAATGTCAAGAAAATACATGGAACATACCTTTGAATCATGCTAAGTAAATGACCGAATGTGCTTGAGCTTTTTCCTCTCTTTTTCTCTTAATTTAGGCTATAAAGAACAAAGATGAACAAGTTTTGTCATTTTCCTCATTTTTTCATTTTATTTATCTTTATTTTATAATATAAAGCCATTAAATATTTTAATGCTAATTTAAAATGCATATATTGTGTATCATCATCATTATGGCCGGCCACTACAAATTAAAGTGGGAAATTTGACATGCAAATCCACCTATTTTAAACCATAAAATAATTGGCCACTACAAATTAACCTATCACATTTTCAAAATTTCTCATGTAAGTCCTTTTTAATAATTTCACATACAAATGACAAAATCAAAGCATGAAATTTTCACACATGCACTTTCACATATAATAAGCATAGAATATAACATTTAATTGTTTTTTGTTGTGACTCAGTTTTGTGGTCCCGAAACCACTTTCCGACTAGGGTCAAATTAGGGCTGTCACAACTCTCCTCCCTTAGGAATTTTCGTCCCTGAAAATCTTACAAGTGAATAAATTAGGGTATCATTCTTTCATGGAGTCTTCAAGCTCCCAAGTAGCTTCTTCAACCCCGTGTTTGACCCACAACACTTTCACTAACGAAATTGTCTTATTCTGCAATTCTTTCACCTTTGAGCCAAAATACGAACCGGTTCCTCTTCATAACTCAAATCAGACTGAATTACTATCTCTGATGGACTAATCACATGAGAAGGATCGGATCTGTACCGACGGAGCATCGAAACATGAAAAACGTCGTGAATCTTTTCAAGTTCAGGTGGCAAAAGTAGTCTATAAGCAACCGGCCCAATCCGTTCTGTAATTTCGTATGGTCCGATAAATCTCGGGCTCAATTTGCCTTTACGACCAAATCTGAGTACCTTTTTCCACGGTGAAACTTTAAGAAACACTTTGTCTCTGACTTGATACTCTATATTTTTCCGTTTCAAGTCCGCATACGATTTCTGACGATCTGATGCTGCTTTCATACTTTCACGGATCACTTTTATTTTCTGTTCGGCCTCTTTAATCAAATCAACTCCGTAATCTTATTCTCACTAAGTTCGGTCCAAAACAAAGGTGTACGACATTTACAACCGTACAAAGCCTCGTAAGGTGCCATCTTGATGCTCGATTGAAAACTATTGTTATATGCGAATTCAACCAGAGGCAAGTATCGTTCCCACGAGGCACTAAACTCAAGGATGCAACATCCCAACATATCCTTGAGTATCTGAATAATTCGCTCGGATTGACCATCAGTTTGGGGATGAAAAGCGGTGCTAAAATGCAGCTTAGTATCCAATGCTTCTTGCAATTTCTTCCAAAACCGTGATGTGAATCTCGGATCTCTATCCGACACAATAGAAGTAGGTACCCCGTGTAACCTTACAATCTGAGAAACATATAGTTCGGCTAACTTATCAAGTGAATAATCCGTACGTACGGGAATAAAATGAGCCGACTTTGTCAATCTATCAACAACAACCCAGATCGCATCTTTTTTGCTCAGAGACAATGGCAACCCAGATACAAAATCCATCGTGACTTGATCCCACTTCCACTCGGGTATCATGATCGGCTGAAGTAATCCCAAAGGTACTTGATGTTTTGCTTTCACTTGTTGACATATCAAACACTTCGAAACAAAGTCAGAAATCTCTCTGAGTCATTAAATACTTGAGACTTTTGTGATCGGAATACACATGGCATTTTTCTCCAAACAAGTAGTGGCGCCAAATTTTCAAAGCGAAAACTATAGCAGCTAACTCGAGATCATGAGTCGGATAGTTTTTCTCGTGTGGCTTCAGCTGTCTCGAAGCATACGCTACAACTCTATCCTCTTGCATCAACACGCATCCCGAACCATTCAGAGATGCATCACTATAGATCACAAATTCTTTACCGGATTCTGGCTGAACTAACACTGGAGCTTCAATCAAAAAGGTTTTCAAATGATCAAAACATTTCTGGCACTTTTTTGACCATTCAAATTTAATATTTTTCTGTTATAGCTGAAATTTTACTTGGATCAACTCGGATACCCGATGCGGATACAACATGCCCCAAAAAGCTGACTTCCCTTAACCAGAACTCACATTTACTGAACTTCGCATATAACTGCTTGTCTCGCAAAATCTGCAATACTAACTTCAAGTGTTTGGCATGCTCGGTTTCATCGCGTGAATAGATCAAAATGTCATCTATAAACACGACTACAAACCGATCTAAATACTGTCTGAAAATTTGATTCATTAGATCCATAAAAACAGCAAGGGCGTTAGTGAGCCCAAACGACATCACTAGGAACTCATAATGTCCGTACCTCATTCTGAAAGTAGTTTTAGGCATGTCAGAGTCTCTAACTCGCAACTGATAATAACCCGATCTCAAGTCTATCTTCGAAAATACTGAGGCTCCTTTTAGTTGATCAAACAAATCATTGATTCGCGGCAACGGATATTTATTCTTTATTGTTACCTTATTAAGCTGATGATAATCAATGCACATTCTCATGGTTCTGTCTTTCTTTTTCACAAATAGCACTGGTGAACCCTAAGGAGAAAAACTCGATCGAGTAAAACCTCTATCTGTCAACTCTTGCAACTGAGATTTCAATTCTTTTAGTTCAGTTGGTGCCATACGATACGGAGCTATCGAAATAGGTGTAGTCCCTGGTATTAGTTCAATATCAAACTCTACCTCCTGAACAGGTGGTAATCCAGGTAATTCCTCGGGGAAGGCATCTGGATATTCACAAACCACGGGCACAGTCTCAAGTTTCTTTTCTGATTCTTTACTATCCATTACATATGCAAGATATGCTTCACACCCCTTTTTCACATATTTCTGAGCCAACATCGAAGATATCACTTTCGGTAATCCGTTCAAATCTGTAGACTCAACTAGAATTATCTCATTATTTGAACATCTCAAATCAATTGTCTTTCGCTTGCAATTCACTACTGCATCATGCATAGTTAACCAATCCATACCAAGAATGATATCAAACTCATCAAACGGTAATAGCATTAGATCAGCTGGAAAGCAAGAATCTCGGATCATCAGGGGACATTTCTTACACACTTTATCAACTAGCACATAACGGCCCAAAGGATTTGACACTCGAATCACAAACTCAGTAGACTCAACAGGTAGAGTCTTACTGGATGCCAAAGTTTCACACACATACGAATGAGTAGAACCGGGATCAATCAAAGCAATAACATCAGTATCAAAAAGAGTAAATTTACCGGTCTGGCGAAGAAGCATCCTTGTGCGCTCGTATAGCATAGGCTCTGGCAGGAGCACGAGTGTCAGAATGTACAGTAGTATCTTTGGTCCCTCTTTGATTTCCACTAGTATTACCCGCATGTCTAGGTGGTCTACCTCATATTGCAGTGTTACTAGGTCCCCCACTCGGATCAGTATTCTTTTCAGCTAATTTCGGACAGTCTCTGATAAAGTGATCAGCTGATCCACACTTGAAACAAGAGCGGTCATGAAATCTATAGCTTCCTGAATGCCATTTACCACAATGCTTGCACTCAGATCTGTCTTTATGATCATTGCCGACACTGGCAACAAAGGTGGCTCGGATACTCACAGGGGGTCGATCACGATCCCGTCTAGAAAAACCCGAAGTATTCTTAGATCGGCCTGAGTCATCTCTAAATTTCTTCGATGACAAATGAAAGGATTTTCCCGAAGATCTTTTACAAAACTCTTTAGCTCCATCATCAGCTTTTCTTTTCTCTTTACCGAGCTCTTCGGCTTTACAAGCTCGCTCGACAAGCACTACAAACTCTTTGATTTCCAAAATACCCACCAACAGTTTGATGTCTTCATTCAACCCGTCCTTGAAGCATTTACACATGATAGCCTCAGACGAAACACATTCCTGAGCATATCTACTAAGTCTGATAAACTTTCGCTCTAATCAGTAACTGTCATAGAGCCCTGTTTGAGCTCAAGAAATTCCTTCTGTTTTTGATCGATGAATCTTTGACTGATATATTTCTTGCGGAACTTGGTTTGAAAGAATTCCTAAGTAACTCGTTCTCTCGGCACAACTGAAATCAAGGTATTCCACCAATAGTAGGCAGAATCACGTAACAGAGATATAGCACATTTTAAGCACTCATCGAGTGTGCACGATAATTCATCAAACAAACGAATGGTATTATCGAGCCAAAACTCAGCCTGCTCGGCATCATCATTGTCAGTAGCCTTGAACTCAGTAGCCCCGTGCTTTCAAATCCTACAATTGGGGGCTTGCTCAACCTCAACGGGTCAACTACAGGAGGTACCACAGGTGCAGGGGTTGTATTAGTCAGAAGAGGGGGATGTGAAACAGCTGGATTAGTTTGAACATATTGGGTAAACCAATCGTTCATCATAGCATAAAAGGCTTGCTTAGCTTCATCATTCTGATTACTAGCATTTGGTTGAGAGTCCAACGGTGCTATCCCATGCGCGGGAGCAGGCGCTACACTCTTTACATCATCAGCTACCGCTCGATCAGGATCGGAATTCATTACTATACGAAAAACACATTTCAACTGTAAGATATCATCACACTATCGTATTAACACTTCATGGCATGTATAACTAGACTCACACTTGCTACGTTAGTCCTAGAACTGACTAAACCGTAACTCTGATACCAATAAAAATGTAACACCCCTATAACCCGTATTCGTCGCTGGAGTGGGTTATGAAGAGTTACCAAACTAAAACACTACATTTGTACATTCACATTTACATAAGTTCATTAGCAATTATATGCATAGCCAAACAAAATCAAAGATTGAAATTTAGACTTATACCGACATTCAAAAGTTACCATATTCACATGGCTTATATACAACAACATCAAAATATCATCCACATAAATCTAGTCTATACATGCCATACAAATTCCAAAACATAATAGTACCAAAACGATAGATAGTGTGACGAGTTGCTGACGATCCCTGAGTAAGTGGCTGGAGTCAATGATCTAAAAAAAGAGAAACATAACAAACGGAGTAAGCTTCCATAAGCTTAGTAAGTTTTAAGCAATGCAAACAATTAAATTCAATTATAAATCGATCAATCAAATTCTCAAGTGACATTTCTTAGGTATATTGCCATTTGGCCGAATATACATACAAACATTTAATATATATTTAGCATATTAACTTCACTTGAATCTGAATTCATATACATAAGTAAATCAAATATTTTTACATAACTTCACATTTTGGCCGAATATATCAGGATCATATACATATAGTCTTAATACTTATTCACATATACATCATATTACATACTTGGGATTCAATCCCAATCAAGCTCATATAAGTACAAGATACATACCTGGCCAACTTAAGGTATTATACGATTTCAATTGTCGTTTTATCACGAAGTCTCAAAATTTTAGATTTATATCAAATCACCGGCAATTAGCCTGCTAGGTTTAAAACCCAAATTCATCACCGGCACGAAACCTGCTAGACTTTAAGTCTGAACTCATTCACCAGCATTACGGCTGCTAGGCTCGAAGCCCGATATTAACTCACCGGTATTATAGCCTGCTAGGCTCGAAGCCCGATATTAACTCACTGGCATTATAGCCTGCTAGGCTCGAAGGCCCGAATAGTACTGTACGATAATCAAATCAACAAGTTCTATATAGCATAATCATATCAATTAGGTACTAGCATCATTTGAACATATATAATTATACATCTCAAACACTTTTCTTTCATCTCATTTTCACACTTAGCATTCGATAGCTTATGCATAACATTTCGCTCACATTCATTTCAAAATTATCATTCGATTATAAAAGCACATTGCATATTTATCAACACGTTATACTTGCCATTTGGCCATATAAGCATGATACAATACACCATCATTTCATCTTTAACATTTGGCTAAATCCATACCTTACAAAGAATACCTAATTCACATAATATATCAGATTATAATCAATTGTTATTTACGTTTGATTACTTAAAACTTACCTCGGATGTTGTCGAACGATTACAACGGCCATTCGATTACTTTCTCCTTTCCCCTATCCAACTTTGGTCCTCTAAGCTCTTGAGCTAAATCAAACAAATTTACTTCTCAATCAAACACATACATACGACAACCATATACATTTAAAAAAAAACAATTCATTCGTATCATTTGTCCACTTAAGCCTATCACCATTTCATTTTCAAATTTATGTACTTTGTAAGTCACATTCAAACACATTCGGTACTATGCATCTTTTCAAATACTTATTTTAACATTAAACTCAACTTATAACCTTCTTCTAATTAAAAACATTAAACACCAACTAGTCATGCTTACATGCCATAGCCGAATATCATTTTAGACATTTGAGAAATCATTTCTCAACTCAACTTATAATTGTGCATATCTCATTCAAAACATCCACACCAATTTATTATACAATTAACCATAGCTGAATACTAAATCAAATAGATATTTGTTCACATTTCCATAAAACATATTTATCAACTAGTCGATATATTAGCTTTTAGCATATTTGGTCATTAGAGCGACCTATTTAACTTTCAAGCATTCATTTCTAATTTTTAATTAAACAATGTCGAATGCCATTACCTACTAATGCCACACACACATATGCATAAAATTCATCCATACATAACCTATAGCTCATTCAGCCATTCATCACTCAAACCTATCAAAGCTTCATATCAAACTTCCTTGGCCGAATACACATATAAGCACATAATGCACATATATGCTCATTTGTCTAGCTCAACTTCACCTATCTACTATTACTCATAAAAAGAACATGAAACAACAACCATTTCCTTCAATTCAATTCATGACCGAATGCTCACAACACAACAATTTTCAAAATTTAAACATGGGTTAACTAAGCAATACTTTGACCATGCTAATTTCGCAAGAATGTCAAGAAAATACATGGAACATACCTTTGAATCATGCTAAGTAAATGACCGAATGTGCTTGAGCTTTTTCCTCTCTTTTTCTCTTAATTTCGGCTATAAAGAACAAAGATGAACAAGTTTTGTCCTTTTCCTCATTTTGTTATTTTATTTATCTTTATTTTATAATATAAAGCCATTAAATATTTTAATGCTAATTTAAAATGCATATATTGTTTATCATCATCATTATGACCGACCACTACAAATTAAAGTGGGAAATTTGACATGCAAATCCACCTATTTTAAACCATAAAATATTTGGCCACTACAAATTAATCTATCACATTTTCAAAATTTCTCACATAAGTCCTATTTAATAATTTCACATACAAATGACTAAATCAAAGCATGAAATTTTCACACATGCACTTTCACATATAATAAGCATAGAATATAAAATTTAATTATTTTTTTTATTGTGACTCAGTTTTGTGGTCCTGAAACCACTTTCCGACTAGGGTCAAATTAGGGCTGTCACATTAGGGTACTGTTTTCTCATAGCTTCCTCGGGTTTCCACGTAGCTTCTTCGACCCCGTGTCGTTGCCACAAAACTTTCACCAAAGCTATGCTCTTATTTCTCAATTCTTTAACCTCTTGAGTTAAAATTCTGATCGGTTCTTTGTTACACGACATATCAGGTTGAATTTCAATCTCTGTCGGTGAAATAATATGCGATGGATCTGATCGATATTGTCGTAGCATCGACACATGAAATACATTGTGAATCTTTTGTAACTCTGACGGTAATGCTGGTCGATATGCCACTGACCCTATTCTTTCAATAATCTCGTACGACCCGATAAATCATGGGCTCAATTTTCCTTTGTGACCAAATCGAAGAATCTTATTCCACGGAGATACTTTTAAAAATACTTTGTCGCCGATTTGAAATTCAACGTCTTTACGTTTCAAATCCACGTATGATCTTTGTCAATCTGAAGCTGCTTTCAAATTGTCGCGAATTACTTTCACTTTCTCTTTGGTCTCTCTGATCAAATCAATCCCATAAATATTTTTCTCACTAAGTTTAGTCTAGTACAATGGAGTTCGGCATTTGTGACCATACAATGCTTCATACGGTGCCATTTTTATAGTCGATTGAAAACTATTGTTATACGCGAATTCAACCAATAGTAAATAGTTCTCCAGTTGCCTTCAAACTTTAAAACACAACAATGAAGCATATCTTCGAGAATTTGAATTACTCTATCAAACTAATTGTCAGTTTGTGGATAAAATGCAGTACTCAAGTGCAATCATGTACCCAAAGCTTTTTTCAATTTCTTCTAAAATCGCGACGTAAACCTCGTATCTTTATCTGAAATAATAGAAACTAGCACCCCGAGCAATCTAACGATCTCAGAGATATACAACTCAGCTAATCTATCAAGCGAATAGTCTGTATATACCGGAATGAAATGTGCAGACTTCATCAGTTGATCAAGGACAACCCAAACAACATCTTTCTTTTTCAGAGAAAGGGGTAATCTCGATACGAAATCCATTATAACTTTATCCCATTTCCATTCTGGTACTGTAATAATCCCGAGGGCACTTGATGTTCGGCTTTAACTTGTTGACAAACCAAGCATCTCGACACAAACTCTAAAATGTCTCGTTTCATGCTTGACCACCAATACAATTGTTTCAAATCATTATACATTTTAGTACTTCCTGGATGAATAGATAAGCAACCACTGTGTGTTTCGTGTAGAATTTTCTGAATAAGATCAAAATTCTTTGGTACACAAATTCTACCTCAGAACATTAAACAATCATCGAATCTGATCTGATAGTCTGAATCAGTAGTCGACTCGCATTGCACTCTTTTAGCTTGCAATTCATCATCACACTTCTAAGCTTCACAAATTTGCTGAAGAAATAATGGTTTAGCTTTTAACTCAGCCAAAATCGAACCATCATTAGACAAATTTAACTGCGTATTCATCGCTTGCAAAACAAATAAAGATTTTCTACTCAGAGCATCCGTGACTACGTTCGCTTTCCCTAGATGATAATCTATCACTAACTCATAGTCTTTCAACAGCTCGAGCCATCTTAGTTGACGTAAATTCAAATCTTTCTGAGTCATTATATACTTCAAGCTCTTGTGATTGGTAAAAATATGACACTTTTCACCGTATAAATGATGTCGTCAAATTTTCAATGTAAATACAATAGCAGCCAACTCTAAATCGTGCGTCGGATAATTCTTTTCATTCAGTTTCAACTGTTTGGAAGCATAAGCTATCACTTTACCCTCTTGCATCAAAACACAGCCCAAACCGTTCAATGACGTACGCTGAAAATCACAAACTCTTTGTCCAACTCAAGTTGAACCAACACTAGTGCCTTAGTTAACAATGTTTTCAACTGTTCAAAACTCTATTGACATTTCTCAGACCATTCTAATTTCACATCTTTCTGTAGCAATCTAGTCATCGGTGTAGCAATCATTGAGAATCTGTAACACCCCTTACCCGTATCCGATACTGGAATAGGGTTCGAGGCATCATCAGACCTAAAAACAAACTAACATACAAGATCGAGACATAAATTTGTGTCCAAATTAAAGCTTTTTGAAATGAAGCATAAAGTCCCTAACACGAGCCTACGAGGCCCAAAACATGCTTAGGAAGCGGTTCGAGACTAAACCGAAAACTTTAGAAAATCCTATAACACTTAGAAAATTTTTCATCAAAATAGGGTTACACACCCGTGTGGCTTGGGACATGCCCGTGTAGGTTGGCCGTGTGGTCACACACTGTAACACCCTATTCTCAAGTACACAAAGCAACCAAAATAGCACCATTTCAATACATCTTTAAGCAATCAAAAACTTGTTAATTCATACTCATGTCATGCCATCTATCATCAACCAATTCAACTACTCATTTCCACATTCAAAACCTATCAAATTATTATATTGAAATTTATCACATTAACATCTATTCCATATCACAAAACACATCATTAAACTATATCAACAACTAATGCCAACATACCAAAATAAGCCAACATAGAAGGCATTATATACATCACATACTTATCACTTGACAACATATAAATCAAGCCAAATTCAACTTCATAAACAACATCATTTACAAGCCACATCTCATGACTAAATTCATAACTCAAAACATACTCAAAATGACAGTAGCCTATACATGCCATATACCATATATACAAGTTTCAAAAGTGCCAACAAGATGATCGATAGTGTGATGACATTTCCTGACAATCCTCGAATCCAAGTTAGCTTCGATAATCTATAAAACATAGATAAATAATACACAATAAGCTTTATAGCTTAGTAAGTTCATACCAAATATACACAACAGTTCATATAATACAAAACATCAATTAATAAACACTTTTTAGTTCTTATATCATCATTCAATTCTAATCCACCAAAATTTAACATGTATATACAAATTCATAAAGCTTCATACACATAGTATCAACTACCACATAGGTATTGTACATACCTGAACTTTCTCGTATTTATTTATTTCATTCTCACCTCTTTATTCAATACATTAATTCGTTCAGAAGTCTTTCAATGCTCTAAGAATTAACACACTTGGTGCATCAGTGATTAGCCGAAGTTATAACGATCTTGTACACTTAGTGCCATCACTTTAAACCGAAGCTATCTCGGTATCGCACACTTAGTGCCTCATATAGCCAAAGTTATTACAATTCACACACTAAGTGCTATTTATAGCTGAAGTTATTTTGAAACGTACACTGAGTGCCAAACATAGTCGATTTATCGTCGTACGTAATCGTAGTCACATATATACAATTTATGCATTATTAAAGCATTAAAAACATAAGTATAACTTCATTTATCACGTACGAACTTACCTCGTACTCAGAATGGACGAATCGGATCGATGACTCGATAACCTTCGATTTTCCTCGATCTAAATCTGAATTCTTTCATTCTTGATCTATATGTATTCAAAATTAACCCATTTAATCACCAATTCATTCAATTTAATCCACAAACAAATATTTTGGCATTTTCTGTAACACCCCTTACCCGTGTCCTATGCTGACACAGGGTACGAGGTATTACCGAACTTAAATACAATTAATCATGTAAAAACTGACCATAAAATTTTGTTCTATTTAAAAACTTTCATACATGTGCTTATCGTCCTTTATATGGGCCTACGAGGCCTAAAACATACAATCGGGGTGGTTCGGTACCAAACCGTAAACATATGAAACTTTTGCAACACTTAAAAAATTTTCACATTTTGGAGAGTCACACGCCCGTGTGGGTTGCTGATGCCCGTGTAGCTTGGACATGCCCGTGTCTTCAGCCTGTGTAACTCTCTATTTATGACGTCAGCAAATATTTAGAGTCACAAGGCCAAGTCACACACCCGTGTGCTAAGGCTGACGGTCGTGTCTCTGTCCGTGTGGCTAACACTTAGGCTATTTTCCAAGCCTTTACGTTACCCTTAATCCTTCACATCTTTATACACACTAAGGACACATATCATGACATCATTTTAATGATTTAGCATCTTATATGCCAACCACATATGGCCAACAAGCATAATCACACCACCTTATCATAAGCATTAGAACATAGCATAGATGGATAACCATAATAAAAATAAGACACACCTCTTGGCCATATACAAAAAACTCAATATAGGTCAATGCATTTTGTAACATCCCGATTTTGGGCCTAGTCGGAATAGTGGTTTCGGAACCACAAATTCGATGAGGAAAATTTTATTTTAATTATATTTTTATGGTATAAAATTTCATGGAATGATTTCGTGAAAATTTCATTCAAAATTTTAACGTTTGGGCACTCAATTTAGTCAAAAGGACTAAATTGTAAAAAGTGCAAAAGTTGAGTTCTACATGCTAGAGGTATCCAATTGTTATGAAATTTTAAATTGGAGGTCCTTATATAGTAATTAGACCATTGTTTAAGTTGGTGGAAAAAAATGGACATGGTTAGACATGTTTCCAAAGTTTTTCATTAAGGGCATTTTGGTCATTTAGTTATTAAAATGAATTAAAAACAAAATTAAAAGCCAATTTTTGTCCATATTCAACCTATTGGATGAAACTTGCGTGGATAAACCATGGATAGGGTTTTCAAGCTTTCAAGCTTGATTGTAAGTCTGTTCTAGCCTCGTTTTTAATGATTTTTTCGTTTTTGCAATTCCCGTAACAAGATCTATCTATTTCTACCATTAATTTGAGCTAGGGTTCATGTTTAAAAAATTTACCCATGAGTGATATACATGTTTTTTGATGTCTAATGGTGGAAAATAAATGTTGGGTGTTAAATAAACGACTTTTGCTAAGTGATTTTCGGTGAAAATGCTTAAAAGGATTGTTTTGTAAAAGTTATAAACTTTGTCACAAAAGTGTGATTTAGTGGAAATTGGGGGCTGCTATAGTTATGAGAATGGTTCGGCTAGGCTTAAAATGCAAGGAAATTGAATAAAAATTATTTTACGAGCCTTGGGGCAAAAGTGTAATTTTGACAAAGTTTAGGGATAAAAATGTAATTTTTCAAAAATATGAATTTTCAATCACATTAAATAATGTGACTATAATTAGACTAAATGTGATATTATAGATCAAGGAAAATGAGGATTGGACCTAGATCGGGTGAAAAATGGAAAATCAACGGTTAGGTTCTTTTTTGCTATTTTGGTGTCGAGGTAAGTTCGTGTGTTAATAATATTACAATGATATATTTGAATTGAAAATTCTATATTTTTATTGCACGAATGGCATGATTTAATATATTGAAAAGTGATGAAAGAATGGTATATAAAATTTGTGAGAACAATGATATATGACTAGTAGCACATAAAATGTTTGATGGTTCAATCATTGATGGCTTGCTATATAATAGCTGAATATATTAAGAATTTGATATAACATGATATTTATTAAGTTGGATAACTTGTGAAAGAGTGAAAAGGAAGGCAAGTCCATTTGCAAGTAAATATGATGTTTGAGGTATGTTAATTGCTTAAATGACGATTATATGATAAATGTATGCTCTTGATTAGAATATGATTTGAGTACTCAATGTATGAAAATTTATGAAACATTGACATGATTGATAATAAGAGGAAAAAAAAATCGGTTGAATGAAATAGGATATTCGATGGATTCTTGAAAAGGAATTGATGGTAAAAAGGATCTAGTCCACACGGGTGATCCAGTCCCTATATAGCCCTCTCGAAGAATATGTGTAAACGGATTTAGCTCAGACGAGTAATCCGATTACGATCTGAATTTAGCCTGGGTTGGCAATTCAGATCCGAGCTCATTAGAGTATATGTCATTGTAGGGGATTTAGCCTGGACTAGTAATCCCGACGATACTCTATGAGTTTATATTATGTGGGATTTGGCCTAGACTGGTAATCACGCTGTAAGAAAGGAGGTTCGCGGGAGTGTGCTTTTTAGAAAGGGAAAATACAAATTGACGGACATGAACTTGTAAACTGATCTAGCGTCCCAAAGAATATGTGTGCTAAAATGGATTTAGCCCGGACGGGTAATCCGATTAGGATCTGAATTTAGCCTGGACTGGTAATTCAGGTCCGAGCTTATTAGAGTATATGTCATTGTAGGGGATTTAGCCTGGACTGGTAATCCCGACGATACTCTATGAGTTTATATTACAGGGGATTTAGCTTGGACTGGTAATCCTATCGTAAGAACGAGGTTCGCGGGAGTGCGTACTTGAAATGATCACTTGTATGAATTGACGGTGAATGGGATATCCATCGAGATTCCGAGAAATTCAATAAGATTAATATGAGAAATGAAATAAAAGGGTTCACACCATGATAAACTCATTTATGTTATATGATACTATTATGATGCATATAAATTATCATGTTTGGACGAGTGTTGTGCTAAGTGATAGCACAGGTAAGTACTCGAAACCCATGGACTTGTAATAAGAATGAAAATGAATGGGTAATACTTATGAGAGTAATTTCATGAAAATCTTGTGATGGTATCTTTATATTGTACTAAAACAGTTTGGATAGCCGTAGTAGTCCTACTTTGAAAATCCACCAAAAATTGTGGAAATCGAATTAGAGTTTGAATAAGATATGAAATTAAATCTTATTGAGTCTAGTTTTACATAGGGGAAACAGTGTAAGTAAAAGAATTTCATATTATGAGATATTTGAATTTTTGTAAGACAGGGTCAGAGTGATTTCGAGCTCCCCTATCTTAACTTTGGAAAATCCTTAAAAATTGTATGAAAATAATCATGTGTTATAAATCACATGCTTAAAATTCTTAATGAGTCTATCTTCAAGCGAAATATATGGGAGAATTATCCGAGTCCTGTAGTATGAGATAAATAAATTTTAGTGAAGAAAGGTTAAAGCTATCAAATAGGAAAACAGGTAAGACTTTGAATAATAAACTGTACTTATTGGATAGACCAAAAATTCTGAAAATTTTATGGTAAGAAGGTACGTGAGTCTAGTTTTTTTTGAAAATTAGCAGTTCTTAATTTGGAGTTTTGTAGATTCGGATATAAATAATTTAGTGACTGTGACTTGAGAAAATAACTTAACTGGAGTTTGAATAAATAGAGAGGAATTGAAAAATAGCATGTTAGCATGTTAATACATTGCTTATTATTTTTCATGCGAGCTTATTAAGTGTAAAGCTTACTCCCTCCTTTCCATTTCTTTTAGTGTTGCCAGGTCAACTCGGGGTTGGAGATCATCGAGGCAGGATCACAGTATCAAGCCAATACATTTGGAATATTGTTACATAAGTTAGAGTTATCAAGTGAGTGGCATGTATAGGGGCCTAGTTCTATGACATGTGTTATTATGATTTGGCCAAATGTATTGGCCCATTTTGAGCTATTGTATATGGCCATGAGATGTGGCTCATATTGATTATGGCTTGTAAGTCTGGCTAGTCATGTTATGATTTATTGCTTATGATGTGAAGATATGATTATGTTTGTTTGTCATGCATGGTTGGAAATATGTCATGTGTGTTGAATGCATGTTTTTATGACCATGAATTAAATGTTTAATATGGAGATAAAATAATAATGCTTTGAACATGGAAGTTTAATGATAAATTGAAATAAATTGGCACAAAGATAACTATGGTATGACTAGTCTTGGTTTAATGTGGGAATGAGTAACACATGCATGTTGATAGGTAAATGATATGTTTGTATCATAATTGAGGATGTTGAATGCCATTGGATCCATGTCTATGTGTATGCATGTAAGGGTAACAAAAAGGTTTGGAAAATAGCCTAAGAGTTAACTACACGAGATGAGACACGGCGGTGTGTCTCCACCGTGTGAGGGACACGGCCTGGGGACACGGGCGTGTGGCCTGATCGTTTGGTTCAATTTATTTGCTAACGTCATAAACAGAGAGTTACACTGTAACACCCCAAACCCGGCCTGGAAGTTTGGCTCGAATTTGGCGTGTCACATTGAAGTGTTTTTCGAAAACCATGTTTCCATTAAAAACCCTTCTTAATAATTAAAAACTTATACCCTTTTTAAACCTTGTTAGAAAACCTCAACTGAATAACATTCTTAACAACTGTGTAAAAATCTTGGTAGTTGCGGAAGTTTAATTTAAAAACAATTGCGGATATGTGATGTTTTGAACAACAGTAGTTGCTTTGGAAAACCCTGTTCTAATACTAGCAATTATAAGAACAATAAATAAAATTCCAAATTTGAAATCCAGAAAATTACAATGGCTTTACTACAACCCACATAAAAACATTTAAAAGTAATAATCAAAACTGTAACATAAACAGTGTGTGTGGCTTCCTCCGAGCCCCTTGCAGCTCCGATCCGTCTAAGGCTGGAAATTACCTGAAAGGTTAATAAACGGGGTGAGTTTACAAAAACTTAGTGTGAAATCCCCTACTATATAAAAGGAACAGTCAGTCATATAAAAGAATTAAAAGTCCGCTTCTACCCTACTTACGGCCAGTATCAATTAGGCTTTAGCCCATTATAACAGACAGTACCAGATGGGCCTTAGCCCATTACAGAAGAAGAAACATTATCAGAACTAGAATCAAAATGAGATTCAGAATCAGAATCAGGTGACAGAATCAAAATTAGAATTAGAATCAAAATTAGGTGACGTAATCGAATCGATGTCGAATGTGAGAATCGAATCGAATCGAATGTGAATGTAATCCCAACCCAATCCATCCGTATACACCCTCGTACCAACCTTACACCATGTGGGGAGACAACTCGACCCACCCATCCGCTACATACCACAGAATTTGCAGCATGGCTGCCAGAACAGATATTGTGACAGAGTCACTAGATACAGATATTGTAGCAGAGCCATCAGAATCAAATAATGTGGCAAAGCCACTTAACAGAATACATGGCACAAAGCCATCGATAACAGGTATATAATTGGCATGAAGCCCACAATATCAATACGAAGCCCACAATAACGGCACACAACCATAATCAGGTTGGCACAAAGCCATATGTAGGTTGGCGCAAAGCCATAATCAGAATAATTGGCTTTAAGCCATCGGTAGCTGTATCATGTTAGGCACATAGCCATCAACAACGGTAATATAGTCGGCACACAGTCTTGAGTAAATATGATCGACACAGAGTCGTCAATAATCATATATTGGCACATAGCCTTAGGCAAATACGTTTGGCACACAGCCTTCGGTAACATGATCGGCACTCAGCCATCGATCAGTCCACAGTCATCTCGGGCGACCCGTGCGACCTTATCAAATCAGTACGAATATACGGCTCTTAAGCCTTCGGTGGATCCACAGTTGTCAAGCAACCATGCGATCCTAACGGATCAGATCTTCCTCCGTACAAAATCCCAACCATGTAACATGTCATATATGCAGAATGTCATGCCCATATTTGAATCAAACAATCACAGTCAAGTCATTCATATCAACAACATATATTCACAATCAAGTCCGTCAACCACACAGTCCAAGTCAGTCACTTGCCCACAAGGGCAAAACAGTCATTTGACACCCTAAGGGCAAAATAGTAATTTTACCCCACAAGGGCATCTCGGTAATTCTACCCTACAGGGGTATTTCGATATTTCTTCCCTACAAGGGTATTTCGGAAATTCTACCCTACAAGGTTATTTCAGTAATTCTGTGACAGCCCTAATGTGACCCTAGTCGGAAAGTGGTTTCGTGTCCACAAAACCGAGTCATAAAAATAATTAACCGTCATATTTGATGCTTATTATATGTGAATATGAATGTGTGGAAGTTTCATACTTTAATTTGGTCAGTATATGTGAAATTTATTAGTAGGGACTTATGTGAGACAATTTAGAAATGTGCTAGGCAAATGCTAAAGTGGCCTATTAATGTATGTGGGAAAGTGCTTGTACTTGCATGTCAATTTAGCCAAACTATAGGTAGTGGCCGGCCATGCTACAAATTATATAATCAAATGTGAATTTTCTATTAACTTTAAATAGCTAGATGCCATATTAGTATGGAGGATGTAATAAAATAAAGAAATGATAATTAAAGGAAGAAAATGGGTGAAAGAAACAAAGTCTTCATCCATGTTTCTTCCTAGCCGATTCTAAAGAAAGAAAAGAACAAGAGCATTCGGTGATCTTGAACTCAAAATAAGGTGAGTAGTTCATGCTAATTCTTGAAATTTTAGTATATTTTGAGTTAGTTCTTAAGTTCTTTGCTTAACCCATGACCAAAATTTGAAATGGTGTGGTGTCTTGAGTATTCGGTTTTAGTTATTATAGGATGAGATTGGGTTATAGTCTTTAAGTTTTATGAAGAATTGTTGAAGAGAAAATGTTCAAGAAATGGTTGTTGTTCATGTTATTTGGATGAAAAAGAAAATGGTAGTTAGGTGAAGTAGAGTCTAACAAAGGAGCACATATGTGCATTAGTTGCTAAATGGAGAAAAATCGGCTAACAAGTTGTGTATTAAGGCCGAATATGATTTTGGATATTATTGGGAAATGTATGTGTTTTGAATTGATGGAATGGAGAGGATGCTTTAATTGTGTTATTAACAATTATATGTTAAATTAAGGTTTGGTAAGCTAGCTATTGAGGTGAAATGCAAATGTTAGTATTTGATTTGGTAATAATCTGCTTGGGGACAGCAGCAGTAAGGTGATTTTGGAAAATCGCCATAATTTGTAGGAGTTGAGTTAGAAGCTGAATAAATTATGTCATTAAAGCTTGAAGAGTCTAGTTTCTTACAAAAGAAACTATAAAAACAAAAGAGTTACCGATCTTGAGATATTTGAAATATTGTGGGGCTGAGTCAAAATGACTACTAGATTCCCTATTCTGTTTTTATAAAATCAGTATAAATTGTACAAAAATGGCCCTAAGGTAAAATTTATATGCTTAGACTCCTTAATGAATATAGTTTCAAATGTAATAAACGAGAACATATTTTGAATTCTGTACAATGAGAAATTTGATTCGTAGTGAAGAGTAGTCAGTTTAGTCAAACAGTGAAACAAGGTGAACTTTAAGAAAAATCTGGTATTGTTGAGCTAAACTAAAAATTTTGAAAATTTTATGGATAATAGATAAATGAGTCTTCTGTCAAGAAAAATTTACGGCAATTGATTTGGAGTTTCGTAGCTCCAGTTATAAAAACTTTAGTGACTGTTGCTCAGGAAGTCAGCTTATAGGGAAATTGTAATTATATTGTAAACATTAATGAAAATTTGCTAATGAATTATTTATTGACTTTTATAAAGCTTACTATAATCTGTATGTGTGAAACTCGAATCTATATGTATTATATTCTGAAAGTAATACTTGAATAGTCGATTAATGACTAGTTTAAATTTTGTTGAACTTAAGCTCAAGAGCAAAGGGGGACTAAATCCGATAAAGGGAAGGAAAAAGTAATTGAATAGCCGTTGAAGTCGTTCGACAACATCTGAGGTAAGTCTTCGAGTAATGAAACTTAGTTTATGATTTGATTAAGTCATGACATATAAGCATAACGAATAAACGGAGATATAATGACTTTACTTGAATGATATATTGAGGTGATTAGTTTATACCTATGACGGGTAGCCGAATGTGTATAGAGATCATGTTATAAAGCCAATCAAAATCATGTTCCTTGTATGTGGCTATCGAGCCGAAATTGGTAAGGTTTGATAAGTGTCTTGTGTTTGAGCTTTTGTAATGAAAATGAAATATGGATGTGTCATGATTTATTGATATATGTGCATGATTATTCGGATGACATCCGGGCTAAGTCCCGAAGGCATTTGTGCTAGTGACTATATCCGGGCTAAGTCCCGAAGGCATTTGTGCTAGTGACTATATCCGGGCTAAGTCCCGAAGGCATTGTGCTAGTGACTATATCTGGGCTAAGTCCCGAAGGCATTTGTGCTATTGACTATATCCGGGCTAAGTCCCGAAGGCATTTGTGCGAGTTGCTATATGCGGCTAAATCCCGAAGGTACTTGGGTTTGGAAGTGAGCGATCTTGCTGTAATAATTTCAATTAATACGCTCATAAAATCCAAACGATAAGGTATGTTTCGTATATGCATCGGAAAGGTTGATTCCTTTTAAATAGTATTCGCTCAATTGATTAACGAACTTCCAACCTCTAGTTAGGTTTGATTCCCTGTGTATGAATATAATGGTTGAAGCATGAAGTAAGTATGATTTGAGAACATGCATATATGCAATTATTCATGTAGTCATATGAACATTATACCTTAGTCGTGAATAATTTCATTACTTGAACTTACTAAGCATTAAAATGCTTACTCTGTTACTTTGATTCTCTGTTTTATAGATTTTGTTAAATCACCATCGGACTCGGGAGTGTCAAAGTCAAGTCATCCACACTATCTAAGCCACTTTTGGTGCTATTTTAGTTCAATTTTGAAAATGGCATGTATAGGGCTGACCCTTATTGTTAATTAAGTACCCTTTGGTAATGTGTATTCGTATAGCCATGCGAAAATGGCTCAGTATATTTCAAGTATAACATTATGGTCTTGTGATATGGTTATTAAGTGGTGTGGAAATGTTTGGTAATGACTAGCCATTGGAATGGCCAATCATGGTCCTATTGGTGCTACGTACGTCATGGCTAATCGGGATTACCCTTGATAATAATGTATGTCAATTTACTATTTGATTCATGGAAAATTATGAAATAGGTAAAATTTACCCTAAAATAGATGCTGACAGCAGCAGTGACATAAGTTGGAAAAATCACTAAAAATAGTAGGAATGGAATTAAATAGTGAATAAATTATGTAATCGAATCTTGATGAGTCTATTTTCATATGAAAGAAACGAAACAACCATATGAGCTGTATTTTATGAGATGTTTAAGTTTTCGTGAAACAGAGCCAGAGCGTTTTCTGGATCCCCTGTTCTGACTTTGAAAATTTACCATAAATTAACCAGAGATAATTAGAAGTCATGCTTTATATGTATAGATTCCATTTTGAGTCTAGTTTCACCAGAAAAAACGGAATAAGTATTGAAGCTCTGTACAGGGAGATATCTAAGTCGTAATGCATGAAGTGCAGAG
Source organism: Gossypium arboreum (assembly GCF_025698485.1). Classification (NCBI taxonomy): domain Eukaryota; kingdom Viridiplantae; phylum Streptophyta; class Magnoliopsida; order Malvales; family Malvaceae; genus Gossypium; species Gossypium arboreum. Next base: position 48,082,248 of record NC_069072.1, on the reverse strand, counting down.
TAGTCAATCCCTGAAACAGGGGAGACTTTAACTAATAAACTGTACTAATTGGCTTGACCAAAAATTCTAGAAAAAAATTTGTAGATAGATATATGAGTCTAGTTTCAGGAAAAATTTACCGAATAGGTTTTCAAGTTTCGAAAATCGAGATATGATTTTTAAAGTGACTGTGATGCAGTTAGCCAGCTTGTATGGAAATTTTAAAATGAACTGCGTAAGTAAATGAATTAAGTCCGTTAACACCTCGTGTTCGACTCCGGCAACGGTCTCGGGTACGGGGCGTTACAAATTTATTGGTATCAGAGCTACGGTTTAGTCGATTCTAGGACTACCGTAATACGTTCGGGTTTAGCTATACATGCCATTATGTGTTTATTGATAGTGTGGTGATTTCTAACAGTTAAAAATGTGTTTACTTATAGTAATGGATCCCGATCCCAACCGAGCGGTAGCTGATGATGTTGAGAGTGTAGCGCCTGCTCTCGCACAAGGGACAACGCCGGTGGACTCTCAACCTATTGCTAGTAATCAGAATGATGAAGCTAGACAAGCTTTTTATAGCGTAATGAATGACTGGTTCAATCAGTACATTCGAACTAATACGGCTGTTCCACAACCCCCACTCCCGAATAATACAACCCCTGCACCTGTGATACCTCTGGTAACTGACCAGATAAGATTAAATAAGCCGCCAGTTGACAGAATCCGAAAACACGGGGCTACTGAATTTAAGGCTACAGACAGTGATGATGCCGAACAAGCTGAATTTTGGTTGGACAACACTATTCGGGTACTTGATGAACTATCTTGCACACCCGATGAATGCCTTAAGTGTACTATCTCCTTGCTACAAGATTCTGCCTATTATTGGTGGAATATGTTGATTTCTGTTGTGCCCAGAGAGCAAGTAACTTGGGAGTTTTTCCAAACCGAGTTTGAAAAAAGTATATCGACCGAGATTCATTGATCAAAAGCGGAAAGAATTTCTTGAACTTAAACAAGGTTCCATGTCGGTTCATCGATTATGAGCGAAAGTTTGTAAGGCTTAGTCGATACGCTCGAGAATGCATTTCCTCAGAAGCCGTAATGTGCAAACGTTTTGAAGATGGACTGAACGAAGATATAAAACTGTGTGTTGGCATTTTAGAAATCAGAGAATTTGTGGTACTTGTCGAGCGAGCTTGCAAAGCCGAAGAGCTCAGTAAGGAGAAAAGAAAAGCTGATATGGGAGCAAAGGAGTTTTGTAAGAGATCTTAGGGGAAGCCCTTTCAACAGTCATCGAAGAAATTTAGAGATGATTTAGGCCAATCTAAAGGCACTTTGGGCTTTTCTAGACAAGATCGTGATCGACCCCCTGTGAGTACACGAGTCACTTCGGTTGCCAGTGTTGGAAACGATCGTCGAGACAGAACACAGTGCCAATATTATGGTAAATGGCATTAAGGGAGTTGTAGATTCCATGACCGCTCCTGTTATAAGTGCGGAGCAGCTGACCACTTTATCAAGGATTGCCCGAGACTGTCTGAACAGAATGTAAATCAAAGTGGGAAATCGACTGCTACTACTGCTCGAGGTAGACCATCTAAAAATGCGGGGAATGCTAGTGGCGATCAGAGAGGATCTAGAGATGTTACCACCAGATTTGAGGCTCGTGCTCCTGCCAGAGCTTATGCTATACGTGCACGCGAGGATGCTTCTTCGCCTGATGTTATTACTGGTACTTTCACTCTCTTTGATACTAATGTGATTGCATTGATTGACCCTGGTTCTACTCATTCTTATATATGTGAGACTTTAGCATCCAGTAAGACTTTACCTGTTGAGTCTACTGAGTTCGTTATTAGAGTGTCGAATCCTTGGGTCATTATGTGCTTGTTGATAAGGTGTGTAAGAAATGTCCCTAGTAATTCGAGGTTCTGTTTTCCGCAGACTTGATGCTTTTACCGTTTGATGAATTTGGTGTTATTCTCGGTCTGGATTGGTTGACCGTACATGATGCGGTTGTGAATTGCAAAAGTAAGACTATTGATTTGAGGTGTGCAAATAATGAGATAATCCGAGTTGAGTCTACTGTCATGAATGGATTGCCAACGATAATATCCTCGATGTTAGCTCAAAAATATATGAGAAAGGGGTGTGAAGCGTATCTTGCATACGTACTTGATAATGAAGAATCAAGAAAGAAACTTGAGTCGGTGCCAGTGGTTTGTGAATATCCGGATGTTTTTCCCGAAGAATTACCAGGGTTACCACCTGTTCGGGAGGTAGAGTTTGGCATCGAACTTGTACCTGGGACTACACCGATTTCGATAGCTCCATATCGTATGGCACCAATGGAATTAAAGGAATTGAAAGCTCAGTTGCAAGAGTTGACGGATAGAGGTTTCGCTAGACCAAGTTTCTCACCTTGGGGTGCACCAGTATTGTTTGTGAAAAAGAAGGACGGAACCATGAGATTGTGCATCGACTATCGTCAGCTGAATAAAGTGACAATAAAGAATAAATATCCGTTACCGCGTATTGATGATTTGTTTGATCAACTAAAGGGAGCCTCAGTGTTTTCAAAGATAGATTTGAGACCGGGCTATTATCAGTTGCGAATTTAGAACTTATTTCGATGATTCTGAACGAAGCTCATTGTAGCCAAATGTCGATTCACCCGGGGAGTACGAAAATGTACAATGATTTGAGACGTCAGTTTTGGTGGCATGGTATGAAATGAGACATTTTCGATTTTGTTTCGAAGTGTTTAATATGTCAACAAGTGAAAGCGGAACATCAAGTGCCTACAGGTTTACTTCAGCCGATCATGATACCTGAATGGAAATGGGATCGAGTCACGATGGATTTTATATCTGGGTTGCCATTGTCGGCAAGTAAGAAAGACGCGATTTGGGTTGTTGTTGATAGACTGACAAAGTCAGCTCATTTTATTCCTATACGTACGGATTATTCCCTTGACAAGATAGCTGAAATGTATGTATCTCAGATTGTAAGGTTACATGGAGTACCTATTTCCATTGTGTCAGATAGAGATCCGAGATTCACATCGCGATTTTGGAAGAAATTGCAAGACGCTTTGGGTACCAAGTTACATTTTAGCACTGCATTTCATCCACAGACTGATGGTCAATCCGAGCGGATAATTCAGATACTCGAGGATATGTTGAGATGTTGCATCCTTGAGTTTAGTGGTTCATGGGAGCGGTATTTACCTTTGATTGAATTCGCTTACAACAATAGTTTTCAATCAAGTTTTAAGATGGCACCTTACGAGGCTTTGTACAGTCGTAAATGCCGTACACCATTGTTTTGGACCGAGCTCGGTGAAAGTAAAATTTTCGGAGTTGATTTGATTAAAGATGCTGAGCGGAAAGTAAAGATAATTCGTGAAAGTCTAAAGGCAGCATCAGATCGTCAGAAGTCGTACGCGGATTTAAAACTAAGAGATATTGAGTATCAGGTGGGAGACAAAGTGTTTCTTAAAGTTTCACCTTGGAAAAAAATACTCAGATTTGGCCGTAAGGGCAAACTGAGTCCGAGGTTCATAGGGCCGTATGAAATATCCGAACGAGTTGGTCCAGTTGCATATAGGTTGCTTTTACCCCCTGAACTTGAAAGGATTCACAACGTTTTTCATGTTTCGATGCTTGACGTACTGATCCGATCCTTCGCACATAATTAGTCCATCAGAGGTTGAAATTCAATCTGACTTGAGTTATGAAGAAGAACCGATTCGTATCCTCGCTCGTGAGGTGAAAGAGTTGCGAAACAAAAGGGTTCCGTTAGTAAAGGTGTTGTGGCTCAAACACGAGATCGAAGAAGCTACTTGGGAAACCGAGAACTCTATGAAAGAACGATACCCAAACCTATTTGCCGGTAAGATTTTCGGGGACGAAAATTTCTTAAGTGGGGGAGAGTTGTGACAGCCCTAATGTGACCCTAGTCGGAAAGTGGTTTCGGGACCACAAAACCGAGTCATAAAAATAATTAACCGTCATATTTGATGCTTATTATATGTGAATATGAATGTGTGGAAGTTTCATACTTTAATTTGGTCAGTATATGTGAAATTTATTAGTAGGGACTTATGTGAGACAATTTAGAAATGTGCTAGGCAAATGCTAAAGTGGCCTATTAATGTATGTGGGAAAGTGCTTGTACTTGCATGTCAATTTAGCCAAACTATAGGTAGTGGCCGGCCATGCTACAAATTATATAATCAAATGTGAATTTTCTATTAACTTTAAATAGCTAGATGCCATATTAGTATGGAGGATGTAATAAAATAAAGAAATGATAATTAAAGGAAGAAAATGGGTGAAAGAAACAAAGTCTTCATCCATGTTTCTTCCTAGTCGATTCTAAAGAAAGAAAAGAACAAGAGCATTCGGTGATCTTGAACTCAAAATAAGGTGAGTAGTTCATGCTAATTCTTGAAATTTTAGTATATTTTGAGTTAGTTCTTAAGTTCTTTGCTTAACCCATGACCAAAATTTGAAATGGTGTGGTGTCTTGAGTATTCGGTTTTAGTTATTATAGGATGAGATTGGGTTATAGTCTTTATGTTTTATGAAGAATTGTTGAAGAGAAAATGTTCAAGAAATGGTTGTTGTTCATGTTATTTGGATGAAAAAGAAAATGGTAGTTAGGTGAAGTAGAGTCTAACAAAGGAGCACATATGTGCATTAGTTGCTAAATGGAGAAAAATCGGCTAACAAGTTGTGTATTAAGGCCGAATATGATTTTGGATATTATTGGGCAATGTATGTGTTTTGAATTGATGGAATGGAGAGGATGCTTTAATTGTGTTATGAACAATTATATGTTAAATTAAGGTTTGGTAAGCTAGCTATTGAGGTGAAATGCAAATGTTAGTATTTGATTTGGTAATAATCTGCTTGGGGATAGCAGCAGTAAGGTGATTTTGGAAAATTGCCATAATTTGTAGGAGTTGAGTTAGAAGCTGAATAAATTATGTCATTAAATCTTGAAGAGTCTAGTTTCTTACAAAAGAAACTATAAAAACAAAAGAGTTACCGATCTTGAGATATTTGAAATATTGTGGGGCTGAGTCAAAATGACTACTAGATTCCCTGTTCTGTTTTTATAAAATCAGTATAAATTGTACAAAAATGGCCCTAAGGTAAAATTTATATGCTTAGACTCCTTAATGAGTCTAGTTTCAAATTTAATAAACGAGAACATATTTTGAATTCTGTACAATGAGAAATTTGATTCGTAGTGAAGAGTAGTCAGTTTAGTCATATAGTGAAACAAGGTGAACTTTAAGAAAAATCTGGTATTGTTGGGCTAAACTAAAAATTTTGAAAATTTTATGGATAATAGAAAAATGAGTCTTCTTTCAAGAAAAATTTACGGCAATTGATTTAGAGTTTCGTAGCTCCAGTTATAAAAAACTTTAGTGACTATTGCTCAGGAAGTCAGCTTATAGGGAAATTGTAATTATATTGTAAACATTAATGAAAATTTGCTAATGAATTATTTATTGATTTTTATAAAGCTTACTATAATCTATATGTGTGAAAGTCGAATCTATATGTATTATATTCTGAAAGTAATACTTGAATAGTCGATTAATGACTAGTTTAAAATTTGTTGAACTTAAGCTCAAGAGCAAAGGGGGACTAAATCCGATAAAGGGAAGGAAAAAGTAATTGAATAGCCGTTGAAGTCGTTCGACAACATCTGAGGTAAGTCTTCGAGTAATGAAACTTAGTTTATGATTTGATTAAGTCATGACATATAAGCATAACGAATAAACGGAGATATAATGACTTTACTTGAATGATATATTGAGGTGATTAGTTTATACCTATGATGGGTAGCCGAATGTGTATAGAGATCATGTTATAAAGCCAATCAAAATCATGTTCCTTGTATGTGGCTATCGACCCGAAATTGGTAAGGTTTGATAAGTGTCTTGTGTTTGAGCTTTAGTAATGAAAATGAAATATGGATGTGTCATGATTTATTGATATATGTGCATGATTATTCGGATGACATCCGGGCTAAGTCCCGAAGGTATTTGTGCTAGTGACTATATCCGGGCTAAGTCCCGAAGGCATTTGTGCTAGTGACTATATCCTGGCTAAGTCCCGAAAGCATTGTGCTAGTGACTATATCCGGGCTAAGTCCCGAAGGCATTTGTGCTATTGACTATATCCGGGCTATGTCCCGAAGGCATTTGTGCGAGTTGCTACATCCGGCTAAATCCCGAAGGTACTTGGGTTTGGAAGTGAGCGATCTTGCTGTAATAATTTCAATTAATACGCTCATAAAATCCAAACGATAAGGTATGTTTCGTATATGCATCGGAAAGGTTGATTCCTTTTAAATAGTATTCGCTCAATTGATTAACGAACTTCCAACCTCTAGTTAGGTTTGATTCCCTGTGTATGAATATAATGGTTGAAGCATGAAGTAAGTATGATTTGAGAACATGCATATATGCAATTATTCATATAGTCATATGAACGTTATACCTTAGTCGTGAATAATTTCATTACTTGAACTTACTAAGCATTAAAATGCTTACTCTGTTACTTTGATTCTCTGTTTTATAGATTTTGTTCGTCAGCTATCGGACTCGGGAGTGTCAAAGTCGAAGTCATCCACACTATCTAAGCCACTTTTGGTGCTATTTTAGTTCAATTTTGAAAATGGCATGTATAGGGCTGACCCTTATTGTTAATTAAGTACCCTTTGGTAATGTGTATTCGTATAGCCATGCGAAAATGGCTCGTATATTTCGAAGTATAACATTATGGTCTTGTGATATGGTTATTAAGTGGTGTGGAAATGTTTGGTAATGACTAGCCATTGGAATGGCCAATCATGGTCCTATTGGTGCTACGTACGTCATGGCTAATCGGGATTACCCTTGATAATAATGTATGTCAATTTACTATTTGATTCATGGAAAATTATGAAATAGGTAAAATTTACCCTAAAATAGATGCTGACAGCAGCAGTAATGTAAGTTGGAAAAATCACTAAAAATAGTAGGAATGGAATTAAATAGTGAATAAATTATGTAATCGAATCTTGATGAGTCTATTTTCATATGAAAGAAACGAAACAACCATATGAGCCGTATTTTATGAGATGTTTAAGTTTTTGTGAAACAGGGCCAGAGCTTTTTCTGGATCCCCTGTTCTGACTTTGAAAATTTACCATAAATTAACCAGAGATAATTAGAAGTCATGCTTTATATGTATAGATTCCATTTTGAGTCTAGTTTCACCAGAAACAAACGGAATAAGTATTGAAGCTCTGTACATGGAGATATCTAAGTCGTAATGCATGAAGGTCAGAGTAGTCGATCCCTGAAACAGGGGAGAATTTAACTAATAAACTGTACTAATTGGCTTGACCAAAAATTCTAGAAAATTTTTTTTAGATATATATATGAGTCTAGTTTCAGGAAAAATTAATTGAATCAGTTTTCTAGTTTCAGAAATCGAGATATGATTTTTAAAGTGACTGTGATGTAGTTAGCCAGCTTGTCTGGAAATTTTAAAATGAACTGCGTAAGTAAATGAATTAAGTCCGTTAACACCTCGTGTTCGACTCCGGCAACGGTCTCGGGTACGAGGCGTTACAAATTCTACCCTACAGGGATATTTCAGTATTTCTTCCCTACAAGAGTATTTCGGTAATTCTACCCTACAGGGGTATTTCGGTAATTCTACCCTACAGGGGTATTTTAATAATTTTGTAAATCGAGGGTAAAACGGTAATTCTGTAAATTGAGGGTACTTTGGTAATTTTACAAGTCGAGGGTATTTTAGTAATTTGGTAAACTAAATTATTCTAAATAGGGATAACAATACGAATAGACCTAAAGCCCATTCTCGGCCCAAATGGGGCCACACGCTCGTGTGGCCCTTTTAGCCCAAATCTAGCCACAGATATGAGATTCACCTGCCTAGTCCAATATTTACTACACAATCAAACAACTTATCCAATTGGGCCCGTAGGCCCATTGGGCCCACATGGCCCCTTTTAGCCCATCGCGGCCTGAAGTAGCCATCCTAGAGCTAGAGTAGTGAGAAATACACACCTCATAGGAGACTGGAGATAATCCGTGCTTCGAGCACTCTTAGTTGACGTCCAACCCAAACGAGCACGCCATAAAGCGCAAGGGATCAGCCAAGAAAGGTACCTTTACTCTCCTCATGGTTCTCTCTATTTAAAGCCAGCTTCGCATTCACTCTTATGTTAGCTTCCCGATGTGGGATCCCTCCATCATCAGAGTTTAAATTCAACACCAACTCTTGCCGCCCCTTGTTAGCAAAATAAATGCTCTTTGATTGCCATGAGTTTCGAACCCTGGACCTCCTTGCCAACTCTATGACGCCACCTTCCTGCCTCTTATGTAGCGCTACTTTGCCACTAAACCACAAGGCTTTTTGTGGCACAATTTCTCCAACAATTGTCTTAAGGCCTACCTAATACACCCAGGGTTTGATTCACCTTAAACCAAAATTTTTGCTAGAGTCCAGGTTTGAACCCAGGACTTCTCCAACACTTCTCAGCACACTTAACCACTAAAACAAGCCTTCATTAACGAAATTTACATACACAACAAAATATTATAAGCTACCTTCAACCGCTCCCATGCTCAAGGCCCAAAACTTCTAGGCCCAAATTTAGGGTGTTACATACGCGGCCCGAGGACACGGGCGTGTTGATGGCACACGGGTGTGCCCTTGTGTCCACACGGGCGTGTGACCTTATTTCATGAGAAAAATTTCTATGTTTTTCCCAAAACTTTCCAAAGTTCTTGGTTTGGTCCCAAACCCTTTCTAAAGTATGTTTTGGGCTTCGTAAACCCAAATAAGGGACTATGTGCATGTGATAGAATGATTTAAAATATGAATGAAATTTTATGGCCCGGTTTGCATGCTTGTTTGTGTTTAAGTCTGGTAATGCCTCGTACCCTATCCCGGCGTAGGACACGGTAAGGGGTGTTAGACATTTGCCTAATCATAATAACACATAACATAAAGATAAGTCCCTATACATGCCACTCACTTAAAAATGTTTAACGTATATCAATATTACAAAGGTGATGCTGCCTCCGACGATCTCCAATCCCGAGCTAACTTGACAACACTAAACAAAAGGAAAGGAAGGGAGTAAGCTTCATAGCTTAGTAAGACCTTATGAAAAATAATAAGCAATTATCAACTTGCTTCTCAAGATAATACAACCATATTAGTACTTTTATTTATGTTCAGGTCAAGCTATTTTCACAATTCATAGTCATTAAATTATTTATATCTAGAGCTACGGGACTCCAAATTAAGATCCATTAATTTTTCCTGAAACTAGACTCACATATCTTCTTACCATAAAATTTTCAGAATTTTTGGTTAAGCCAATCAGTACAATTTATTCTTTAAATTCACCCCTATTTCGCTGTCCTACAATTTTGATCTCTCTTTACTAAAAATTAATTATCTTCTCACACGGGATTCGAATGATGTTCCCATTTGTTTATTTTGAAAATAAACTCATTAAGGATTCTAATCACATAAATTGTAACCCATAATTATTTTTGTACAATTTTTAATGATTTTCCCAAATCAGGACAGGGGATTTCAAAATCATTCTGGCTCTGTCTCACCACAATTTAAATATTTCATAATATGAATCTCCTTTTCTTACACCGTTTCTTCTATATGAAACTAGACTCATAAGTTCATATTTTATTCAGCCTCTAACTCAATTTCCACAAATTTTGGTGGATTTTCAAAGTCACACAATTGCTGCTGTCTAACTTTATTTTAGTGCAATATAATGATAACTATCGTAAGTTCACTTTCGACTAATCATGAACTCACCATTTCATGGATTCCATGTTCAAATGCACAATATAAGTTAACATGGTATTGCAACAACATTTATAATCATAATTCATACATCTTACTGATGTCTCAACATTTCAAAGTCTCAATAACCATAAGCTTAGTGTACATACCTATACTCGTCGTAATATATCATATAACCATACCTCTTTAACATGTCCTCCTCGACACTTTCATCACATATATTTCATTGTCCGTTGACCCCTCAGAATACTATTGGATATGCGGGAAATTTGCACATAGTACCACATATACATACGTAGCCAAAGCTACCTCATAACATGTAGTGCTTACAATGGAGCTACTCACGGGTTTGCTCATAAAAGCTATTGGTCAAACTGTAGTTACACGGGCTACTTACACAAGCTGTCAGGTATCCGACCAACTCAAGGATTACCTAGCCACCGGTAGGACACACAAGACCATTTCCCAAAACCCAATTACATGTATCACATCCATTATGAACTCGGACCAATTCAACGAGTTCAGATGCTCGCATCCATAATGAACTCGGACCAACTTAATGAGCTCAGATGCCTAATATATATCACAAACTTGGACTAACTCAACAAGTTCGGATTTCTTAATTTCTAGTGACATGTCACTTGTACCCTAGACTGTTCCTACGGTTTAGATGAGATTTTTCAGTACTCCATCTCTGTCGAACTTACTCGAAGTGTCGATCTCACTATCCCTAGTATCAAGTGCCCTTTCATAGCATAATAAGGCATAACTCAAATAGCAAATAAGCTTTTAAGAATTTACATAACCTATATCACATATTGCATATATCACTTGTCATGGATCATCATTTTCTTGCATTTCATGTAATATTCTTCCATCTCATATTTCCACATCATATACACCATTTCATCAACTTTTCCAATATATATATTAAATCAAATAATATATGCAATAATAGTGAAGAATTATAATTCAAACATTGTAACACCCTTTACCCGTACCTGAGACTGGGACAAGGTACGAGGTGTTACCAGACACATACTCAGACACTTTCAGAAAATACGGGTTATAAAATTTCATTCTAATTTAAAACTGATCAAACAACATCATAGTGTCCCGATTATGGACCTACAACGTCCAAAACATACATTAAAAGCAATCCGGGGCTGAACCGAGAACTATAGAAAATTTTAGTAAAATTCCTAGGGTTATGCCTCACACGCCCGTGTGTAGGCAAAGCACACGCCCGTGAGCTTGGGGACACGCCCATGTCCCTCACCCGTGTGGACCTTTTTAGCACTATTTTCTAAGCCTTTGGTCACCCTCTAACTTTCATACACACTTAAAGACTTCATTGGTATTTAACATGGCCTAATTATACTCTTGAACAACCTTGGCATGACTCATTGCATGTTAGCCTTATCTTATCAGCTTAGTACATGCTAAATTATCCTTTTCGTATGAGGGATTAACATAGCACATTTTATATTTTACACTTAGGCCATATTATAACCATATACCAATGTATGCTATGACCACTCTCAAATTATTAGGTCCCATTTCAAGCATCCATTCATGATAAACCTCATCACCATATCTCATGAATCATTTAAACATAAACATGCATCATTAGTAGGTTTACAACCTACATCAATATGAGCCACATCTCATGGCCATATACAAAAGAATAAGTATACCATTTAAACCCTTACATTGGCTAGCCAAATGACACATATAACAAAATAACCAAAAGCCCTATACATGCCATTAAACAAAATAAAAGTATCTATATACCAAAGCGGGACAAGGCGATAGTGTGCTGATTCTCCAACCGTCTTCCAATCTTCATGAGTCCACAAGCTCTGTAAGACAGGGAAAATAGAAGGGGGTAAGCATTTATATGCTTAGTAAGTCAAGATAATTGGAAAGTAAACTTACCGGTTAGTTAGAATATAACCAAATTTAGGCAATAATTCCAATAAGCATGAAATTGTTTCCCTATCACATGCACTCAATCATCAAGTTAGTCTCATAACAATACTTCATGTCATTAGTCTTAGATGAGCTCATCAATTCAATATTTCCGTTCTTTATTTCTCATGTCAATCCCGTTGAATTTCTCAAAAAATCTCGATGGATAGCTCAATTACTGTCAAGTCATATAAGTGATCATCTCAAGTATGCACTCCCGCGAACCTTACATCTTACGGCGGGATTACCAGTCTAGGCTAAATCCCCCGTAGTAATAACTCATAGAGCAATGTTGGGATTACCAGTCTAGGCTAAATCCCTTTTTAAGACAATTGCTCTCATCAGCTTAGATCTGAATTGCTAGTGCAAGCTACATTTAGTCCTCACTAGGATTACCCATTCGGGCTAAATCCTTAATGCACCAATATTCCTCAGGAGGCTCGATCACTCAAGGAACACCCGTCTGGGCTAGATCCTTTCTATTTTGAGATCATCGGATTACCTGTCCGAGCTAAATCCTTTTCAGTAACACATGCAGGATCTCTTGTCATGTAAGCCATAATTTATCCATTGGATTTCCCTCTCTATTTCAACCGAGACATTTATCATGTTTTCAATTACACTACCACATTTCATGGATTATCATGCAATGAATATCTAAATTTTCATACATTCAAGAACATGCATATTTAAGTATATTAAGAGTTTACTTCGGGTTATACGAACTTACCTGGTAGTCGTTTCAAATTCGTGTCTCGACTATTCTGAAACCTTTCATTTTCCACGATCGATGATACCTGATATTCGTAACAGGTTTTAAAAATTTATAAATGAATCATTCTTAAGACTAACTTATTATCACGATTAAGTCAAGTGTACCTATTGAACAGTAGTATAGTTCAACAAGACCAGATTTTCGAACCCAAAGGAACTACGAGTACTAGTATTTACTTCCTTTTTATTATCTAGCCTAAAAATTAAGAGGTTTGGTTATCTAAACTAATTACTAACTAAAATGCACAGCAAGAAGATTTGGGAAAATACTTTTGGGAAAATTCGATTGATTAAGACAATACCTAAGGAAAAATCCACCTAGACTTCACTTGTTATTTGACTATGGATCAGACGATTTATTCATTTAACTTGATCCGTAGAAATCCCTAGGTTGAATAATTGAAATCTCTTTCTAATTAACACCCTAGAATTGCATTAACTCGATCTATGGATTCCTTATTAGGTTTCACCCTAATCCGGCAAAATCTTATCACCCTATCTCTAGGCGTGCAATCAACTCCGCTTAATTATGACAAATTTACTCTTAGACAGGGTCTATTCCTCCTCTGAATAAGAGCTTAACTTGAATCAATATCCTAGAATATCAAAACAAGAATTAAGAACACATAATTAAGAACAAGTCAAATATTTATCATACGATTTAGATAATAATAACGAGATCCGTCTTAGGTTTCATTCCCCTTAGGTATTTAGGGGGTTTAGTTTACACTTATAAAAGAAAACATCTCAAAAGCATAAAGATAACAAAACATAAGAAAACCCAAAACTCCTGAAGGGACTTGAATCGAGATCTTCAGTCTTGATGATGAATCCAGCTTCTAAGATGGATCAATCGGCTTTCCTTGAGTAATTCCTCGCTTCCTACTCTGTGTCCCCCTTCTAAGTGCCTCATCAGGTGTTTAAATAGGCTTTAGAATGCCTAAGAGCCCTAAAAATTGGCCTTTTCTGAATAAGACTATACTTGTGCTCGGCAGGGACACGCCCGTGTGACACGTCCGTGTGTGATTACTCCAGCCCATGGTCAAGGCTGTTGAATAGGCACGAGCGTGTAGTCTACCCGTGTAAGTTGTGCTTCAGTCCTGCCAAATGGACACGGCCGTGTGACACGCCCGTGTGGGGAAGTCTAGGCCGTGTTGATTTCTATGTAGGTCCATTTTCTCTCTTTTCAGCTCGTTTCTTGCTCGTTTTACTCTCCTATGCTCTCCTAAGTATAAAACATGAAATTAAAGGATTAGGAGCATCAGATTCACCAATTCTAAGGAGAAACCATCCATAAATGTGCTAAGCATGGGACAAAAATATGTATAAATTATGGTTTATCAGTCGACCTCCGAAATTGGCTCCTCGAGGTCTATATTAGTAAAAATAAATTATTAATACCTCACATTGTTTATTTTCGTCTTAAGACTCACCTTGGGCAAAATGACCAATTTGGCCCTAACCTTTCACACTTTTACAATTTAGTCCTAAGGCTCGTATAATGAAATGCATGAAATTTCTAAGTTACCCAAGCCTAGCCGAATATTTTTCTTCCCTAAAGCAGTCTACATTTTCTTTCATTTCACATTTTTCTACCCATTTTCACAACTTTTACAAAATGGTCCCTTAAGCCATTTCCGTGAAAAACTACTTAGTAAAAGTTGTTTACTATCCTTTAAACTCTCATATTCCTCCATAAATCATCAAAACACAAACATCTCATGCATGGGTAAATTTTTGAACATGAACCCTAGCTTGAAATATGGGTAGAAATGGATAGAGCATGTTACGAGGGTTTCAAAAATACGAAGAACATTAAAAACGGGGCTAGGGAACACTTACTATTGAGCTTGAAATGTTGGAAAACCCTAGCTATGGAGACTCCTTCAAATTCGGCAGCATGGAGAAGAAAATGAGTGAATTTTTGCTTGAATTTCCCTTTTTATTTCATTAATTAGCCAAATAACCAAAATGCCCTTCCTTACTAACCTTTTCAAATTTTCCACGCATGCCCATTTTTGTCAAAAAACTTAGAAATTGGGAAAATTTCTCTTTAAGGACCTCTAATTAACATTCCAAAGCAATTTCATACAAATTTCTTCTAGAACCCAAGTTTTGCAATTTATTCAATTTGGTCCTTCATTTCCAATTGGACACCTTACACATAGAATTTCTTCATGAAACTTTAAAACATGCTTATTTTCATATCCTAGATCTTATAATGATAATAAAATAATAATTTTAACGTCGAATTTGTGGTCCCAAAACCACTATTCCGACTAGGCCCTATTTTGGGATGTTACATTTCTCCTCCGTTAGGGACTTTCGTCCTCAAAAGTCTTACCAGTAAACAAGTTCGGATATTGAATTCTAATGGTTTCTTCAGGCTCCCATGTAGCCTCTTCCACTCCATGTCGATGCCATAAAACTTTCACTAAGGCTATATTTTTGTTCCTCAATTATTTGACTTCCCAAGCCAAAATCTTGACCGGTTCTTCACCATATGTCATATCCGATTTGATCTCAATTTCCGTCGGTGAAATCACATGAGAGGGGTCTAACCTATATCTACGCAACATGGACACATAGAATAAATCATGAATCTTTTCCAATTTGGAAGGTAACGCTAAATGGTAGGCTAGTGGTCCAACTCTTTCGGTGATTTCAAATGGTCCGATAAATTGCGGACTCAATTTGCCTTTTCAGCCAAATCTTAATATCTTTTTCCATGAAGACACTTTCAAGAACGCTTTATCACCTACTTGAAATTCGATTTCCTTTCTTTTCAAATCAGCATATGACTTCTGTCTATCCAACGCCGCTTTCAAACAATCGCGTATCATTTTAACCTTTTCTTCAGTTTCCCTGACTAAATCAACTCCGTGAATCTGGCTTTCCTTGAGTTCTGCTCAATATAGTGGAGTCCAGAACTTTTGGCCATATAATGCCTCGTAAGATGCCATCTTTAAACTCGTTTGAAAACTGTTGTTGTAGGCGAATTCCACCAATGGTAAATATTTTTCCCAACTACCCTGAAATTCAAGGACACAACACTGTAACATGTCCTCAAGAATCTGAATTGTCCGCTCAGACTGACTGTAACACCCCGTACCCGAGACCGCTGCCGGAGTCGGACACGAGGGGTTAACGGCTTAAACCATTCATTTTCACAGTCTATTTTAATATTTTCCAGACGACTGGCTAACTGCGTCACTGTCACCTTAAAAGTCATAACTTGAGTTCCACAACTCGAAAATCAGATTCGTAATTTTTCCCTGAAACTAGACTCATATATCCATCTACAAATGTTTTTCTAGAATTTTTGGTCAAGCCAATTAGTACAGTTTATTAGTTAAAGTCTCCCCTATTCCAGGGTTCGACTACACTGACCTTCATGCATTACGAATTGGATATCTCCCTGTACAGGGCTTCAATATTGATGCCATTTGTTTCTATAGAAACTAGACTCAAGGAGGAATCTATAAATATATGGCATGGCACCTAATTATCTCTGGTTAATTTACAATGAATTTCCAAAGTCGGAATAGGGACTCCAGAAACCGTTCTGGCCCTGTCTCACTAAAACTTAAATATCTCTTAACATACTGTTCATATGATCATTTCGTTACTCTCCTATGAAAATAGACTCGTCAAGGTTCGCTTACATAATTTATTCACTGTTTAATTCCATTCCTACTATTTTTAGTGAGTTTTCATATCCACATCACTGCAGCTGACAGCATCCGCCTTTGAGGTAGACTTTACCTATTTCATAGTTTCCATGATTCCATTAGTCCTTTTTGCATACACAGCACAAATCATGATCATGATTAACCATTCCAATGGCTAATCGTTTCCAAACACTTCCATACTTCTTAATGATCAACATACAACACGATTATAGTACTATGCTAAAAACGTATATAAGCCATTTTCGCATGGCTATCCAAATTTACACAAAATCCATGGGTACATGACCAAATATCCTCTCACTACTAGTCTATTCTATACATGCCATAAGATATTCCAAAACATAGCAGTACCAAACAGTGGATAGTGATAGTGTGACTAGTTGCTGATGATCCCCGAGCCTGTAGCTTCCAAATGAGATCTATAAAATAGAGAAAACAAAGTAAACGGAGTAAGCATTTCAATGCTTAGTAAGTTTCAAGCAGTGTCAACAGATAACAATCAAATTATAACATAGTTATTCGTATTTTTATCTCACTCTTCCTTCGGGCATACCATCCCTTTACCAAATATGCACATCTCATCATATACAATAGGCAGATAAACTTTCACATAAAAGTGAGCTCATGGGACATAGATATATTGTATGATTTCACATAACCTCTCACACTGATCCGATGTCACATACTCATAGGAATAGTCTCATGGATTGCTCTCGTATGCATCACATAACTACCTTATGATTTAGTTCAAATCAAGCTTACATATAAACTTGGAGTACATACCTGTTTAACCTTTCGCATTGCGTATATTTATAAGCAATTCTTATTATAAGTCTTACCGACATAATCTCCACACGTAGTCATCGGGTCGTGCAGGACATAATCTCCACACGTAGTCATCGGGTCTCACCCGAACATATTTCAAGTTTCATGTACACTTAATCACATGTTTCAACATTCACATTAGCCATTCGGCTTTGCCACATATATATACACTTTCGCATTCATCACGTCGGCCATTAGGCCTTATCACATATATACACACTTTCACATTCATCACATCGGCCATTAGGCCTTATCACACATATACACACTTTCACATTCATCACATCGGCCATTAGGCCTTATCACACATATACACACTTTCACATTCATCACATCAGCCATTAGGCCTTATCACACATATACACACTTTCACATTCATCACATCGGCCATTAGGCCTTATCACATATATACACACTTTCACATTCATCACATCGGCCATTAGGCCTTATCACACATATACACACTTTCACATTCATCACATCGGCCATTAGGCCTTATCACACATATACACACTTTCACATTCATCACATCGGCCATTAGGCCTTATCACATATATACACACTTTCACATTCATCACATCGGCATTAGGCCTTATCACATATATAAACACTTTCACATTCATCACATCGGCCATTAGGCCTTATCACACATATACACACTTTCACATTCATCACATCGGCCATTAGGCCTTATCACATATATACACACATACACACTTTCACATTCATCACATCGGCCATTAGGCCTTATCACAGATATACACACTTTCACATTCATCACATCGGCCATTAGGCCTTATCACATATATACACACTTTCACATTCATCACATCGGCCATTAGGCCTTATCACATATATACATCTCATACATATTTCATATTTTTCTTGTACATCAATTTCAGCAATAGCTTATAAGCAACTCAAATAGTTTCATCAAAGTTTACAACAAAATCACATATTCACTACATGCGTTTTCTGAGCAACAGTCACTAAATTGTTTATAATGGAGCTACAAAACTCAAAATCAATTGCCGTTAATTTTCCTGAATATAGACTCACATATCTTCCATCCATAAAATTTTCAGAATTTTTGGTTTGGCCAATCAATACCAGATTTTTCTTAAATTTTCCCTGTTTCACTTTGTTGACTAATCGACCACTCTTCACTACGCAAATTTTTCATTGTACAGAATTCATAATGTGTTCTATTTGATTTCATTTGAAACTAGACTCGTTAAGGAGTCTAAGCATATAAATCTTATCTTATAACCATTTTTGTACAAATTATAATGATTTTCCAAAACAAATCGGGAATTTGAGTCAATCGACATTGTCTCACAAAACTTTAAATATACCTTTATAGGAAATTCCTTTGCTTACATAGTTTCTTTTATAAGACACTAGATTCAATAAGCTTCATTTTCATATTTTATTCAACTTGAACTCGCCTTCTACAATTTTTGGTGTATTTTCAAAGTTACAACACTGCAGTAACTCAAATCACAAGACTAGTTCGGCACTTAAACTATATAAATTCATCCTTCTCGCTACTAAGTTTATACAATCTTTAAGTATACTAAAGTAAAGTTCAAACACTTGAGAACTTACCTCGGATCATCGTTGATCAATTTCAAAACGGCTATTAAATTATATTCGCCTTCCGCTATGCAAGATTGATTCCTTGAGCTCGTGAACTAAATCAACCAATTTAACAACTCAATTTACATTCGCAATGTCATCACATACATAACAAAATTAGATTCATTTCTTAAACCATCCCGACAATTCACCTTCCAAGAACCTTGATTCACTTTAAGCTAAACCACTTCATGGTATACATTTACACATTCGCTAATATAAACAAGGTTAGCACTTAGCGAAATAATTTCTTTAACATTTTAAATTTCATTGGTCTAATCTCCATATCAACTACTAATTCACAATAAGAATCAAATCCAAAATCAGCTACTATAATATATATCTAAATGCCATGTAGCTACTTAGTTGATTATCAATTATCACTTAATTCACATATTAATACATAACATCTCACATTAGCAATTCATTTGTATTATTCAATACAAGCTCAACATGTAACCTCATCCCTTTAGTTTTCCATTCAATAATCGAATGTAAAGATCACATGCCTAACTCACTATCCAATCTTGATTTCTAACACAAATACTCTCCCTTAACCGAATGTCCATAACCAATTTGCAAAACATTTTCACTTCAACATAGCCGATTGTCATTAAGCAATTAAGCCACATCTATTCAATTTTTTTACCAAGCTCAACTTATCTATAATCAACCTTCAATACACTAAAGCATCAAAAACAAGAAAAAAGTACAACCATCCATGACCGAATGTCATCTTCATAAATTTACAAAAACATTTGCCATGAGCTAGCTTCTATACTTGATGACCACTCCAAATATACAAAGATTTTCAATGAAAGAGCATTAACATACCTTAATCCCAAGAATCACCTTGGCCGAACTTCCCCTCTTATTCCTCCTTCAATTCACGGCCAAGAAGAACCAACTTCTTCTTTTCTTTCTTTCTCAAGTCACGGCTAAAGGGGGAAAGAACATGGATGAGACAACTTTTTTTTCTCATCACCCTTCCCATTCATTTCTTTATTACAAACCCTTTATTCTTTTCTTTCTCCCATAACCCACTAACACAACATGTTTCCAACATGTTTCACCCCATAACATTTTGTCCATCCTCATGCTCATGGCCGCCACTACTAGTTAGGGGGAAAATTGACATGCAAGTCCTCCCTTTGACTACATGCACTATTAGATCCTTGTAGATTAGCCTATCACATTTCAAAAGTGTCAAACAAGTTCTTTTGACTAAATTCACATGCAATTTACTAAATCGAAGCTTAAAATTTTTGCACATTCATATTCACATATTTTAGACCATAAATATCACATCCAAATAATTTGGTGACTCGGTTTAGCGGTCCCGAAACCGCTTTCCAACTAGGGTCACTTTAGGGCTGTCACACTGACCATCAGTCTGTGGGCGAAAAACTGTGCTAAAACTCAACTTTGTACCCAAGGCTTCTTGCAGCTTCTTCCAAAATCTCAAAGTGAATCTCGGGTCCCTATTTGAAATAATCGATAACGGTACCCCGTGCAATCTCAAAATCTCAGATACATACAAGCCGACCAATTTTTCAAGTGAGTGGTAAGTTCATACTAAAATAAAGTGAGCCGAATTTGTTAGCCTATCAACCACAACCCTAACAACATCTTTCTTTTTCAAGGTTAACAATAATCCCGTCACGAAATCCATAGTAATCCTATCCCACTTTCACTAGGGGACCATCACATGCTGTAACAAATGTGAAGGTACTTGATGTCCAGCCTTGACTTGCTGACATATCAAGCATTACGATACAAACTCGGAGATGTCTCTTTTCATGCCATTCCACTAGTACATTTTCTTCAAATCATTGTACATCTTGGTACTTCCCGTATGAATAGGAAAATGGCTATATGAGCCTCTTGCAAAATTATTCGAATAAGCTTGTCGTCTCTCAGGACACAGATCCTATCTCTGAACATCAAGCAACCGTCGGGACCAATCTGAAAATCTGATTCAGTACCTGACTCGTATTGAGTTCTCTTGGCTTGTAAATCACTAGCATTGATCTGAGCTGCACATATTTCTTGGAGAAATGTCGGTTTGGCTCTTAACACAGCCAAAATCGAACAATCATCAGATAACGCCAGATCCGTGTTCATAGCTCTCAATGCAAACAAGGACTTCCAACTCGAGGCATCGGAGACTACGTTCACCTTTTCGGATGGTAATCAATTATCAGCTCATAATCTTTAATCAACTCTAACCATCTCCGCTGTCTCAGATTCAATTCCTTTTGAGTCATCAAGTACTTGAAACTCTTGTGATCAGTGAATACACGACATGTCTCACCATACAAATGGTGTCTCCAAATCTTCAGGGCAAATACAATGGCTGCTAGCTCCAAGTCATGTGTTGGATAATTTTTCTCGTGTGGTTTCAATTGCCTCAAAGCATAGGTTATCAGTTTACCTTCTTGCATCAATACGCAACCCAGTCTATTTAAAGACGCATCACTATAAACCACAAATTCTTTTCCCGGCTCATGTTGTACTAATACTGGAGCTTCGGTCAGCAATGTCTTCAATCTCTCGAAACTCTACTGATACTTCTCTGACCATTCAAAGTTAACGTCTTTTTGCAGTTGTAGAGGCCCAATTTAGCCGAGGCCCATAAACTAGAAACCAAAATCAAAAAATAAAAATAATAACAATACATTATTTTTTTGCAAGACCCATTAACAACCCAAAATGCAAAAAAAAAACCTTAAGCCCATGGCCCAAAACTTAAACAAATTTTCGGATGGGAAAACCCTAGCCCCTAACCTTTGCGCCACGAAGCTCCTCATGTGGTGTTAGCACCTTCTCTACTGCAACACTGCCAAAGACCTGCAAACAAGCCGAAAAAGAACAAAAAACAGAGTAGAAAAACATGCAAAGCAGAAGCGAAATAGAGCAGAAACAGTAGAAAGCAAATGGTAACAAAGAACTTTTGTAATTGGTTATAAAGCCAACAAAAATGATTGTAAACATGAGGATCTTTTGAAATAAAAACTCAATATTCGAAATACAAAAAAATCCCATAGAAATCGAAATAAAAAATAATAAAAAGGTGGTTTCTTTATTCATTGCTTTTATTATTCTGTTTGGATTTTTATTTTTCCTTTTTCTCTTTTGTTTCCATTTGAAACTACTACAGAAAGACGATAAGGTGAAAGATTTTACCTTTTTTTGGTGTTGATATTCTTCGGCTATCGCTTCTCTGGTCTAGAAGCCAACAGATCCTTAGGGATTCGGTTAAGGTTGCAACGGAATAAGCCAATGGTCGAAAGTTGATTGGTTTAGAGATTTTGGTGGCCCTAAATCTATTTTATGTGAAAAAAAGGGGGGTTATATCGGGCTTCGAGCAACATTCTGGCCACCACCAACGGTGGTTACCTTCGCTAGTACGAAGGGTGGCTGACGGAGCTTAGCAAAGCCTAAGTCCCTCTCTAAAAAATTTGGGGATGACCCTTTTGTTTTTTTTTTAAGAAAATACTGCATAAATGGTTTTTTTTTTGAAAAATTTGGACTTTATAATATGACCATACGGTGCCGTTTAGGGATATAAGCCTAAATGGCTAAAATGACGCTGTTTCACGCCATACTCACGCTACCGGACCCGAGTACCCTCAGGATCTGTGCGTTTTTGCGGTGAAGGTATATTTGCGCAATCGTTCCCTCCCTTTTGTGCCGACATTCAATTGAGCCCTGTTTACATTTTCTCTATTTTTTTCAATTATCCCTGCACTTTGCGCTTAAACTCAATTTGATCCGCGCCTAAACGTCGCGTTTTACGTTTTGAAATATTTACGGTTTTAATCCTCGTATGATTGCGCGCGTTGCACTTTGGTCCTGATTTATGTTTCATTGGTTTATTTTATTTGTTAATTATCCCTTTTTAATTTGATTTCATTTCAATTAAGCTTTTTATATTTTAATGTGTATAGTTCTTTATTTTTTAATTTATTTAGCATTAGCTTTTTATATTTTAATGTGTATAGTTCTTTATTTTTTAATTTATTTAGCATTCATTTTTAAAAAAATAATTTAAATATACATCTTGAATTACTTTAATAATTTTGCCTTGTTTCAATATGGGTATTCTCGCCTTCATTTGTCCATTTTTTAATTATATAGATATTATTTTAAAACTCTCTTTTATAGTACATTGTTTTAAAATTTAGTATAATATTTAACGTAATTACTCTTGTATATTGTTATACATATAGTTTATGTTAAAATTAGTTTTATTCAATATACATTTTCGATTCCATGTTGCTTTATGTATATATATCTTCTTTTAAATATGTATATATATA